>NC_059168.1:96331522-96931522 GCF_019923935.1 Bubalus bubalis
AGCCGACTGTCCACTCATCCATTCCTTGACATTCCCCCGCCCATCTCTGTTCCTTGTGGCCCTTCCAGCCTCCACGTGCAGGAGGAAGAACCGAGCGTGCAATCTTGACCCCGAGGCCCTGGAGCTGGGTGACCTTGGCTGGCTGTGTGACTGAGCCTTCACAGCCTCACCCACCAAATGGGGGGAATGATGCCGATGGAGCAGAACTGTTGGCCACGATGCAACTGGATCCTGTGTGCAGATGGCGGGGCGCACAGTAGGGATGTAAGGTGAACCCCACCCTCCTTGGCTTCTTTTGTCTGTATGCACTGCCTCTTCCTTCTCCCACTGTTGCCAGCTTCAACGTGTCCTCTTATCTCACTGCTTTGAGGGTCCCCGGAGGCCAGGGGTTAGGGGTGAGGTTGGGATGAAAGAGGTCCTGAGTGCACGCTCCCTGTCTGTCCCACCCCAATTTCCCTTTCACCCCAACACCCCCTGCTCCTCCGCAGGGCCGCTTGGGGTCTAGATGAAGTGTGTGGGTGGAGGTGGGGGGGATATGGGTGCATGCGGGCGCTGACTCCCGCCTGCTCAGCGGAGGGGGTGACCTCACCTGCCTGCCTGGGGAATTGCATAAAAATGTGCCCAAGCAAGGGATTCTGTGAAGCCAAGAGGGCTCGCTTTCAAAACAATTAGTGCTAACATCTGCCCAAGCACCCATGCTGGTTTTGTATAATTAAAACAAGGCTCCAGAATCCCACTGGACACTCTTTAAAAACTACTCATTTTCAGCATTATTTACAACGCGGGGGTGTTGGGAGGGAGATGCCTGACACCCTCACAGCAGCCCCCAAGGAGAGGCCTGGGTCTCTTCCACAGTTGCTGTCTTCTTGGTGGGGTGTGGGGGGTGGGCTCCAGACCCCAGACCCCCAGAGAGAGGCTGCAGGACTGGGGAGACCGGGGTGAGACCACCGACCCTCTGCCTTCTCTTCCCTGGGCCTTGCAGGCCATAGGGCTGAGGTGGGGAGGGAAGGAGGGAGTGGGCAGGAGTGGGGTGTTCTGTGCTCCTGTTTTCTTAAGATTCCTTGAATCCCAGCAGCTGGAATGATTTATCAAAGCGCAGCTGGGAACTGCTGCAGAGGTGACAGTTCTCAAAGAAGAAGAAAAAAAAAGCAAAACTTAAACAATAATTAATAGCAAGTCACTGCATTAAGCCTTTTCAATGTAGAGAAAGCTTGAAATTGGGCAGGGGGCAGGATTAGCTGGACCAAGGCAGCAGAGGTCAGCTTCTAGGCTTCCCCTATGTGCACACCCAGGCAAACAAGCACCTTTATTCACTGTCAGATGCACGTGTCTCAAACACACGAGAGCATACAGATGCACAAAGGCAATCCTGGGTGGCACACACCCAAAGACACACATGTGCCATGCCATGCTTGTATACACACACAAGCATCTGCAAACATGCACACACGTCTGTGAACTCGAGCGTGCACTCCACGTGCCCAGGCATGGGCAGGCACACCTCCGAGGCCCACAGATAAATGCACTCCTATTTATCCATGCACAGGCGTGCACACACAGGCAGGCCCAGGTGGGGACTGTGGGCCGTGCTGGCCGAGGGTGCATCCTTACTCCACTCTTTGCATTCTCGCAAGTTCCAGCACTCTGGGAGCTGAGGTCTCTGTGGGAGCCTTCATATTGTGGGCCCTGAGGCTTGGCTGCGTTGGGCTGTTCTCAGCCAGGAGGGGAGGTGGAGCGTCCTGAGCCTGAGGCTGGAGCTCAGTAATGCTCTGAGTTCTTGGGCCCCTGACTCCTCCACTTCACAGCTAAGAAGTCAGGTGTACCCTGCACAGCTCGCCCATGGTCATCGCCCCGGCTCTGAACTTCAGTGCCCCTCCTGTGCCCCTTTCCCCACGGCCTGCCCTCCCCAACATGGGCTGCCAGCAGAGAAAATGGATATCTGCGGACCAATTAAATGAGGAAAAGAAGAGCTGACCACTCCCCATGGTTCTTTGGGATGGAAACCAAAGCTTTCGGTGGGCACCTTTCCATGGTGGGGCCATTTGGGCTCCAGGTTTCAAGCGGCAGCTATGCTTCCTCCAGGTGGGATGTTTGGGGGTGAGGAGCCACCCACTGAGGCAGGTGGTGGCCATTTGCTCTGAGAAATGGGTGCTTTTCGAGTGTGGACCCTGGGCAGGCAGCCACCGGAGGGGAGCCAGAACAGGGGAAGCTGGAGAGTGTACAAGAACAGGAGTTACTTGGAGTGATAGGAGTCTGGGTGATGAGAGTCCTCAACAAGGTGTGACAAACATGGCTTTTCCTGGCGTTTGCAAAGTGCTTTCTCATTGGCTCTCCTGGGGTTGGTCAGCTCCCACCTCCACCTTAGCAAAGAGGGAGCCAAGTGGGGAGGGAAAACGCAGGCCTGGGGAGGCAGAGGGACGTACTTTGGAATCCCAGTCCTGTGTGACCTTACACAGTCCCTTGCCCTTTACTTCCCTAGTATTCTTCTCTGTAAAGTGGCAGCAATGGAGGCACCAAGCTCGAAGGACTGTTCTGAGGATTCAATCAGATCGTGTGGCGAAAGGACCCAGCACAGTGCCGGGCACAGAGAAAGTCTGGGACTTGTTGGCTTCTGTGACAATAATAAGAATTATTGCTCTCTACTAGAGTACTTGACATTCACAACAACCCCATTTCACAAAGGAGGATCCTGAGGCTGAGGGGGTGCCTCTTTTGGGTGTTTGTTAAGCTTACTCCCTTTTAAGATCGGTCTCCTCAGTCCCTGAACTTCCCTAGTGGCTCAGTGGGAAAGAATCCACCTGCAGATGCAGGAGACGTGGGTTTGATCCTTGGGTTGGGAAGATCCTCTGAAGTAGGAAACTCCAGTATTCTTGCCTGGAGAATCCATGGACAGAGGAGCCTGGTGGGCTACAGTCCACGGGGTCACACAGACTCTTACATGACTGAGTGACTGAGCATGCACACGTGCTTCTCGGTCCCAGGGGTGGCCTGGGCAGTGATGGAGCCAGAGGACTCCTGAGTGTTTGCATCTGGAGCCAACCAGAGTCTCTTTGCAGGAACTGGAAGTTTGCATTTGAGTCACAGAGTATGGCCGGCTTCTGTTGGGTGTCTGAGGTTACGTAGGGTTAAGGCCAGGCAGCATGCAGAGAGAGGAGAATGAAGCAGAAAGCCCGAGTGAAGGCAGGGAGCAGCCTTGCTCTCTGAACCAGTGCACGTCTGTTCAGGCCCTGCTGCCTTGTGGGGTCCGGCTGCCTGTCCCACCACTTTCAGGGTCCTGGCAATACCAGTCCCCCTTTCCCGATCCTCAGGGTGTAAGGGCAGTGTTCTTGTAACCAAGGGATACCTGAGCACAGCCATGGAGGTTCACACCTGCAGGCACAGCGCTGGGGTCCAGCAGTGACAAGACAGACCTGGTCCCTGCCTTCTGATCAGGGAGGCAGAATTTGAACACGTGTCCAATCCTTGAGTTGTGGTTGATCCAAGCGCTGTGTGTAGTGAGACTGAACGAGCCTGGCCTGGTTTTGTGGGAGCTGGTCAGGGAAGGGCTCTCACGAGTCTCCTGGGATAAGCTCTGGGCACAGACACAGCATTTGACCGGCTGCCAGTCAGTCAGCCAGGAAATGGCCCAGATGAAGTGGGGGGCCCAGGATACCAGCTTCCTCCACCCCCTGAGGCTGCCAACACCCTGGGGCCGGAGAACAAAGCACTGCAGCATCAGGAAGCCTTGGTCCTTGGAAGGCTTGGTGAGGCCAAGGCTTAGACCAGGGGATGTCCTGCGCTCAAACTGAGTGCTTTACTGCTGATTCAGTGCCTGATTTAAACTAGGCGAGCACAAGCGTCAGTGCCCACACGGCCTTGGCTTCGCTGGCTGAGTCCGTGGGGGATGAGGCTGTGTCAACGGCGCAATCTGCTTTGGAACACATGGCACAGGTTACTTCCCCAAGCCCATGGGATGATGTAGGCTGGGGGTGTTGGAGTAGGAGAAGGGGTGACACCATCTCTGGCTTCAAATCTGAGAGAATTGTTACCATTACTACTCATAAGAGCTACCCTGTTTTGGGAACTTGCTACATAGCAGGCAGTGTGCTAAGAGCTCTGTGTACGTCAGGGGTCCCCAACCTCCGGATCTAATGCCTGATGATCTGATGTGCAGCTAATGTAGTAATAATAGAAATGAAGAGCACAGTAAGTCTAACACGCTTGAATCATCCTGAAACCATCCCTCACCCAGGTCCATGGAAAAATTGTCTTCCTTGAAACTGGTCTCTGGTGCCAAAAGGGTTGGGGACCACAGCATATATGATCTCAGTGATGCCACCCAGCTACTCAATAAGATAGAAACTGGTAATATCCCCATTTTACAGATGAATAAACAGAGGCCCAAGTTTATTGTGATAGTTTGGGTGCTTATTCAGCAGATCTTTGAGTCCACTCCCAGCATGGGTGAGGTGTATTTCCCTGACCTGTTGATGTTGAACTTGGCCATGTAACGCATTGTGGCTGGTGCAATGTTATGGATGTGACGTGAGCAGTGGTTTGAAGGTGCTGATTGGTTTCACTTGGCTCGTACTCTCCTGTCATTTCCATGGGAACATGCCCTGTGTAGACACTGGTTCTAGAATACAAAGAGACCCAAAGAGCAGACTTGAATCTGACTCTCAGCCTGAAGCAGAGGCTCTTAGCCAAGCCCTGCTTAGACTGCCTAAACCACGGCCAACCTGCAGACCCATGAGTGTGGCAATACACATGTATGACTGTAAGTTACTGCGTTTTGAAGTACTTTGTTATACAGCATTTCTGCGGCCATAGCTGACCAATCCAGTTGCACGATCAGTAGTGACTGAGCTGAGATTTAAACTGAAGTGGTTCTGACCAGAAAATGTAAATTGAACCCTTATGCTCTGCAGTCTATCAAATCAGAACATGTAGGTGAAGTTTTTGGCAGGGTACAAGGCCCTTCATCAATAGTTATATGTATCAACATTAATATTTGTATTCTCATTATTGCCATCTGTAAAGAGCCAAGGAAACCCAAAGCATCATGGGGCTGCTGGAAGGGCCATTGTCCGCAGTGCTGGAGGAAGGGCCCTGGGGGCACTATGGCTCCTATCTGGATTTTGGAGCACAGCCAGAGTTACGCGCTGGTGGCTATGTCTGAGCAGTCTCCACCCGCTTCAGTGTCCCCATGGGGATGAAGAGCAGGAGAGAAGCATGGGCTCAGGAGTCAGATCTTGGTTGGAATTCTAGCCCACTGCTTGCTGGCTGTACACTTGGGGCAGTTCCCTCTCTCTGAGCCTCAGTTTTCTCATCTGTTAAATGGGAGTGAAGGTCAAAGTTTCCTTGTAGGACTGTCGTGAGGATCAAATGCGATTGTTACTGAGGAGGCTTAGCAACCAACCAACCAAAAACATACATACATACACACCTATGTACACAGACTAGGTAGCCAAGAGGACTGGTCCTTGGAGCCCATGTGCAGTGCCTCCAGGGGTCACCCGGGCCCTGGGAGAACTGGGGGCTGTGAGTGGTACAGGCTGGGGCTGGAGAGAATGGCCCTTCTGTAGCTGTTGTGGTGACCCCACGGTGACCCTCGGGATGGTTCCCTCAGGTCTGGGAGAGTTGCCAATGCCCCTGAATCTGGCCCTGGCAGGCAGAGTCCTCCCCAGTACACGCGCACCCCAATCCTGGTGCAGCCAACACAGCCTGGCCTGCCAGGCCTTCAGGGCTCACTTGAAGTGCCCGGTCCAGCCTGGCACCCAGGGTCCCCTGCTCACCCCAAACTCCTATGCCAGCACCTCAGACCTTTTTCAGGGGATTAGCTGTGCCCCTGATTGGCATGCTTTTTCATATTTGAATAATAAAAAGAGCATCGTGGCCCCTGGCCTCCCTTCAACGTGCCGAGCGCCCTCCCTCAGCTCTTCTCCCAGCTCCCAGGTCTTAGTTTTAAGTCACTTCCTGTGGAAGTCGTCCCAGATCCCCCTAGACTAGCATACACCTCACAGTTCCCTGCCTTTCCTGCTATTCTCTTCCCTCCGCATGCCTCTCTCTCCCCGCCCCTGCCAATACTGCCCGTTCTTACTATAGTGGGAATGACTTACTCTTGTCTACAGCAGAGGCCAAGACAAGGGGAGGAGAAGAATGTTTCTCAGGCACCTGCTGCTGCCAGGCATTGCGTACCCATGACCTCATTTTGTCCACACCAAAGACTGGCTGTGAGAGGGATTATCCCCACTGAGTGGATGAGGAAACTGAGGCTTAGAGAGAGGAACCCAGGGCGGCCTGACACTGACATCTGGTCCCCCAACCCCTCTCAGTCCTGGGTCCCCAGCACCCTGTGCCCTGAGGCCTGGCTCACCCCCTATCTTAATTGTAATTCAACTACTTGTGATATTTTGGTACCAATTAATATTGATTTTACAATTGGTTTACGGAGATGTTGTTTTATTACTAATATATTTAATGTGCAAATCAATAAGAACACTTGCTTGGCCCTCTCCCTGGAAGGTAATAAAATCAAATATCTCAGGGGTAAAATGCTATCCGAGCCGTGAATGGCAAAGCAGATGCTTAATGTAATAGTTAAAGACGAGGCCGGGGGCTTGGCAAAGCCCATCTGCCCCCAGCCGGCTCTCAAGGCTGCCAGCGAGGGGCCCCCTGGGCTCTAGACCTGCTGGGGAGGCTGCACTGTGGTTGCCTTGGGCTGTGGTGCAGAGGCGGGGACTGAGGGGGACCCCAGGGGCCCACTGCTTTTGGGGAGCTGCTCCACGTAGGCCTGCTCTCACTGCCTGTCCTTGTTTTCCCCTCCCTCGCCTCTCTCCTCCCTCTTTCCTTCCTTCCCTTTCCCCCAACCCCCGCTTCCTTTCTGTTTAGTCACTCTTTCATTCACTTAGTTGTTCATCTGATCATTTGTTTGCTCTCATATTTTCCCCTCCATCCCTCCCTCCATCCAATGTTTCATTCATTCGTTCAGTGACTCTTTGGACTTCTGTTCATCCCTTTATATATTTGCCTGGCGTTTGATTGTTCATTCATTCATCCACTCTTGTGTTTAGTCTTCGATTTGTCGGTTTGTTCCTTCACTGATTTGTTCAGTCATCCGGCAGCTATGAACGGAGCACTCACTCTGTGAGTGGCTGTTGCCATGGTTGGGGTGGGCCTTTGGACCAGGTGCATGGCCCCTGCCCACCTCCTGGAGTCATGGTCAGATAAGGGAGCTGGCTGCCTTTGTTCTGCTCCACCCCCCTTCCCTTTCTCTGGTGTCCAGTGGCAAAGGCTGGAGCAGAGGGACACTGAGGTGCCTTTGTCCCTTGGGGTTTTCCTATACTCAGTGTTTCCAGAGCACCCACCATGCCCATGTGGGAATTGTCCTCACCTCCTACCTAGGGAAAGAGGCCTAGAGACGTGAAGGCAGGTGCTCAAGCTCATACAAGTGTAGACATTAGAGCTGGGATCTGAATCTGGGTCTGTGTGACTCTGAAGTCTGTGCTTACCCTGTCACTGAGGCAGGGTGGTTGGGGCACAGACCCTGGGGCCAGACCTGGTTCTAATCTTGCTCCTGCCCCCACCAGCCTTGGTACCCTCCTCCGTGAGAGTGGGTCTAATCATGGCAGTGAGCTCTGACTTGTGAAGGGTGTGGAGCAGCAACCTACCAGGGTCGAATCTTCTGGATGTGGCCGTTGGCAATGAACAAGTCCTTTCTGAGACTCTGCTTCTTAGGAGGCTGTGGCATGCCTTTGGGTCGGGAAGAGTCTGTGTACAGCCTTCCGGGACAGAACATGTCACAACTCCCCCTCTTCTGGGGTCCAGATCTACTGGGGTACAGGGATGGAGGTGTGCATGGGGGCAGGGAGCTGGAGCCCGGCTCCCCTGCTGTGATTTATGGGGGAGCCGGTAATGAAGCTGGCTGGCAGTAAATAATCAGACATGAAATCTTACCATTTAATTAACCAAAAATAAATGACTAAGGGCCCTCGGAAGAAGGGAGTCCTGGCCACTGCGGAGTCAGATGCTGCTGTGGGCTTGGCGTGGAACCACTCACTTGCTCATCATTCATTCATTTATTCATTTGCATCATTCATTCCCATGGGCACAGCCTTTGCTGTTCCAATGGAATGTTATCATACCCATCTTGCAGATGGGGAAGCTGAGGCCCAGAGAGAGGAATGGATTTGCTGAGAGTTCCAAGGGAGTCAGTAAGTGACCTGGGCTTTGGTCTTGTGGCTGCTGAACCCAGGGCAGCAGCCCACAGTCCTCCTCCTTGTCCAGACCTGTCCATCTCTCCAGATCCTTCTGTTGCCCTCCTTGCCCAGGAAGGCCTCCTGGGCTGCTGTTGCCCAAGGTGCCACTGAGTGACCCCAGATCTCAGCCAGCTGGGGCAGAGCTTGGCCCGAAGCCTTCCTTGCCTCTCTTCGACCTGCATGGGTGGAGAATCTTTTCCGTTAAAGACAACACCAACCCATACCTCCAAGTGTAATTTCTGTATAAATTTACTCCCTTGGTGGGGAAAAAAAGAGTCATAGGGCGATGGGAGGACTGGCCCCAGGAGCAAACAGAAAAGTGTCAGTGAGTGAGTGTGTGTGTGTGTGTGTGCGGGTGTGTGTGTGTGTGTGTGTGTGTGTGTGTTAAGGAGCTCTGCGAAGGGCCAGATTTTCTTTTTCTTTCTTTGTTTCTTACGGGTCAGCCCCTGACTTTCAGTCACTCCTCCCCAGCCTTCTGTATAATGGGTACATGCAACTAATTAAATAGAGGGCAGAGAATAAAGTGGGAACAGAGAGGAGAAGCCAGGATACATGCCCTAGTGTCCTGATTTTGTTGTTCTGGCTTTTTTCTTTCTCTGTTTCTTTTTTGTTGTTTTTATCATATCTTTGGGTATTTTTTTTTCAGTGCCTTGTTCTTAACTTGAAAGGTAGCTAACATTTTGGAGCCCTTTGCATGTACCAGAGAAGAGTTGCATGTAATGATCTCATTTGGTCTTCACAACAGCCCTGTAGAATGAGTAGTCTTAGTATCTCCATTTTCCAGCTTAGGCTTGTAAGGCCCAGAGAGGGGCAGTGACATCCCCAAGGACACACAGCTTATTAAGTGGCCCATCTGGGACTGAAGTCATGTTTGTCTGAGCCCAAACCCATGGTCTTTGTCCACTTTATTTGCTGTTTTCCTGTTCGTGAACTGTCAGGGTCAGGGCAGCCTTTGACCCTGGGAAATGGACAATTCCTGCAGGTTCAAGAAGAAGGGCTAGTGTGAGTGGGATTCTGATGGGTCAGATGGAGAAGGGGGCACCGCCCACTGTAGTCTGGCTTTGGCTGCACCAAAGCTTTGGTTGGGGGTGCCTGGGAGCATGTGCTCTGTGTGAGACAATCTGGCTTTGTGCCATGACTCTACTGCCCACTTTCTTTGTGGCCCTGGAGAAGTCCCCTCCCTTGGGTCGGGGATCACAGTGGGGCCCACCTTCCAAGGTTGGGGAGGGGATTACATGAGATCATTCAGGTCTGTGCTCAGCAGAACATGCCAGATATACAATAAGTGCCAAGTAAACAAGAGCCAATATTGTTTCCCTAGTATCAAGACTATAAAGAAAGCTAAGCACTGAAGAATTGATGCTTTTGAACTGTGGTGTTGGAGAAGACTCTTGAGAGTCCCTTGGACTGCAAGGAGATCCAACCAGTCCATTCTAAAGGAGATCAGTCCTGAATGTTCATTGGAAGGACTGATGCTGAAGCTGAAACTCCAATATTTTGGCCACCTGATGTGAAGAGCCAACTCATTTGAAAAGACCCTGATGTTTGGGAAGATTGAAGGCAGAAGGAGAAGGGGATGACAGAAGATGAGATGGTTGGATGGCATCACCAACTCAATGGACATGAGTTTGAGTAATCTCCGGGAGTTGCTGATGGACAGGGAGGACTTGTGTGCTGTAGTCCATGGAGTTGCAAAGAGTCAGACACGACTGAGTGACTGAACTGAACTGAACTGAGTATCAATATTCTACCGAAAGTAAAAGTGAAAGTCGCTCAGTCATGTCCGACTCTTGGTGACCTCATGGGCTATACAGTCCGTGGAATTCTCCAGGCCAGATTACTGGAGTGGGTAGCCTTTCCCTTCTCCAGTGGATCTTCCCAAGCCAGGGATCACACCCAGGTCTCCTGCATTAATACAAAGTCTTTTTTTGTAGGATTATTGTATGAATTTGGGCTTGCATGAATTGTATTGTATCTTATGAATCAGAGGTAATATATTCAAAATGCCTAGACGATCACCTGGTATGTGCTGGGTGCTTCACAAACATAGAGCTTATTTCTTTCTTGTAAAACATATATTTATTTAGGTGCATATACACACTGAACAAAGTCTGGGAGGAGAATTACCAAAATACCAACAGTGATTCCCCCCCACCCCCAGGATTTCAGCTCATATTTTTCTTTTGTGTGATTTTCTTTGTTTTCTGCATCTTTAGCCACAAGGAGATGTCATTTTTACACCTGGAAAACCAGAAACAACAGAAGCTGCCACGGCCAGGCAGGCGGGGCCCTCCCTCACCCAGTGCCCTGGCAGAGGGTGCTCATCTTCCAGGAGAAGGGGACCTGGAGAGCTGCCCTGTCTGCCGTGACTGAAGGCCCTGGACCCCTGGACCCCTGGGTCTCAGCACTTTCAGTTCGGTTCACTGGCATTTCCAGCTCAGGCCCCTCGCCTCAGGCATCCACTGAGGGATGCCCAGGGTGGGTCTATGACCAGGAGACACTGCTCATGCTTAAAGCTGAGGACACCTGCAGGGCAGCCACCATGGTTCCAGCCCCCACCCCCCCAACCTCAGGCACACCCCGGTTTCTTCCTTCCCACCCACGTACGACCCTGCCCCTCCTTGCCAGTTGGCATATGGAATGTGGAGACAATAGAAGCTGAGTGTAACCACTGTTTACAGAAAAAAAAAATGGTACAAGATTTATTTATTGGAAGGTGACTGAGGAATATGAATTCTACACTCCATTTAAAATGCTTTTTATTTCTCTCAGCCTTGGGGCTCAGAGTACATCTAATTTCACCCACAGCTATAATTCTCTACCAAACAGTTCCTGCTGCTCCTCTGGGGTCCCCAGGATCCAAGTTAGTTTATGTCTGCCACTGCTGAGGCGCAGGCAGGGGCAGCGAGGGCTACGTGCCAGTGCGCACGGGGCCCTCCCGCCCGCACCACCCCCCGGTCCTGAGGTGCAGGCCTCGGTGCCCAAGACGGGCCGGGCCCGACTGGGTCCACGTGGTGCCCGTGGCACCAGGCCCCGAGCCTTGGGCTGGCCTGAACGCGAGCAGGCGAGCCGCCCATATCTCACGCTGGACGTGTTGATTGCTCCAACCTCAGAGCTAACAAACAATTAGTTTGTTAGTATATTTATCCCGTGAACATTGGAGCCTGTGATTACAAATCCAATAGTGGGATTGTGGCAGCATTTGGAAATAAATCTGTGCTCCAGGCCTGACGGTGTCAGCCATGGGGGTGGGGACAGCAGCTGGGGAAGGGGAGACATCTAGGTGGCCCTGTCTGCCTGTCCCCATGGCTGGTTTTGTTTTTTCCAGTTGCTTGTCTGTCTAGATGTGTCTCAGCCAGCTTGTCTGTCTGGCCCCTTCCTGGCCTTCCTGCCTGGCACTCTGCCCTTCCCTCTATACCAGCCCCGGGGCTGCAGAAGCACCTTGGAAGATGCCACAGCTCGAGTTGCTGATGTTCTACCTAGAGAGACAGTGACACCCATGCTGGTGATCAGTGGGATTGGTGGGGAGAGCACTGTGGGGTCTCAGAGAGGAAGGTGCTATCTCTGCTGGAAGGTCAAGGAGGCCCCTGTGGGCGCTGGCCAGTAGCAGCTCCCTCTTTCTCTCCTTTGTCTTTTTTAGCATCTTTCCTCAGGGCTCCCCATCTTGAAAACAAAACCCCAACCCCTCCCTAGGATACCCACCTCATCTCCCCACCATCATCATGTTCTTCAGTTGTGCAGATTTGGACCACTACCCCCAATCCCTTCTTTGGTGCCCAGTAGATCCAGTTGCCCCTGGAGATGCTGTAATGGACACTTGTTCTTCCCACCTCTCAACCCCCTGGGTACCCCTGGACTCCCTTCCCTTTGTGACTTCTTGAGCTTTCCATGGCCCAGCAGCCCCTGGACTGGGCTCCATCCCTTCTGAATGAGTCTCCCCAACTCCCTCGGGTCCCTCTTGTTCAGCTGGCTTCTTAACTGCAGCTGTCCCCTGGGGCCAGTTCTCTAGCCCCTGCCCTGCTCTCTCTCCTTACCTGTAGGAGCTCCTTCCTCCCATCAGAGCATCCACCCACCCAGCCTCGTCCCCCCAGCACCATAGAGATCCCCACATCTCTGCCTCCAGCTCCGAGCTCTCCCATAGACCTGGATTTTCTAGGCTCTTCATCCCGCTGTGGCCCTCAACTCTGGGTCCAGCCAGCCCCAACACCCCACTGACCATCAAGCTAGACCCTGGGGGTGGTTGGTCATCCTTTATGAGACCTTCTGCTTTCCCGCAGCTAGGGAGTCACCCTGGAGAAAGCAATGGCACCCACTCCAGTACTCTTGCCTGGAAAATCACATGGACGGAGGAGCCTGGTAGGCTGCAGTCCATGGGGTTGCTAAGAGTCGGACACGGCTGAGCAACTTCACTTTCACTTTTCACTTTTGTGCATTGGAGAAGGAAATGGCACCCCACTCCAGTGTTCTTGCCTGGAGAATCCCAGGGACGGGGGAGCCTGGTCGGCCACCGTCTATGGGGTCGCACAGAGTCAGAAATGACTGAAGGGACTTAGCAGCAGCAGCAGGGAGTCACCCAGGCCTGTCAAGTTCTCTTCCAATGCTTCCACATCTGTTTGTCTCTCTTCCTGTCACTGTCCTCAGTCAGCCACAGACATTTCTCCCTGGCTTGTCTTCAGCAGCCTCTCCATTGGCCCCTCAGCCCAGGAGCATGCCCCATAAGCCCTGGAATTTATCCAGATGTCCTGAACCTCAGAGGGGAACACAGGCAAATCTGTAAAATGGGGATAGTAACTCTCGCCTCTTAGGGAAGTTGGTAGGACTTAATGAGAGCTCAGTGATATTTAGCGGCCAACATATATTAAGCTTTTACTGTGTGTCTAGAGCCCTGCTGGGCTTCCGTGATGGCTCAGCAATAATAAACCTGCCGTGTTGGAGACACAGGAGGTGGGGGATTCGATCCCTGGGTCAGGAAGATCCCCCGGAGGAGGGAATGGCAACATACTCCAGTATTCTTGCCTGGGAAATCCCATGGACAGAGGAGCCTGGCAGGCTAGAGTCCATGGGGTTGCAAAGAGCTGGATACAACTGAAAAGACTGAGCATGAGCACCCTGCCAGGAAATTTACCTGGTAGTCTTATTTCATTTTCACAAGAACTTTGTGAAATAGTTAATCTGTTCATCTGCCATTTTGCAGATGTGGAAACTAAGACTCAGAGTTAAAGCATATGCCCAAGGTCAGAAGATCATAACTTGTCAGGGGAGGATTTCAGTGTGGGTCTGCCTTATTCCCAGGCTGTGCTCTCAACGGCTGTCTGTGCTTCTCAGGGGTGCCCATTCCAGCACCGGCCCCATACCTGGCCCTCAACAGTGGTCGACCACTTTTCTTTAAAGGTCTGGAGCTTTCTGAGGGCATTGTAGGGCTCTTACAGTTTGTGAAGAAGAATTTCAGGGCACTGACCAGGGCTTAGACTCTCTTCCACCAAAATCATTGTCTTTTTCTTTTTTTTTAAAGACATAATTCTCACACTGTAAAATTCACCTTTTAAACATGGGCATTCAATGGTTTTTAAAATTTATTATTTTTACTTAAAATTTTTTTTATTATTTATTTGTCTGTATCAGGTCTTAGCTGTGGCACGTGGGAGTGTCAATCATCCTTGAGGCATGCGGGATCTTGTTTTAGTTGGGGCATGCACGAACTTTTAGTTGCAACATGCACGAGATGTGTAGGATCTAGTTCCCTTACCAGGGATTGAATCCAGGCCCCCTGCATTGGGAGAGTGGAGTCTTAGCCAATGGATCACCAGGGAAGTCCTAGTGGCTTTTAGTATATTTACAAGGTAAACAGAAGGGGCTTCCCCAGTGGCTCAGTAGGTGAAGAATCTGCCTGCAATGCAGGAGACACAGGAGACATGAGTTTGATCCCTGGGTTGGGAAGATCCCTGGAGGAAGAAATGGCTACACACTCCAGTATTCTTGCCTGGAGAATCCCATGGACAGAGGAGCCTGGCAGGCTATGTCCATAGGGTCACAAAGAGTCAGACACGACTGAACACACAGCACACACAGACAGAATTTCTGGGGTTTACAGTCTAAATCTATGTGTGAGTCCTCTGCCTGTAAATGTCTGACCCTGGGTGAGCCAACTGCTTCTCTAATATCAAGAATTTTATCTACAAAATGGAAGTGATAATAGCACCTACCTCATTGGTTTTGTTGGAAAATCAACTGGGATAATGTATGTAGAGGGTTTAGCACAGACCCTGGCACACAGTCTATGCCAGGGATTAAGACTTCATTTTTGGACCATTTCCCAGTCCACTGTGGATCCTAGTCTGGGATAGTCCAGGGACAGGGAGCTTGAAGATGCCCTCAAGGCAAAGGAGTAGGTCTTCTCAACAGTCTGTTCTATAAAATAATTTCTTGAGATCTAGAACTTACTGATAAACCAATAATTCTGATCCCATGTAGTCTCAGTCTCCAGATAAATGTCCTCTTGCGTCTCCTGGTTAGACTGTGAAAGGGTCAAGTGTGTGGTGTGGATGAGCCCCAGCCAACACCCTGAACAGAGACTTGCTGCTGTCCGTGGTGCTGATAGCTTTCAGGCCTGCTGCTCATCTTGGAGATGTGGCTACTCAGGGACTAGAGGGAATGTCTGAAAGCTTTGTGTGTGTGTGAATGCATGGGAGTGTGTTTACGTGTGTGTGTGTGTGCATGTGTGCACACAAGCTTGTGCACACATGTGTGGGGTGGGAGGGACATGGATCAGATAGCAATTGACCTCCATAAGGTCAAAGAATGTTCAAACTGCCTTAAAATTTTGCTCATTTTACTTGCTAGAAAGGTAATGTTCAAAATCCTCAGGTTAGACTCCAGCAGTACATGAACCGAGAACTTCCAGATGTACAAGCTGGATTTAGAAAAGGCAGAGGAAGCAGATATCAAGCTGCCAATATCCATTGGACCACGGGAGGTGTGTGGGGTGGGGGAGACAACAAGGGAATGTCAGAGAAACATCTACTTCTGATTCATTGACTGTGCTAAAGCCTTTCACTATATGGATTACAACAAACTGGAAAATTCTTAAAGATATGGGAATACCAGACCACCTTACCTGAATCCTGAGAAACCTCTTTGCAGGACAAAAAGCAGCAGTAAGAACCAGACATGGAACAATGGACTGATTCAAAATTGGGAAAAAGTATGTCAAGGTTGCATATTGTCACCTTGCTTATTTAACTTATATGGCAGAGTACATCATGTGAAATGTCAGGCTGGATGAATCACAAGATGGAATCAAGATTGCCAGGAGAAATATCAACAACCTCAGATATGCAGATGATATCACTCTAATGGCAGAAAGTAAAGAGGAACTAAAGAGCCTCTTAATGAAGGTGAAAGAGGGGAGTGCAAAAGCTGGCTTAAAACTCAACATTCAAAAAACTAAGATCATGGCATCCAGTCCCATCACTTCATGACAAATAGATGGGGAGAAAGAGAAAACAGTGACAGATTTTATTTTCTTGGGCTCCCAAATCATTACAGGTGGTGACTATAGCCATGAAATTAAAAGACACATGCTCCTTGGAAGAAAAGCTATGACAGACCTACACAGCATATTAAAAAACAGAGACATCACTTTGCTGAAAAAGGTCTGTGTAGTCAAAGCTATGATTTTTCCAGTAGTCATGCACATATGTGAGAGTTGGACCATAAAGAAGGCTGAGCACTGAAGAACTGATGCTTTCAAATTGTGGTGATGGAGAAGACTCTTGAGAGTCTCTTGGACAGCAAGGAGTGCAAACCAGTCAATCCTAAAGGAAATCAACCCTGAATATTCATTGGAAGGACTGATGCTGAAGCTCCAATACTTTAGCCACCAGATGTGAAGAGTCGACTCTGGAAATGAATTTGGGCAAACTCTGGGGGACAGTGAAGGACAGGGAAGCCTGATGTGCTTCAGTCCATGGGGTTGGAAAGAGTCAGACAGGACTGAGCAACTGAACAACAGCAAGGCGACTTAGGACTCCTCCTTCAATCCTGCAGGCAATGGAGACCCTGAGCCAGGATGAATAGAGGTTGACTGGAGGAAGAGTAACTGCCCCAACCTTCTAGGAATTCCTCTCTATGCTAAGAGAACCTGAGAAAAGCCAATTCCCAGGCTTTTCAGTGGTTGGGACCATACAGTGCCTTATTATAGCAGGTTGTAGGGGACACTGCTCTAGTCTTCTCTAGTGTTAGTCGTTCAGTAGTGTCTGACTCTGCGACCTCAGGGACTATAGCCCACCAGGCTCCTCGATCCATGGAATTCTCCTGGCAAGAATACTGGAGTGGGTAGCCATTCCCTTCTCTAGGGGAGCTTCTTGACCCAGGAATCAAACCCAGGTCTCCTGCACTGCAGGCAGATTCTTTACCATCTGAGCCACCAGGGAAGCCCAGTCTTCCTCTGGTCGGGGACCAAATGAGAGATGGAGCCCCATCAGCTCTTTGCAGTGTCCTCTGGGCCTTGTCTTGGAGCAAGTGAGTGTCGGCAGGGTGTGACATCAGGGCTTTCTTCACCTGCCCAGGAGATTTGTGATCTGTCTCCTGTTGCTGTGTCTAACTTCAGGGCTAAAGACTATAGCTTCTCTTCCTTCCCCTTCTGGGGAAACTTGGTTTGTGGCTGGGCCCCCTGATTTAATTCAAGTCCCTGGTGATGTGGGAGCAGGCCCCCAGACTAGCCTGCCTTCCTGTGGCTAGGACCCCCTCACTGGGGGTTGCCAGAATTTCCCCAGGATCTGGGAATCGGGCTGGCTCACTCTGATCTGGTGTATGTCTGGGAGAGCACTCAATGCCCCAAACCAGCAACTCTGAGACCCTGCCCATCCCACCCGAGATCACTTTAGACATAGGCTGTAGTCACATTTGTTTCATTCTTAGCTATTCCTGTGCCCATCTGTCCCTGATTCCTGCTGGGAGCTTCTTGATTGCTGGAAAGCTGAGGCTACACAAAATAAACTCTTCTCTTTCCCCATCGCCATGGTTCTCTCATCGTCATCTCACATTGGGATGCTTGCCTTTGGGGATGGGGTTCATTTCCCCCACACTTTCTCTAATAGTTAAAAAACAATTTTTAGAAAACCCCAAAAAAGACTTCATGATCCATTAGCAGGCTATAGGACAGACCCAATAGGATGCGTGTGTCTGTTTTGGTGACTGCGAGAGACGCTTGATATATGGTTATTTTTATGTATGCGAGATGTGACTCCATATGGGGCTAAATCTGTATGTTCTTTCTCTGTGGTTGTGTGTGTGCATGTGCACGACACGTGCACGCATGTGTGTGCAAGAGAAAGAGAGCTGTCTCCTTGGGTGAGACAAGATCATGTCAAGAAATAAGTCTCAGTCTCTTTCTCTCTTTTTCCTCTCTCTCTGCTTTGTGAATACACATTTATGCGTATCATCCGTTTTCCTAAAAGCTTGGAGTGCAATGTGCTGGGTGTGGCTGTGTGTCCTCTCCCAACATAAGTTATATCCATGTACACGGGCCGTGGCAAGTGTGTGTGTACGTGTGGGCCGTGCCCATCATTTAGGTTCCTGTCTCTCTGCCTCTCCGTCTCGTGCAGCGAGCATACGCCAGTGTCTGTGGGGATGTGATCCTGACATCCTGCCGGAAACCAGTTCCCTTCACTGAACCAAGTTGCCGACTTTTCCCCCGGAATGGCAAAGTTGTTTCTTTGAAACGCTTCCAGCACCTGGCTTAATAGACCTTCCTGTGAGCATATTCCCAGTTCCGCACTGCTCCCCAGTGACTGGGGACCTTTTGTCAAGCACATATGAAATTAAGTGAAATAAAAATCATATTAAAAATTATTACCATCTAACAGCCATTAGTCTGCACACTGCTGTCAGCCTGTGATGGATTCCTCACTTACTTCAATGAATGTTCTAACGACAGTGATAAAATCACTCAGAAAAAATAGAATAAACTGTTAACCCTCTCCCCATCGACACTTGTTTTTCTTTGAGAAAAATACAATAAGAGCTCCTGGTAGAAGAGATTGAGCCATATGTGACTCTTTATTTTCTTAAAAAATATTTCTTTATCTGGCTGCGTCGAGCCTCTGTTGCGGCACATGGGCTCTGCCGCTACGGCCCATGGACTCTCTATTTGTAATGAGCAGGTGTAGTGCCCTCCCCACAGGTTGTGGGATCTTAGTTCCCTGACCAGGGATCCAACCTGAATCCCCTGCATTGCAAGGCATCTTCTTAACTGCTGGACCACCAGAGAAATCCCCACATGTGACTCTTCAGACAGAAAAGTGAGCTGGGTGTGGGTGCTAGGCTTTGACCTCCTAATTTTGAGAGAGAATTTTGCTCTAGACTCCAGACATCAGCCCTACTTTCTGAGCTCTGAGTTGAGATTTGGATTCTGGTTGAATTGGTCTGAGTCAGGTCAGGTGGGGCTTAGTCCTTGTACTTTAAAGTAGGTTAATTTATTTAGAAAGATTTATTATATATCTACATCTGATAGGAAGGCCCAGGTGGACCATTATGTGTATCTGAGCTGAGGCAGTGACCAAGGGGATGGGGAGACCAGGCAAATTAGAAAGATGACTTAAAGGTAGAAAAGACAGGATTAGCTAGCAGGTTTTATATGAAGTAGAGAGAGTGAGGTATCATGATGTTAATTGTGGAAGTGACTAGAAGTTGTTGTTCAGTTGCTCAGCTATGTTTGACTCTTTGCAACCCCATTGACTGCAGCATGCCAGGCTTCCCTGTCCATCACCAACTCCCAGAGCTTGCTTAAACTCATGTCCATTGAGTTGGTGATGCCATCCAACCATCTAATCCTCTGTCATCCCCTTCTCCTCCTGCCTTCAATCTTTCTCAGCATCAAGGTCTTTTCCTATGAGTCAGTTCTTTGCATCAGGTGGCCAAAATATTGGAGTTTCAGCTTCAGCATGAGTCCTTCCAATGAACATTCAGGACTGATCTCCTTTAGGATTGACTGGTTTGATCTCCTAGCTGTCCAAGAGATTCATAAGAGTCTTCTCCAACACCACAGTTCAAAAGCATCAATTCTTTGGCACTCAGCCTTCTTTATGTTCCAACTCTCACATCCATACATGACTACTGGAAAATCCATAGCTTTGACTATATGCACCTTTGTCGGCAAAGTGATGTTTCTGCTTTTTGATATGCTGTCTAGTGGGGAACTAGAGGTTGGAGGACATGATTCACTGAAGTACGGAACAGACAATCCTTCTTTAGTGGGAGAGAAGAGCTCAGTGATGAGGTCACTGTTTGAGGAGCCTCTGGGGTAACCAAAGTGGCTGCAGAGAAGCTGCTGGACTCCTGGATCTGTGGTCTCTGAGAGGGTTTGGGCTGGAGAGACAGATCCAGGTGTCTTTGGCCCTCAGGTCAGAGGAGAAGCCAGGGAGTGGATGAGACAACCCAGGGAGTGTGTGGAAAGAGGAGAGTCCCAAAGACAGTACCTTGAGGACAACTGTCCGTCGAGAAGGTCCCAGCAGGAGACAGAGGAGTGGCTGGGGAGGAGAGGAAGGTGTGATGTCACGGAGCTCCGGAGGGGAGAGGGTTTCACAAAGAGGGAAGTGGTGGGTAAAGTGAAATGATCCAGAAAACCAGTTAGGCGCTGATAAATGTTGATGGCAACATGGAGGTACTGGGGACAATTCTGAGGGAGGAGGGAGAAGGAAGTGAGATGGAGAGGTAGGTATCCTCGCAGGCAGAGCCCCTCTTCCCAAAGAGAAGGTCCCTGAGGAAAACATTCCCTCTGGCTCCGTTTACTGAAACACAGAGGGGTGAGCCTGCAGACCTCTTAGAGCCTCTCCACCGGGATCAGAGATGCAGGCTGGCTTTGTTCTGGTCTGCTAGGCCCTGCCTTTGCCTGCGGAAATACAGTGTGGGGCCTTCCTGGTGTCACTCGGTGACCCTCAGAGGTGGAGTTGGGACCCTAATGGGTTCACAGTTTCTGCTGTTTCCTCTGGGGGGCTCACAGCTCCTTGGGTGAAGGTAGGGGGCCTTGAGGAAGGTGGCAGTGCCCAAGAGATGGTTCTGTGTGTGGGGGGAGGGTCTCTCTCCTGGTGGATGACCTGTCCCCGCCTCCCGCATCCGTAGGGCTTGGCCCATTCTCTGAGCTGAGAGATCTGAGTCCCTCCCCCTCCCCTGGAGCCTCCTTTGTGAGACAGGCAGGCAGGGCACACCTGTTCACAGTGAACATGAGACACTTGGGGTGGTGGGAGGACAGGTGACCCAGCTGGGGTCACACCACCAGCCAGTGCAGGGCGGAGACCAGGGCTACTTGGAGAGGACAGATGGTCTTCCCCAGCTAGGCTGGAAGTGGTAGGCTGCTGGACATCCAACTCCCTCCCTTCAGCAGGGGACTGCTCCCCATGCCATTTTGGGGAAAGCGTGGACCTACATTCACTAGAAAAGTCAACCAGGAAGGATGGGTGATGTGTCAGGGCCCTACTTATGCTGGAAATGCGGCACGTAAACATGCACACGTGGCCACACCGATGGGACTCAGATTCTTTCGTCCACTTTCCCCTTTTTGGCTTTCTAGGGCTGAGATGATGTCTCCCCTTTCGGACTCAAATAACCAAACCCACTCTATTTGGCTTAAGCTCAAAGGGGATTTATTTTCAAGGACAGGAAACACAGCCTAGGAACAGGGTCAGAAAACCCTGGGGGTCTCAGGCAGCCTCACCCTCCATCTCGCTCTGTGTCTGGAGCCAGATGGCCTCTTGGTTGAGCATCTCCGTGTGCATCTGTCTCATTCTTCTGTCTGAACTTGGCTCTCCCTGCTTCTCCAAGCCTGTGGACAAATGGGGCTGTGTCCTGAGCAAGGCTCACATCACCTGGGTGAGCCTTGTGTCCTGAGCACACATCCCACATTCCTGAGACTGAGAACCTGATTGGCCCAGGCTGGATCAGGTGCTCATCTCTGGTCCAGTCAGCTATGGAAGGAGTAACATGTTAATAGTAATACTAATGGTGAAAAGGATAATGATAATGATGATGAGGTAAGCAGTGTAATTATCAGCCGCGCTTACAGGTGAGACAGAGAGTTGAAGAGGCACGCTCAAGGTCACACATCTAGAATGTGGCTAAGTTGGACTTGGAACCCAGGAGTCTGATCCTAACATCTGTGAGCCTGGCTGCTGTACTGTACTGCCTCTTGAACATGGCAGCCAGGCCCATCCCTGGAAGGGCAACTTTTATTTTTATTCTTTACATATTTACTTATTTGGCCGAGCCTGGTCTCAGTTGTGGCATGTGGGATTTTTAGTTGTAGCATGTGAGATCTAGTTCCCTGACCAGAGATTGGACCCCCTGCTTTGGTAGTGCGGAATCTTAGCCACTGGACCACCAGGAAAGTCCCTTGAAAGGACAAGTTTTAGAATAAGAGGAATCGGGACAGATAACTCTACAGTTGTCTGCTACACTCAAGTTCAAAGACAGCAAAGATCAAAGAGACATGGGAGGATGTATGAAACAGGATGTCCCCTGGTATTGATTGCGATTACAGAAAATTGGTCAGGCTCCAGCCCGAGACTCCGGAAAGAGACAAGCCTGGCAAACGGTGGGTGTCAGGCTTGGACCTGGAGGCTACAGGCAGAAATTCACGGGTACACCCTGGAGTGGAGTAGGGTGTGAGATTCATGGGGCTTCCTTGACCTCCCAGCAGCACTCCAGGCTTGGGAGGCCCTGGGTCTGCCTCTTGGTCAGGCAGTCGCTGGCTTAGGTCTGGGTGGGGTGGAGCCCCCAGGAAAGCTGACACTGCAGGCAGCCCTACCCCTGGTCCACCCCATGGTCTCCTGAACACAGCCCCAAGGTTGACCCCTTGTTCCAACTTACTGAACTATTTCAGTCCACACGTGTGGATGCATGTCTTCTTTGGATGTCCTTGGGGTACCCTTGTCACCCCTGAGGAGTCAGGACAACATGATGGGCTTGGAATCAAAAAGATCTAGACTTGAATTCTGGTTCTATCATCACTAGCTAGGGGAAAAAACTTAAATCTATTTCTTCTGGGCCCTCTTTGCTCAGGTATGAAGTGGGGAGGATGAGACATATTCATGGGAGAAGGGACTAGATAATGTATGTCAAGTGCCTGCCATAGAGTAAACGCTCAATATATGTGTAGAGGAAATCAACCCTGAATATTCATTGGAAGGACTGATGCTGAAACTCCAATACTTTGGCCACATGATGCAAAGAGCCAACTCATTGGAGAAGATCCTGATGCTGGGAAAGACTGAGGTCAGGAGGACACGGGGATGACAGAGGATGAGACAGTTGAATGGCATCATTGACACAATGAACATTGCCAGTGAGTTTGAGCAAACACTGGGAGATAGTGAAGGACAGGGAAGCCTGGCATGCTCCAGTTCATGGAGTTGCAAAGAATTGGACATGACTTAGCCACTGAACAACAACAATAATGTTATTGGAATCAATCCTTTTGTCCAGAGCTTAAGTTGTGTCCCTTTCATTCCCAGAAACATGCCTCTTGTCGACTTCTCTGCTCTATGTGACTGGCATTGGCTCAAGACTTTCATGAGATGCTGAGCAAAGAGGCTTTGTGGGGAAGAAGTTGGTGTCCCTTCTAGATGGCGTGGTCTCTGGAGAGACAGGCTCACAGCACACTCTCCAGAGACTGTCACAGTCCTCAGACGCTGGCCCCAGCCCATTCCCAATGCACACTGAGGATGCGTCCTGAGCAGCCCTGCACCCGGACAGCCTCCAGACGGCTGCATTACCCTCCCATTTCAGACCCAGCAGCACCCCACCATCCTCTGACGGGAGGCGCTCGCACACCTGGCTCCAGGCAAAGCACAGGGCCTTTCTCCACATAGGCTTCTGGCCCCCGAGCCCACAGTTGCCTGTTTTAGTTTTCTGGAGCTGCTGTATCGAGTACCACAAAGTTGGTGGCTTAAAATGACAAAGTTTATTCTCTCGATTCTGGAGGCTGGAAGTCTGAAATCAAGGGTGTCAGGAGGGCCAGGCTCCCCCAAGGTCTCTTGAGAAGAATCCTTCCTGGCCTCTTCTTGCTCCTGGAGATTGTTGGCAATCCTTGACACCCTCTGACTCACAGCTGCATCACTCCAGTCTCCGCCTCTGTCATCACTTGGCATTTGTCTCTCCTCTTCTTATAAAGACGCTAGTGAAATTGGGTTAAGGGTCCTCCCTAATCCAGTATGGCCCCATCTTAACTTGATTATACCCACAAAGGCTCTAGTTTCGTATAAGGTCATGTTCACAAGTACCAGTGGTATTAAGTGGTATTAAGACTTCATCATATCATTTTGAGGGACACGATTTGACCTATAGCACCTTCTAAGAATATCCCTGAGACCCTGACAGTGTCATACCGAGGACAGAGCCTCTGGTCAGAGGGAGACAAGGACGAAGGGGTAACTTTGCACCTTGGGAAGCAGGAGTTGGGTTAGGAAGGCGAGGGGGTGACCATTACCCCCAAAACCATTTCAGCTCTGGGGTATGAGTTCCATTGCAGGAGGAATGATTAGAACTGTCAGCCCCAAAGCTAGAATAAAGCTACCCCTTCTGTCTTAGAAAAGTCATTATACAGAGGTGGTGACCTCACCTAAGACCTTGGCCTGAGTATTCCTGGTGGGGTTTCTTGGGATGACTTTGGAGTACAATTATGAGGCTATTCCTGGGACTGAGGTCCCCTGGGCAGCTCCCCACTCATTCATTCATCAAACATTCCAATACCAGGAGTTGCCACTAGCATGGAAGATAGCCTCATGGAGCGAGACTCAATCAACTGCTCCAGTGATACTGCTAACTAGTGATAACTCATGTGTGTATGTGTGGGGTGTGTGTGTGTGGTGTGTATGTATGTGTGTGTCTAACAGAATACCTAATAGGGAGGGCTTGGGTTCAAGGAACTTAAGCAGAGACCTAAGGGATTAAGAAAGAAGCAGGCAGGTAGGGAAGGGAGGTTGGACAAAGTACTCTAGCATGTGTGTGCTTAGTCATGTCCAACTCTTTGCAACCCCATGGACTGTAGCCCACCAGGCTCCTCTGTCCATGGGATTCACCAGGCAAGAATACTGGAGTGGGATGCCATGCCTTCCTCCAGGGGCTCTTCCCAGCCCAGGGATGGAACCAAGATCTCCCAAATTGCAGGCGGATTCTTTACCGTCTTAGACACCAGGATGAGGTGAGGAGAGGTCGTTTAGATGGGGCTGCATCCATTATGGAATCTCTAGGTAGGTGACAAAGGTCTGAAGAAGTTGTCATGTGATAGGTGAGCCTGAGAGTGTGACCAGGGACCCATCAACAGAGTTACTCCAGAGATAGGGACTCTGTCCCACTTTGAGCTAGGTCACTGTCCAAGGAGGGCGGAAACACTGAGCGGGGACTGGTGCTCAGTCCCTCAACCCTGTTCCCTTCCTTTCACGTTGACAAGTCTGGAGATCTGTCTACTCAGGACCCAGAGCTCCTGGCTGCCCTGAAATCAGAGAGGCTGCCGTGGCTGGCAGAAAGCTGGGGGGCTGGGCGGGCCAAGGCAAAAGGGGACCTGGGATAACCAGGAGGCTGATTCACTGGGGAATGGAGGGCTTCAAGATGCCCCTTCCACCAAGACCTCCTGGGTAAAGTAGCTTGGATCCCTTGAGCCCACAGATCTACTGCCCTGACCAGGGTCCGCACAGAGTCTGTGTGGGGCTGAATCTGTAAAATCTTTTAAGTTGAAAGGGACAGCAAGAGCAGGGGTTGCACAGTGGGCTTGAGAGGTGGGACTGTGACCCTCCCTGCGGGGCTGTGTGACCACTGGGCTCCACATGACCTGGTTATCCCAATTCCATGAAGGGGCTGAGGACTTGGGCCAGAGACTAGAATTGAGCTGGTGGGAAACCACAGAGCCTCCTGGGAGGGGAAGGGGAGTTGGAGGGGTGTGTGTGGGGCAAGAAGATTCAGTGGGGGCTGAACCATCACACAGGGCTGTGGGAGGCCCTGGATTCTGCTGGTTCAGAGGGCTTGGGGATGCCCACACACCAAGAGAGGGGCATGGCTCTGCACCACTCACCCTGGAACCTGGGGGTCAGGAAGTTTTCCATTCTCTTTGACCATAAGCAGTACAATGGAGTCAGGTTTGGATTGTGCTGTGCTTTGCTGCTTAGTGACCTGGGGCACAGGCTTATTTAACTTATAGGCAGAGTACATCATGAGAAATGCTGGGCTGGATGAAGCACAACCTGGAATCAAGGTTGCTGGGAGAAATATCAATAACCTCAGATATGCAGATGACACCACCCTCATGGCAGAAAGCGAAGAACTAAAGAGCCTCTTGATGAAAGTGAAAGAGGAGAGTGAAAAAGTTGGCTTAAAACTCAACATTCAGAAAACTAAGATCATGGCATCTGGTCCCATCACTTCATGGCAAACAGAAGGGGAAACAGTGGAAACAGTGACAGATTTTATTTTTGGGGGCTCCAAAATCACTGCAGATGGTGACTGCAGCCATGAAATTAAAAGATGCTTGCTCCTTGGAAGAAAAGTTATGGCCAACTTAGACAGCATATTAAAAAGCAGAGACATTACTTTGCCAACAAAGCTCTATCTAGTCAAAGCTATGGTTTTTCCAGGAGTCATGAGTCATGTATGGATGTGATAGTTGGACTATAAAGAAAGCTGAGGGCCAAAGAATTGATGCTTTTAAACTGTGGTGTTGGAGAAGACTTGAGAGTCCCTTGGACTGCAAGGAGATCCAACCAGTCCATCCTAAAGGAAATCAGTCCTGACTATTCATTGGAAGGACTGATGCTGAAGCTGAAGCTCCAGTACTTTGGCCACGTGATATGAAGACCTGACTCATTTGAAAAGACCCTGATTCTGGGAAGGATTGAGGTGGGAAGAGAAGGGGATGACAGAGGATGAGATGGTTGGCTGGCATCACTGACTCAATGGACATGAGATTGAGTAAACTCCAGGAGTTGGTTGGTGATGGACAGGGAAGCCTGGCATGCTGCATTCCATGGGGTTGCAAAGAGTTGGACAGGACTGAGGGACTGAAATGAACTGAACTAAACTAACATGTTGAGGGGCGTCTGAAGCCCTAGAGCCTGCATCAGTGGCCTTGAGGGAAAGGAGGAGGTTGGTATGAAGAGGTTGAGGGTGAGAGGCAAGAATCTTATCTGTCACCTCCCGATCCCAGGGACTCACATCTGAGGCACGGAGAGACAGTGTCCAGGCAGGAGCTGAAGGAACATTTTCACTGAGGACACTGGGGACTCAAGCCATTGTCTGAGCTTCTGTGGGCTCAGAGAGGTGCTTCTCCCCCAAGTCTGCATGAACCCTGCATGGCATTTGCTCATTGAAGGCCTCTGGGGAAGCAGCCTTGTTGACATCAGGGCAGCCCCTTGGCAGAGACACAAATTGGACCAGGGTAGTGCAGGAGAGTGCTGTGGGTGACCTCACACATAAAGCCCCCACCCTGAGGGACCCCAGAGCTGCCAGTGTGCTTGTGCAGGGGTGGGAGGGGGTGTGCAGGGGAGTGCAGGCAGATCTAAGGAGTCCCTGAGATGGTGCCCCCCTTGGCCTCTTCGGATTGAACTCAGGATAGCTGGCCACTCCAGGGTCCCACAGAGTCAGTCCCAAGCCAGGCCTTGTTCTCACTGGCTCCAAGCCCAGGGGGTGGAACTTGGGGTGGAGGTGACATCCTGTGGATGCCCAGGCCATGCTGAGTTCATAGATAACTTCACGACTTCTGGCATATCCAGGTCCTCCCTATAGGATTATTTTCTTAGTACATATTACAAGTTGACCTTTTTTCTTTCTTCTCTTAAAATAAATTAAGAGAAAAATTCACCTCTCTGTGGGAGATACTCTGATCATAAAGGATTCCACGCCTGGCCCTGGACACATGACAAGCTGTGTGATGGGGGACCAGTCCTAACCACTCTATGCCTTGGCTTCCTTGTCTCTTCATCAGGGCTGATAACCTTGGTGCCCCATAGGGTTTTCTGAGGTTCAGTAAGTTAAGATATGCAAAGCTCAGAACAATACCAGACCCACTGTAAGTGCTGTCTATATCTAAGCTACATTATTATCATTGCTGTTAAGTGGAAAGCCGGCATTTCTTGCTATGAATGGAGGCAGCTGTAAAAATAAATATAATGAAAATGCAACAGAATTATTAAATTCCAGCCAGTTCCTGCAACCTGCAGAGGGCTCGTAGCCTGGGCCCTGCAGTCTCTGTTCATAAAATGGTGATTTGTGGTGTTGGAGAGGCGGTCCACAAGCCAGGACCAGACTGACTGACTTCTGGACAGTTAAAAGGGAAACCGCTTCCCTGCCAAAAATGCAGGGAGTTTTACTGCCCACCAGTGGCCCACGTGCTGCCCTGGGAGGCATCATGGCGGCGGTCAGGGCTGGGCAAGCAGGACAGACAGACACTCCAACCTGGGCTCAGTTCCAGGGTTTTGCTGTTTGCCAGCTGTGTGGCCTGGGCATGTTTCTCCACCTCCCTGAGCCTTAAGCAGCTTGCCTGAAAGGAAGGCAAACCAAGCGCCCATCCTAGGGATGCTGGAGCAGCCAAGAGATGAAGAGCTGCAGGGCTCCCCATGGTCCCGGCCAAATTCCCAGGCTCTGCATCACCTTCCGTGGGTCAGAGAGGACTCAGGACCACTTCCAGGTGGGAGACAAGCTGGGAGGGCAGCATTTGAGGGTGTCATTTGAGACACCCGTGGGTCAGGTTCCATCTCCGCAAACAGCTCTGGGTTCACCTACGATTCTGCTGTTTTCAAAGCCTGAGTAAGCCGGTGGAGGGAGTCAGGACGCCGTGGTGGCCTCTGTTCTCCGCCATCACTGAAGGGCCACGCAGGTACCTGTGGAAGCTGCCTAACGAGCGGCTGAGGTGGCAGAGGTGGCCTGGGCATTGCCACGCTCACTGAGCAGAGCAGTGAGACGTGACCAGGAGGATCGCGGGGCCTGCCCAGGCTGCCCAGCACGCTCTCCTTGCCAATTTGCTTGCGACCCTGCACCTGGCTCTTAACCCCAGTGCCTCAGACTCTCCATCACTAAAGTGAGGGGAGGCCCTGTCACCTTCAGACCTCAGGAGGCAGCTCAGGGTGCAAGGAGAGAACCTGGGTTCACGGGCTGGCTTTCCTGAGGTTTGCCTTGTGACCTTGGGCAAGTCCTGTGTCACTTTGGGTCCCAGTTTACATGTTGGTTCTCAGGGGTTGGCCTGGATGATCCCCACAACCTCAGCCTTTGGGGGCCTGGGATTCTGTGGACTGCAGACAGAGCAGTGAGGCAGAGCAAAGCTGAGCAGAGGGGAATTCCTGCCTGGAAGGTGCCTCTAAGCCGCCTTCCTGCATGGTCTAGGGGGCTCTGGGCTGGGCAGAGAAGAGGAGACAAGTGTCCAGACAGCTGGATTTTGGTGTCGATCATGCCTAGTATGAATCCTGACGCCACATTAAGCCTTGTGTGGCCCTGGACACGTGTCTCCTCCATCCTGAGCTTCAGTCTTCTCATCGGTAGCACAGGGGAGATGGCGGTGTGTGTGGCCGTGACATCACAGCGGGCAGAGGGGAAGAAAAGAACTGGGCACAGAGTCTGGCTCCCAGAGGCTGAGGAAGTGATGGATGATGATAATAATAGTATTGATTATGGTCGTGCTTTGTTGGTGGTCTTGTTGCTGTTGTGCAGATTCAGAACCAGGGGCTGGCCAGATAACACAAAGGTGGGGAGGCTGGGGCAGGCCTGGGCTCTGGGAGCGGAAGGGTTAAGTTTCCATGGAAACAGGCATGCATTATTTACGTGGCCTAATGAATAAAACATTTATGTGGTAGGCTAATAAATTCCCTCACACAAAGCAAAGTAAGCTATGATTTAAATATCGGCCTCTGCTGGCTGGCTGAGTTATGGAGCCTGCTCAGGGGGACCCTCTTGGTTTTACACGGCCATCCACTGCAGGGAGGGGAGTGGGGGAGGAGGGCGGAGGGGGAGACCCTCCCTAGGAAGTGACTTTCTGGGCCCTCTGGACCTCTGGCCTGAACCTGCTGCTGTCCCTTACTATGGTGCCCCAGGGAACTTTCCCCAGGGCCATGGAGGGGGCATTGGGTGACAGCTGGGGCTGGTCCCTACCCTGGGACTCGACCTTGTGGGGAGAGGTGAACCAGGGGTGGGGGCAGCTTGCTAGGGCATCCTGGAGGTGGTGGCTTTTCTGGGGTTTGAAGGGCTTGGAGATGTGGGTTGGGTGACAAGAGGGCACATGCAGAGGCTTGGGGTCCTGCCTGGTCCTCCTGGGAATGGGGCCCATCTGCCCAGCGTGGGGGAGCTGGCACAGCTGGGGGGCTGAGGTGCAGGGAGCGCTGGGGGAATGTGAACAACACAGAGTGGGGTGGGGGGCAGTCAGTGGTAAAGCCTGTGTCGGGGGAGCTGGACCACCAGCCTGCCCCCACCCCCGCCCCCGACCCCCCGCCTCGGCCTCTGCTGATGTTTCATCTCTCTGGGGTTTTATCTCACTGGGCATCTCCTCCTTCATTCGTTGGCTGTTTCTGCCCTTCTGTCTCTCTCTTTCTCTCATCGTCTCTCTTTCCCTTTTCCTTCCTCTGCATTTCTGTCTCTTTCTCTGACTCTCTTTTTTTTCCCTTCTATTTCTGTCTCTCTATGTCTCTTTTCTCTGTCTCTCTCTTTGTGTCTCTGTCTCTACCTCTGCCTCTGTGTTTGTCTTGCTCAGGTTCTCTCTCCATCTCTGGCTTTTTACATTTCTGTCTCTTTCTGGGGAAATCTCACATGGCGGTGAGAGGGTCCCGTGTGCTTGGATCGGGACGTGTGAGGCCCCCACGTGGTTGTGAAGGAGGGGCCTTCCGGGCTCTGAGTATTTGCCTAAAGAACCCTGGGGAAGCGGGCTCGGGGTCCACCCCCACACCAACACACTGGAGATTCCAGTGGGCCCCCTTAGCCGGGAGGCCTTCTCAGTTTTGTCTTCAGGCGAGTAGAAGCCACCAAGTGGAGACCTTCTCTGGGGAGCCTGAGAAAGGGGTGCTGACACTTTGAACAAGCTCGTTGCATTGGATTAGGGCCTCCTGCCACTCCCTGGGAAATGGTCCTTGGCAGTGGTGCTGATAGAACCACACACTTGGGGCGGGCCTCTCTTCTTCAACCACCTCAGCGTCCTGCCACCCCTGGGGCAGGTCTCCAACCACTTGGGGCTGCTCCCTAGGGCTCCCATCATCCCAGATGCATGGCTGGTCAGGCCTCTTTCCCCCTGCTCTGGTCACCCTGCTACATAACCAATGACCTCAAAACAGAGGGGTGTAAAATAGTAAAATAACCATTTTATGATGTTCATGGTTCTGCAGATTGGGAGCTCAGGCAGACACCCGTGGGTCAGGCAGGGCACGGAGGAAGTGACTCTCCTCTGGTCCCTGTGTCCGGGGCTGGAGATGCTGGAATGGTTCGGCTGGGACCGCACATCTGAAGCCTCACATCATCTCTGCATGGCATCTACGGGGGCTGAGAGGCCCAGGTGGTTGCCTTAGTCACATGGTGGGCACCTGAGCTGAGATGGCCGGACAGGGAGCTGGGCCAGCATGGCTATCTGTTGCTCTTTGGGCTTTCTTAGAAGATGGTCATCTCGGGGTACATAGTGCACCTTCCTGCATGGTGCTCGCTTCCCAGAGTGAGCATTTCATTGGAACCTGCCTGTCCTCTGAAGTCTAGGCCTGGACCTGGCCGAACATCACCTCTGCCAGTTTCTGCTGGTTGCAGTTGCCACAGATCAACCCAGGTTCAAGGCGGGGGTGGGGGTGTTGGGCGCTGGCTCTTGGTGGGAAGAGTGGCGTGCAGGTCTAGCCAGGGAAGGACTTGGTGACAGCATCTTGGAGACAAGGGACCACACCCTCCTCAGTGTCATGGTAGAAGGGAAAGCCTGCTGTCTTCACCCCAGGCTAGGTCAGGGCATGAGCTTCCAGGCTACAGGCTTTAGGGTTCAAAACCAAGTCCTGACACTCACTAGCCTTTTTGGGGGATTGCAAAGCAATAAGGACGTGGCTTCCACTGATGGAGCACCCACCACATAGGAGGTGGCTTTCCATGTTCCCCGTCCCCACCAGAGACCCCAGGGCAGTGTCTGCCCCCTGAGGGCTCTGGCAGCTGCCACATCGGAGGATGCCATGTGCTAGAGTGGGGACCTCACGCCAGAGGTCGTGGGCAGAGGGGCAGCAGAGGAGACCTGCAGGGGATGCCTCCCTTGTTTAGAGGAAGCGAGAAGGTGGAAGCCTCGAGAGGACTGGCTCTCGCACTTGTGGGACACCCCGGGGCTTGAGGGGCTCACTATTGAGACAGGCAAGCCTAGAGGTCAGGACCACGGACGTTGGAACCAGAGTGCCCAGTTCTGGCGCCACCATTTCTTAGCTGTGTGGTCTTAGACAAATTATTTCTCAATTCTGCCCCTCGTTTCCTCTTCTGCAAAGTAGGGGTATTAAGAATACCTGCCTCATGGGGCTGCTGTGGGAATGAAACCAGATGATACCTATAAAGTGCCCCTTGAGTGGCTGCAGCAAGCAATGCACGTGTGTTCTATTACTCACTCTGGTGTGTGTGTGTGTGTGTGTGTGTGCGCGCGCGCGTGTGCATGTGTGCGCTGGGTGGGGGGCACCCTGCAACGGCAGGTAAGTGCTTAGTGTCAGTCTAACATCTGTGTTGGCAGGGCCGTGTTTGTCCTCATACTGGTGGTACCTGGGCTGTTTGGGACATCTCTTAACACACCAGTTCTGCCAGGGAGTTTCTTTTATCCCCATTTTTGGTTGTTGTTTAGTTGCTAAGTTGTGTCTGAGTCTTTGGGACCCCATGGACTGTAGCCTGCTAGGTTCCTCTGTCCATGGGATTTCCCAGGCAAGAATACTGGAGAAGGTTATCATTTCCTCCTCCAGGGGATCTTCTTGACTCAGGGATCGAACCCACATCTCCTGCGTTGGCAGGTGGATTCTTTACCACTGAGCCACCTGGGAAGCCCTATCCCCATTTTATAGATGAGGAAAGTGAGGCTCTGGGAGCTGAAATGACTTGCCAAAGAGAACCTACATAATGTATCCAGTTGGTAGCATGATCACAGAAAGAGGAGCAATCTCAAGTGACTTTAAAATATGGGATTTTGGCTGTATATTTTTTGTATTAAAATTGATTTCAGTAATCACATTGTTGGTAAAGTGTTATTCCTGTCATTCTGAGGCCATTGTGTGCATATGGTAAGATAAAGCAAGTGGAGAATTATGTCAGTGTCTGAGGACTAAAAATTTTTGCATGGGAGAAAGGAAAGCAGATGTAAGATGTATGAAGTTAAAGACCTCGCAGTCCTGAATTTGAATTGGAAGTGATAAAAAAATTCAGGATGCATTTTATCTAGAAATTAAAAACAAAAAACCATGTTTCCTTGCTTCCCTGGTGGCTCAGTGGTCAAGAATCCACCTGCCAATGCAGGAGACACGGTTCGATCCCTGACCTGGGAAGATCCCCCATGCAGCGGAACAACCAAGCCTGTGTGCCACGACTATTGAGCCCGTGCTTGGAGCCCAGGAGCCTCAGCTACTGAACCTGTGCGCCCTGAGCCCGTGCTCTGCAACGGGAGAAGCTGCTGCAATGAGAAGCCTGTGCATTACAACTGGAAGTAGCCCCGCTCACCACAACTAAGAAAAGCCAGCACAGTAACGAAGACCCAGCACAGCCAAAAAGAAATAAATAAATAAAGTTAGTTTAAAAATTCTCTTTAAAAAAAACTCCACGTTGTCGATCTCTGCCCCCTGAAAAGCATTGAAAATGGTGAACAACTGAATAGCTATGAACCTTCCTAGTACTCAAAGTATGGTCTCTAAATGCCAGTTTCCCCTAAAAGAAAGCAGTGTTTATTGGATAAATGATTGATCCCAGGACTAGGGTAAGAAGTGTACAAGATGAGACTGAACTAGTTTGTCTTTCCAGAAAGCAAAGGCATATCAAATACTCCTAAGATTATTCAAAAGGACATCAAAGCAAATCTGGAAAAGGCTCCCATGGCCATTAACTGGTCAGTTTGAACACAAATAAGGATAATAGCTGCAATGGGCTGAAACAGAAAAAAATATGTTTAAGTCCATCAGTTCATAATGACTTTTAAAAAACCAGCTCTCATTAATAGATCACTTTTGGAAGAAGTTAGCATTATTTTGAAAAGTGGTAAATAAAGGACAGAATCAAGTATTCATCTTGCCATTAACATAGTATTTCCTCAGGTAACCAGTTAATTGATGAAAGGAAATTCCTCTTTATAGAAGCTACCCAGATAATAAGTGAAGAAGGAGTAATAAACTAGAATGTCATTGTTTTGTAACCTCTAAGAAAATAATGGATCTAGGCAACAAGTTTCAATAGCTGCAAACACTTCCAAAAGGAAAGAAGATAACCAGGTGTATATCTATCTATCTATCTATCTATCTATCTATATATCTTGATGGGAGGAGCAACACCACTCATAAAGTAGTGTTGCCAAAAAATAAAATCTAATCAAGCCTCTAGGGCAACTACCAACTGATAGGCAATGTAGGGAGTGGTGGAACACGCTGCATGAGACCATGGGGATGTAATCAGCAAACTCCAGACTAGTGGGATATTCTATAGGACAAATGATCTGGTTTTTTCAATGAAGCATTAGAAAGAAATGAAAGAACAGAGCAGAAGCTACAAACTGAAAGCAACCAAATAGATGTGTCCATCAGTTCAAATACACAGTCTTTGCGCGCATGCTCAGTTGCTAAGTCATGTCCAACTCTTTGTGACCCCATGGACTATAGCCCGCCAGGCTCCTCTGTCCATGGAATTTCCCAGGCAAGAATACTGGAGTGGGTTGCCATTTCCTACTCCAAGGGATCTTCCTGACCCAGGGATCGAACCTGCATTTCCTGCATTGGCAGGCGGGTTCTTTACCAATGAGCCCCCTGGGAAGCCCCTACGTATAGACTTTGTTGCTGTTGTTAGTTGCTCGGTCGTTTCCGACTCTCTGTGACCCCCATGGACTGTAGCCCGGCAGGCTTCTCTGTCCATGAATTTTCCAGACAAGAATACTGGAGTAGGTTTTCATTGCCTTCTCCAGGGAATCTTCCTGTCCTAGGGATTGAACCCACAGCTTCTGCATTGGCAGGTAGGTGGATTCTGTACTTTGGAGTCACTAGGGAAGCCCGCATATATTAGTTTGTAATTCAAGCAAACTGTATGAAAAATGTATAAAGCAATTTGATGAATATAAATTGATTAGACTTTATCATGGTTAAAACTATTATTAATTTTTAGGTATGATAATAGTATTTGGTCATTAAAAAGTTTTGTAGAAATACAGCCGAAAGAACAAATGAGTTGATAGCTTGTCTGGTATTTGATTCAAACTTAACTAGGAATCAAGAGTGGGAATTATAGATGAAATAAGACTGTCCATAAATTGAGAATTGTTGCAGCTGGGGATGATTATGCTGTTTACTTTAGTGTAATTTTGTACACTAACATTTGCTATGTTAAAAATGGAAAAGTGGATTTTTCTATAATGAACTTGAGTTAAAAAATTTTTTTTTTTAAGTTTTAAACTGAACAAATCAAGTAATTCCTGTTTCTCTGTCTCTCAACCTGGCAGGCTGCATTCAGGATGCCTCAGTTCAGTTCAGTTCAGTCGCTCAGTCGTGTCCAACTCTTTGCGACCCCATGAATTGTAGCACACCAGGCCTCCCTGTCCATCACCAACTCCCAGAGTTCACTCAGACTCACATCCATCGAGTCAGTGATGCCATCCAGCCATCTCATCCTCTGTCGTCCCCTTCTCCTCCTGCCCCCAATCCCTCCCAGCATGAGTCTTTTCCAATGAGTCAACTCTTCGCATGAGGTGGCCAAAGTACTGGAGTTTCAGCTTTAGCATCATTCCTTCCAAAGAAATCCCAGGGCTGATCTCCTTCAGAGTGGACTGCTTGGATCTCCTTGCAGTCCAAGGGACTCTCAAGAGTCTTCTCCAACACCACAGTTCAAAAGCATCAAGTCTTCAACACTCAGCTTTCTTCACAGTCCAACTCTCATATCCATACATGACCACTGGAAAAACCATAGCCTTGACTAGATGGACCTTTGTTGGCAAAGTAATGTCTCTGGTTTTCAATATGCTATCTAGGTTGGTCATGACTTTCCTTCCAAGGATTAGTAAGCATCTTTTAATTTCATGGCTGCAGTCACCATCTGTAGTGATTTTGGAGCCCCCAAAAATAAAGTCTGACACTGTTTCCACTGTTTCCCCATCTATTTGCCATGAAGTGATGGGACCAGATGCCATGATCTTCGTTTTCTGAATGTTGAGTTTTAAGCCAACTTTTTCACTCTCCTCTTTCACCTTCATCAAGAGGCTTTTTAGTTCCTCTTCACTTTCTGCCATAAGGGTGGTGTCATCTGCATATCTGAGGTTATTGATATTTCTCCCGGAAATCTTGATTCCAGCTTGTGTTTCTTCCAGCCCAGTGTTTCTCATGATGTACTCTGCATAGAAGTTAAATAAGCAGGGTGACAATATATAGCCTTGATGTACTCCTTTTCCTATTTGGAACCAGTCTGTTCTTCCATGTCCAGTTCTAACTTTTGCTTCCTGACCTGCATACAAATTTCTCAAAAGGAGGGTCAGGTGGTCTGGTATTCCCATCTCTTTCAGAATTTTCCACAGTTTATTGTGATCCACACAGTCAAAGGCTTTGGCATAGTCAATAAAGCAGAAATAGATGTTTTTCTGGAACTCTCTTGCTTTTTCCATGATCCAGCGGATGTCGGCAATTTGATCTCTGGTTCCTCTGCCTTTTCTAAAACCAGCTTGAACATCTGGAAATTCACGGTCCATGTATTGCTGAAGCCTGGCTTGGAGAATTTTGAGCATTACTTTACTAGCGTGTGAGATGAGTGCAATTGTGTGGTAGTTTGAGCATTCTTTGGCATTGTCTTTCTTTGGGATTGGAATGAAAACTGACCCCAATCTGACTTCTAAATGTCTTGTGAAAAACCTTCATACATTTCCAAACACCTTCATTTATTCTTTCCTTTACTGACCACCCACCCAGGTGGACACCGCCCTGCTGAACTACTTGCTAATAAATGTGCTAGACTTCCAAGAGTGAGGGGCTCCTGTGAAAATCAGTAAAATTATTGAGTAGTTACTCTATGCCAGGTACCTTGCTGAGCACTGGCTGTGCATTTTATCCTTACTACCATCTATCCTTACTAAAAAGATTTATATCAACAGCCATTCTCATAACCGATAGACCATTCTGCCTCAGGCATGGAGCAGGGAGCTTGGATATCCACTGGTGTGTTTGGGGAGACTTCTCAGCCAAAAAGGCAGTGGGTGTTGAGTGGTGAATGTGGTCAGCCATGGGAGCCACAGGGCCACTGCCCAGGCCCTGGGAGGTGGGGAGGTTAGGAGTCAGGAAATGCAGCTGGCCTGGAATCCAGACGGGGGCAACTGGTAAGAACCAGGAGTCTTTCAGGGGGGTCTGTGGACCCAGAAACTCCATTGCCTGAAAGGCTATGGTCAGGAGAGGATGAATATGGTTATCAGGTGACTTCTAGCGCAGGAACCAGGCTGTTATGTAAAATAAGTAGCCAGGGGTGTGTATGCAGAGCTAGAGGAGAGAAGGCAGTCCTCAGTCAGATCCAGGACTCCGCCCAGTGGCTGGGAGCTACGGGCTTAGGCTAGGCTGAAGTCTCATTACCAGCCTCCCAGGTCTTAAAGTTCAGGACGTGATTTGGACCCCTGCTGCTTCTGGTTTCAGATCTGCATCTCAGTTTCCTCTGTCCCAGCCTTATCATTCTAGACGTGGGCAGTGCTGGGCTCAGAAGGCAAACATTTAGAGGGATGCAATGAGTTTAAAGGAAATGATTATGTTTAACCACATCTTAAATGGAGGAAACAAAGAAATGGTTAAATACTAAGAATGTTTTGTCCTTAAGACCAAGGTACTTAAGGTGTGGATGTGAGAGTTGGACTGTAAAGAAAGCTGAGTGCCGAAGAATTGATGCTTTTGAACTGTGGTGTTGGAGAAGACTCTTGAGAGTCCCTTGGACTGCAAGGAGATCCAACCGGTCCATTCTAAAGGAGATCAGTCCTGGGTGTTCATTGGAAGGACTGATGCTGAAGCTGAAACTCCAATACTTTGGCCACCTCATGCAAAGAGTTGACTCATTGGAAAAGACCCTGATGCTGGGAGGGATTGTGGGCAGGAGGAGAAGGGGATGACAGAGGATGAGATGGCTGGATGGTATAACTGACTCAATGGACATGAGTTTGGGTAAACTCTGGGAGTTGCTGATGGACAGGGATTCAATTATATATTCAGTTATGGGACCAGATGCTATGATCTTAGTTTTCTGAATGTTGAGTTTAAGCCAACTTTTTCACTCTCCTCTTTCATTTTCATCAAGAGGCTCTTTAGTTCTTCAGCCATAAGGGTGGTGTCATCTGCAAATCTGAGATTATTAATATTTCTCCTGGCAATCTTGATTCCAGCTTGTGCTTCCTCCAGCCTGGCATTTTGCATGATGTACTCTGCATGGAAGTTAAATAACCAGGGTGACAAAATACAGCCTTGACGTACTCCTTTATTGATTTGGAACCAGTCTGTTGTTCCATGTTCATTTCTAACTGTTGCTTCTTGACCTGCATACAGCTTTCTCAGGAGGCAGGTAAGGTGGTCTGGTTTTCTCATCTCTTTCAGAATTTTCCACAGTTTTTTGTGATCCACACAGTCAAAAGCTTTGGTGTAGTCAGTAAAGCAGAAGTAGATGTTTTTCTGGAACTCTCTTGCTTTTTCAATGATCGAGTGGATGTTGGCGATTTGATTTCTGGTTCCTCCTTTCCTAAAACCAGCTTGAACATCTGGAAGCTCACAGTTCACATACTGCTGAAGCCTGGCTTGGAGAATTTTGAGCATTCCTTTGCTAGTGTGTGAGATGAGCGCCATTGTGCGGTCGTTTGATTCCTCAGCCACCCGGAATTGTGAGAAATGAATTGGTGGTCGCTTTAAGCCACTAAGTATTGGGTGGTTTGGTATGTTGTGATGGGTGATCCAGATATAGGTATTTTATGCTCTGTCTCCAGGCCTCTTGAGGTAAGTTAGGATGTCTTAAGCAGTTGCGATCAGAGGTCAGCTGGCCAGCACTTGGGGCCCTGAGGGAGACAGATGGCCGTCAGGATTTCTGGAGATGGTGTATCTAAGCAGAGCCTGGCCTTTGGTGACAGACAGACTCAACTTCCCAGCTCTGCCACTTACCAGCTGTGCGGCCCTGGGCCTCACTGCATTTCCTTCCTCATCTGAAAACATGGATAATAATTGTATACAGTTGAATTTGAGCAAACTCTGGGAGATGGTGAAAGCCAGGGAAGCCTGGTGTGCTTCAGCTCATGGAGTCACAAAGTGTTGGACACGACTTAGCGATGAACAACAAATTATACACATCTCCTAGAGCTGCACTCTCCAATAGAACTTTTGGATAATGGTGGAAATGTACTGTTTATGTGCCTTCAAATTCAGTAGCCACTACTCACATGAGGCTATTGGACATTTAAAATGCAATGAGCCCAATCAAGAGGTTCTGTAAACATGAAATGCACAGATTTGTATGAACAAAGAATGTGAAATGGCCTCATCAATACTTTCAATATTAATTACACATTGAAACAGTATTTTGTATTATTTGGGTTAAAAAACATCATTCAAATTAATTTCCCCAATTTTTACTTAAAAATTATGTATGTGGTTCACATTATATTAGGTTAGCCAATATTGGGTTTTTGTTTGGGCTTTTCTGCATCATCTTATGGAAAAACCTGAAAGAACTCTTTGGCCAATCCAATATTTTATTAGGCTTCCCTGGTGGCTCAGAGGTAAATAATCTGCCTGCCATGCAGGAGATGCAGGTTCATTCCTGGGATTAGGAAGATTCCATGGAGAAGGAAATGGCAACCCACTCCAGTATTCTTGCCTGGGAAATCCCATGGACAGAGGAGCCTGGCAGGTTACAGTCCAGTGGGTTGCAAAGTCAGACAGGACTGAGCAACTAAACAATACCACCAACAAATATTAGAGAGAGCTGATGTAGAGTCTTCAGAAAATTAAATGTGTATAAAGTGCTTAGTATAACACCTGGCACATGAAAGACCTTAAGTGAATGGTACCTATTATTTTTGTAAACATTGTCCTACAGGACAGAGCACAGATGCTGGCAGGCCAGTGGCTGGGTTCCTACAGCAGGGACCCCACTTTATGGGGCAGAAGAAAGGAACTCACATGCAGTTAAGCAACTATGTGCTGCTGACTAGGAGGGGTTTTACTTGGGCCAGCCATTCATTTAATGACTTGTGGAGGAGATATTATTCTTCCCATTGGGCAGATGGGAAAACTGAGGCTTGGAAAGGTGATGTGACTTGCCCAGCTGGTTTTGTGACAGGGCAGGAGTTCTTGACTCTGGGGACTGGGGTTCTGCCCCAGTACCTCTGCTTGGCCTGGAGGCGATGTGCAGACCTAGCACACGCCTCCTGTTTCCTCTTTCTCTTGTCCTCCCCAGATCCTGCCACTGCTCCATCTCCTCTCTGAAGTCCAGGGCCCCCAGCCTGTCTCCTGCCTCCTTGCCTCCCTCCCTATCCAGACTTCCAAAGGAACTAATTTATTTCTCCAAGTATAAATGGACTCTTTCCCACAAAGACACCACATATGCCATTTCATTCGTTATTTGTTAACTTCATCAAACAAAGTACAATTCTCTGGCACTAATGTCAATCTCCACAGCTCATTGGGTTTTTTAAAAGAGTAGAAACACAGCCCTCATCTCCCAGCCACGATGAGGGAGGCAGCCTGCGCTCCAGCCAGCGAGAAGAACCCTTTAGTTCTCACCCCAGAAAGAGCCATAAAACACGCTCAGCGCCAGAGCACGCACCCATTTGACAAAGACAATTTGATTTGTCCGCGGCTTCTAAAATATTCATCCCACTTTGATGGACTATCGTTTTATAAATATAGATTATCATTAACCGACACCAGCAGCGCGCTGCTGGCCGACCCAGCGCCACGCCACTGGTTCGGGATGAAGACGTCCAATAAAAAAAATCATTATCTCTGTCTGCAAACCCTGATCTGTATCGTTTGCCTCATTTGCAGTGCAGGGGTCAGTAACTCACGCTAACTGCCTCTGTTTGTGCATTTCATGGCCTGGCCACCCCTGCTGGGGAGATTGGCAGGATGCTTCTCAAGTTCGGACCTGGGGAAGGAAATGAGGTGACTGGGGGAAGGAGAGAAAAGATCCCATCAAGAAGGCTGTGTTTCTGGAGAGATGGTGGAGTGGAGTGGGCACCTGCTATGAAGTTTTGGAGCATGTCAGACCCAGCTCCACTACTTACTGGCTTTGAGACCTTGAGCAAGTGAGTTAAACTCGCTGGGCCTCAGTTTTCTCATAGGTAAAATGGGAACCACAGTCATGTCTCTCTATGAGATATTCAGCACACAGTCAGTGTCAGCAATGATGATGGTGGTGGTGGTTCTTTTTGACAGCCTTGGGCCCTTAAGCAAATTGCTTGACTTTCCTGATCTCTAGGTTCCCCACCTATAGAACAGTCCAATAATACTGACATCCAATGGTTCTGAAGATCCAATGAACTGACACATCCAAAGAACTCAGTGCATTAGATATGCACCCAAAGCACCCAGGAGGGCCGTTTTGTTTAAGCTCAGTGGAAGCCGGACAGAGAGAACAGTGAAGGAATCATCCCAGAGAGTCACTTCTTTAGCATCCTTGTTCCACGAGGACTCAGGATGCATAGCAGGTGAGCCCAGAGCAAAAGGTGGCTCAAGATGTCACGCTGAGACGCGTTCAGATCCGTTCTACAAGGATCTCTTTTCTGATCCCCTCCTCCTGAGATTCTGGGTCCTGTGGGACCTGAAAAAGAGATGGGGGTGGGGTAGCTGAGTTCACTAGACATATTCCTCGGTGCTATGTTGCCAGGCAATGAAATTCAAGGTGGAATTAAAGATTTGCCTGGCCTTGGAAACAAAGCCTCGTCTGTAGCGTTTCCTCTTACGTTTAGGCTTTTGAAAGAAATATACAACCAGGTATGCGGGGTAAAAAGCAATTGCAGAGAAATCTCCAATAGAATGTAGCCTGAGGGAGAAGAGAAATAGCTTGGAAAGTGTGGAGTTGAGAGCAGAGAGCAAACCTCTCTTCATCCTGAGCAGGAATGGAATGAGAAAGGGTGAAATAAACTCTCAGATTTAAGCTGTAACCAGGGATAGATGAGGCGGATGGCCTGGAACATTCCAAGCGGTCTCAGTGTTGAATTCCTTGCTGATCTGGAGGCAGGCAGGCAAGCTGTGTGTTGAGGCTGCCGCCGGTGGGAAGACAGCCTGGGGCACTCAGCCCCAAAGTTTATTTAAGTGAAAAAAACCCACCCGGAGACAAGAAGAAGTGTTACACCACTGTCAAGTTATAGACGTCGCCATCAAGCAAAAAAAATTACATCCCGTCCTGACGAGCGACTAATCAAGGCATGGCAAACGGTCCTGCAATAAATTACTCCAGCACGAAATAAACCACACAAACAGACCGATGATAATAAATGTAAATTATTTCTCTGAAGAAATTTTCTTGGTATATGAGTAATACGAACCATCAGGAAGGCGTCTTCCTTAACATTAATTACAGAAAATGACAAGTGAGCTGATGACTGGGAAGGCTCATTATCTGAGAACATATTCACAACTTTGCAATTTGCGCGAGATGTACTCCGGCTAAATTAATCTCCCTTCTTTGCATGAGCCTCTTCTAATTTTCATGTTATTAACAGGTTTGCAGTATCAGTCAGTGCTTGTCACTCTAATCAGGTTTCAGCATGTTCGCAAAAGCGAAGCGTCATTTATAAGGATAAGCCCTCATAATGGTGCTTGCTTTCATGTGGAGAATTCTACAAGGCTGCTTTTAATAAGGTACTTTAATCATCTCCTTTGCTCAACTTTTGGCCCCACTGTTCCTTTATGAAGAGTCATTAAAAGACTTTGAAGTTCATCAAGGAGGAAAAATTCATGACATTGTTCTGGGGAGGTTGGGGATGGTTCTGCAAGGAAGCCTGGAAGGAGTCAGGGGTGAGAGGGTTCCCTTGGCCCAAAGCCTGGTTTTGGTGACTAGGGGCTACGTGGGCCCATTGTCTACACCATTCCATTCAACCCCCTGCAGGGTTACTGTTGAACCAAGACTCCTCTGATCAAGTTCACAGGGGAAATTTCAGGATAGATGGTGAGAGCCTCAAGGTCTACAGAAAGGGCCAGCCAGGTCAGCACATCGGACAGCTCCCAGCACTTGGCCATCCCTAAGGAAAGCTGGGAGGGTTCTGAGGGTTTTAGATCAATTTTGATGGTCTACTTTGCTTTGGAAATTACTGGCTCTTGGGGGTCAGATTGACTTCTCTGAATCCAGTCATTCTCACTTTTTCATGGGTTTTTAGTTCAGAGGAGACCCTAAGTTTTCTATTCCACCTGGAGTATCCATCCATAGGATGCTTTGAAACTTAGTGGGCTGATAAACCAGATTAATTGGTGAATGAGAGAGTGAGTGAGTGAAGGAGTGTGTGTGTGTGTGTGTGTGTGTGCGTGCGCGCGCGCGCGCGCGTGTGTGTGTGTGTGTGTGTGTGCACAATCCCTCTTTTCGCTGCATGGCTCAGAGCAGCAAGAGAGGGCTCATCCTGGAATCAAGGCTCAGGTATACCTCTTGTTCCTGCTAAATTTCTCCAGCGGTCCATGAAAATGTCCTTACATGTTTCCATCACCAGAGAAGCATGACTATTAGTTTGCCTCCAGTGATCCTTGGTGGCCCCTGACAAACCTTTTGAGCTCTCTTTTGTCACAGAGAATCCTTCTTGCTGAGGCAGCTCATCTCGTAGTGGACAGAGTACTAGACTGAGAGGCAAAGTCCTAGTCCTACCTTAGCTACTTTCTCATTCTGTGACCTTGAACAAGTCATGCTTTTCTGGCACCATCCACATAACTTTTATGGGTATTTTTCAGCTTAGGCCTTTGAGATGGTATTTATTTTCCATCTTCTGGGGAATGGTAGAGATGGTGGCCCTGTGTCTTGAGGTGGCAACCTGATCAGAGCTCACAAAAGAATAGTCTTCCTGTTCCCCAAAGTGTATTTCTCTCCCTGTAGGTGTGGGATGTTCATGGGGGTGGCAGCAATATGGTGTCCTGGGCTCCATGCTGGCAGGGGGTAATGTCAGCAGAATCTTTTGCTCTGATAACAGTGATCACTGTTCTTGGAGATCTGCTCTCTGAGGCATAGGAGTGGGTCCCCAGAGCCATAGTGATGCTACTTCGGGCCACTGTCTGGCCATAGTTGACCAGACCACAGCTCAGCAGGTCAGAGTCTTCCCCTTTGTGACTCTGGAATCAGATTAACAGAAGGTCTGATAGTGTTGGAGGATGACTGGATCTACAGTGTGGGTGCTCAAGAAGAGTGGGACAGTTATCTTCTCCCATATAACCTGGAGATGGAGCAAGACTGATGGGCAGACCGGGAGAAGGAAGAAGCAGAGACAGGAAGCAGAGAAAGCCCAGCTCCCAGTTTCAGATCCTCTTGGAAACCTTTGGGTTCTATGAGATAGCCTATCCTAAAACTGTATCTCCTTTTCCTACTTAAGCTCACATTTATGTTTCTGTTACTTTCAACCAAAAAGACCCAACAAGTACAGCTTCCTTGAATGTGGGAGTCACTTGCCTGAGCAAGACCTCGTAGCCAGCACCAAGCAGGGTGGAGCTGTTGACCCGGCCAGGGAGGACTGACAGCTGCCCCGGCCCTTGGTACAGAACAGAGGACAAAGACCTTGCTGGGTCTGAGAGGTGGAATGCTCAGTGTCTGGGGGCTTGTTTTGGAGGATATGGTATGCAGCAGATGGAGGTGCCCTAGGGGACAGGCAGAAAGAGCAAGGAACTTCAGCAATGGATGAGTTTAGTTTAGGACCAGAAAGCTAATCTTTGGAAACTTGGTGTTTTTTTTTTTTCAGGCTCTTTGCCACCTGTATTTATTTTTTAGTCATTATGCCTCCAACTCTCTTTAGAGGTGCCTGGCTCAGCTCTGCTCTGGGGGACTAGAGGGAAGGGTGGGATCTCACAAGACCAGAGTATTAGAGGAAGGACAACTCCAGTGATGGTGGTAATGGACTTAGCAGAGGACCCTGAGAACCGAGCTGGGGCATTTGGTTCGGCACCCATCCCAACCAAGTGAGTCCCACTGGTCCATCTCCATCTATGCCTGGAAGGCTTCTCTGCTTCAGTTAATCTCTCTCTCCCAACTCAATCAACAGACTCAAAGCTTTTAGGGTTCATTCAAACAAGCAGAAGGATGGGACATCTGGGTTCAACTTGGTAATAATGGATCACCTCCAAGGTCAGATGGTCAAACTGTGTATAGTAAAACGAATCCACTTGTACTGTCTTCAGAGGTGGCAGCGGTGCCTTCAGAGTGGGTGACCATTGTGGAGTGAGGAACCCTGGGAGCAGAGCCCAAGCCTGTTCTGCAGCCAGGATCCCCTCGATGGAGCTGGGGCAGTGTGGGATTGAGGACAGAGAGGGTAGCAGGCTGGGGTGAGGCATTGCCCCTCTTTAACCCACACTGCAGACCTGATTAGGACTCATAGAGGCCCTGAGGACCAAAAAGGGTGGAGGGAGGGTGCATACAAGTTTAAAAAGAAAAGCAATGCTAAACTGTAAGACTAGTGTAACAAGTCCAACCAAGCTTTGATTTTTCCCATGATGGTTTATTTATTTTATCTTATTAAAAATTCTTTTGTTTTCCTCCCTCTTATTGTAAAGTATTGCTCCTTTGGTGGACCACTAAGCTTGAACTTACCATGCCCATGAGGTGACCCAGTGCTTCTCACCTACCCAGAGGCCTCCCTGGAGCACGGGGTCCCCTGTGCGTCTGGGGGTGTCCCAGGAGGGTGCCACTCATGTGTGTGTCTGTGTCCACACGTGCTCATAGACTTGTGCATCTGTGTGTGCAGGAAACCAGGTGTGGTAGCCTGGGGAGGCACCATGGGCTCCCCCTAAGGTGGAATTCTCTGTCTGTCTCTGCTGATGCTAGGAGAGAGGCCTTGCGGGGTGGGGACTGGAGCACAGCTGGGCAGCCTCAGTTGGACAGGCATGGCAGATGCTCAGCATCACGAATGCTTAGTTACTCTATCATGTCCAGTCTTTGCGACCCCATGGTGCGTAGCCCACCAGGCTCCTCTGTCCGTGGGATCTCCCGGGCAGGAATACTGGAGTGGGTTGCCATTTCCTTCTCCAGACTCAGCAACATGGTCTGACCCAACAGACAAACAGGCAGGAGCCATGGGGGCCAGGCTTTCTCTCAACCCCCTTTTGGGGACCCCTGTGCTATCAGGGCAGGGTTTAGAGGGGCAGGTCCTCTCAAAGGAGTTGGCCGACCTGACTGGGAGGGGCCTGGGTGACAACAGGGATGACTTTCCAGTCTCCTCCCCAACCCCCAGGACATTTTGTTCACCTCTCTGGCCCCCGATCAGCCGGTCACACGTGGGAAAGAGACGTGAAAACTGTAGTCCTAGGGGCTCTGAAACCAAGTGATGGACAGCAACCACCAGGCCAGACCGGGCAGCACTGACCCCTGCTAAGTGGTCCCCTGCAGGGGAGAGGTTCATCTAATGATGTTGCCAATACCCGGGGCACATGTAAGGCCTCAGGAAGCACCATCCCAGAGCTCAGACACGTGGGACCACAGCATCTCACAGATCTCAGCATCATCTGGTTCACCCCCCACTGTCCAAATGGGGCCACTGAGGCCTGGAGGGGCAGTGAGTTGCCCTGGGCTGGGCACTGAGTTGGAGGCATTCTCATCTGGACTTCTGGTCTCCCTGTTCTGTGGGCTTCTCCCTCCTTTGGCCTTATTTTTCAGTGTGTAAGTGCTTTCCTTTCAAGGCTGTGCTTGTCTGAATTTTGCAAATAGTGGGGTGTCACTTGGAAGCAGGCGTGGGGATCAAGCGGGACATGGTATCCAGCCTCCAAGATGGCCCCCAGGAACTCTGTCTCCTGGTATTCACTCTGCTGGGTAGTGCTCGCCCACATTGTAACCAGTCTGTGTGACCAGTAGATAATGGTGGAAATGATGGTTTGCCGTGTCCAAGAGTAAGTTGTGAAAGACTGTGGCTTCCATCTTGGTTTCTCTCTCTTATCGCTTGCTGTGGGAGAAGCCAGCTGCCATGTCACAAGGACATTTAGGCAACATACAAAGCAGCCCATCAGAAAGGAACTGACGCAAACATGGGAGCCTCCAGCTCTGTCTGTGGACCGCAGCCCCAGCCAGCAGTCTGACCCCAAGCCTCAATCACCCAGCTGAGCCATGCCCGGCTAGCCTAAGAAACCGAGCGATAACAAATGTTTATTGTTTTAAGTCACTATGTTTTAGAGTCTCTTGTTACACAGTGATAGATAACTAATGTAATGTTTTGTTGTTAGCAAAATGGGGCTGGAAATTTCGATCAGCCTCAGATTCCCCAGATTTGGGGGAGGGAAGGCAAAATTCGAAATGATTCAGAAATGCCACAGATTGAAGGACAGGTTTGCCCCGTTCTGGTCAAGAGGATTTGTGGGGCCAGACTGTGAGTCTTGTCCTAGGCTGGATCACGGGACACATAGACATGACAAGTTCTTACCATCTGTTGGCAAAATGACAGGAAAACTAATGCATTGTCTTCAGCATGGAGAAATCGTCCCTCTGGGTGGTCAAGGAAGGAAACTGGTGCTTTCCGTGTCCTCTGTCCATTGCATGTCCGTCACTTCATTTACTCTCTTCCAGCACTAGAGGGTGAACATTACCATCCTCACTATTTAGTTGGAGCCCAAGGATCAGGAGTTTGAATTCTACAGACATGAGGGCCCCTGGAAGGGTATTGGGCTGGGTTTTGGAAAGATGACTCCAACCATCCGGGTAAAGGATGGGCCAGAGGAAAATGGCAGGAGGTGGGGACTCTTTCCACCCAGGAGAATAGCCCTGAGCATCGAGCTTAGGCAGGGCCTTGGGGATGGTGAGGGGTGAAGCTAGGAAGGCAACAGGGCTGGAGCAGCCCTGGGGGGCAGGGGAGGGCTGGCTCATAGCCCCTGATGCGGGGATAGGGGACACAGTGGTGGTGCTTTTCACTTAAGCTGGGATTGCCCCAAAAGACGTTCTGTTCAGACTGAATTTTAGGTGCCTATGGGATGTCCACGTGATATGGTATCCAGATGGAGTTCAGAGGAAAAAATCTGGATTAGGTCTTCAACTTGTGAATGTTAAAAAAAAAAGAGAGAGAGAGAGAGGTCATGAGAGTGGTTACAATTGCCCAGAATGTATGTGATGTCAGGAGAGAAGCCAGCCAGGCCTGGAAGAACTCTTACATTAAAGAGATGGGCAGAAATGGAGACTGAGAACCATCAGCCAGGGGCAGACAGGGGAAGGAGTTACATGTGGTAACCTGGAGGCCAGGCATGGAGGGAGCTTCAAGATGGACCAGGGGGTGGCACTGCCAGATGCTGGGGAGAAATCCAAGGGTGAAGGGGTGAAGCCCTCTTCAACAGGCATACCCAGCAGGCCAATTCAGCAACAGCCCCAGGCCCACGGGTTACCTCCCAAACCCATTAGAGGGCAACAAGTCAGCTCCTCTGGGGGCCAAGACACTGTCTACACATCTCACTTGGAGCTAGGAGGAAGTTACAAACAAGGTCCTAACAACCAGAGCTGAGTAACAGTGGAATGGGGCTATCTACTGAGTAACGAGTGTCCTGTTGCTGGGGGCATGCAAGAAGAAGTTGCATGGCTAAACGTCAGAATTCCAGGCGGCGAACTGGATTAGACATCCATCAGTGTTCCTTCTGGCTCTGAGCTGTAGAGCAGGATAGGAAGGAGGCCAAAGCCAGCAAACAGACCTCAGCTACTGAGCCCACAGGGGGTCCCAGACAGGGATTCAGCAGGAAAGGAGCGGGGTCGTGCCCACCTTGGGGAGGAATAAGGTGTCTCTGACTCTCTCCCCTATTCCCTTGCCCCTTCCTTCCGTGTTCAGTGGAATGGCAGTCCCTAGCACATACCATGGGAAACCTCGGAAAAAAGACAAGCAGATCAGAACTCTGGCTAATTCTTGCTCATGTCTGAGCATGGTGATCCAGACTGTGCCTGGGCACAGGAGGGCCTGGCTGCCTGGCTAGGTAGGGACATGTATATGTACTTGATGGGTAGGGGTCTTCAAGGGGATCCACCTAGCTGCCTTCCTCAGACCACTTCTACCCACATGATGGGAAGAAGCACCACCGTTCCTAGTATCCTGGTATGCTTGCAGTGGTGGGGGCCCCTCTGCCCCAGACCCAAAGCCTCCCTCTCCCCCCGGGGGCCATCGCAGGCTTCCTGAAGGGTGGGGAGCCTCTCTCCTGTAGGGCGGGGCGGGGCACCCTGCCACAGGAGGCCTGCCAGCCACTTTCCCCCTCTTCCCTGGTGAAGTTCACCTGCAAAAATAATGTCAGCTTTTCAGTGCTGACAGAAATCCCACCGATAATTGGGAAGAACGGAAAATGCAAACGTTAAAATCTGCCATGTCATGGGTTCACTTTTCTGATTGCCTGATAAACGCACCGTCCACCGACAGATGCTGTATTATTAACACTTGATTAAAAATCACTTCGGGTTTGAACCAGCCCGTCGAGAAGGGAGCGTCTTGACAAGACTTGTGGTTTATGATTGACAATTAGTAATATTCGGTGTGTCAGAACATAGATAGTGTGACTTATTGGTGCCAGTGTAAGGCAACACATTTCATCTGCGCCTCTCAGATTGGTACCTAGGAATCAGAAAGAAAGGATGGAGTCCCATTCAGCCGACTCTGATTACTAACAAAAGGGAGTTTGTACATACCTGTTTCGGCATGCCCTACCTGGATTTCCATCAATCAGCCAGACGGCTGGGACCCCCCTCTTCTCTTTGGGAAGGAGACCCTCAACAGAGTTGGATCTCATTATGCAACCCTCCACTTCTCTATCAGCAGCCAAATTCTTTCTGTCTGGAAATATGAAAGCTTTTCTCTCTGACGCTGCCTCCGCACCGCCAAATTACCATCCTGCTCCTCTTAAAACAAAGGGCTTCTCATTTTTTAAAAAGAAAACGATCATAACTTGATTGACATGCTACATCCTTTTCCTTCAGCTATTTTTCTATCTTGGTGTCAGCGGGAGTTGGATTCAGGGGCCAATTTTTTTTTTTTTTTTTTTTTGTCTCAGTTCTAATTCAATCCCTTTTAAGTGCTTTTAAGAACAGTGCAATTCAAGGTCTTTCCTTTTTTGGGGTCTGACCTGGATATCGTTTTTAGTTTCCTTCTCTGCTACGATTATCCAGGCAGAGAATGGTTGTTTGCATTAGTGAAAGGTGATGAATTTGATGCTATTAATCTCTGCAAACTTTGGGAGAAGTGGCCTCAGATGTGATTGAAATGCCTTGCAGAACTGTATTCCTTGTAATAGAGAAGTGAACCTTAGTGCAGGGGTCATGTGAACTCACCACCCTGCGTGAACTGGCTTCTCAGAACTTGCCACCATCTAAGAAACTCTCTTCTTCTTTCGTTCGTTCACCTATCTTTCTACTGTCTGCTCCCACCCTGTCTCCCAGAACCCCTCAAGAACCCATGAGAATGGAGACCATGTCTCTTTGGTTCACTGCTGTATCCCCAGTGCTAGAACTTTCTGGCATGCGGGAAGCTCTTAAACATTTGTGGGATGAATGAATGAATGCATTAATAATGGGGTCCTGGGCAGTCTGGAGGTCAGAACCTAGACCTGGCTTCCATATGAGGGATATTTTCTTGGGGAGGCAAGTAGTCAGCTCTTGGAGGTGCAAAGGGGCTCACATTTCTGTCCTCATCCAGACCTGAGGGCTAGGCTTTTCCAGCTCTGGTTTCCCATCCACCACCATCCCCAGGGAAAGTCTCCAGGGATCAGGTTTTCTGATGGCAAGAGACGCAGCTTCTCTGCAGGAGTGAAGACCAGTGAATGAGGCCAGGTGCTGCCGGAAGGGACAAAACAAGGATGTCATGACTGACTGGCAGGGTGCTGGTCGTTGCTCTGTCCCCACAGGACACCCCTGTCCAATCCAGCCTTGGCTTGGTCCAGGATGAACCTGTTTTTCTGTTTAATTACTCATTCAGCTCATTAACGAATGTTTCCTGATCTCTAACAGCTGTGTGAAGTGGCATGGAGCTAGGAGCTGGTTACCCCCGTTCTCTCCTGGTGTCTCCGCCCTCAGGCCTGGACATAGCCTTACTTTTGCTGGCTGGACAGGTGGAGCTGCTTTTGGGCCCGCTTTCAGGGACTCATCACTGACTCCATCCACTGTCCATCTCCAAAGTCAGGATACCCCAACTGAGGTCTCAGATCCACCCTAGCCAGCTTTGACTCACTCTGGGTACCCCATTCCCCAAAGAGGAATCAGATCAGGGCATCTCCTGGAGCTGATAAGGAAAAGGGCTTACAATCATGGGTTAGGATTACACAGGAATCTGTCTCCCCAATGCTTGGGGACCTCCTGGGGTGCGGGGGCCATGCCAGAGCTGTATCGTGTCCTCAGCCCGCAGAGCAAGACTAAACAGGGGAAGCATATGGGCTGGGCAGTGGCTCCAGCAAATGCCAAGGTTAAATTGAAGTTTCATCATTCACGAGTTGGAGAAGGCACTGGCGACCCACTCCAGTCCTCTTGCCTGGAAAATCCCATGGACGGAGGAGCCTGGTGGGCTGCAGTCCATGGGGTTCCGAAGAGTCGGACATGACTGAGTGACTTCCCTTTCACTTTTCACTTTCAAGCCTTGGAGAAGGAAAGGCACCCCACTCCAGTGTTTTTGCCTGGAGAATCCCAGGGACGGGGGAGCCTGCTGGGCTGCCGTTTATGGGGTCGCGCAGAGTTGGACACGATTGATGCGACTTAGCAGCAGCAGCATCATTCACTAGTTGGGTGCCCCTGGACAAGCGACTAACCTCTTCAAGCTTCCGTTTTTTCATCTGCGAAATGCAGAGAATGATGGAAGCCACTGCAGAGGTTCTAAGGCAGGGGTTCTTAACCCTTTTTATGCCATGGACCCCTTCAGCAGTCTGGGGAAGGCTGTGGGTCCCTTCTCAGGGCAAGTGTTTCTAAATGCATAAAATCATGCATACAGGATTACCACAGAAACTGATTTCTTAAAATACAATGATCAAAATATAAAAACTTGTGATATATCAATACATATGCTTCTTTATGAACACATTAAGCAGCAGGGTCTGGTGGCAGTTCTAATCACTGTCCTGATTTCAAGGTGGTGATAAATTGTAAAGGATATTCTGAGAAATTGGCAGCAACTGTGATGTGATATGAAAACATCTGTGATTTCCACTGGTGACAGAGTCATCGGTATTGGTAACATGACATTCTTAATGGAAGGAAAGGCTAGATTTCAGCTACAGGTGAGTCAGTCCAGGTTTAGGAGCCCTGTCTTGAAGGAAGCAGCAGGAATGGCAACCAGAGAGGCAGCAACGAGGACAGAAGTGAGGAGGGTACCAAGGGTGGGGGGCTGTGGGGCTGGGGTGGGCCTGACCTGCAGCTGTGGGGGGCGCCCAGGCCCTGGGTTCTCAGAGTGAGTCCCGCATCTGATTGTAGCACAGATTTCTTGCAAAAGGCGGGCAGTGTTTGCACAGAACGGTTTCACCGCAGTTTAACACTGCCATACAGTGTGTTCCCTACATACGAACCTTCAGGTCGTGAACTTTCCAAGATGCGGATGTGCATGCCAGCCCTGTGTGCCAGCTGTGGTACTGTACTACTGTGCTTTTCAAGGTACTGTACTGTCAGATTAAAAATGTTTATTTTTTTGTGCTTGTTTTCTTATGTATGTATTGTGTGAAAACTATTATAAGCCTATTACAGTACAGTCCTATCAAGCTGATTGTGTTAGCTGGGTGCCTAGGCTGACTTTGTTGGACTTACAAACAAACTGGATTTAGGAATGTGCTCTTGGAATGGAACCTGTTCGTATTAGGGGACTTACGGTACAGTGGTTGACCCAGCTCAGATGTACCAGGCCCCCTGTGCGCCATGGCCTGTGCTTTCATTCTCCGTCTCAGTTAATACAACGGCCCCACAAGGTCCCCATCTTTCAGATGAAGAGACGGGCCTCACCTGCCCAAGGTCACACGTGGGAGGTGGGGGAGTATGGAGGTTGATAGCAAACCCAGGTGGGGTTAATTCCAAAGGCCATTCATTTTACTTCTTTGGCAGACTTTAAACGGCATCTCACTATTTAATCTTTTTAAAAAAATCATTTATGAAGTGGAATTCCTGTGCTTTGATTTACTAGTGGTTTTGCCTCCTGGATGAGTGACCTATTCAAATTTTTGGCCTTGATGCATGTCCTTCAGGAAATCTATTAGTATTTGATGTCTTTCTTACAGTTTGTGATGACTCTTTAGTGCATAAAGATATGCTTCCTGAACGGTGACTATGATTTTGGCATCTTCATTGGGAAATTCCTCTCCCCTTGCCAAACATAGAAAAATGCTTCAGTGATGATGGCTGAATCATTTATTTCTTTTGTACTAACATCTATTACTATTAGGATTCATTACAAAATAAACCAACGTCCGCATCATTAGATGGCAAAGAAGGGCTTCTTGAGACAGACATCCTCTCCTCAAACCTGGCTGAGCACTAGACCCAGTAAGGGACTTGCAGACCCAGACGGACTCTGGGCTGCCTGACTCCTCCGTGTACTGCAGAATGGGACGGGCCTGACATGCTACTGTAGGGGGCCCAGGCCCTGAGTTCTCAGTGTGAGTCCTGCATCTGATTGTAGCGCAGATTTCTTGCAAACTTTCTGGGTCTCTGCATTCTACAAAGCCCCTCTTCCATGTTGAAGACACACCAGTTTGTGGAGCAGCTTGTGGGGACCACTGGTTTATAACACTATTTCTCTGAACAATAAAGGAAGTAAGAAGTGCAGAAATAAACATTCAAACATAATGAGACTCCTGAGCTAGCTTTCAAGTTTCATATGCTGACTCTGCCATTTATAAGTTGAATGTCCTCGGACAAATCACTTATCTCCCTGAGCCTCAGTTTTCTCATCTGTAAAATGAATACCAAAGTTTCAAACTCATAGATAAATGAGATCATGTATTGTTGTTGTTCAGTCGCTCAGTCATGTCCAACTCTTTGTGACTCCATGAACTGCAGCACTCCAGGCCTCCCTGTCCATCACAAACTCCTGGAGCTTGTTCAAACTCATGTCCACTGAGTTGGTGATGCCATCCAACCATCTCATCCTCTGTCATCCCCTTCTCCTCCTGCCTTCAATCTTTCTCAGCATCAGGGTCTTTTCCAATGAGTTGGCTCTTCATATCAGGTGGCCAAAGTATTGAAGATTCAGCTTCAGCTTCAGCATCAGTCCTTCCAATGAATATTCAGGGTTGATATCCTTTAGGATGGACCGGTTGGATCTCCTTGCAGTCCAAGGGACTCCCAAGAGTCTTCTCCAGCATCACAATTTGAAAGCATCAATTCTTTGGTGCTCAGCTTTTTTTATGGTCCAACTCTCATAACCATCCAGGACTACTGGAAAAACCATAGCTTTGACTACGTAGACCTTTGTCAGCAAAGTGATATCTCGGCTTTTTAATACACTGTCTAGGTTTGTTATAACCTTTCTTCCAAGGATCAAGCATCTTTTAATTTCATGGCTGCAGTCACTGTCTGCAGTGATTTTGGAGCCCAAGAAAATAAAGTCTGTCACTGTTTCCACTTTTTCCCCATCTGTTTGCCATGAAGCAATGGGATCCGATGCCATGATCTTTGTTTTTTGAATGCTGAATTTTAAGCCAGCTTTTCCACTCTCCTGATCATGTACATAATGTGCTAAACAGTGTCTGGCCCGTGGTGAGAGCCAAGTAAATGTTCACTGCTACTGTTGCCACAATGACTACAACCAAAATTGCCCTATAATATGATAAATATTCAGGTAGAGCATTTGCTCAAAAGACCTTGGGACTTGGGTAGCTGTAATGACCACATTCTTTAATAAGGAAAGTTGCCATATGGTCATCAAACTCTTGTAACACAAGGGACTTGGGCCTGATTCTAGAGCAGGTGGGACTAGATTGAGGGGAGCTGGCTAGGCTCCTGGATTCACACCACAATGCCCAGGGTGACCTGGTGAACTCTGAAGGGTCCAGACTGGCATGCATTAATTCTCGGGGGCCTGCCTGATGGGTAAGTATAGGGGCCACTGCACAGGGAAGCAATGTGGTAGAAGGAACAAAGGTTTGAATCCCAGATCTGCCGCTTGACAGCTGTGTGATCTCAGAAAGCCCTTCACCTCTCTGGTTAATCATATATACCTTTCAGGAACTTAAAAAAAGATGTTATGTATGACTTGACCAAGGGCCTGGACTCATCCTGATATTTGGTAGCTATGGCTTTGATTAATAGGATGGCTGCCCTTTGGGTCCATGGGGAGTCCATTAGAGTTGAGAAGAGACCTCTAGGAGAGCTGGGGCAGATGGCCGCTAGATGGGGGAAAAGGACGAATGTCAGGGACTTTAGCAAGGGCTTGGGGTTCAGGGCTGGTTTCTAGTCTCAGCTGGGGTGAGATTGTGGCTCAGTGGGCAGATGGTGACTGGCTCTCCCAGGCCCATCAGATGCCAGCCTTGAGTCCCATCCAGTGCCAACATAACAAATAATATTCACTGTCAATGTGATTTGGGACCAGAAATCCAAAGGAGGCAACTCAAATGTATATAAACAAATAACCATTTAGTAAAGTGGCCAGAGACAAGACCTATTTACCCCAGTCAATGCTCTCCTGTGTTACAGCCACAGTCCGCCAGCAACTGTAATGAAAGAAAGAGATGCCATTCCCAGAAGCAATGGAAAAATACTTAGGAATAAACTTAATGAGAAATGCATGTGACCTATATAAAGACAACTACAAAATTTTATTGGTGAAATAAAAGAAGACCAGAATAAATGGAGACGCATACTATGTTTCTACATGGGAAGACCGAATATTGTAAAAATGTCAAGCCACCTCCATGTTAATTTGCAGATTTAATGCAATACCAAACAATCCTGTGAAAGGAACTTGATGAAATGATTCTAAAATTCATCTGGAAAAAATATTGGTCAGAATATCAAAGAATATTCTGTAAAAGGAGAACATTGATGTAGAGCCTTACTGAATGTTAAAACATATAAAGTAGCAATAATTAGAACAGTGAGAATATTGCTGGAAAAAAAGAAATAGATTTAAATGGATTAGAAGAGAATGTCTGGAAATAGATGAGATCACATGTAAAAATAAAATATGATAAATCACTCCAAAACAATGAGTAGATGATGAATAATTTAGCAAATGCTGCTGAAAAAACTGATTAGCAACTTGAAAAAATAATTTGTAATTTACATACACCTTAGATACAACTCTCTCTGCATAAAAGATAAAATTCATTAAAAAAATTGAATACTGAAAAAGCTAGAAGAGAATGGATCTGAGTATTTATTAGCTCTTGGGAATATGAATTTTAAAGAGAAAACATAATAAATTATGTAAAATGTAAAGTATATACATACAATAAAACTTGTATACAGATATGATGACTAAGTAAAATATTTGCATGGGAGCAAGAACCATGAAGGATAATAATAATATTATTATAATAAGAAGAACATAATAATATGTTCAGGGAGATGTTTTTCCTTTTTTGTTTTAATAACATTTTTTTTAGCAAATAAAAATCAAGAGTAAAATGTCCATAAATTATATTTAGATAATTAAATATTATAAAATCTTAAATATGTATGAACACACAATCCCTTTATCTACTATTGCTATTCTGATTTTAATATAAAGAGTTGGAAAGCCATTTAAGAAAGGTATTCTCCTAGGTATGATCTCTTTTGAGGAGCTGCTGATAAATGTTCTCACTAATTCTTTAAATTCCAGTTTACACTTTATTTCCTCCAGCTAGAGTCAAGGGCTTTGTCAACTCAGCCTAAATTTAAACATAGTTTTATTTTATTGGGGTAAAACTTCTAGAAAAGTGCACAGTCTTAAGTGTGGAGTCAACAGCACTCATGTCACCATCCATAAAGATGCAGAACATCTCCAGCACCCAGAAGTTTCCCTCTGGTTATTACCCCACCTTTCCTGGTTAAAACATAAACTAGGTTCATCTTGCCTGTTCCTGAACTTTACATGATGGAGTCATACACGCTACGCGCCTTTGCGTCTGGCTTCTATGGCGTTACACTGTGAGCTTGATCCACACGGCAGTGTGTGCTGGTAGTTCATTTTTCATGGCTGCGTACTATTCCCCTGTGTGTGTGTTGATAGCATATTTTTGTCCATGCTACTGGTTCTCAGGTGGCTCGGTGCTAAAGAAGCTGCCTGCAGTGCAGGAGACAAGGGTTCGATCCCTGGGTTGGGAGTATCCCCTGGAGAATGAATTGGCAACCCACTCTAGTGTTTTTGCCTGGAGAATCCCATGGACAGCCGAGCCTGGCGGGCTACAGTCCATGGGGTCATAAAACAGTTGGACAGGACTTAACAACTAAAAAACAACAAATGATACAAAGGTGTGGGGTAATGGAGAGAGGCTTATATCACCAACTTAGACACCCCCACCCCACCCCCTGCAAAACCACAGTGCTTTCCACTCCCCCCGACAAAGGAAGGAGAGGGGGCCCATCAGTAGGAGAACTTGTGACTTCTCACCTCTGCCCTTTGTTTTGGGAGACCCCTTGTTTGTGGTGTTTAACCATCTTCAGCATTCAGGCTTTAGTCGACATCTGGCCCCTAGCAGGCCAAAGCTCAGAACTCCAAAATGCCCCAGTTCTGACCCCCTTAGTCCTAGAGCCTGGTTTGGGGGAAGGCTGTAACTGGTCCAGGGTCCCGGGGGCACCTTTGGCTAATAGATGAAGGAAGGGAGGCCACAGAGTAGGTGTGTGGCAAGGCAAAGCCCTCCCTCCCACCACCCCATTCCCCAGAGCTCCCTTACAGAGAAGGTGGAGGGAAGGGCGGCAGACAGGAACCTCCCCAGGTAGGGGCAAGGGCAGGAGTAGTCAGAAGTAGGCTTCAGAAGGACCGTTCTAGTTGGTGAACAGTGGATTGGACAAAGTTAAATGCGGGCAGACCATTTACTCATCTGTAAAAGGGGGTAATAACGCCGACCTCACGGAGGTGGAGTCAGGTTGGAAGCGCTTTGCTCCTGCTCAGGAGGTGGGTTTCCTGATGGAAGGGTGGGATGAAGCGGGGAGGCGGGGCCAGCAGGACCCTGGCCTAGCTGGGCTGTAGGCACCTGCTGCGCTCTTGATGAAATGAGCGACTAGTGGCCATTTCCAGCTCCACCTTCAGTCTTTTCAGTGGATTGGCAAGGCCAGGTAAATTACACAAGGCATAATAACACCTCCCGCGTGGCATTGTTGAGACAGACCAGCTCATAAAGTAAATATCCCCGTGTAAATCCTCAATAAACAGTAGCCGCTGTGGTTTGGGACGATGAAAAGGCTGTGAAGGAGATTCAGGGGTGAAGGTGAGGCCGTGAACCCTCTTCCTAGGCACAAACACCCCATATTCCATCCCCTGGCAAGACTGTAGGCCCCACCCCCACGCTCCCTGACTCCTCCTTCTCTCCGTCCCCACCCTGCTCTGCGCTCCCTCCCTCTCATCTGGATCCCGCTTGAGGAATCACGGTTGCCAGGGTCTTGCTGCTTCCATACTTGGCCCCTGACCAGTTCTCCACTCTACACCCAGAGGCGCTTTGACAGAGTAGACCAGCGCCCATCACACTTCTCTCAGGGCTGTCCCCTGACCAGTTCTCCACTCTACACCCAGAGGCGCTTTGACAGAGTAGACCAGCGCCCCATCACACTTCTCTCAGGGCTGTCTGAAGGCTCCCTACGGAGATGAGAATAAAACCCTCTGACTCCTTCACTCCTGCGCCATGGGATACCTCCTCCTTGTCAATATCACCTCTCACGGGGCTCCCAGCCCCTCTGCTCCATGCGTGTTGGTTCCCCTAGCCCAGATCCCTTCCTGTCTGAGGGCCTTTGCACTTTCTGTTCATGCTCCTGGCAAGTTCTGTCCCCATATCTTTATATGTCTGGCTTAGCTCTTTCAGCTAAAATGGCATTTTCCCCCCCTCAACAAAGACCTACCCTGAGCAAGCAATCTAAAGTAATGACTCCTTATTGCTTCCCTGGATTCATTTCTTGTAGCACTTAACATCCTCTGAAAAAAAATTGTTTTTGTTCACTTACTTATTTTCTTGCTTACTGGGTGTTGAAATCCAGCACAAGCTCCATGAGCAGAGGATCTTATCTCCTCAGAAACAGAATAATGTCCAGCACATAGCAAATATTTAAAATATAAAATATGATGAATGAATGAGTGAACAGTGGTGGACAGAACGGTGGTGGGGGCGATGGTACCTGGGAGACATAATGAAGGTAAGATGAGAGTGTACTTATGATGTTCCTAGTCACTCAGATGTCCTTGTCTGTGGCTAGCTGGTGCCCTTTGCATCTCAAGGGTGTCACATTCTGAGAAGAGATTTGGGGCTCACTGCTCTCAGGACTATCTCTGAACATCCCCCAGTCTACAGAACACCCCAGAGCCCCAGCCATGAAGCCCATCCAGACTTCCTTTTTGTTTAATATTGAGCTTAAACTTTGCATACCTTGTTTAAACACTTTAGTACCTTCGCATCGATTCTACTCCTTACCGAAAATAAAAATATTTTGGTACTGCAAATATTTGACACCACTTGGCATTTTTCAGTGCATTAATTAGCAATTTGCTGGATAAATATTGCTGTGTAAATCAACAATCACTTCCCGATAATTAAAAGCCAAGTCAGATGTTATTGTAAAACCCACCAGTGTGTGCTCCAGCTCTGAGAAATGCTGCCCCTTGCAGCTGTGGCTGGAGCAGAGTGGCCCAAAGAGGGTGTGGGTGATCCTGGGCTGAAAAGGGAAAGTGAAAGTTGCTCAGTCGTGTCTGACTGTTTCCAACTCCATGGACTGTACAGTCCATGGAATTCTCCAGGCCAGAATACTGAAGTGGGTAGCCTTTCCTTTCTCCAGGGGATCTTCCCAACTCAGGGATCGAACCCAGGTGCCCTGCATTGCAGGCAGATTCTTTGGCCACCTGTGAATTCCAGATTTGGTTTCAGGGAGAGAAGAGGGGGAGCTAGAGGTTCTGGCAGTGTCTACAGAGCTGGGATGGTATGCTGAGTCTCTCAGTGCCCCAAAGATGGTTGTGGGGCAAATGTGAGAAACAGATTTTGGGCAAAGTTTTGTGATTAGAATGAGCCAGTCCAGAGGAGTGGTTACATGCATGAACTTGGGAATCCTACAGATGTGGAGGAGAGCCCCAGATCAGCCACTTGCTGGCTGTGTGACCCCAGACAACGCATATCTCCTCTCTGGGTCTCAGGTCTATAATCTGTTGAATGGGTATAATAAAAGTCCTATTTCACAGGACTGAGAACAAGTGGGTGGAAGGCATGTGCACTCAGCAGCTCCTGGTGGTTGACTCTCATTGGTTGTTTTTCCTCTGGGTGGCTTGATCTGGGTCCCATCTCTCTATGCCCCTCTACCTCTTACCCTGATGCTTTTTCCCAGTACTTTCTACCCAAAGAAGGTAGTGGGTAATTCTTTGCCCATCACTTCTTTACTCTGCCTCTCTCCAAAATATCTTCTTAGTGGTAAAGCAAAATCCTAATGACCAAATGGGAATCCTCCCTTGGCTTGGCTAGGATGGAAGGAAGGAAGGCAGGGATGGCCCAGCTGGTGGGGTGCCGTAGGGCCAGGCTTACAAGGAGAAGGGTTCTCTCCCCTTAGCTGTGTGGTCTCAAACCTGAGGAGCCCATTGCATCCACAGGGTGGATGGGAAGCAAAGTCCTGTAGGTTAGGAAGATTGTAAGGAACGTGGACAATCAGATGGTGAACAAGACAGGGAACTGAGACTTTTGCTTGACTGCTTCCTCCACTCCTCCTATTCCTTCTGAAATGACTACAGAGTGATATTTATATAGGGATATAAAAATAGGGGAGCACAGAGAACAGGTCCCACCCCCCCACCTCCCCAGGAACACAAAAGAGAGTGATGCTGATGGATTAGAAACTGGCAATATTTCTCCCAATACTTGAGGAATCTGTCTGGGGAAAGGGCTGGTCATCTGTTGGATGCATGGCGTGAGAAGGAGGTGCCCTCTCAGGAGTTATTAGAGTTTCCAGTGATGGTGAACCTGTGCTGGGCTGTGCTAAGTCACTTCAGTCATGTCCGACTCTATGCGACCCCATGGACTGTAGCCCGCCAGGCTCCTCTGTCCAAGGGATTCTCCAGGCAAGAATACTGGTGTGGGTTGCTGTTTCCTTCTCCAGGGGATCTTCCTGACCCAGGGATCAAAACTTCGTCTCTTCCATCTCTTGCATTGAAAGGCTGGGTCTTTACCACTAGGGCTGACTGGGAAACCCCTGCTGATGCATCTACTGTGTTCCAGATCCTGGGTCAAGAAAGTCCCACGCATAGTGAGCCCTTATCACAGCACAGGGATGAGTTGCTATCACTGACCTCATTTTGTCCAAGAGGCAACTGAGGCCCAGAGAGTCTGTCTCTTGTTTGTAGCAACTCAGCTAGCTACTAAACAGCTGAACTGGGACTTGAAGCCACACCCTTCCAACCAACCCCTTAGCCCATATAGTCTTAACTACCAGACTAGATGGCTGCCCTGTGTGTAAGTGGTCCCCATCAGAACCCCGTAATCCACCTAAGCACAGGGAGGCAGAGTGTGAAAATGAGGTGGGCTGGGGACAGTAGGTAAGAGCAGATTCTGTGAGTGCCTCGGGCAGCGAACTGAGGGGCCAGCCCATAGCTTTTCTCGGAGGCTGGCTCTGAAGACTGGTTTGTGAGCACAGCTGGGTCCTGGGGTGCCTGGCCATGCCAGAGGGAGACAGAGGACACCCCACCAAGTTGGAGGTGCATCCCTAGCTTCAGAAAGGAGGCTCACTGGCAGAGCGCAGATGTTGCCATGATGTGCGTGCCTTTATATACCATCTGTCTTACTCCCCTCAGACAACGAAACCTAGATGTAGCAAACTAAACCCTCAGCAAACCCAACACTTCCTCATCCGGATCTGGATGATTAGAACCCTCTCAAACCCCGGGGATGGAGAAATGCTCACTGTGAGGATGAGTGAGCAGAGGGAGACTGCGGCCGTGTGAAAAGACAGCCATTCATAAGGAAGGAGCCCACGTGGACGTGTCCCTCTGAGATAAACCTCCTGCCAGGATCAGCAGAAGTTTTTAGAAAACCTCCAGTTTGTGTGCCCAACAAGATTCAAAGGGATGTCGCATATCTGAAAAAAGTATCCTCTGAGACTAGAAAAGATTGTTTTCAGCTAAAAAGTGCAATTGCTGCATTTATAAAGGCAACGAAGGTGGGAAATAGCAGTTTGAATACTGCAGAAAAACACAGGTCATGGTTTAAAGGATGAGTCTCAGAAAAAAAAAAAAAAACTTTCCATAATTCAGAATAAAAGAATAAAGGAATGGGCATGATTAGTGAAAAGACACCTTGAATAAAGATGCCACAGATAGAATAAAATGAGCAATAATCAAAGGAATAATTAAACAAAGCTTCTCTTTGAACATTAGGTAAAGCTAATGAAAAGAGACCTATAGGCAGGTGAGATCATTGAATTTCAAGGATTAAAGAGGAAACTCCTATCAATATACAGGCAGGAGGAAAAAAAAAACTGCATTAGTTGTAGAAGAGACTTGATAATGTATCAGTTCAGTTCAGTTCAGTCGCTCAGTCATGTCCGACTCTTTGCGACCACATGAATCGCAGCACGCCAGGCCTCCCTGTCCATCACCAACTCCCGGAGTTCACCCAGACTCACGTCCATCGAGTCAGTGATACGGAGTGCCAAAATAATAATGGCTAGAACAGCATGAAATATTTTTCTTTCACGTAATAGTACAAAAGTATGTGATTCAAGGTTAGCATGGGGACTGCTCTATGTGGCTTCCCACTGTGCTGAAGTAGAAGAGCATAGACTTCTCTTTTGTTGCCCTGTTATTCTCAGGATGCTAACTTCATCTGCAAGGATTCTTTTTCCAAACAGCAGAATGAAGTAATAATAAAATCAGGGCATACTCCTCAACCTCCTTTCAAAATCTCCAGCTAGAGGGTCTATACATGATACTATTCCCATCCTATTGGCCAGAACTTCATCACATGATGGCTTTTAATTGCAAGAGTGGCTGGGAAATGTAGTTTTTATTCTGAGAAGCCATGTGCCTGGCTAAACATTAGGGTTTTATTATTACCAGAGAGTTATTGGAGAACTCGTACCCCAACATACTAAAACTAGAAATTAAAGATAAAATGAGAAAAAAACCCCACCAAACTCAATGATTCTTTATCACCTAGAAATTTTTTAAACTCCCTATTAACTAGCACTTGGGCCAAAGAGGAATATAAGCAGAATCTGTAGAAAACCTAGAAAATAAAGAAATTAACTATCTATCAGAATCTGTGGGAAATAGTTATAGTAATACTCAGAGGAAGAGCCTTCAGTATTGATATTAATAAACAAGAAAGATGAAAATGAGAAAATTAAACATCTAATCTAAGAAGTTAGGAAAAGAGCAAGAAGCCAAACCATAGGAAAGCAGGAGTAAGAAACTCATGATGATAAAAGGAGAACTCGTGAGTTAATAAGCAGAAAAATAGAATTCAGTTTATGAGGAAACTAATAAATTAAACCATAAGCTAACCTAATTAAGATAAAGGGCAAGAAAGCCTAAATACACAAAAGAAGAAATGATGAAGGAAAAATAGCCACAGAAAGAAAGGAAAGAATCATGAAACAGCTTTGTTCAACTTTATATAAATATGTTTAAAAACCTGGATGAATTTGGTAATTTTTTCCAAAATGCAAATGACCAAACTCAATTCAAGAAGAGATAGAAAAACTAAACATTTTCATATAGAAATTGTTTTATATAAAAAAGGAGATAAAGAGTTAGCTCCCTAAAATATACCAGGCCCAGATGGTCTTTCAGGGAAATTCTTTTAAACTTCTAATGAGCAGATGATAAATACAATATTATTCAGACTGTTGAAGACTTTTTAAAAGAGGATTTTTTCTAATTATTTTAATAAATCAAGTGGAACATTAATACCCAAATGTAAGAAAGATTTCACATGAAAAAGAGAACCATAGTCACTTTAGGAAAAACAATGCAAAAAATTCTAAATAAATCTTAAGTTAACCAAATCTAACAGTATATTACATAATGACCAAATGCGGTTTATTTCATGAATCTACAAACTGTTCAATAGTAGGAAATAAATGAATGAAATTCATTGTAGTAATAGATCACAGACCGTTTCTCCCTCAGTCAGTCTCTCCCATCAGGAAGCTTCCATAAGCCTCTCATCCTTCTCCATCAGAGGGCAGACAGACTGAAAACCACAATCACAGAAAACTAACCAATCTAATCACATGGACCACAGCCTTGTCTAACTCAATGAAACTATAAGCCATGCCATGTAGGGCCACCCAAGACGGATGGGTCATGGTGGAGAGGTCTGACAAAACGTGGTCCACTTGCCAGTCCAAGGGAATGGCAAACATTCACTTCAGTATTCCTGCCTTGAGAACTCCATGAACAGTATGAAAAGGCAAAAAGATAGGACACTGAAAGATGAACTCCCCAGATCAGTAGGTGCCCAATATGCTACTGGAGATCAGGGGAGAAATAACTCCAGAAAGAATGAAGAGATGGAGCCAAAGCAAAAACAACACCCAGTTGTGGATGTGACTGGTGATGGAAGCAAGGTCCGATGCTGTAAAGAGCAATATTGCATAGGAACCTGAAATGTTAGTTCCATGAATCAAGGCAAATTGGAAGTGATCAAACAGGAGATGGCAGAGTGAATGTCAACATTTTAAAAATCAGCGAACTAAAATGGACTGGAATGAGTGACTTTAACTCAGATGATCATTGTATCTACTACTATGGGCAAGAATCCCTTAGAAGAAATGGAGTAGCCATCATAGTCAACAAAAGAGTTTGAAGTGCAGTACTTGGATGCAATCTCAAAAACAACAGAATGATCTCTGTTCGTTTCCAAGGCAAACTATTCAATATCACAATAATCCAAGTCTATGCCCCGACCATAATGCTGAAGAAGCTGAAGTTGAATGGTTCTATGAAGACCTACCAGGCCCTCTAGAATTAACACCCCCAAAAGATGTCCTTTTCATTAAAGGGGACTGGAATGCAAAAGTAGGAAGTCAAGAAACACCTGGAGTAACAGGCAAATTTGGCCTTGGAGTACAGAATGAAGCAGGGCAAAGGCTAATAGAATTTTGCCAAGAGAATGCAGTGGTCACAGCAAACACCCTCTTCCTACAACACAAGAGAAGATTCTACACATGGACATCACCAGATGGCCAACACTGAAATTAATCATTCAGTTCAGTTCAGTTCAGTTGCTCAGCCGTGTCTGACTCTTTGTGACCCCATGAATCACAGCACGCCAGGCCTCCCTGTCCATCACCAACTCTTGGAGTTTACTCAAACTCATGTCCGTCGAGTCAGTGACGCTGTCCAGCCATCATTCAGTTCAGTTCAGTTCAGTCGTTCGGTCATGTCCGACTCTTTGCGACCCCATTAATCGCAGCACGCCAGGCCTCCCTGTCCATCACCAACTCCCGGAGTTCACTCAGACTCACGTCCATCGAGTCAGTGATGCCATCCTGCCATCTCATCCTCTGTCGTCCCCTTCTCCTCCTGCCCCCAATCCCTCCCAGCATCAGAGTCTTTTCCAATGAGTCAACTCTTCGCATGAGGTGGCCAAAGGACTGGAGTTACAGCTTTAGCATCATTTCTTCCAAAGAAATCCCAGGGCTGATCTCCTTCAGAATGGACTGGTTGGATCTCCTTGCAGTCCAAGGGACTCTCAAGAGTCTTCTCCAACACCACAGTTCAAAAGCATCAATTCTTCGGCGCTCAGCCTTCTTCACAGTCCAACTCTCGCAATCCATACATGACAACAGGAAAAACCATTGCCTTGACTAGATGGACATTTGTTGGCAAAGTAATGTCTCTGCTTTTGAATATGCTATCTAGATTGGTCATAACTTTCCTTCCAAGGAGTAAGCATCTTTTAATTTCATGGTTGCAGTCACCATCTGCAGTGATTTTGGAGCCCCAAAAAATAAAGTCTGACACTGTTTCCACTGTTTCCCCATCTATTTGCCATGAAGTGATGGAACCGCATGCCATGATCTTCATTTTCTGAATGTTGAGCTTTAAGCCAACTTTTTCACTTTCCACTTTCACTTTCATCAAGAGGCTTTTTAGTTCCTCTTCACTTTCTGCCATAAGGGTGGTGTCTCTGCATATCTGCTGCTGCTGCTGCTAAGTCGCTTCAGTCGTGTCCGACTCTGTGTGACCCCATAGACGGCAGCCCACCAGGTTCCCTGGGATTCTCCAGGCAAGAACACTGAAGTGGGTTGCCATTTCCTTCTCCAATGCATGAAAGTGAAAAGTGAAAGGGAAGTCCCTCAGTCGTGTCCGATTCTTAGCAACCCCATGGACTGCAGCCTACCAGGCTCCTCCGTCCATGGGATTTTCCAGGCAAGAGTACTGGAGTGGGTGCCATTGCCTTCTCCGCTGCATATCTGAGGTTATTGATATTTCTCCCGGCAATCTTGATTCCAGCTTGTGCTTCTTCCAACCCAGAGTTTCTCATGATGTACTCTGCATAGAAGTTAAATAAGCAGGGTGACAATATACAGCCTTGACGTACTCCTTTTCCTATTTGGAACCAGTCTGTTGTTCCATGTCCAGTTCTAACTTTTGCTTCCTGACCTGCATACAAATTTCTCAAGAGGCAGATCAGATCATCTGGTATTCCCATCTCTTTCAGAATTTTCCACAGTTTATTGTGATCTACACAGTCAAAGGCTTTGGCATAGTCAATAAAGCAGAAATAGATGTTTTTCTGGAACTCGCTTGCTTTTTCCATGATCCAGCGGATGTTGGCAATTTGATCTCTGGTTCCTCTGCCTTTTCTAAAACCAGCTTGAACATCAGGAAGTTCACGGTTCACGTATTGCTGAAGCCTGGCTTGGAGAATTTTGAGCGTTACTTTACTAGCGTGTGAGATGAGTGCAATTGTGCGGTAGTTTGAGCATTCTTTGGCATTGCCTTTCTTTGGGATTGAAATGAAAACTGACCTTTTCCAGTCCTGTGGCCACTGCTGAGTTTTCCAAATTTGCTGGCATATTGAGTGTAGCACTTTCACAGCATCATCTTTCAGGATTTGAAATAGCTCAAGTGGAATTCCATCACCTCCACTAGCTTTGTTCGTAGTGATGCTTTCTAAGGCCCACTTGACTTCACATTCCAGGATGTCTGGCTCTAGGTGAGTGATCACACCATCGTGATTATCTGGGGCATGAAGATCTTTTTTGTACAGTTCTTCTGTGTATTCTTGCCATTTCTTCTTAATATCTTCTGCTTCCGTTAGGTCCATACCATTTCTGTCCTTTATCGAGCCCATCTTTGCATGAAATGTTCCCTTGGTATCTCTAATTTTCTTGAAGAGATCTCTAGTCTTTCCTATTCTGTTGTTTTCCCCTATTTCTTTGCATTGATCGCTGAAGAAGGCTTTCTTATCTCTTCTTGCTATTCTTTGGAACTCTGCATTCAGATGCTTATATATTTCCTTTTCTCCTTTGCTTTTCGCTTTTCTTCTTTTCACAGCTATTTGTAAGGCCTCCCCAGACAGCCATTTTGCTTTTTTTGCATTTCTTTTCCATGGGGATGGTCTTGATCCCTGTCTCCTGTACAATGTCACAAACCTCATTCCATAGTTCATCAGGCACTCTATCAGATCTAGGCCCTTAAATCTATTTCTCACTTCCACTGTATAATCATAAGAGATTTGATTTAGATCATATCTGAATGGTCTAGTGGTTTTCCCTACTTTCTTCAATTTAAGTCTGAATTTGGCAATAAGGAGTTCATGGTCTGAGCCACAGTCAGCTCCTGGTCTTGTTTTTGCTGACTGTATAGAGCTTCTCCATCTTTGGCTGCAAAGAATGTAATCAATCTGATTGTGGTGTTGACCATCTGGTGATGTCCATGTATAGAGTCTTCTCTTCTGTTGTTGGAAGAGGGTGTTTGCTGTGACCACTGCATTCTCTTGGCAAAACTCTATTAGTCTTTGCCCTGCTTCATTCCGTATTCCAAGGCCAAATTTGCCTGTTGCTCCAGGTGTTTCTTGACTTCCTACTTTTGCATTCCAGTCCCCTATAATGAAAAGGACATCTTTTTTGGGTGTTAGTTCTAAAACGTCTTGTAGGTCTTCATAGAACCGTTCAACTTCAGCTTCTTCAGCGTTACTGGTTGGGGCATAGATTTGGATTACTGTGATACTGAATGGTTTGCCTTGGAAACGAACAGAGATCATTATGCCGGTTTTGAGATTGCATCCAAGTACTGCATTTCGGACTCTTTGGTTGACCATGATGGCCACTCCATTTCTTCTGAGGGATTCCTGCCCACAGTAGTAGATATAATAGTCATCTGAGTTAAATTCACCCATTCCAGTCCATTTCAGTTCGCTGATTCCTAGCATGTCGACATTCACTCTTGCCATCTCTTGTTTGACCACTTCCAATTTGCCTTGATTCATGGACCTGACATTCTAGGTTCCTTATGCAATATTGCTCTTGACAGCATCGGACCTTGCTTCTATCACCAGTCACATCCACAGTATTCTTTTTGCTTTGGCTCCATCCCTTCATTCTTTCTGGAGTTATTTCTCCACTGATCTCCAGTAGCATATAGGGCAACTACTGACCTGGGGAGTTCCTCTTTCAGTGTCCTATCATTTTGCCTTTTCATACTGTTCATGGGGTTCTCAACGCAAGAATACTGAAGTGGTTTGCCATTCCCTTCTCCAGTGGACCCCATTCTGTCAGATCTCTCCATCATGGCCCGCCCATCTTGGGTTGCCCCACGGGCATGGCTTAATTTCATTGAGTTAGACAAGGCTGTGGTCCTAGTGTGATTAGATTGACTAGTTTTCTCTGAGTATGGTTTCAGTGTGTCTGCCCTCTGATGCCTGCAAATCAAACCATAATGAGGGTCTTCCTTGGTGATCCGGTGGTTAAGAATCCTTCTTGCAATGCAGGGGACATGAGTTTGTTCCCAGTTGGGAAAACTAAGATCCCACATGCCCCAGGGCAACTAGGCCCACAGGCCTCAACTAGAGAGAAGCTGGAGAGCTACAACAAAGACCTGATGGAGCCAAATCAATAAATAAATATTAAGAAACAAAACCAACAAAAGCAAGCCATGATGAGACCACTTCACACCCATTAAGAAGGCTACTGTCAAAACACACACACACACTAAAAAAAAAAAAAAAGCCCAGAAAGTAGTAAGCACTGGCAAGGATGTGATAAAATTGGAAGCCTATGCCCCACTGGTAGGAATGTAAAGGGATGCAGCCATTATGGAAAGCAGTATGGCAGTTTATCAAAAAATTAAAAACAGAATTACCATATGATTCTGCAATCCCACTTCTGGGAATAGATCCAAAAGAATTGAAAAGAGAATCCTGAAGAGATATTTGCACCCATGTTTATAGCAGCATTATTCACAATAGCCAAGAGTTGGAAGTAATCCAAGTATCCGTTGAGAGATGAATGATAAACAAAATGTGGCAAATCCATACCCGGGAATACTATTCAGTCTTAAAAAGGAAGGAAACTCTGACACACTCTGACATCCACAGCAAGGATGAACCTTGAGGACATTATGCTAAATGAAATAAGCCAGTCACAAAAAGACAAATACTGTGTGATTCCACTTATGTAAGGTACCTAGAGTACTCACACTCATGGAGACAGAAAGTAGAATGGTAGTTGCCAGGGCCTAGGGGAAAGGGTAGGTGAGGAGTTGTTTAATGGGTGCTGCTGCTTCTGCTGCTAAGTCGCTTCAGTCATGTCTGACTTTGTGCGACCCTGCAGGTGGCAGCCCACCAGGCTCTGCCGTCCCTGGGATTCTCCAGGCAGAACACTGGAGTGGGTTGCCATTTCCTTCTCCAGTGCATGAAAGTGAAAAGTGAAAGTGAAGTCGCTCAGTAAGTGTCCGACTCTTCATGACCCCATGGAGTGCAGCCTACCAGGCTCCTCTGTCCATGGGATTTTCCAAGTGTTTCAATTTTGCAGGATGAAAAAATTCTGAAGATCTGTTGCACCATAATGTGAATATACTCAACATACTGAACTGTACATTTGAGAAGGGTTAAGGTGGGTTTTTTAAATCATGTTTTTACTATTTTTTTTTACCATGATAAAAAAATGGAATTATTAAAAATCTCAACGTTTTATTTCTATGGGCCAGAGGATGTATTTTTGTTTTTCAAGTCCACTCTTCCGCTCTCCCTGGCCACCCGCTGTGACGGCTCCTCTGCTTACCTCTTTGGTTTTCAGTTCCCACTTTATTTCTTGCTCCTGGAAAAGTCCTCTGCATTTCTGTAAGCTCAAGTATTTGTTACATTGTATCGATCATTTCTAGGTATTTATGGCAGGAAGATTTGGGAGATATTTGGTCCACAGTATTTCCAGAACCAGAGGCCCCTCCAACTCATTTACAAAGCTAAATAAACCCGACAAAAATAGCACAAAGAAGAAGGCTGCAGGCTAATCTCATTTACAAATATAGATGCAAACATCTTAAATAAAATATTAGCAAATTGAATCTAGCAATATAGAAAATGAATATTCCACAATGACCAGGTAAGGTATATTATTGGAAAGCAAGGACAGTTCTATTTTAGGAACTCTATTAATATAATTCATCATATTAATAGGCCAAAAGGGAAAAACCAAGGATGATAAAAAGGCATTTGATAATATTCAGCATCCATTTCATAAAAAAAACATCTCTTGGCAAAATAAAAATAGAATTCATCTTTAAAATGGTAAGACAGGCTTACAGAAACCTCCCATTCTTCAAAGGGAAGGCAGGACAGCCTAGGGACCTTCTGAAATCAGAGACGGTATCTTCCAGTCACCTGTCTCCTCTGCCCCCAAGTTGAGAGGGAATCTCCATGTCCCCACTTCTCTGACTGAGTTGAGGGAAAGCATTCCACTCATCTTGTGAAGCCCTAGATATTTTGGTTTCCAGGCACACTTAGGACCCAGATAAACTAGAAAGGCTGTGTCACATTTCACAAGCTGCTGCCAGTAGCTGAGCTTCTCCAAGCCTCGATTTTCTCATCTGTGAAATGGGATTAAGATTCTCTGTTCCATGGGAAAACAACAGAAGCTCAAAGAATATTTCTCTTTTTAAATTGAAATATAACTGATTTTCAATGTTGTATTAGTTTCTGGTATACAGCAAAGTGGTTCAGTTTTATATATGTATATTTTATATATATATATATATATATATCTTTTCAGATTCTTTCCATTACAGGTTATTACATGATATTGGAGATAGTTCCCTGTGCTATACAATAAGACCTTGTTACTTTTCTATTTTATATAAAGTCGTTTGCATCTGCTAATCCCAAACTCCTAAATTATTCCTGCACCCCTTTCCCCTTTGGTAACCATAAGTTTGTTATGTCTGTGTGTCTATTTCTGTTTTGTAAATAAGTTCATTTGTATCACTTTTTTAGATTCCACATATAAGTGGTATCATATGATATTTATCTCTCTCTGTCTGACTTGCACTTAATATGGCAATCTCTAGGCCCACCCATATTGCTGCAAATAGCATTATTTCAATCTTGTTAATGGCTAAGTAGTATTCCAGTGTGTGTGTGTGGGGGGGGCACATCTTTATCCATTCATCTGTGGATGGACACTTAGGTTGCTCCCGTGTCTTGGCTATGGTAAATAGTGCTGCAGTGAACACTAGGGTGAGTTCATCTCAAAGAATATTTCTTACCTGACACTTCCTTCCTTCCTAGCTCTCTCTTTGTTCTTTCTCCTCATCTTCCCATCCCAGAATATCCTCTCCTTTTTCATATCTCCTTGCTCCCACATCTGCTCTGCTTAGTCTCCTTACCCCAACTAAGCCCTCTAGATAGAGGAATTTGGGGAGACCCCAGAGTTAGCACTCAAGGACAGGAAGGTAGCTGCTTTGGGCCTGCTTGAGTGCTGGCTTGGGGGACTCACCCAGGTTAGTGAGTCCTGGAGATCTCTAGGCAATGAGGTCCATCTGGATAGCTGGCCTAACAAGTGGGTGAGCGGACAACAGCTTGGAGAAGAAAGCTCTGTGTTCCTCTGGGAAGTCAGCTTCCTGCTAATTCCTTCTTCCTTTTGGGTTCCTCCCCAGGGACAGAGTCTGGAGTCACTGCCCCTTAGCCGTTCTGAGGAGGACTAAAGCCAGACCTTGGTCTCCAGGCCTCCACCCTCAGGTCTCTGCGGCTGCACCCTGCTTCTCTTCCACCGGGCCCCTAAGCTCCATCACACCTCTGCCCTCATGTGCCCCTCAGAGTCAGCATTTAGTCCTTTACCTGCTAGAACATCACAATTGTCCCCTGTATTAGTCAGTGTATTAACCACACCTGTTGTTCTCTGTATCCTGATGCTCTGACATCTTGGAGCCTTGTCAACGCTAGAGGGACTGCCCCTCCTAGCCTTAGCTAACTCTTGGAGGTAGTCCCTAACTTTCTAGGGAGCATGCCTTTCAAATGCAAACCAACCAATCCAAGACCCTTACCTCCAGCCTTTTCCTTTATAGGGCTTCAACACTCTGGACCCCCATTCCCCTGCCCTAATCACCCCAGGGCAGGTACCAGGCTAGTGACAACCCCTCAGACTCAGAGCCTGCTGAAATTATTCAAACCAGCCAATCCTAAATCTGCTACCTGCTTACCTTGCCTCACCTGTGCTTCTAGTGAAAGCCGCAATAAAGTCTAGGCTCCACATTTCTACTCACTCCATCTGCCTCCTAACCCACCCCGTGTGACCCCTTATGGTGTGACTCACCTCCTCTTTGTGGTTGTTCAGTCGCTCAGTTGTGTCTGACTCTTTTTGACCCCATGGACTGCAGGACGCCAGGCTTCCCTGTCCTCTACTCTCTCTCAGAGTTTGCTCAAATTCATGTCCAATGAGTCAGTGATGTCATCCAACCATCTCATCTTCTGTCGTCCCCTTCTCCTCCTGCCATCTATCTTTCCCAGCTTCAGGGTCTTTTCAAATGAGTCAGCTCTTCACAGCGGGTGGCCAAAGTATTGGAGCTTCAGCTTCAACATCAGTCCTTCCAATGAATATTCAGGGTTGATTTCCTTTAGGATTGACTGGTTCGATCTCCTTGCTGTCCAAGGGACCCTCAGGAGTCTTCTCAAACACCACAATTTGAAAGCATCAGTTCTTTGGGGCTCAGGCTTCTTTATGGTCCAACTCTCACATCCATACATGACTCCTGAAAAACCATGTGAAAGTTGTTCAGTCATGTCCGATTGCTTGCGACCCCATGGACTGTAGCCTGCCAGACTCCTCTGTCTATGGGATTTCCTAGGCAAGAATACGGGAGTGTGTAGCCATTTCCTTCTCCAGAGAATCTTTCCAACCCAGGGATCAAACCTGGGTTTCCAGCATTGCAGGCAGACTCTTTACTGTCTGAGCCACCAAGAACTTCATTTTGACTCTATAGACCTTTGCTGGCAAAGTGATGTCTCTGCTTTTTAATATGCTAAGTTTGTCATACTTTTTGTTCCAAGGAGTAAGTGTCTTTTAATTTCATGGTTGCAGTCACCATCCGCAGTGATTTTGGCGCTCAAGAAAATAAAATCTGTCACTGTTTCCATTTTTTTCCCCATCTGTTTATCATGAAGTGATGGGACCGGATGCCATGATCTTAGTTTTCTGAATGCTGAGTTTTAAGCCAGCTTTTTCACTGTCCTCTTTCCCTTCATCAAGAGGCTCTTTAGTTCTTCTTTGCTTTCCGCCATAAGGTTGGTGCCATCTGCATATCTGAGGTTATTGATATTTCTCCCAGTAATCTTGATTCCAGCTTGAGCTTCATCCAGCCCGACATTTTGCATGATGTACTCTGCATAGAAGTTAAATAAGCAGGGTGACAATATACAGCCTTGATGTACTCCTTTCCAATTTGGACCAGTTCATTCGCTGGATCATTGAAAAAGCAAGAGAGTTCCAGAAAAACATCTATTTCTGCTTCATTGACTATGCCAAAGCCTTTGACTGTGTGGATCACAATAAACTGTGGAAAATTCTGAAAGAGATGGGAATACCAGACCACCTGACCTGCCTCTTGAGAAAACTATATGCAGGTCAGGAAGCAACAGTTAGAACTGGGCATGGAACAACAGACTGGTTCCAAATAGGAAAAGGAGTATGTCAAGGCTGTATATTGTCACCCTGCTTATTTAACTTCTATGCAGAGTACATCATGGGAAACACTGGGCTGGAAGAAGCACAAGCTGGAATCAAGATTGCCGGGAGAAATATCAATAACCTCAGATATTGACACCACCCTTATGAGAGAATGTGAAGAAGAACTAAAAAGCCTCTTGATGAAAGTGAAAGAGGAGAGTGAAGAAGTTGGCTTAAAGCTCAGCATTCAGAACATGAAGATCATGGGATCCAGTCCCATCACTTCATGACAAATAGATGGGGAAACAGTGGAAACAGTGGCTGACTTTATTTTTTGGGGCTCCCAAATCACTGCAGATGGTGATTGCAGCCATGAAATTAAAAGACGCTTACTCCTTGGAAGGAAAGTTATGACCAACCTAGGCAGCATATTCAAAAGCAGAGACATTACTTTGCCAACAAAGGTCCGTCTAGTCAAGGCTATGGTTTTTCCAGTAGTCATGTATGGATGTGAGAGTTGGACTATAAAGCTGAGTGCTGAAGAATTGATGCTTTTGAACTGTGGTGTTGGAGAAGACTCTTGAGAATCCCTTGGACTGCAAGGAGATCAAACCAGTCCATCCTAAAGGAGATCAGTCCTGGATGTTCATTGGAAGGACTGATACTGAAGCTGAAACTCCAATACTTTGGCCACCTAATGCAAAGAGCTGACTCATTTGAAAAGACTCTGATGTATACCTGTGGTGGATTCATTTTGATATTTGGCAAAACTAATACAATTATGTAAAGTTTAAAAAATAAAATAAAATTAAAAAATAAATAAATAAATAAATAAAAATGAAAAGACTCTGATGCTGGAAAAGATTGAGGGCAGGAGGAGAAGGGGACAACAGAGGATGAGATGGTTGGATGGCATCACCAACTCAATGGACATGAGTTTGGGTAGGCTCCAGGAGTTGGTGATGGACAGGGAGGCCTGGTGTGCTGCAGTTCATGGGGTCGCCAAGGGTCGGACGTGACAGAGCAACTGAACTGATTGTTTCATGTCCAGTTCAAACTGTTGCTTCTTGACCTGCATTCAGGTCTCAGGAGGCAGATAATGTTGTCTGGTGTTCCCATCTCTAAGAATTTTCCTCAGTTTACTGTGATCCACCCAGACCTGAATATAACCGTCTTCTTGTGTGTGTGCGCTCAGTCGGGGCCAACCCTTTGCAACCCTCATGGACTGTAGCCCGACAGGCTCCTCTGTCCATGGGATTTTCCAGGTAAGAATACTGGAGTGGGTTGCCAGGCCCTTCTCCAGGGGATCTTCCTGACCCAGGGATCAAAGCCGGGTTTCCCACATTGCAGGCAGATTCTTTACCATCTGAGCTACCAGAGAAGCTCTTAGAAGTCTTCTTAGGGCAGTCATCTCCTGGTCACTGGCCTCACCTTCCCCAGTAACAGTAAAACCTACATTTAAAAAGTGTGAGGGTAGGCTTGGCTATGCCGAGGTAACAGGTAGACCTCCCAGTCTCAGTGGCTTAACCCAGGAAGCTTGCTGTTGGTCTAGGTGACTCCCCAGGGCAGTGTCGTCTGCAGGCTGGCTCATAATCCAGGCTGCCTGAGGCTCCACCTTCCGGTAGCTGCTCATCTGCAGTCACCGTGGAGGGCAGGGAAGTACTGGAAGGGGTAAAACCTGCACTTAAAGACTTCTTCCCTGGGACTCCCCTGGTAGTCCAGTGGCCAAGGATCTGGGCTCCCAGCTCCGGGGGTCCAGGTTTGATCCCTGGTCAGGGAACTAGATCCCACATGCTGCAGCTAAAGATCTCAGATACTGCAAAGAAGACTGAGGATCCCACATGCCTGTAACTATTACCTAACACAGCTAAATAAATATTTTTAAAAATTGACTTAAAAATTAAAAAGCTTCAGCTGAGAAGTAACACACCCATTGTGTTCACAGCATAAGCACAGAACAAGTGATGTCATAGGCCGGCTGACTGCAGGGGGCAGAGGGGTGGAATCCTCCAGGGTGAGCAGAAAGAGAAAATAGATGAGTGCACACTAGAAGTCTCTGCCACACCCTGTCTTCCATGTCACCCCATCAGGAAGGGGAGCCCACCCCCGGTGTGGGATGTTTCCCTCTCACACGTAAGTGCGCTCAGTTGTGTCCGACTCTTTCTGACCCCCTAGACTGTAGCTCCTCCGTCCATGGAATTTAGTAGTTGCTAACAGTAGGTTGCTATTTTCTACTCCTGGGACTCTTTCGGACCTAGGGATCAAACCCATGTCTCCTGCATTGGCAGGTGGATTCTTTACCCCAAAACTGTCCTGGTTGGGAGAAGTCATATCATTTGCTGAGACAGCATTTGGTGGGACTGGCTGAAGCAGGAAATAGGACTTTGTTGAAGGAAACCCTTATTTTATCATCTCCCCCAGACAAAGTAGGCCACCTTGAGTTTGCCATCATCTAGAACTTAAAAAAATTAAAAATTTAAAAAGGAGGGTGAGAAAAACAGAGAGAGAGACAAACAACTCCAATCCCAACTGGGCAGAGACACAAATAGCGACTTTTAATTATATAATCTGCTTTTGATGAATTTATTTCTGACAGTTTTATAGGTTGACGAGAGAGTGCATTTTAGATGCAAAAAAACCCATTATTCATTCTGGGCTCTTTGAGCATAAAAATTGTCAAATGATTTTAATACAGTTTTAAGTTTTATGTTTATTGTCAAGGGGAAAAAAAGTCCACAGCAATTACCAAGTCACATGCCCCTTAAATCTTTATGTTTCTGACAGCAAGAACAATAAAATATGTTTTTGCCCAAACCTTTTACCGCTCAGATTGACATGGCTTCAGCGACAGCTGCTTTTCTTCCATCTGAGAAAGCTAACTTAGAACCACTTCCTCGGTGGGGAGTGGGGAGGGGGCGTCTCGGCCACTCTGCAGAACAGCTGTTGCTTTGCAGAAAGGTGCAGACCCCAAGATCTGGGTCCAGAAATGAAGTGTGATCTAGCAGATCTGAAATTTTATACTGGCTGCATGGCACCCTGTTGATTTGCACACCTTGTCTGGTGGTAAACACATTCAGCACTAGTGTGAATGCCTCGGGCAGGTGGGTGAGGCCCTGGCATGCCTACCACATCTGCCGACCTAAACCCACCGAGGAAGCCTGCCATTCAAGTCACTGGAGCCAATCAGGTACTGCATTGAAAGGACCACCCACCAAGCCAGATATTCCAGTGTGGCCATCCCTTCCTTCTGAGCCCCCGGTAGACATGTGCTGCCTCTCTGCTTTGTGCCCCATGCCAACCTGGTTGCAGGGTTCAGCTCCTCCACGAGTCCCCAGATAAAAGCACTAGCCAACCATAAACACTATTATTAGTCTAGGGAGATGGAATTATTTCCATTAGTGTCATAGACAAACCATCGAGTTGTGCTTTGGACGGTGGCTTAGGTCCTGAAGGTCATGGAAGTGTTGGTCAAGAACTGCCCACCCCATCACGCTGGTGTGATGTGGGGTGAGGGGCATTAGCCAAAGGATGCTGTGGTCAGGGCTTGGCCCAAGGCAGATCAGCAGGGCCCAGTTTCTTTGGAGGTCTGTTTAAATCTTCAGGCCTGAAGGCTATGGCTGACCTGAGATCCAGCTCCCAAGACTGGCCTAAATTCAAGCTTCACAGGCTTTCAGGCTGGATGGAGTAGAGTATGGAGCCGGTCCAGGGCAGCATTTTGTCCTGGGGAACTCAACAGGGCAAGCCTATGGAATGGGAGCAGTGTCCTGGAGGAGTGAAGTATGGAGGCTGCAGGGAGAGCCCCAGCCGTCCAGAGTCCTCCCTGGGGGTCTGGGGAGGAACCTCCTATAGAATCACATCTAGGCAGGCCTGGGAAAGCTGTGACTCCCACAGTGAGCAGGAGCAAAACATCTCAGGGCCTTTATATATGCCATTTCCTCTGCTTAGAAAACTCTTCAAGCAACCCATTCAACTAACTCCTACTCATCCTTCAGAACTCAGTGTAAAAGTCACTTCTTCAGGGAAGCCCTCCTGGATTCCTCAGTCTTTCTCAGGCTCCAGTGTCACAAGCTGCCATGGCCCCTTGTGCTTCTCATGTGCATATGTGCTCAGTCACTTCAGTCTTGTCTCTTTGTGACTCTATGGGCTCTAGTCTGCCAGGCTCTGTCCATGGGATTCTCCAGAAAAGAATACTGGACTGGGTTGCCATGCCCTCCTCCAGGGGATCTTCCTGACTCAGGAATTGAACACACATCTGTGTCTCCTGCTCTGCAAGTGAATTCTTTACTGCTGAGCCACTGGGGAAGCCCCCTCTGCTTCTTGGTGGCACTTGTAATTTTAGTGAGAATAATTTATGTCGTCGCTGTGATTTTATGTTTCCCTTTCCCTCTGGGTTCTAAACTCTACAGGGACAAGGTCATGGTCTGTTTCATTCATTGCTCTATCCAAAATACTGTGCAGTATCCAGCAGACTACAGATATCATTACATCTTAAATGGATGGATGGATGGATGGACAGGCTTCATTGCTTGTGTTATTTCAACATGTGCCATTTCCCTTTCCTCTTGTATCCCCAGTCCTCTTCACAAGAAGATATGGCCAGATGACAGAGTCTGGACAATTGAGTGTGGCTGGAAGTGAGGTAGGTACCCCTGGAAGTGAGATTTTTCAGGGGCTTATCTGTGCCGGCTTCTATGTTCCTCTTCCATCTGCTGCCAGGTGTAGAGAATCCCACAGAGAACTCTGAGGCCCTTGGGGACAGCAGAGCTGCAGATGCAAAGGTTCCTGGTTCACTGAATGACTATTATGTGGAGAGCATGTAGCCCTCCCCATGCCAATGGTCTTGATCACTTTATCCTGGGAAATATGCTTCTATTGTGTGAAGCTGCTGATACGCGGGAGCTTATCTGTTACAGCAGTGAGCTGTAACTCACCCTAACTGATACATCCCCTGTGATGGAGGCCCCGGAGGAACCAGGTTGCATCCTGTCTCTGCTTTCAGAGTCTCTGTCTGGTTGCCACCCTGCATTAGAATGGGCCAGAGGAGTGTCCAGGGGGAAGAGGGAGGAATTCGTTTTCAAGCACTGGTTCCCCAGACCCACCCTCTCCTGGGAAGGTGTGAGCGGCTTGAGGACCCAGAGGTTCTGGAGCGAGCAGTGGCCATGCAGGAGAGACGGTGGATGGCAGTTGGGACTCTGAAAATAGACAGCTGTGTGTGTCTGTGACCTTGGATGATCACTGTCATTTCTGATAATAAAGCCTGCATCCTAGAGGTATGTGATCATTAAAAGAGCTCGGATGTGAAGCACTTAGCGGAGCGCTCTGCACCCAGTAAACACTCCATAAAAGGGAGTTATCATAATAATTATTATTTTCCTCAGGTCTCTGTTGAAGGAAGCCCTGAATTGAAAGCCTTTTGTCTCGTTCCATTTCCAAGCCAGACGGCCCCATTTTTCTCCCAGTTTCTGCAGTTCTTGAGTGCCCCGGTGCCTATTACACAAACCCCAATGCATCTTTGAAGTTAGCAGCTAATTATGTTCCAGGAAGTTATAGATCTGGAGTTTTCCATGTGCCAGAGGCAATTGCCTGCTCCAGCTCTCATTTCTCGGTGCAGCCTTCCAAGGCCTGATTGAGGTTGTAATTGGGAGCCCCCTCCCCCGGCCCTGGAGGCCTTCTGGGGCCATCTCCTCAGCCCTAGGAGTCAAGCTACTCCTTCCCTCTCCCACCTCCCAAGCTTTGCCTGCTCTGGGCCTCCCTCTGCAGCTGCTGACAGGCTGGGGGAAGGGTGGGCTGGGAGGTGGAGGGACAATCCCTGAAGCCCCCTTGCCAGGGAAGCCATGAGAACCTCCTCTCTCCGGGGAAGGCACCTTTGGTTCTGTGCGATTATGAGTAATAGCAGATTCTGCTGCAGAATGACTGAGCGACTTGTGTCTGTTTGAAAGATAAGTGCTTGCCCTCTCTCCACCTCACTGCCTGCCCAACTGCTTCTCTACCCCTGACCTCATCTCCACCCCTCTGCTGCAGCCAGCTGAGCACCCCTTCCAGAGCTCGGCCCCTCCCACCAGGCTGCCCCAGGAGGAAGAGCCAATTCCTCCCTCCAGGGCTGGATCCCAGCACTGGGGCTGAGACTGGGGTGAGGCTAGTGGGGTGCCAAAGCAAAACTTAAGAAGGCACTCACTCTATGGTGCTGATCATGCACTTGCATGCCCCTGAGAATGGGTGCCTCCTTAACTCAGCTGCCTCACTCTCCTCACCCTGGTCAGGGATTAGAGCCTCCTCCCTATCTCCTTGGGAGATAAACTCCTGGGCACAGCCCAGCAAAGACTTCAAGCTCCTTTTCCCCTGCCAGCTTCAGCTGAGCTGTGGGCTGTGTAGGGGCAGGAACCAAGGATGTCCTGCTCACCATCATCTTGCCATCCTTAGCTCCTGGCCTGGCTCACAGCAGGTCTCAATAAACACTGGTAAATAAAAGGAATGAAACGCTCCTGATACCAAGATGAAATTTAGCGAGAGATGATGTCAGAAAGGCACTGAGCTGGCCTCTCAGTGAGTAGTAGGTGCTCTGTAAGCTCGAGGGACATTACCAGCACCAGGAGGGCAGCACAAGGGTGAATCTGTGATCTGGTTCATGAGCTAAAGATCTGGATGTTTAAGTGGAAGTCAGATTGAGTATGTGCCTAAAGTGTGACCCACCCTGAGAAGGGAGCTCCTTAATACTCTGCTGTATTAACACCCCATTTAATCTCATTTATTTAATTAACAGTTATTTCTGCACTATGACTATCCCACGCTAGTTTTGACCTTGAATTTTGTTTGGCTCTGAGTGATTTTTGAGACCCCCAGCACAAACTTGTGTAACATTGTGCCAGACACAGTGCAGAGCATCTCCGCATAACCTCACATGTCAGGTTATATTAATAGATGTATAGAGTCTAGGATAAAGGAGGCTGATCATTTCTGCACTAGTGGGAATTTACCCAGAGTGTTCCCCCAGAGTGTTCCCTGCTCAGGGAGCCCCACTTTAAGAAATATATCGATAATTCTGAGTGGGCGCAGAACCAACCAGGTGCAAAGGGACACCGTGTAATGTGGAGAACAGATGAAGGCTGTGATGATACATTGTCCATGGATGGAAAGCGTCACTGCCTTTCACTGTATGATTAACTTCCTTCATGAGGGATTAAACTTCATGGTGGGTAGCTTCCCAGTTTTTGCCTGGCCCAGGCAGGGACTCACCAGCAAGAACCATCCAGCCATGGAGTGGGCTGCCTGGGTAGGTACTGAACTCCCTTCTCCGGAGGTGAGCAAATCAAAATGAGGCAGAAACACCTGTATGGAAGAGATCGGCTTCTAAACTCTTTCAGATGTGAGCCTGGGAGCCTCTCTGAGCTACAGCCACTTCAGTCATCTATCCATCATCCATCCATCCATCTATCCATCCATCCCATAAATAGTTACTGAGCCCCAGCCACATGCAGGATACCATGTCAGGTGCTGGAGGAACAATGGTGAGAAATACAGCCATGGTCCCTTGTCAAGTGTCCATTCAAAGGGAGGAAAAGTTAAAAAAAAGAAAAGGGAGAAAAAGGAAAAGCTGCTGAGCCTTCTGACAGGAGAAAGACAATCTCCTAGAAAGATTTTCTTTCTTTTTTTTTCAATTTATTTTTTAATTGGAAGAAAATTTCTTTACAATGTTGTGTTGGCTTTCTGCTGTACAGCAACGCGAATCAGCCATAATTATACATATATAACTTCCCTCTTGAGCCTTCCTCCTCTCCCCCTATTCCACCCCTCTAGGTCATCACAGAGTGCCAGGCTGGGCTCCCTGTGTTATATAGCAGCATCTCACCAGCTATCTGTTTTACACATAGCAGTGTATATATGTTGATGCTACTTTCTCCATTCGTCCCACTCTTTCCTTCCCCCACTGTATTTACAAGTCCGTTCTCTTTATCTGCATCCCCACAGGAGGATTTTATCTCCCACTTTGTGGCCTGGGGCTTAGCTCATCAGCTCAGTGACCTGCTAGTCCCCTGCGGGACAGTCATTTCACTGGTAAAGATGTGGACAGAATACACTGCAACCTGTCCCTGTTCCTTGATTGCCCTGTGGATGTGCTGAGACCTGCTGGAAAGACTAGCATCTTCCACGGCACTTGGCACAGGGGAGGAACTCATAAAAAGTTAGGTGACGAAAGAGGTGGAAGGATGGATACTGGGATAGAGAGATGGATGGACTGACAGATGAACTAGGGCAGAGTGCTGTGGCCTGTCGTGACTGTAGTGGATGGCAGGGCCCACCTTCTCCCTGGCCAGGTGTCAGGCACCTCCGAGGTGCTCTGCAGCCTGTTGGTCCAGGGCCTTGGCGACCTAAGCTCAGGACAGCGTTCACAGTACAGCAAGCTGCCTCACTGAGCGGAATCTCCCAATTCCCCCTAATGCTGTCTGCTCGCCCCTTTCTAATGGGAGGATCAATCTCTTCTTGGGAAGAGTTGGAATCAATAGAGGAGTTGATTAGTCCTTTCTCTCTGCCATCCATTAGAAGAAGATGGTGTTGCAGGAAGGGCATAGGCCTGGGTTTGGGCATGCTGAGTGAATCCTGCCTCATCCGAGATACACTTGAAGCAAATCTCATCCCCAACCCCTGCCCCCAGGCCTCAGTTTTTTTCACCTTGAAAATGGGAGCAATACTACTGCCTCATGGTTTTGCTGTAAGAGTTGGTGAGGATTGGAAGAGCCAGGAAGGTGGGCACAGCAAAGGCAAGATCATCTTGGGGGAGGCCTGTCACTTTGGCAATGTCTGTCTCTCCGTCTGCTGGGAAGGCAGCGAAAGGACCCATGACATCCTGCCCCAGGTTGGTGTCCGTGTACCCATAGAGGGTCAAACTCAGTATTCCAAAACTAGCTTCAGAGCCTCTGTGAACCTGCCTGGTAGGAACAGGTAGATCTAACTGGTGTATGTGCCAGGGAGACCCTCCACCACCCAGATGTAGTCAGGGACGCTGAGGCCCCACATGTATCCCTGGACACTTGAACCTAAGGACAGCCTGGAGCCCCAGGACACAAACTCAGGTGGGGTAACCCCAGGCTCAGTGGCCACGTTCTCAACCTCTTGAGAATTTTAGGATGCAATTTTCTTATTTATTTTAAAACAAATTTACTACCTTTTTTTTTTTTTTTTTTTTTTTTTTGGTTATTGGGCTTTATAAATACCCACCCCCATGAAAAGAAGAAAGTAAACATTTTCCTTAATCCCATCACCTGGAGATAACTTCCCTTAACATACATCTCTCTTTCCTTTTTTCTTTCTATTGATAACAACAAACATAGCCACTCTCCTTTCTTTCTTGTCAGATGATTATACCTACCTTGTCATTCATGAAGCAGGAACTCTGTTGTATATATAAAGCAAAGGGTCGGAGAGATGAGGTAGCCTGCCAAGGTCACCTCGCTTGAGTGACATTTATCCATTCAACAAATACTGGAGTGATGGGCAAGATGAACAGAAATCTCTGCCCTTGGGGAGTTTATGTTCAGGTGGACAGATGCCTCCCAGACCTGTCAGAGGCAGACCCAGTGCTCTTTGCTACGCACTATACGTCTCTGGGAGATTCGCGTGCAACTTTTTAAGGGCGTGCACGCAGCGAGGCTTGGATGTGTCGTCCAATAGATGCTCTTCTATGAGCCTGCTCAGCCATCTAATAGTCTCAGATAAGGAGGTTGCTTTCAAGGTCATGGACTATGTGTGTGCGGGCTCAGTCTCTCAGCTGTGTCTGACTCTGCGGCCCCTTGGACTGTAGCCCACCAGGCTCTTCTGTCTGTGGGATTTCCCAGGCAAGAATACTGGAACGAGTTGCCATTTCCTACTCTAGGCGCTCTTTCCGACCCAGGGATCGAACTCATTTCTCTAACATCTCCTGCATTAGCAGGTGGATTCTTTACCACTAACACCAGCTGGCAAGCCCCAAGGTCGTGGAGCAGCATCAGACAAATGGGTCTGGAGTCTTCCTGGTGAATGGAAGCATGGGGGTTGTCTTGGGGCCCCAGCGAGCTGTGGCTTCCCTCTGAGGTTGGCCAGAGCCCTAGGACCTCAGGGCCAGCTCGTCCTTCAGGTGAGTGCCCACGCAGGGGCTCCGCTCTCCTCACAGCCCTGTGAGCCCTTCTGCCAAATAAGAAAAGAGGCTCAGAGAGATTCTGTCACTAGCTTAAGGTCACACAGCCATGGAGGTGAGAGTCTCCACTGGCAGCTCAGGTGGGGGCTTTAGTCGACCCTCAGCTGTAGGTGATCCTTAACCTGGGTCTGTCAGGAGGTGAAGGGGCCATGCCTGGCATGGAGCTATAAGTAGGGAGTGGTTGGCAGATGGTGGTGATGGGGTGGTTCTGGAGCATCACTGCCCCATGTGCTAACGGGGGATAGGTTCATAGTTGCCATGAAAATCAAAGAAAGCTTTCTACTTCCTCCTGCATATGCCTGGCCTGGGGCTGGGGAGTCTTTGGCGTGGTCCTCCCCTGCCAGCAGCTATAGACAGACAGACAGGCAGACACACACACACACACACACACACTCCTTTCCCTACAGTGAGCAGCCACTGCTCACGCTTGGTTTCTGTTGGTCCATCTCTCTTCTCTCTGGGTCTTTGGATGTAACCTCGCCTCATCTTTTATTTCTCTATTTCTGGTTCTCCTTCCCTTTCACCCCCTTGTGTCTCTTTCTCCCTCTCTGCGTGTCTGTCTTACATTTTTCCTCTCTTTGCTCTGCGTCTCTTTCTTCCATCTTCCCCTTCCACCTCAGTCCAAGATTTCTCCTCCTTGCCCAGTCCTGCCCACCTTGGTCTCCTGGGCTTAAAGGCGGGCGGCTGGGCCGGTGGGGGCCAGGCTGTGTGTGTAGGGGGGTGCACTCTCACCTCACCCACCCCTCCCAGAACTCAGAAGGGTGGTTCTCTCCTCTCTGGCTGGCGTGGGTGCCGGTGATTTCATCTGCCTTTAGATATGAAGCTCAAATTGCACATCAAAAAGGATAATGCATCTTTAAGCTGTTACAACGACTTCTCAATTTTTCATTTCCTGTCAGGGTGGGAGCTGCAGGAGGCAGGGGCGGCCGCAGAGCCTGTCTCCTGCCAGCCAAGTGTCTGCCTAGATTTGAGCAGTAGGAAACCCAGGGGTGATAAATCGCTATTTCTAAGTAAATTTCATGCATTTGCCCTTTGGTTAAAGTCTCCCCTCTCAGCACTTTCCCTGTGCACACAGCCCGACTAATAACGCGCCGAGCAAGCGCTCTCCCCTGTGACAACTGATTGCACTTTGAAGTAATAATGGCTGATTTAATAATTGGTATAATTTTTCACTAGTACCTGAATGTCATCGACGCACAAAATAAGCTACCTGGACCCATGGCTGCAGCACTTTCCCTTCTTGGGGAAATCAATAATGCATTAAACCCCCAACCTAGGACCCCGAGAGGCCAGGCCTGGGTGGAAGCTGTTATGGGGGGGTTCAGTCACCCCATGGAGCCTTGAGAGCAGGAAGGCTGGACCGAGACCTTTGGATGGGCTGGGTCCCTCAGCCTAGCCAGGCAGGAGGAGCAGTGACAGAGAGCCGTGAGCCCCCCAAGACCCAGCCCACCCTCTGGTTTCTACCTGCAAAGGCTCAAGCCCATTGGAGACTTAGCCACCCCTCCCCCCGCACCAGCTGCCAGGCACACAAATGACATGTACGTGTGTCAGTCTGCGTTTCACATGTGTGGGGGTTGAGTTCAACTTCACTGTGATTTACAGGGCCCCGTATGAACCAGGATCTGTGCTGGGGACAGAGTGGTGAGCAAGACCCAGGTGGTCCCTGCCCCAGGGAGTTTTCAGTCTCTTAAACGGGGATGTGAGCATGGGTGCAGGCAGACACATCTGGGTGATGAGCGCTATTGTGTATATGTGTATAAATGTGTGTGTTGGTCTAGATCTGCATGTCTGGGTGATGTGTGAGTACGTCTGTGTGATCATTAAGGGATGGGTACCCCCCTCACCTGCCTCGCTTAGCATTGAGGGTGTGTTCCTTTCCAGACCTAAGGGTGGGGCAGGTTCTCCACAGTGAACGGGGCCAGCGTATTCCCCTTGCTGCCCAGACCTCCCTCCCCAGGGTCCTGGCTACCTGCCCTTCCTCACTGTTCCCTGAGCTCCGCCTTTTGCACCCCTCTGCAGGCCACCAGCCTGGATGGAGTATTCCCCCTGGCAAACAGCACGGACTCCACAGTCCCATGGATCCCATCCTTGGAAAACTCACTTATCTCTGAGCTCATTTTCCCATCTAGAAAGAGAGCACAAGAATCCCCAACCCACAGGTTCTATGAGGAGTAGCAAGTTTATAAAGGCAGCATCTTTGGTTTATAAAGGACTTCATCAACATTAGCTCTTAAAGCTCTGTCCTGGTCCCAGCCAACTCTCAGGAGACCCTTGAGGATATAGAATGGGTTTGATTCAAGTCTGGAGGTCCAGGGACTAGGACAGGCTGGGACACATAGTCAGTATACAGCAAATATCTCCTAAATAGATGCATGGCTTGGTACGAGTACACAGAGAGGCAAAGGCTTTCTTCACACCTACCTTTCAGGTTATGGGGCTGAAGTTGTCTCCCACTCAGAATATAGTTTGCTAGTATTTTGTAGGGACCATAGGGCCAAATGGATAAGAGGGCCCTAGTCTTGGCCGGATCTGGGGCCCAGTCAGGCCTGGACAACCTTCCACCCCCAGCCCTCTCCCCCCGCACCCGCGGTTGTCTGGCTGTGAACCGGGAAATCGATTTCAACTTCATCTCATCTCAAGATCAAACATCTTAAGTGAGATTATTCACGTTCTTCCATTGTTTCTAACTCATTTCCTATTTTCCAGTTGAAAAACCCTGCCAGAAGCATTCTGTGGCAGAGATTAAAACAATTTCGGAAGCAGGCACCCAATTCTTCTCTTTGGATGGTAAGCAAATTGGATGTCTGTGAGAAGCAGGCAAATTTTATTATGAACACATAGTTTGCTACTTAACTATCCTTAAGACCCGGGATGCTTCTAATTCTCAGCAGGAGGGCTCCAGAGGGGGCAAGATGAAGGGTGGGGAGGGCGTGGGGGTGGAACAGACCCCCAGCTGGGCTCCCAGCCTTTTCTTGCACAGCGGGAAGCAATCAGAGCCTTGTGCACAGGCTGGGTCAATGAAGTCCCAGTCTCCTGGAATAAAGGGAGGGACCCAAACTTGCCCACGCCACTACGTCCCAGGTGCCAGGCCAGACAATTCCAGTGTGTGAGTTCCCTGAATTGTGTCTAAATTCTTGGGAGAGGAGAAATTTGCTTTGACCATTTAAAAAAATAATTTATTTATGGCTGTTCTGGATCTTCACTGTTGCACAGGCTTTTCTCTGGTTGTGGCAAGTGGGGGCTATTTTCTAGTTGTGTTGCTTGAGCTTCTCATTGAGGTGGCCTCTCTTGTTGCAAAGCCAGGCTCTGGGGTGCATGGACTTCAGGAGTTGTAGTTCCTGGACTCTAGAGCACAGGCTCAGTAGTTGTGGTGCATGGGTTTAATTGCTCCACGGTGTGTGGGGTCTTCCCCAACTGGCGATCAAACCCGTGTCTCCTGCATTGACAGATGGATTCTTTACCACTGAGTGACCAGGGAAGCCCCTGTTTTGACCACTTTGGGGGTGAGGAAATGGAGAGTCAGAGAAGGAAAGGAACTTGCTAAAGATTACCCAGCAAATGGGGGTGAGTTAGAATTTGAGTCGAACCCACATTCTTAATTGCCACTGCAGTGGATGGGTGGCAAAAATGGCCCAAGTTCTTCACACCGACCCCTGTGTTCCTGAGTGCAGGGTCCAGTCCCCACGTCTTGAGTCTGGGCTTGCCTTGTGACTTGAGCACTGGAATGTGAGGGAAGAGATCCCATGCTAGTTCCAAGCTCAGGCCTCAAAGAGCCTGTGCACGCTTTTGCACTACCCCCTCCCCCATTTAACTGAAACGCTCATCCCAATTTAATTGATAACCCTGTGAGCCACAGACGTCCTCCTGTAGGGTTATGGCCTGGGGTTCTGGAACCCCTTGAGCATCAGAGGACCTTTGGAAGGCGGGGGTACTGTTCCCCTGTCCCTCCCAGGCTCCTTTGCTCCAGGGATCCTTTATCCAGGGGGCATTTCTCTGGGCATCACTGTTGGTGACTGTCATCAACATGGCCCTGTCCGGCTAATGAGCAGCCTGTTCTGGGCATGGCCAGAGGAGGCAGGGTGTTTGTCCTCCGGGGCCCAAAACCTGGAGGGGAGACCTGGAGGAAGCACTGGGTCCCCTCCCAAACCTGGCGGCTGCTTGAGGTGGGCTGACTTCATCTCCACAAGAGGCTCTTCCCAGGCGGTTCCCTTAGCAACAGCGCTTGCTTTGACAGCCGCCGTCACAGACAGTCTGCTTTCCGGGAGGCTTCCTTCCCCAGCCTCATCCACGCTTCAGGTGGAGATCTTTGCAGGGGTCTGAAGCCAAGCCATGTAGCAGTCTCTTCCTGACCCTTGGGAACTCGGGCTGCCCCTAGCTTTCTTGGACTGTTCACGAATGTCCCGCTGGTTGGTCCTCCCATTCCTCCAGCTTCCTCCTGCCACAGATCTTAATTAATTTAATCTTGCTTTTCTCTTTCCCCCACCCCAACCCTGCTGTGCCTCCTCCTTGCTTTTCTCTACCTCCTGACTCCTCTCTTCCCTCCAACACACCTGCGCTCCACCTGCCTTTCACCCTCACATTAGCAGTTAAAGCGTCTGCACTGACATTCAGTGTTCTTAATATAGGCCTGGGTGACAGAGGAAAGGGGGCACAGAATTCCCACACTGCCGGGGAGGGAGCGCTTCACCCCCATCCGTGAATACGGGGTCCCTCTCTCCCCCAGTCATTGAGGAGGGGGCGACTTTCACCGGATCCACAAATCTGCACACACTTGCTGGTTTCTCTCTCTGTTTCTTCTCGGGACCCCTTTTCTCTAGGCTTCTCCAGGCAACTAACAATGATGCGAAGAACCTGCTGCCACGTACTGAGCTCTTTCAGCCTGTCAGATACCGTGCAGGGAGCCTCTGTCCCCATGATGTTACTGAGCCCTAATAACAACCCATAAGGTACTCATATTCATATTCCCATTTCACAGGTTAGAAAGTGGAGCTTCCCAGAGGTTAACTGGCATACTCAAGGACATCAGTTAATAATTAGGGATGTCAATTACAACAGAATATGAAATCCTTTTTGTGTCTGAGCTCTTAACCCAGTGGAAATGCTGGGAACCCCCACCCCTTGACAGGACCCTTATCAGAGCTTGCCCAGGAGGGAGTCTGAGCACAGGGGCCACCCTCAGAAAGCTGGTCTCATGATATGAGCACAGGCCCATAAACCAGCTACTGCATGGTTTTTTCTGATCGTTCTTGCAGCCCCCAGCACCCATCCTGCACCTTCTCCACTGTGTTGCTCCTCTCTCAGCTGCTGTCACTGATGTGGAGGGAAGAGAATTCTCCCATCGGGACCCTAAAATGTGGCCACGTGCACCAGTGAAATGGGGTCAGCTCCTGCCTGATGAGTCAGAGAATAATTGAGTGTCATCCTTGCTTCACACCCCAGAGAGCCTCTTTCCACCAACCTGCAGCCTTAGGGTGGAGGCCAGGCAGCATTATGTGGGCGGCAAGGGGCCCTGCTCTCATTCCAGAACCATCATTTCATTGCTTTAAACTTTGGCTGACTGTTCCAGTGACCGTGTCACCCTTGTTATCATAATGATTATTCCCAGAGGCCCACCAGGTGCCACTGTCAAATATCTGGCCTGGGCTTGGGGAAACATGGGAGCCCAGAGCGTAGAGGTGGAGGTTGATATTAAGGAAGACAGAGTGTAGGTCAGTGGGGAAGGGAGACCAGGCGGGATCCTGAGGGCTGTCCAGAGAGCGCTGGAGGAGGAAGCCGTGAAGGAGCCCAATAGTGTGAGAAGCAGGAAGAAATCCAGGAGGGTGGAGTCACCACCTTCAGCAGGGGAGTGAGTTGTGTGTAGAGTCAAAAATGGCTACAGTGTCAGGAAGATAAGGGCAAAGAGGCATCTATTGGATTTAGCAACAGTGGCATCATTGGTGGTGCTGATGGGGGTTGTTTCTATAAAGAGGCAGAAGAAGAAGCCCGTGGTCTAGAAATTTGTGGAATAAAAGAGAGAGCAGATCACACAGTCCTTTGGAGAATATTGTCCGTAAAGTATGAGAGAGAGAAGGGTCTGCTTGTTTGTTAGGATCAGGGAGATTTAAGCATGTTTAATGATGATGAAACAGCTCTCATAAAGGGGGAAGGAATAGGGTCATCATTGGGCTGAAATCAGTGGTGGAAGCAGCCAGGGACGAGGGCACTGGGACTGGCGAGGGATGAATTTCTGAAGGGAGCCCCAGGCCCTTCCATCATCCGGGAGGGAAGGAGGCAATGACGGGTGCTAATGGAGACAAGTGAATAGGTTCAATGGGAAAAAGCAGCGACATCACCAGGTAAGTGCAGGGGAGGGCAGTAAGGTGAGTGGTTCAAAGAGACTGGAGAAAGTTGGCAAGAGTGGAGACTAGGAGTGTGTGTTGGTCAAGGAAACTGGGGACAACTGAAGTTCATGGGACTTCCCTGGTGGTCCAGTGATTAAAATTCCACACTCTCGGATGCAGGCAGCCCAGGTTCAATCTCTGGTCAGGGAAGTAAGATCCCACATCCCACAGCTAAGACCTGGTACTGTAAAATAAATAAATATTTAAAAAAGAATTGATGTGCAACCATCTGGAATTGGATGACATCAAGAGAGGTGTGCATCTCTTCCCCACAGGTCCAGGGACATCATGTTGGTAGCTTGAGATTGGTCATGGTGGGAATATTTACACCATAGAAATTGGCAAATGGTACACATTAGAGTTATTTTCCCTGGATAACTGGTTGTTAAATGTTTACTAGCACTCCTTGGAAATCTTAGCACTAAGCAATACAACAGAAAAATAAAAGAAAAATAAATGAATGATAAAGCTACAAGAAAGAAGGGGGAGAAATTATTTTTTATGTATTATATGCTTATTTACCTAGGAAATCTGAAAAATCAACTAAAAACTATTATAATTAATCAGAGAATTCAGTAAATGCTGACTTAAAAGAAATATTCAAGAAATCAATACCTTTCCTATGTACCAGCATTAATCATTGAGAATATATGATGGAAAAAAGATGACATTCACAATGGCAACAAAAATATAAAATACTTAGCAACAAACTTAGCAATAAATGTGTGAGACTAAACTTAACTTAAAAATAAGAATTGACTGTATGGAAACGCCTGCTGTGTTCATGGGAAAGAAGATTAAAAATGGTCAATTCCATTAAGATTAATCCATACATTTAATTCAGTGCCAATTAAACACCAAATGTATTTTCTTACGTGCCAGCATCAGTTTGCTGGGAGTTATAAATAGTCAAGAACATCTAAGAACAGCTTAATAAATAAAATTGATTGAGGTGGGAACCACTTCCAAGGTCAGAAATTAAAATGCAAGTATGGCCCACTCCAGTGTTCTTGCCTGGAGAATCCCAGGGACGGGGGAGCCTGGTGGGCCGCCGTCTATGGGGTCTCACAGAGTCGGACACGACTGAAGTGACTCAGCAGCAGCATGGGAGGGTGATGTTGCGCACTGCTTCCACAATGGTCCACTATTGTCTCTAGAATGGCACATGGTCCACAGAACAACACAATACATATTTGTTGACTGAGTGAAGGAATGAATGCATGAATGGGAATGCATTATAAAGGTATAACCATTCACAACAGTGTGAATTAGCACAATTAAACAAATGAGACAAGGAAAGAACTCAAGTACATATGACTGTTTATTATACAATAAAGATGGCATTTTGAATTAGGAAGAAAAGCCATGAATTATTTTAAAATAGTGCCGGGATAATCGGTTACCTATTTGAAAAAGTACACTCAGACAATTGGACATATACTAATAACAGGATCAGTTAAGCAGATTACGTTGTATCAGTGTGATGGAATGCTGTGGGCACATTAAACGATGTAATGGATGCTGCCTGTTGGCATGGGTCACTGACTGTGAGGTGGAGAAGGGAACAGGACAAAATAACAATGTGGTTAGAAGGACAAGTGATGAAGACAGGTGACCTTTCCATTCCCAGTTTTAGCTCTAAGACTTGAGCTGTGTGACCTTAAGCTGCATGCCATTTGTGCCTCAGTTTCCTCTTTGATGTTGCTGTTCAGTTGCTCAGTTGTGTCCAACTCTTTGCGACCCCATGGACTGCAGCACTCCAGGCTTCCCTGTCCTTCACCATCTCCCACCTACCCTCATCTGTTATCGTGAAAGACAGATACAGTATGAGAAAATGCATTTCAAGAGCGTTGTGCCTGGTGCATAGAAGGCGCTCCATATTTATTTATTTACATTTCTTTGGGGCTGCCTTGGGCCTTTGTTGCTGCAATGCAGGCTTTCTCTAGTTGCGACGAGCAGAGTCTACTCTCGGGCTACAGTATCCGGGCTTCTGACTGTCGTGGCTTCTCTTGTTGTGGAGCATGGGTTCTAGGGCCTGCAGGCTCAGTGGTCGTGATGCCCAGTTACCCACAGCATGTAGAATCTTCCCAGACCAGAGATGGAACCGCATCCTTGCAATGGCAGATGGACTCTCAACCCCTGGACCACCGGGGAAGTCCAGTAGATGCTCATAAATGTTCACTGTTATCATAGCTTTTACTGAGTGTCTCCAGGGAGCCCTGGAGGTACAGTGATGTGTGGGATGCAGTCTTTGCCTTGGAGATGCCCATGGGCTGGGAGGCAATGAGGGAGAAGTTGATGCTGGCTATGAGCAGATGATGTCTGCTTAGGGGGATAGGTTCTGTAACAGGGGAAGTACGTGGTGTTTTGGGAACAAAGGAGGCACTGGGCCAGCCAGCAGGTAAGAGCTTCCCCACCCTTACCCCTCAAGTTCTGAAGATCCATCAAGTATTAGCCAGACAACAAGGGAGGGAAGAGCGTTCGAGGCCAAGGGCACAGCGTGGACCAGTGGAAAGTAGACGGGCTGCGGGGAGTGGAGACGGTGTTAAGGTAGAGATAGGAGGTGAGGATGGAGAAAGGGGAGAGGGATGGTGCCAAGTTGAGGCATTTGAGATCCACTAGCATTGCAGGCCCCCCACAGTTATTGATACTGGGGTTTCTCAGGTGTAATTAGGATGGACTGGCAACTTGTGTGGGGACCCCCGGGCACTTTCAGTCCTGATTGTCTTGAGAGTCTGACCCCTGAGACCTACGCCTCTGGGGAAAGTCTCTCTTCTAGTGTGGTCCTTTACAGACCGGACGTGGAGCCAGGGGCAGCTTAGATACCTGAGGGCAATCCCGCTTGAGGTGCCCCTCCTTTCCACAGTAATAGCAAGCCCATCCCTTTTCACCTGCGTCCCTCTGGGCAGTTTTTTCAGGCTGTTTAAAGAACGGTTTTCATAGCCATTGCAAAGGCTTCCACCTGTTCCTTTGTCTTTTTCTGCCTTTCTTTTTTTCCCTCATATTCCCTACCATAATAGACTGTCTGAGCCAGTTGTAACAGTTTATCTAAAGAGTGATTTAATCACTGTGGGGGGGGGGCAGTCCGTCGATTTCCTTTTAGATACTGGGGCAACTTACTCTGTGCTTACTGAAGCCCCTGGCCTACTTTCTTCCCGATCTGCTTCCGTAATGGGACTGTCTAGAAAAGCCAAAGGTATTATTTCAGTTATTCTTTATGTTGTACCTGGGATTCTGTGCTATTTTCACACAAGTTTCTGATCGTACCAAAATCTCCCTCACCCCTTTTGGGGAGAAGGCAATGGCAACCCACTCCAGCACTCTTGCCTGGAAAAATCCCATGGACAGAGGAGCCTGGTAGGTTGCAGTCCATGGGGTTGCTAAGAGTTGGGCATGACTGAGTGACTTCACTTTCACTTTTCACTTTCATGCATTGGAGAAGGAAATGGCAACCCACTCCAGTGTTCTTGCCTGGAGAATCCCAAGGATGGGGGAGCCTGGTGGGCTGCCGTCTATGGGGTCACACAGAGTCAGACACGACTGAAGCGACTTAGCAGCAGCAGTAGCAGCAGCGTTGCAAGCAGTTGATCACGGGGTCAGATGGGCAGTTTACAGCCACCAGCCTGGCTACTGTGTAGAGAACAGATTGAATGGAAGAAGCTCAGGTCAGGGAGACAGCCAGGAGGCTGGAGTAGCCACACAAGCAAATGATTGAAGTGGCAACAGCAGGGTGGTGACAAAGAGGTAGATAAACCTGATGCTAGCATTAAGGAACTCGCTTCAAGATCCAGGAACAGAGGGGCTATCACAGAAGAGGGGTGGAAAGAGCCCAGGACCACATACAGGATTCAGCCTTGTGCCCCCAGGCGGGTGGTTATGCTCACTCACTGGCATGAAGGACAGAGGGGCAAGGGCTTAGGGGAAGAGGAACATTTACAGGTTTGGGACAGTTGGTAAGATGCACAGTTGACCTCCACATGGAGATGGCCGGAAGAAGGAGATGGACAGTGGCTCTGAGTCACCATGAAGCCATCCTTGCTGGAGAGGCACACCTAGGCCCCTGGCCTCCATGTGGAGAATGTGAGAGAAGAGGGACCAGGAGGAATTCTTGGAGCATGGGTGTGGTGTGGAAGCCAGAAAAGGACACATGGGAATGATGGGATGGGCCAAATAGTATTATAGCAAGAGAACCAGGAGTACTCCATGCCATGGCCAAATATAGGAGAGTCAGGAAGGCATGGAACTAGGAGCAGAGTCAAACGCAGAAGGCTGTGAAGATGAACAGAAGAGCTCCATGGACTGGCACGAGAATGTCAGTGGAGAGCTAATACGAGGACTTTCAAGGGAGCTGGGAAGCAGGGGTGGAGGAGGGAGAGGAGCCAGCTCACAGAGGCTCCAGGGGCCTCCAATCGTGTTTCTAGTAAATGTTTTATTTTAGATTCACAGAAAAATTGAGAGAGTCCCAAGTTCCCGTATACCCCATACTCAGTTTTTCCTGTCCTTGCCACCCTGGGTTAATATGGTACATTTGTCACAATTAATGAACCACTATTGATCCGTAATTATTAACTAAAGTGCCTACTTTATTTAGACTTCCTTGGTTTGTACACATGCCCTTTTCCTATTCCAAGATCCCATCTAGGATCCCATTAAGTTATCATTGTCTCTTTAGGCTTGTCTTGGTTTTGGCAGTTTCTCAGAGCTTCCTTGGTTTTGATGACCTTGACAGTTTGGAGGAGCACTGCTCATTTGTGTAGAATGTCCCTCTACTGGGATTTGCCAGCTGTTATCCTCAAGGTTAGACTGGGGTTGTGGCTTTTGGGGAGAAAGAGCACAGAGATCAAGTGCCATTTTTGCATCACATTCTATCGGGGTACGTATTATCCACATGACTGCTGACCTGGTCACTTGGCTGGGGGTGACTGTCAGGTTTCTCCACTGCAGTTACCCTTCTTCCTTCGTTCTACACTGTCCTCTTGGGAAGGAGTCACTCTGCACAGCCCACATCTAAGGAGGGGGAGTTTTGCTCCACCTCCTCAAGGGCAGGTCATCAATTTGGAAATTAAATGGAATTATTTATCCAAAATAATCATCCAAAAATTATTTGGAATTCTTCTCTATGGGAAATTTGTCTCTTCTCCCTCATTTATTTATGAATTCAATCATTTATTTATATGAGAATGGACTCATGGATATTAACTGTATACTTCGGGTTATAATCCAGTACTGCTCTGTTTTGCTGCTCAGATTCTTCCAGCTTTGGCTCTTGGGAACTCTCTTTCAGGTAGTCCAGGAGTCAATTTTGGATCGGCTTTTGTGAAACTGGGCTTCCCTGGTTGCTCATTTGGTAAAAAGTCTGCCTCTGCTGTAGGAGACCCGGATTCACTCCCTGAGTCGGGAAAATACCCTGGAGAAGGGAATGGCAACCCACTCCAGTGTTCTTACCTGGAGAATTCCGTGGACAGAGGAGCCTGGTGGGCTACAGTCCATAGGGTTGCAGAGAGTTGGACACAACTGAGTGACTAACACAACACATACAGCTTTTGTGAAACTAGCCCATCGGTAAATGCTATATCCAGTCCCTTGATTTGGGGGTCTTGCTGGGAGAGAGGAGGGCAGGGTTCTCTGGCTTCTGGGTAAGGACCACTGAGTGCTAGAAGGAGGCGGCTTGGCTGTGGAGCGGCAAAAGTCAGGATGGCAGTGCTGGTTGCCTGGGCTGTGTTTGAAGGCAGAGAAAGTGTGTTGCTTGAAAGATGTGAATGTGACCCTACACACATATCAGTGGATTTCACAGACAGGTTTCTCAAACCTGAGAACCAGCAAGCTTGATGGGAAGTGGGGCCTGGGGGTGACCAGCACTCTGCAGGCTGAAAGCTGCACCTGGAGCAGCACAGTTACGCCTTTACTGGGGGCACAAGCCCCCGACCTTGGCCTTGGCTGGCATGACTGACCCCTCAGGGTAGGGGCTTCAAGGGCTGTGTCTGGAAGAGATCAGCAAAGACAAGGACATCAAGGAGAGGGAACGGGAAGGGCCTTCCTGCAAAGGCAGTGTTCCAGGTGAGAGCTCAGTCATGGGAAGGAGGAGGGCTTGCTGGGGCAGGGAGGGGCCAGGTGGGCCAGGTGTACAACAGCCTCCCTGTGCCTTCAAGTCTCTTCCCTGCGCTGCTCGCCTCTTTTGTCTACCTAAGTGTTATCACCGCAGTGCTTCCCTGGTGGCTCAGACAGTAAGGAATCTGCCTGAAATGCAGGAGACTTGGGTTCAATCCCTCAGTCGGGAAGATCCCCTGAAGAAGGAAATGGTTACCCACTCCAGTATTCTTGCCTGGAGAATTTCACGGACAGAGGAGTCTGGCAGGCTACAGTTCGTGGGATTGCAAAGAGTTGGACATGACTGAGTAACTCACTTTCAAGTGTTATTGCGGCAAATGTAATAAACCCCCTGTGTGTGTTCCATGTGCACACTTCCTTCTCAGAACCACGTGGCTAAAGTGAGTCCTTAATGGGGCTAATGAGGGGGCTGTTTGTTTTGAGCCAGGAGGTGTGTGGAGCCACCTCAAGCAGGTGCAGGCAGCTGATGAAGGGCAGGGCCCAGCCAGCCCACCTTAACTATGTGAGCACAGGGGCAAGGCTGCCGCCCTCCACCAAGGGTGGAGAAGCCCTCATCTCGCTGTTCTGCAGCCAGACTGGGGCAAAGGGGCAGCTTCTGTAGGGCCTCCTGGCTTTTATATCACCCTCAGGCCTTTCCAACCTCCATGGGGACTTCTAGGGCAGAGCCCTGGGCTGAGGCCGGGAGATCTGACCCCTGAGTAATAACCTCAGTAATAACCCTCAAATGCTCCCATCAGCACGTGGTTAGTGGATCAGCCAGTCTCGGCTTTGTGCTCGACCAGGCAGGGAGCAGGGAGGAGCGTCAGGAGCCTGGGTCCGTCCCACTTGGCCTCTTGTGTACCTAATCACTCTGGGCAAACCAGGTAGCCAGCTTGAGCGTCACCTTTCTTAGCTGTAAAATGGCCATCATAATGCCTCCCCAAAGGGTTTTGAGAGATTAAATAAGATGATACAGGAAAGGCCCTTAATGTGGATCTGGGCACTGAGTAAATACTCAAAAATTGGTAACTATTGTGTTCAGGTTGTGTCAGTCCTTGACCTCCCAGCCCACCAGCCCAGCTCAGGTTAGCCCACTAGCTTAGGCTGTTCTGGCAGCTATAACAGAACACCATAGCCTGGGTGACTTGTAAACAGCAGAAACTTACTGCTCACAACTCTAGAGGCTGGAAGTCCATGATCAAAGTGCCAGCCTGGTCGTCGGGCTCTGGTGAAGACCCTCTTCCAGGTTACAGACTGCCAACTTCTCTGTGTATTCTCACATGGTGTAAGATGCCAGGGATCTCTCTTGTGCTGCTTTTATAAGGGCACTAATCCCATTCATGAAGGCTCCGCCCCCATGACCTAGTCACCTCCCAAAGGCCCCACCTCCTAACGGCATCACCTTGGGGGCTGGGTTTCAACATATGAATTTTGGAGGGACACAGGCATTCAGAACATAGCACCCAGCTAGCCCAGCCATAGCACTGCCCTGCCCCTGCCCATCCCTCCCAAACCCTAACCAGGCTGGGGGAATGATGATCACCCTTCATGCTCCCAGTGCCTCTGGTAGGAGGCACTCGCCTGCATGTTCCCAGCAGAGTCTCAGCCTCCTCAGCCCCGCTAGGCTCCATCCCCATGAGATGCCCTCTGCTTCAGTTTCCCTGCTCAGCACTCTTGTTCCCTCTGAACAGAGAGGTGAGATCTCAGAGACTATAGCATGGGATTCTAATATGGAAGATTTGAGGAATTCAGGAGTCTGTGTGCGTGCGTGTGTGCGTGTGTGCCACACACACTCAGTCACTCAGTCATGTCTGACTCTTTGAAACCCCATGGATTGTAGCCCTCCAGGCTCCTATGTTCATGGAATTTTCCAGCAAGAATACTGGAATAGGCTGCCACTTCCTCCTCCAGGGGATCTTCCCAACCCAGGGATTGAACCCACATCTCCTGCATTGGCAGATGGATTCTTTAACCTCTGGGCCACCTAGGAAGCCCTTGGGAGTCTAGCCAAATATAATCCTGACTATAAAGCTGTAGTAGTTCTCAAAGCTGCACAGGCACTTATGGAAGCATCAGTACATTGTCTAGAGGCCTCTTGAGCTATACCGCCTGAGCTCAAGTGCTGGTCTCCCCATGTACAAGCTCTGTGACCTCGGGCAAGTTGTTACTTTCTCTGTGTCCAAGTTTCTTCATCATAAAATGGGGATGTTGAGAATAGTGGTTCCTTTCTCAGAAGACTTTTTTGGTGGTGATTAAATGAACTGGTACTTAGAAAATGTTTAGAACAGTGCTGGGCATGTCTAAGTGCTGTATAAGAATTATGTAACTGTCATGATGATTATACTTATTTGTTGAGTTCTTAACTACATGCTGGGCCCCAGGCCTAGCACTGCACCTGTTGCATCTCACTGAATCCTTGCACACACTCGTGGATGTGTGTGCTAAACTGTACCTATTTCACAGAGCAGTAACCAGGCCCAGGATCGCCTGCCTCCTCCCACCTCTATCACCCCTTTCTCTCTTCTCCATCTCATTCTGACTTCTTTCTTCCCAGATATACAGAGCCCATTATTTCTCCCAGGCCCCAGGTTCCTTCTGATGGTCATTTAATTTATGGTGTCTGGTCTCACATTTAGGTTTTTAATCCATTTTGAGTTTATTTTTGTGTATGGTGCTAAAGAATGTTCTAATTTCATTTTTTACATGTAGCTGTCCAGTTTTCCCAGCACTATTTATTGAAGAAACTGTCTTCCATTATATAGTCTTGCCTCCTCTGTCATAGATTAATTGCCTATAGCTTTGTGGGTTTATTTTTGGGCTTTCTATCCTGTTCTATTCATCTGTATTTTTATTTTTGTGTCAATACCATATTGTTTTGATGACTATAGCTTTGTAGTATAGTCTGAAGTCAGGGAGCCTGATTCCTCCAGCTCCATTTTTCTTTCTCAAGATCAGAGCTTTGATTTTCAAATCCCCAGTGATTAATGATGTTGAGTATCTTTTCCTGGACTTATTGTGCACTTATTTATCTTTTTGGGGGAAATGTTAATTCAAGTCCTTTGCTTATTTTTAAGTTGGATTGTTTATCTTTTGTTGTTGAGTTATGAGAATTCTTTACATAGTCTGGATACTAAACTTCTCTCAGATACATGATTTGTAAATATTTTCTACCATTCTGTGGGTTTTCTTTTCACTTTCTTGATAGTATCCTTTGAGACACAAAAGATTTTAATATTGGTGAGGTCCAAGTTATCTATTTTTTCTTTTTTTGGTGCTTTTGTGTCATATTTAAGAAGCCATTGTCTAATCCATGAAGTCTTGAAGATTTACATCTATATTTTCTTCTAAGAGTTTTCTTACTTTTGCTATTACATTTAGATCTTTAACATATTTTGAGTTAATTTTCATATACAGGCATACCTCAGAGATACTGAAGACAATAACAATAAAGCAAATATTACAATAAAGCAAATCATATGAATTTTTTGTTTCCCAGTGCATATGAAAGTTATGCTTACACTATAGTATAATCTATTAAGTGTGTTAATAGCATTATATCTAAAAAAACAACATGCATACCATAACTTGAAATACTTTATTGCTAAAAAATATATTAACAATCATCTGAGCCTTCAGTGAATCATAATCTTTTTGCAATAGTAACATCAGTGATTATTGATCACCATAACATACAGTTTGAACAAAATTGACACAATATTCCAGGATACTCCCAGGAAGGCAGAATCAAGGACACCCTTTGCTTCTCCCCTTGGAATTTTGAGGTTCTTAAGCCATGTCTCATGATGGATTGAGGGAGTCCAAGTGGCAGATGAAGCCAAGAGGGCCTGAGGCGAGGCTTGCCCTGGGAACAGGGTCAGGGAGTGTGTCCAATAGTCTAGACTCAGCCGTAGGACTGGGCAGTGAGAGGAAAGAGGGGATTGGGGCAGGGGTCTTTGCTGGCAGCATCTTCTGACACGACCACCTGCTGATATTTGACATAGAGAAAGAATGAATGGGCCTGGGAGCCCAACCACATCACACTGCAGTTCTGCAGTCATGGTTGAGGAGTGACCACTTGTGAGGCATCACGGACATCCACAGTGACCAGGGCAGTATGTCCCAGGGGAGGTGGACAGTAACCAGGGTTGACTCTGGCTTTGGGGACCAGGGGACATACCGGTTGTGGGACTAGGTGGGTAGTGATTTGGAGATCGATGTAGAAACAGGACCTGTTGGGGACCTGGCAGCTGAGCTTAGAGTTATCATTCATGACATGACAGGGAAACTTGACTTTGTTTCATGGCCTCAGGCTGGTGAGTGTCGAGAACATTTGGATTCCATTTAGAAAAAGAATAAGTGGGAAAGAGAAGAAGGAGAGATCAAAAAGACAGGGTGAGCGGGTGAGGCCAAGGAGGAGACTTCGGGGAAGGATAGGGATGGACAAAGAGAAGAGGAAAGAGAGAAAGGGAGGGAAAAACAGTTAGCAATGGATCCAAGTTGGAAGTGAAAGGCATCTGGCAACCTCGCATTGCCTATGAAATGATATTAACATTTTATTATTGTAAGGTGAGCTTTTTAAAACGGAATTTTAAATGTTACCCTGCTGTTCGGGAACACAAAAACCTTTAATTTTATGCAAATGAACAGCGAGGAGCTGAGTGCTTAATGTAAACGAACACTTTCTTTGCAGGAGAGGTTGGAAGAGAGAGAAAAAAAAAATTCCCCAGGATTCTTTAATTGCTGTCTGAAATTATGTAAATCCCGGCACCAGCCAGAACACAATTACCCCGCGGCCCTCCCTGCCAGCGCTGCTAATGTCTAACAAAATATCGGTGGGTGACATTTAGACGAGGTAATGCAAATGAGAATTAATTTTTTTTCAAGACAAAGGGCAGCTGAAAGATCACCTCATTCATATACAGGAGCGGGGGAATGCTCCCGAATGCTGGGGGGTGGGGTGGGCTGGACAGGGAGCCCTGGGCAGGGGGTCTCCCCTACTTGGGCCCATGTCCCTGGAATTTTGGCCTCTGGGAGCCTTAGATCACCAGCTCTCTGGCTGTAGTTCCCAAGTAGTTCTTCATGAGAACCAGGTTAACAAATGTAAATCACAATAAAAGAAAAACACTCCACAAGGAGATGATGCATCTCAGCTAGAAGATGCTTTCACAAACTTGCTCTTGTTCCCTGCTCCAGACAGCCCTGCAGGGTATAACATGAACCTCTCATGGCTAGTGGAAAACTGAAGCTCAGAGAAGTCTCACCTGGCCAAAGGCACACAGCTGTATGATGGCGAGAATGCTAAGGAAGGGAGGATGCTCTTGGTATTTATTCTTCTCTCTGTCTTGCTTTCCTTCCTCCCTCTTTCTTTCCTTCCTTCCTGTCTCTTTCTTCCTCTCTCCCTCCACCCCTCCATCTCTCCTTTCTTTCCTTCCTGATTTTTTCCCTTAAGACATTTTTCATTAAAGAAAAAAAGTTTCAGTAAAAGAGGACTTGCAGGGGGGAAGCGATAGTTAGGGACTTTGGGAAGGTCATGTATACACTGCTAGATTTAAAATGGATAACCAGCAAGGACCTATTATATGGCACAAGGAATTCTGCTCAATGTTATGTGTCAGCCTGGATGGGAGAGGGATTTAGGAGAGAATGGATACCTGTATATGTACAGCTTTAAGTCGCTTTACCGTTAACCTGTAACTATCCCCCCAACATTGTTAATCGGCTATACCCCAATATAAAATAAGTTTAAAGTTCGGGGAAAAAAGGGCTTGCAGTGAGAAAACCAGGGTTCCTGTTTAGCACGCCCTCCACTCACCTTTCCTGGTGCTCAGATGGTAAAGAATCCGCCTACAGTGTGGGAGACCAGGGTTTGATCCCTGGGTTGGGAAGATCCCCTGGAGGAGGGCATGGCAACCCACGCCAGTATCCTTGCCTGGAGAATTCCATGGACAGAGGAACCTGGCAGGCTACAGCCCATGGGGTCGCACAGAGTCGAACACGACTGAGAAACCTGGCACAGCACGCACCTTGAGCTCTCATTTCTCCTTGAAGTAACCTTCATACACATAACCTAGCCTGGTCAGCTCCTGCTCACCCTTAAGTTTCAGTATCAATGTCATTTTCTTCAGGAAGCCTTCCTTGACCTGCTTCCCAACCCCAGCACCCGGGACTTTGCCAAGCACTAACGAAAAATTGCAATAACGCAGCCAAGTCCTCTTTTCTCTTTGAGATCATAAATTCCACGAGGGCAGGGTCTGTGGTGGTTGTCATCACAGCCCCAGTGTCCAGAGTATTGCCTGGAGCTGCCGTTGCTCAGTAAATGTGTAATGAAGTCATGAATAAATTAATGATCTAAATGGAGATTGTGTACTGGTCAAAGTTAGCATGATGGTTTATGCACATAAAACTGTGAAGCAAGATTAAATTGTACACTCTTAACAATTACTCCTGGAATTCTAGAAATGCATTTAGCAGTTGAAAGTGTGAGAGGAAATGTTTTGGAGAGAAGTCAGAAATCGTGCAGGTGAAGAGAACTGTCTTCCATGAGTCTCAATGCCAATGCAATTCACATCTTAAGTTCCATCAGCTGTTGTGACTTAGTTGAATCAACCCCTGATTGTGAGTCTTTAATGCCAGTTTTTAATCCTGAGACAATCGCTCTAGTTAATATGAAAGACTCTTTGAGCTTAAGCCAAACCTAGAGGCAGGCCAATCTACTGTTAAAAGCAAAACAAAAAAAACAAGCAAATCTACTGTTAAAAGCAAAACAAAAAACCTCTCTTTTTTTTAGTATCTACCTTAAAACCTGTCATCTGTATCTGTAGCTTTTAAAGGATGATTTGAGATTTAGTCTGTTTTTCTGCTTTAAAAATAACCTAAAATCTACATAGATCTACAACCATGGGAGAAACAGAAAATTTTCTAGCTTCCTACTTCAAACGCTTGAGGTCCAGACAACTTCAAAGGTGAGTTCATTCAAACCTGCTAAGACCAAATAATATCGATGCTTTAAAATTCTTTTGAAGCATACATAAAGAAGGAAAACTTCCTTTTTCCTTTCAAAAAACAAAACCAGGATAATATTTGTCAAGGTCCAAGAAGGAAAAAGAATTCAGTCCGAGTGGGTCAAACAGAGGGAATTTAAAATGGGAATTGGTTGCCCATGTGATGGAATAGCCGAGAAGCTAAACAGTGGCCATTGAGGCCACTCAGACAGTGGCAAAGGGAAGAGGTGTGTTGCCGGAGACCATGGGCCAAGGCCACCAGGAAGAGGACAGGATTGTGGTCCCCATAGAGCCAGGGAAAACAGGCAGGTGATGCTGAATGCATGTGAAGGAGTGTGGGAGGAAAGCCACCCTCCTTCAGCCTTCCAGTCTCCTGCCAGTGCCTTCCTGGGCTTATCCAGCTGGAATCCCGCTGACAGAGGAGGGTGGGAAATGCAGCCTGAATGGGTAAGCCCCCTCCTCTGCCTTGATCCAGACCACAGCAGAGAAGTGCTGAAACCTGGATGGAAGAGCAAGTAGGCAGGATATGAAACCTCTGAGCTAGACTTCTGAGAGAAAACTCACCAAGATCAAAGTCAAATTGGCAGGACACTCTCTCATGTGTGACCAAGGTGACAGCAACCGAACTCTTGTTCATCTTAACATCCCAAATCAAATCTAAAAAGGCATGTATTCAGAGTACAGAAGAAAGGACTTCCCTGTGGTCCAGTGGCTTAGACTCCACACTCCCAGTGTAGGGGGGCCTGGGTTCAATCCCTAGTGAGGGATCTAGACCCTGGTGTGCCACAACTAAGACCCAATGCAGCCAAATAAATAAATTTTTTTTAAAAAAAACTATATAAGAAGATAGTAAAGAGACTGGAGAGAGAGGTAATGTCTGAAGAAATATCAAATACAGGCATTTTAAAGCAAATTAAAAAACCCAGAGACTTTATATTAATGGTCTCTCACTAAAGGACTTCTAAAAACTATACTCCAAAAAGAAATGTGACTGTAAAAGGAAGGTTTGAGATGTATATATGAGGAATTATGAGCAAAAGAAATGGTGAACATATGGGTATATCTAAGTAAACATTTATTACATAGAACAATAAAAAGAATAATATCAAATGTGGGAGCACCATATGGCTCCAACTTGACCTTAAAGTAGGCCTGTGAAATGTAGAGATGTCCGTGACATTGACACGTATTTATTGCCAGTACTATGGACATTCTATTGGTATTTAGTGTAAGGTAAATATCGGTATAGTATAAGAGTGGTTTCGTTTTGTTCTTTTTTTTTTAAATGAAAACACATTAGACAATTTTTGATCCCCGGGTTGGGACGATCCTCTGGAGTAGGAAATGGCAACCCACTCCAGTATTCTTGCCTGAAAATCTTCATGGACAGAGGAGCCTGGTGGACTAAGGTCAGTAGTTTGGCAAAGAGTTGGACATGACTACGCCACATTCCTAAGCTCATTAGTCAAATCGTTGTTCCTTTCTGTCCCTCCATCTCACCATCATTTGATGTCTTCTGTGGCGGACATTGCTGCTTACCTACAAGACAACGTTTCTTTCTTTTCTTTTTTTTTCACATTTTATTGAAGTTAACTGATTGACCATGTTGTGTTAATTTCTGCTGTACAACAAAATGATTCAGTTATACATACATTCTTTTTCATATTCTTTTCCATTATGGCTTATCATAGGATATTGATACAGTTCCCTGGGCCATACAGTAGGGCCTTGTTGTTTATCCATCCTATATATGCTAGTTTGCATCTGCTAACCCCAAACTCCCAATCCTTCCCTCCCCCACGCCCTCCCCCTCGGCGACCACAGGCCTGTTCTGTGAGTCTGTTTCCATTTCATAGATAAGTTCACTTGTGCTGTATTTTAGATTCCACATGTAAGCGACAGCATACGGTATTTGCCTTCCTCTTTCTGGCTTTGCTTAGTACGATGAACTCTAGTTTCCATCCATGTTGCCGCAAATGGCATTATTTCATTCTTTTTTTTCATGGCTGAGCAACATTCCATTGCTGTTCCATTCATCTGTTGACCTATTCATCTGGTGAGGGCCATTTACGTTGTTTCCATGTCTTGGCTATTGTAAATACACACACAACATTTATCAACAGGGTATTAACTTTGTCTGGGAAAGTATTGTGCCCGTCTATTTTTTAGAAGCATTTCTCTCAGCCTCCCTCACTGTTTGGGGTGGTACTTTGACTCCACTGGTCAAGGCACTGTGAGTGGAAGTTGCTGGAAACTTCTAGGGGAATTCTGCTTCGCAGTATAGATACTATACAGGTATTGTTCCTTCTTTTTTCTTTCGTTCTCTTCTTTCCCCCTTCCCTCCCTCTTTTCTTGTCTTCCTTCTTATTAGGTCTGTAATGTGGATGGGCTGTCTTAAGGTGGAGCTGCCATTTTTGCAGCCTCAGGTTGCAAGATCACACCAGGCAGGGCAGAGGAAGAAGGAAGAAGCTCTACTCCTGATGTAGCTGCATCATTCTTGACCTGTCCACCCCCGGCCAGCTTGTTTCATAAGATGAACAGTGCCCTCAGGCAGTGATTATACACCACGTGTCAGGTTTCTCTTAAATGCAACAAAATGCAACTTGTATGTTAATGGGACTTACACGTTAATACAATATCTTATATGTAAGTTCTTATACTTAAAGTCTGTTTCTAAACTGTTTATCATATTTAGTTGAGATGTCTGCCAAGTACAGTAACAATTCACCCTTTAAGAGGGTGCAAAAACTTTTAAAGTTTAAAGCTCTGCAATGAGCTTTGTTATTGGGTGGGGCTTGTGCGTGCTGTGATTCATGGGGTCGCAAAGAGTCCGACACGACTGAGCAACTAAACTGAACTGAACTGAGTGCCCCTTGGGCTCCAAAATCTCTGTGGATGGTGACTGCAGCCATGAAATTAAGAGACACTTGCTCCTTGGAAGAAAAGCTGTGACAAACCTAGACAGCATATTAAAAAGCAAAAACACCACTTTGTAGACAAAGGTCCCTGTAGTCAAAGCTACAGTTTTTCCAGTAGTCATGTATGGATGTGAGAGTTCAACCATAAAGAGAGGTGAAGGTGAAGGTGAAGTCGCTCAGTCGTGTCCGACTCTTTGCGACCCCGTGGACTGTAGCCCACCAGGCTTCTCCGTCCATGGGATTCTCCAGGCAAGAATACTGAAGTGGTTACCATTTCCTTCTCCAGGGGATCTTCCCAACCCAGGGATCGAACCCAGGTCTCCCGGATTGGAGGCAGACGCTTTAACCTCTGAGCCAAGAGCTGAGTGCCAAAAAATTGATGCTTTCAAATTGTGGTCCTGGAGAAGACTCTTGAGAGTCCCTTGGACTGCAAGGAGATCAAACCAGTCAATCCTAAAGGACATCAACCCTGAATATTCATTGGAAGGACTGATGCTGAAGCTGAAGCTGCAATACTTGGGCCACCTGATGTGAAGAGCCTACTCATTGAAAAAGACCTGATGCTGGGAAAGATTGAAGACAAAAAAAGGGGACAGCTGAAGATGAGATGGTTAGATAGTATCACCAGCTCAATTGACATGAATTACAGCAAACTACAGGAATTCCCTGGTGGCTCAGAAAGTAAAGAGTCTCCCTGCAATGCAGGAGAACCAGGTTTGATCCCTGGGTCGGGAAGATCCCCTAGAGAAGGAAATGGCAACCCACTCCAGTATTCTTGCCTGGAAAATCCCATGGACAGAGGAGCCTGACAGGCTATAGTCCATGGGGTCGCAAAGAGTTGGACACGACTTAGTGTCTGAACAAGTGCCCCCTCATCACCTCACTTTTTCAAAATATCCTATCTATACTCAAAATTTTTTTCTTCCCAATGAGCTCTAGAATTACTTCTCAAGTTGGTCAAATGCATTTTATCTTTTGAATGGAACTGTATTAAACCTATATAGTAATCTGGTAAGAATTCATATCTCTTTAACACTTCATCTTTCCATTCTTGGGTATGGTATACCTTTCTGTTTTTCCAGGTCTCTATATCTGTGAATAAAGGTTTGTAGCATTCTTCACATATAATTTCTGCACAATTCTTTTTATGGTTACTGCTAAATATTTTATGCTTTTATTGCTATTATAAATAGAATCTATTTTCTATTATATCTTGTAACTGGTTATTGCTAGCATATGGAAAAAAATTGATTTTTAGATATTTATCTTGTATTTGACTGCTCATTCATCCTAAGAGTTTTTCCGTTGATACTTTTATGTTTTCTATGTATATAATTGTATCATCTGTAAATAATGATTTTCTAGGTATATAATTGTATCATCTGTAAATAATGATGATTTCATCTTCGCATTTCTAATAGACCTCATCTCTGTTTACAAATTTTATTGCATGGAGCAGAAAAATATTGAATAAAAATGGAAGGAGTCATGCTTATTTTGCTCTTAATTTTTACAGAATCTCTGTTGTGTCCCCATAAATACAATTCTATTGTTTTAAGATACATGTTTTTTATGTTAATAAATATTCTCCTATTCCTGGCTCTAAAGAGTTTATATAAAGTTAGTAGGGAATGTCAACTTTTATTCTTTTCTGCATTGATTGAGGTTATCTCTCTCTTTTTTAAATTGCTTCTTCTGATAGAGTGTTATGTTGTTGGGTTCCTTACATATAAGTAATCTTTGAAATTCTGGGATAAATCAGACTTGGTTGTGAAAGCTGATTTTAGGAAGGACATGTGCTGGTTTTAATTTACTAATTTTAAAGGATTTTTCACATCTAACTTTGTAATTAGATTCATCTTCAGTGCTGGCTTCAAGGTTTCATTAGCTCTATATAATGAAAATAGGTAAGGTAAATTGAATTAGATTGAATTATGGACTCCAGTCTTTACTCCTCTGTGGTACAGTTAGACATGTCCTCATAGTAGACAGAATGTGTCTTGCCCTTGGCATTGGGTTTGGCCATATGACTTGCTTAGGCCAGTGGAATGTGAGGGGATGTTTAAGAGCAGAAGTCTGAAATGTGTTATGCAACATGCCTGCCTTCATGTGATTCTGACATCACCATGAGAAAACAAGATGATAAATGCACAGAACACGCCTGTTGCTGCAGCTTGGTCCCAAGTTCAGCCAAGTCTAGATGATATCATCTGATGCCCAGATGACCTACAGACACATAAGAAAGAATAGATGATTGTTGTTTTAAAACATGTAGTTTTCGGGGTGGTTTGTTACATATATTTGAAAAGACCCCGATGCTGGGAAAGATTGAGGGCAGGAGGAGAGGGGGACGACAGAGGATGAGATAGTTGGATGGCATCGCCGACTCAATGGACGTGGGTTTGGGTGGACTCCGGGAGCTGGTGATGGACAGGGAAGCCTGGCATGCTGTGGTTCATGGGGTTGCAAAGAGTCGGACACGACTGAGCAACTGAACTGAACTGTTACATATGATTATTTTGACAATAGCTGACTGATATACTACTTTCCACCTTTTCTGGCCGATATTGTTTTCCTTCTCACTTAAGAACTTCTTTTAACATTTCTTTTAAGGTGGGTCACTGGCAACAAACTCAATTTTTGGATGCCTGAAAAAGTATTTCACCTTCACGTAAACAAAAATTTATTGACATCTAGTTGCTGTACAATATTATATGTTACAAGTGTACAATACAGTGATTCACAATGTTTAAAGGTTCAGTTCAGTTCTGTTAAGTTGCTCAGTCGTGTCCGACTCTTTGCAACCCCATGAATCGCAGCACGCCAGGCCTCCCTGTCCATCACCAACTCCCAGAGTTCACTCAGACTCACGTCCATCGAGTCAGTGATGCCATCCAGCCATCTCATCCTCTGTTGTGCCCTTCTCCTCCTGCCCCCAATCCCTCCCAGCATCAGAGTCTTTTCCAATGAGTCAACTCTTCGCATGAGCTGGCCAAAGTACTGGAGTTTCAGCTTTAGCATCATTCCTTCCAAAGAAATCCCAGGGCTGATCTCCTTCAGAATGGACTGGTTGGATCTCCTTGCAGTCCAAGGGACTCTCAAGAGTCTTCTCCAACACCACAGTTCAAAAGCATCAATTCTTCGACACTCAGCTTTCTTCACAGTCCAACTCTCACATCCATACGTGACCACTGGAAAAACCATAGCCTTGACTAGATGGACCTTTGTTGGCAAAGTAATGTCTCTGCTTTTCAATATGCTATCTAGGTTGGTCATAACTTTCTTTCCAAGGGGTAAGCGTCTTTTAATTTCATGGCTGCAGTCACCATCTGCAGTGATTTGGGAGCCCCAAAAAATAAAGTCTGACACTGTTTCCACTGTTTCCCCATCTATTTGCAATGAAGTGATGGGACCAGATGGCATGATCTTAGTTTTCTGAATGTTGAGCTTTAAGCCAACTTTTTCACTCTTCACTTTCACTTTCATCAAGAGGCTTTTTAGTTCCTCTTCACTTTCTGCCATAAGGGTGGTGTCATATGCATAGCTAAGGTTATTGATATTTCTCCTGGCAATCTAGATTCCAGCTTGTGCTTCTTCCAGCCCAGCATTTCTCATGATGTACTCTGCATATAAGTTAAATAAGCAGGGTGATAATATACAGCCTTGACGTACTCCTTTTCCTATTTGGAACCAGTCTGTTGTTCCATGTCCAGTTCTAACTGTTGCTTCCTGACCTGCATGTAGGTTTCTCAAGAGGCAGGTCAGGTGGTCTGGTATGCCCATTTCTATACTGTATTTATAGTTATTATAAAATATTGGCTATATTTCCCATGTTGTACAGTGTATCCTTGTAGCTTACCTTGTGCCCAGTAGTTTGTGCCTCTTACTCTCCTAGCCCTATGTTGCCCTTCCCCCCTCCCCTCACCCCACTGGTAACCACTAGTTTATTCTATCTCTGTGTCCACAAATCAAAACCACAGTGAGATATCACCTCACACCTGTCCGAATGGCTATCATGAAAAAGAACACAAGGAACAAGTGTTTGCAAGGATGTGAAGAAAAGGGAACCCTCCGCCCATACAGCATTGGTAGGAATGTGCATTGGTCCACAGTGTACAAAACAGTGCAGTGGTTTCCAGAAACTAAAAATAGAACTACCACATGACCCAACAGTTCCACTCCTGAGCATATGTATTAAAAAAAAGAAAAAAAAAAACCCAGAAAACACTGTTTCTCCTTCATTTTTAAAGGACACTTTCAAAGGGCATGTAATTCTATGTTGATGATTTTTTATCTTAACACTTTAAATGTTTCACAGCTTTCTCTTCTTGCTGGCATGGTTTCTGAAGGAGAAATTGGATGTAATTCTTATTTCTGTTCCTCTGTTGGCAAGGCATTCCCACCCCCCCACCTCTGGCTTCTCTGAGGATTTCTTTTTATCTTTGATTCTCTGTAGTTTGAAAGGAATATGACTATGTAGAGTCTTTTGGGAACACTTGGTGTTCTCTGAGCTTCCTGGGTCTGTGGTTTGGTGCCTGACACTAATTTAGGGAAAGTCTTGGTAATTATTGTTTCAAGCATTTCTTCTGGTCCTTCCTCTCTCTCTCCTTCTGGTATTTCCATTATGTGTGTGCTGTGCCTCTTGTAGCCATCCCACATTCCTTGGATGTTGTCTTCTGCTCTTTTCAATCTTTATTCCCTTTCCTATTCAGTTTTAGAGGTTTCTTTTTATAGATCCTCACAGACAAAGGTTCTTTGCTCAGCTGTGCCCACTCTACTTATAAGCCCATCAAAGGTATTCTCTATTTCTGTTACAATGTTTTTGATCTCTAGACTTCCTTTTCTGTTCTTTGTTAGAATTTTCATCTCTTTGCTTACCTTGACCATTTGTTATTGAATGCTGTTGATTTTATCTATTAGAGCCCTTAGCATATTAATTATAGTTGTTTTAAATTCTTGGTCTGATCACCTCAACCTTCTTGCCAATTTTGGTTCTGACTCTCGCTCTGTCTCTCCAAATTGTGTTTTCGGCCTTTTAGTATGCCTGGTGATTTTTTTTTTTTTTTTTTTCCTTGAGAGCCAAACATGATATACTGGGTAAAAGAAACTGCTGTAAATAGGCTTTTAGTGATGTGATGGTGAGGAGTGTGGGCAGGGGATGTGTTATTTAATCCTCTGATCAGTCTCAATCTTTTTCTGAGCCTGTGCCTCTGGACTGTGAAATTCATGAGTGTTTCTCAATTTTTTTTCTCCTGCTCAAGTGAGACAGGTTGACTACAGTGAACTAGAATTGGGTATTTCCCTCCCTCCAGGTCAGAGACATTACTTTGCCAACAAAGGTCCATCTAGTCAAGGCTATGGTTTTCCTGTGGTCATGTATGGATGTGAGAGTTGGACTGTGAAGAAGGCTGAGTGCCAAAGAATTGATGCTTTTGAACTGTGGTGTTGGAGAAGACTCTTGAGAGTCCCTTGGACTGCAAGGAGATCCAACCAGTCCATTCTGAAGGAGATCAGTCCTGGGATTTCTTTGGAAGGAATGATGCTAAAGCTGAAACTCCAGTACTTTGGCCAGCTCATGCGAAGAGTTGACTCATTGGAAAAGACTCTGATGCTGGGAGGGATTGGGGGCAGAAGGAGAAGGGGACGACAGAGGATGAGATGGCAGGATGGCATCACTGACTCGATGGACATGAGTCTGAGTGAACTCTGGGAGTTGGTGATGAACAGGGAGGCCTGGCGTTCTGTGATTCATGGGGTCGCAAAGAGTTGGACACGACTGAGTGACTGAACTGAACTGAACTAGCTTCTCCTAAGGGAGGACATGACTCCTTTAGATCAGAGAACTCTGGTGTGTTTCAAAATGGCTCCCCTTCTCTTTTCCCTGCCAGAAACACGAGGGGATTTGCCCCTGAGGTTGACTGTGAGAACCTGGTCAACCTCATGGAGTCTACAAAACTGGGGGAGTCCTCTATGGAGTTTTTTTTTAACTTACTTTTTACTGAAGGATAATTGCTTTACAGAATTCTGCTGTTTTGTCAAACCTCAACATGAAGCAGCCATAGGTATACATATATCCTCTCCCTTTTGAAACTCCCTCCCATCTCCCTCCCCATCCCACCCCTCTAGGTTGATATAACCCCTGTTTGAGTTTCCTGAACCAGACAGAAAATTCCTGTTGTCTATTTTGCATATGGTAATGTAAGTTTCCGTGTTACTCTTTCCATACATATCACCCTCTCCTCCCCATCCCCCAACCATAAGTCTAATCTCTATGTTTGTTTCTCCACTGTTGTCCTGTAAATAAATTCTTCAGTACCATTTTTCTAGATTCCGTATATATGTGTTAGAATATGGTATTTATGTTTCTAACTCTGACTCACTTCACTCTGTATAATAGGTTCTAGGTTCATCCACCTCATTAGAATTGACTCAAATGCATTCCTTTTTATGGCTGAGTAATATTCCATTGTGTATATATACCACAACTTCTTTATCCATTCATCTGTCAATGGGCATCTAGGTTGCTACTATGTTCTAGCCTCTCAGACATGTCCATACGGAGCCTCCAGCAATTTGTTAATTACAGCCCACGATTCCCTTTTCGGCACTGGTTCCTGCTATGGCTTCCACACTTAAATCTCTGCTCTGGTAAGCTATGACCCCCGACATCCACCCCAAGGCGTTGAATTTTCAGTGTGTTCAGCTCTTTTGCTTGTTGTTAGGACATAATGGCAACTGGTCATGGGGCAAGAACAGAAAACCTGGATGATTAATCAAGTAAAATCCAGAAATTTATCCTGTAAGAAATGAGAATTTAAGATGATAAAGGCAGCATTTCTTATCAAAGAGGGAAAATGAGCATTGAATAAATGGCAATGAGACAACTGGGTAACCATTTGGAAAAAAGTAGCTTGGGTGTGTATCCTATTCCTTATATCAAAATTAATTCTATGGGCATCCCTGGTAGCTCAGATGGTAAAGAATCTGCCTGCAATGCAGGGGACGTGGGTTCAATCCCTGGGTCAAGGAAGGTCCCCTGGAGAAGGGAGTGGCTATCCACTGCAGTATTCTTGCCTAGAGAATTCTATGGATAGAGAAGCCTGGCTCGCTATGGTCCGTGGGGTCACAAAGAGTCAGACATGACTGAGCAACTTACACACACACACAAACACACAGCTTGGATTCGTACCTTATTCCTTATATCAAAATAAGTTCTATACATCTCAAATGTTTAAATACAAAAAGTTGGAAAACATAAAGTCATTAAAAAAAAGATTCAAAAAGAATAGTCTTATCTTGAGAGAGCTTTCTAAACAAGACACAGAACCTAGGAAATACATAAACAATTATAGTATTGGATTAAAATAAACAAAAAAATTTAATGTGCAAGAAAAATAGTGTGAGAAGACAGATAACACACTAGAAATATGTGTAACATATTGATCAGTAGATGATTGCATTTTAATATAAATGCTTACAAATAAATTTTTAAAAATACAACAACTCATTAGAAGAGCTAAGGACAGAAGGCTTTAAGAGGCAGTTTTCTAAAAAGGCAAATTCAAATGGCTCTTAAGCAAATGAGAAGACACTCAATCCTATTCACAACAACAGAAATGAAATCTATGGCAAAATATCCTTTTAATCTATCAAATTGTCAGACATCAAAATCTTGATAACACACAATCTTGACATAGGTGTGAGAAAACATGTAAATGCATAAAATATCTATGGGATGTAATTTGGCAAAATGTTTCAAAGTTAGAAATGTACACACCTGCTCTGCAGCATACATTGTCAGGGAAATACAGATTTAAAAATAAGAGTGAAATACACCTATTACACCTATTAGATACACCACTATATACCTGTTAGGATGGCCTCAGCAGTGTTCTTGCCTGGAGAATCCCAGGGACGGGGAGCCTGGTGGGCTGCTGTCTATGGGGTCACACAGAGTTGGACACTACTAAAGCGACTTAGCAGCAGCAGCAGCAGCTTCTCCTGTATTCTATTGGCCAAAGCGAGGTGGGGCAAAACAATCTGGGTCATTGACAACGTCAAATGCTGGCGGTGATGTGGAACAACAGAAACTCTCGTTCATTGCTGGTAGGAGTACCAAATGGCACGGCCACTTTGAAAGACAGTTTGCTGGTTTCTTACAAAACTAAACATACCATACAATCCAGCAATTACACTCCTCAGTATCTCCTCAGAGGAGCTGAAACTTTATGTTCACACAAAAACCCGCACCTGAATCTTTACAGCAGCTTTAATCTGCTGTAAAGATTAAAACATGGCAGCAACTAAGATGTCCTTCAGTAGGTGAACGGATAAATGAACAGTGCGACATCCAGACAGTGGAGTATTATTCAGTGATAAAAAGAAGTGAGATCACAAGCCATGGAAAGACTTGAAGGAACATTAAATGCCTATGACTAAGTGAAAGAGGCCAATCTGAAAAGCCGCATTCTATATGATTCCAGCTATCTGATACATGGAAAAGGCACTGACACCAAGCTGTATGAGCTGTTTGTGTATTTTGGAAATTAATTCCTTGTCAGTCGCATCATTTGCAAGTGTTTTCTCCCATTCCGTAGTCTTTTTGTTTATGATTTCTTTTCTGTGCCAAAGCCATTCGGGCTGCGGCCTGCCTGCTCCCTGACTCCCAGCACATGAGACAGGCCGGGGGTCAGGGGCACACCGCAGAGTCGTGGGTCAGGCAGGGCGGTGGCTGTGTACCCGCTACCCGTAGCTGACAGCACCATGCTATATTCAGCAGGTGGCTTGGCATGGGTCTCTTGCCCATTCTTGCTCCAAATACCAAGTGAATCTGGCATAGAAGTTGCGATTCCTTGGAAGGTTGCCCACGTGCTGTAGGTTGGGGCTACAGAACGGAAATATTGACCTCCCTGTCCTATCTGGGCTTAGCACTGGACCTTAACATGTGTTTGCCAATCTCCTGCCCCTCCCCCATGGTCCATGTGGCAGCTGGGAGTCCACTGAGGGAGCGCAGCGATGGGGAATGGCCAAGGGGATGGGGCTGGAAGGGAGAGGGGGCTGGACTATGGGAGCTACTAATACAGTGGCCTGGCCAAATGTTGGGGACCTGGTCAGTCTCTGTTGTAATGATACCTGGTGGATCAAGCCCTCAGGCCAAAGTGGGGTCTGAAAAAATCTGGAAGTTTTGAGGATGAGGTTTAGTGAGATTGCAAAAAATGCATCCAATTTTATCCACTCTTGCTGTATCCATGCCTCCATGCCCTTTGACACAGCTCCTTCCCTCAGGAGGTGGCCCTTATTTGCCTGCTCATTGAATCCAGGCTGGGATGCAACTCACTTTGGCCAATAGAATACAGAAGAAGCTGTGCCGTGCCAGTGCCAAGCCTGGGCCTCAAGAGGCTTTGCCCTCTCCTGCGTGCTCTCTCAGAACCTTGCTTTGGCCATGAGGGAAGCCTGGACTGGCCTCCTGGGCGCACCATTACCGCTGACAGCAGTTGTACCAGGTGTGTCTGAGGTCGTCCCTAGGCTAGTCGGCGCCCCAGCCAACCTTCATCCACACTTCTGACTGGATGCGGGACGGAAACCAGCCTGGATCAGCCAAGCCCGGCCCACCTGAAGATGAGTGTGCCCTGGTAAATGGTCGTTACTTTGAGTCACTGAGATTTGGGGTGATTTGTCACATAGCATAGCTAACTGATACCAAGAGGTGCCAAGAGGTGTCTCAGGCTGCCTCCCTGTGTATCACTAGAGGCTGGCTCACATCTGATGCCAGGAAGAGGCTTGGGGACAGGAAGGTGGGAGTGATCCACAGTTCAGACCTGCTGGCTCCCCACTGGCCCTGGGGCTGGCACGCAGAAGGCTTTCTCATCAGAGAGGGCCCTGAGAGTGGGGCCCAGAGGACTAGGGGAGTCAGAGGGAGCTGTGAAGGGCTGGCTCAAGTCCAGAGTGAAGCCTGGGTTAGAGGACCCAGGAACGAGGCCACCTTTGTCTCTGTTGATAAGGAGGAAAGATGGGAGCCAAGGACATTTTCTTCTAGAGAAAGAGACGAGGGATGTGGATAGAGTAGAAGGTTGGGTAGGAATTGGGGTGGGAAGCTGGGGAAATGAACCTTAGGAGTAGACACTGTCTGGTGGAGGGTGAGGGTCTGATCCTTTCCTGCCTTCCCTGGGGGCTCAGAGAAGAGCAGGACCCTGAGACGGTGACCTTCTTTCAGGTCTGGGGCCCCGAGTGTTGTTGGGTGAGCCGAGTGGCCTCGCCCAGCAGATGGCTTAGCTTAAACTGGGTCAATGGTTTTCAAACTTGCGTGGGCCCCAGAATCACCCTCAGAGTTCTGATGCAGGAGGTCTGGGGAGGGACGTGAGGATCTACGTTTCTAACAAGTTCCCAGATGATGCTGATGCTAAGCTGACATCATCCTTCAATCTATGGCTCAATGTAGGGAGTTGCCATCATGGACTCCAAAGCTCTATTTTAATCCATTGTTTATGTCCGTGTGACCCTGGGAAAGTCACATAACATCTCTGAGCCTTGACTGCTCATCAATAAATGGGGCTAATTATCATCTTCCTTTAAAAGCTTATTCTGGGAATGACGTGAAAGAATGCATGTAATGTGCTTCGCATTAGAGGAGCCCTCCAAAATTTATGAGTGATTGTTGTCAGTCTTCACAGACTCTGGCGTCCATAGGGAAGGTTTCAGTCTGGACTTGACTGACCTTGGGGGATGACAGAAGGGGAGATACTAGTCTGGTCTGGGATGGAGGGTGGAGACGGAAGGAGTCAGTGGATTGGTGAGTATGTCTTAAATTTTGTCTTCCACCCCCAGCTCCCTGCAGTCATGGGTGGGGATCTAGAAGCCTGATCTTCCCAGTTTCCAATAACAGAGTTAGAGAGATGCAAATCAGACACACAGATCCCCAGGGAACGTGGTCCTCAGCTGAGGTGGCCACTGCCATGACTGGAGCCAGGCAGACCTGGGTTCTAGTCCCAACCCCCATCCACTCGTTAGGCACATTTGGAAACCCTTCTGGGCCTCCCATGTTACCTGTAACAGCAAGACTACAGCAGTTCTGCTGAAAAGCTGCTGAAAAGCTGCTGTGGGCTCCCAAGGCCATGTTCCTGAGTGCACAGGGCATGACTGCAAAAGGGCTCAGGAGAAGTCATGTCTGGCACGGTGTGGTGCTGTCGAAATCTGCCCAATGAATAAAGGGTAGCCTAGTCCTTTTTCAGTTGCTCAGTCGTGTCCAATTCTTTGTGACCCCATGGACTGCAGCACGCCAGGCCTCCCTGTCCATCACCAACTCCCGGAGTTCACTCAAACTCATGTCCATCGAGTTGGTGATGCCATTCAACCATCTCATCCTCTGTTGTCCACTTCTCTTCCTGCCTTCAATCTTTCCAAGTATCAGGGTCTTTTCAAATGAGTCAGTTCTTCACATCAGGTGGCCGAAGGATTGGAGTTTCAGCTTCAGCATCAGTCCCTCCAATGAATATTCAGGACTGATCTCCTTTAGGATGGACTGGTTGGATCTCCTTGTAGTCCAAGGGACTCTCAAGAGTCTTCTCCTACACCACAGTTCAAAAGCATCAATTCTTTTTTTTTTTTAAGTCCTTTTTAAAAAAAAAAAAAGATTTCTTTCTGCCTGTGCTGGCTGGGTCTTCATTGCTGCATGCAGGCTTTCTCTAGTTTCTCTAGATGAGTGGGGGCTACTCTTCACTGAGGTGCTCAAGCTTCTCCTTGTTGCTTCACTTGTTGCAGAGCACAGGCTCTAGGTGCATGGGTTTCAGTAGTTGCGGGACATGGGCTTAGTCACTGCAGCTCGTGGGCTCTAGACTGTGGGCTCAGTAGTTATGGCATAGAGGCTTAGTTACTCTGTGGCATGTGGGATCTAGCTCATAGAACAGGGATTGAACCAGTGTCCCCTACACTGGACCGCCAGGGAAGTCTGAGCCTAGTTCTTCTCCCCTTGGCTTCTTTCTCAATTTTCACGCCACCCTGACCCCACACAGGGACAGGGCCATGCTGAGTAGGACTGCTGGGGCTCCCAGCCCCTCAGGTCCCTTCACCACTGCCAGAGCACTGGCCCTCGGAGCATCCGCTCTAGACAGCACCCCCGCCTGGCTTTATGCCTGGAGCACAGAGCCCCTAAACCAGTTACCAAGGGTGCTGGGGCTTGGGGTGAGTGCTCTGGTGGCCTTGCTCTACTTAGGACACCAGGTGTGGCCTGTCTGTCCCCAGAGCTCCTTCACTGGATGGAACTAAGGTTGCTGTGATGGTTAATTTCATTTGTAAACTTGTCTGAGCCTGGGAGTACCAGGATCTTCGGTCAAACATTTTTCTGGGTGTGTCTATGAGAACACTGTGGATGAGCGTAGCATTCAAATTGGAAGACTTAGCAAAGCAGATTGTCCTCCCTGGTGTGGATAAGTGGGTGAGCCTCGTCTCATCAGTTGAAGGCCTGGCTAGAAAATAAAGTAAGGCCAACTCTACTGTAAGTAGGAAGGAGACTGGTTTGCCTGGTTGCTAAGCTGGGTCATTAACTTTCCTTGCTTTCAGTCTCAGACTGAAACATGGGCCCTTCAACCTGCTGGCTTCTGGCTAGAACAAGACCATAGTCTCTCCTGGCTCTCCAGCTTGTTGACTACAAGTCTTGGGACTTGTCAGCCTCCATAATCCTAGAGCCGATTCCTTAGAATCAACCACTGTTGGTTCTGTTTGAGCCCTGCCAGCAGTTGCCCTTGGGGCACCTTGCTCCCTATCATAGCTGGCTTGGTCCCCTCCTTCCTGCCCGGCTGCATCCTGCCCCCCGTTTTCCACCTAATGCAGCTCTTTCATGGGAACCCTATGTCCTCTTCTTACCATCTTACTTCCACTTTCACACGCTACCTGCTACTCTGCTCTCAGACCCTGACGAGCTGCCTCTTGGTCCCTCAAGCCCTCCCACCCCATCATTGCTGTCACACGCATGCCTCGCCTCAGGCCAGAGCTGACTTGGTCCCAAGTGGGGGACAAGGACAGGCTGCTGAGGGAGCCCTGCCCCAAACTCCAGCCTGACCTGGGGTCAGGAAGGAGGCCATTCCCTTTCCTGGACCTACCAGCCAAGTGGCCAAATACTTGGAAAGGGACTCACCCCAACATCTGCGCCAGCTAAGAGCTGCTAGACCCACTGAATGTGTGTGTGTGTGTGTGTGTGTATGTGTTGCGAGGCAGCTGTCGCCCCCCTCACCTCCAGCCCTATCCTTCTCCACTCCCCCGAGCCAGCTGGTGAGTTCTGGATGCTGCCGGAGCCCACTGCTCGCTGCCCTCATTAATATTTATGACAAGGAGAGGAAGTTGCATAAATCTTCCCTGATACTTAATTAAACCAAACTTCTTTTGATTTCCCCTCTTTCTGCCTCACTGAGTGTGGCCGGCATGCCTATTAGATGTTCTTCCTCCCCAAGTGGACCAGAGTGGGCAGAGTCCCTGAGGACTCTGCACACCCTGGTTCCTCCATTGGCCAGGAGCTGGGGGAAGCCAGGGGACTCCTATGTGCCCTCAGAAGACTGCACGTGGGACTTTGGGAAGAGGCTGCTTGCAGATCGGGGGAGTAGCACCCCTCAACACATGCCCTTCCAGACCAGGAAGCTGGAGGTATAGCTGGGAAGTGGCTGCCACCCCCGCCTCCCTTCCACAGCTCAGACAGGGAAGATGGAGTTAGTCCCAAAGGCTATGCGTAGCTGAGTCCCATGCAGAAACTGACTTTGTCTGTTGTCCCCTCACCCCCTCCCCACTCACCCACTGGCACCCCAGTCCAGGGGCTCCAGAGTGCACCTGGCCAGGGCTCGGCGTCCCCCTGCACTCCAGGAGCTGGTTAGCACCCAGCTGACATATCTTTGATATGGAATCATATACAGGAAGCAGCTTGACCCCTGAAGGCCCCTCTTAGCGTGGGATTGACACCGAGCATTGACTTTGCTTCAGGCTTATCCACAAATCTCAGCCAATTTTATTAAAGAGCTGCGTGTGGTGTGGAACATGCCAGGGAGACAACTTTATTTATAGATCTTGATCGGCAGAGAGGAACCCACGCTGGATTCCGTTGGCGCCCTGGCCTCAGGTGGGAGGGGTGATTGGCAGGTGCGGCTCCTCACCATCCCCACCCCGACCAGCTGCATGAAGAGACACAAACACACGTGCAGACAGACACATGGGCATTAACTCAGGACATATGCATATACACGTACATAAGCAAACGTGCACACACACACACACCAGTCTTACATTGCATTGGACTAAATTGTGTCCTCCACTCAAATTCATGTGTTAAAATCTTAACCCCCAATGTAGCTCTTTTTGGACATAGGACTTCTACAGAGGTAATTAAGGTTGAATGAAGTCATAAGGATGGGGCCCTAATCTAATAGGACTGGTGCCCTTATAAGAAACAAAAGAGCTATCTGCCTTTCTCTCTGTGTGTGTGTCTCTGCACGTGCAGAGGAAAGGCCATGTGAGAGGGTGGCCATCTCCAAGCCAGGAAGAGAGTCCTCATGAAGAAACCAAATTTGCTAGCACCTTGATCATGGACTTCTAGCCTCCAGAATTGTGAGAAAATAAATGTCTGCTGTTTAATCCATTCAGCCTATGGAATTTTGTTACAGCAGCCTCAGCAGATGCAGCGACACATGGATACACTCAGGCACAGAAACATAGATGCATGCAGACGTCACTGCAGACACGCACCCCCCACCCTGTACCCATTCACACAAACCACTGAGACACAGGCGCACAGCGACATACTGACCTTGCTAGACCCGAGCAGCATCACCCTGCATTCACCCCTAGCCCTAAGGAGATGCTCCCGGGCAGGCTGGTGATCGAGGAAGGGAGGGAAGGCAAGCGGATGTAGAAACGAGTGTGCCCTGTGGGAACATAATCCGGTAGATGCGCGTATGAGGACTTTCATACCCTGCAGTCCCACAGACAGTGTGTATAGAGTTCTAGAATCAATAGTAATAATAAATAATGCCTCCAAGGCCAGCTCCCCCTAACTAGATGCAGCTGACATTTATTGAGTTTATTATGAGCCAGGCACTCTGCCAGACATCCCCCACACATCCTCTCGGTTTTGCCTTCACAGCTCTGAAAAGCACAGACACTTCACAGAGGGAACCGAGAGGCCTCAGGGGCCTGGCTGAGCCCAAGCCCCACCTTTAGCCACTGGCTAGGCCACTGCGTGGGGTGTTTGTGGTGATGCCAACACCTGCCAGCACATGCCAAGCATCCGAAACCCCGGGCAGGCGTTCCTCTCCCAACCTGCGGTCCTGTTGACACAGACCCTACAGAAGCAGTGGTCCAGACCTGGCTGCCTCAGCCAGGAAGGGAAAGGCAGAGAGACCCCCATCAGCCACGCTGGCATCAAGCCTGCCAATGGGAGAGATCTTCAGGTCACCTTATCACTTTCAGGCTGTTGTTTGGCCATTAATGTGGACTTCATCCAGACAAGAGGGTGAGCAGTCTGGAGGCTTGTAACACAGGGTTTCTCCCTGGCTGCAGCAAAGTCAGATTGAAGATGGTTCAGGTCCAGAAATTTCTCTGTGTGGAGACAAAGGGTCCCAAAGTGCCATGTGTATTGCTGCCAAGTGTGTGTGGTCAAGTAGATGGACTTGTGTTGAGTCTAGGCGTGCGGCTCAGTGACCACTCAGAGCTTCTGACTCCGAGGAGCTCTGGGTAACAGAAGGATGTCACGGGGCTGACAGCTGCCCCCTCACACAGTGCCACCCCTGAGGGGGGCTGTGCAGGACCACAGGTCAAGAAGGGAGGGAAGACGCTGGCTGTGGGGGACCAGGACTGGGAAGTGACCTCTGCGCTCCAAGGTGTGACCTCAGGGAGCCTCTGACTCCTCATTTTAATCTGGAGGTGGCAGGAAGGGCAGAGAGCCTGGAATCCACCAAAGCAGGACTCCCGACCTCTCATGAAAGAGCAGTGCTGGACCTGGGTAGGAAAGTGAGGCAGGCAAGTAGCAGTCAGGACAGGACATCCAGGAAGGGCTCCAGGCTGCAGCACGCATGCAAGGAGCAGGGCTGACCTGGGGCAGGACTTCCTACTGGTGAGGTAACTGGCCTGGGCACGGTTGCTGGGGAGCATCAAGGGAAGGGCTGAAGGCAGGCACAGGTGACAGGGCTCATCCTACCTCCACCCCAGTGACAGCAGGGCCACCAGCAGAGATGGAGTTGCCAGCACGGCTGAGAGGGAGTGATTAAGAGAGTGGGCACAGGGAACTCAGAGTGATTGCTCAGTGGGTCTGGGATTGTATTCTGGGGGATGATATGTTTGGGAATGAAATCAAGCCCATGATTACACAGCATTGTGAATGTACGAAATATCACTGAATTATATACTTAAGTGAAAGTTGCTCAGTTGTGTCTGACTCTTTGTGACCCCATGGACTTAGTCCATGGAATTCTCCAGGCCAGAATACTGGAGTGGGTAGCCTTTCCCTTCTCCAGGGGATCTTCCCACCCCAGGGATCTAACCCAGGTCTCCCACATTGCAGGCAGATTCTTTACCAGCTGAGCTACAAGGGAAGCCCAAGAATACTAAAGTAGGTAGCCTTTCCCTTCTCCAGCGGATCTTCCTGACCCAGGAATCGAACCAGGGTCTCCTGCATTGCAGGTGGATTCTTTACCAACTAAGGTATGAAGGAAGTGGTTGGTTTTATATTATGTGAATTTCACTTATATTTGAAGAGAGGAAGAGAGAAACAGAGAAGCATGGGCATTTAGTTTTATGTACCTGCCTTTGAATTCCAGTTCTGTCACTCACAGCTGGGTGACCTTGGAAACATTTTTATGACTTGTCTGAGTTTCACTGGTCTGTCTGTAAAATGAGATAATAATAGTACTTACCTAACATATTGTTCTGGATAAAATGATGAAATTGATTTAAGATATCCAAGATTTAAGATGAAATTGATTTATGATAGAAACTCTTTCTTGTTGTGATTTAGTCATGCCTGACTCTTTTGCAACCCTATGGACTGTAGCCCACAAGGCTCCTCTGTCCATGGGATTTCCCAGGCAAGAATACAGGAATGGGTTGCCATTTCCTTCTCCAGGGGATCTTCCCTACCCAGGGATCAAACCCATGTCTCCTGCATTGGCAGGTGCATTCTTTACCACTGAACCACCAGGAAGCCCAATAGTAACTCTGCTAGTTTGTAAAATAAGCCAAAGGACGTCCTGGATGTGCCTTAGAGTCACCTACCATCCCAAATCTGACACAGGATAGAAGGACAGTGCTTTGACCAGGACTTTTGTTTAAAAAAAATCTGCCAGCTCAAGGATACGCTTTCCAGTAGCCAACATGAGGAATCCTGCCCTTCCCCCTGTATCATTCTCTCATCTCCAAAATTAAGGCCCCCCCCGAAGTACATTTCCCAACAGTGAAGTGCTGAGTGCCATCACTGTGGGGTTTGAAAGGCTCTGGAGGAAACTAACCAGAAAGACCAGGGAGGAGAGAGGTGCATTCTGGGGATTGTGGTTGTTCACTATTTCCTGCAAGGAAAAAACTACAGAGGGTTCAGAGTACCCAGAAATACACAGTACTCCTAATGACCTGGCAGGTCCACCATGAGAGTCCTTCTCAAGTCACGACATCCACGTAAATAATGAAATTAAGAAAGAAAGCCATCAGAATGATACCTGGGGCCGTTCACAAGCACCGGCCTTCCTGTGTGAGATATGCAAGGAAGCAGGGAGGTGCCTCCAGCTTGCTCACCGTAAAGTCAAGAGTAAAGATGAAGAACCAGGGAAAGTGTGGGCTGCATTGGGTTATAAAAAGACTGCACTGTGAAATGTGGAGTCGGTAAGGAAAGCACACATTTTTAGCGAAATCATGCCACACGAAGCAAAGTTTTGCAAGTATTTATTTGCTTTGCTGTCTCAAGAAAAAAGGGGAGGAAAAACATGAGCATTATAAAAACAGAAGATGATAAGACCAAGGATGGAGTTACAAAGGTATCTAGCAATGAGGTGAGCAGAAATAATGGTAGAATAGCATCAGATCTAGAAATACTGTAAAAGGAAATAAAAATAAAATCACAGTTAAAATTAAGATTAGAAACTGATTTTTTAAAAAATCAACACTGAAGAAAATGGAATCTATGTTTTAGAGGAAAAGTTGAGAAGCTTTTCTGTAAACCCAGGAAAGGACAACAGTTTTTAAAAAATGTTTGATAGAAGTGACAGAGAAGAGAGACCTAATTAATTGGTAGTCTATGATTACTTAATAGGTACTGCTGAATTAATTGGTATTCTTGAATGAGCAGGGGGAAGATGGACCAGAAGTAATATGAACGATATAATGGAAGAAAATTTTTCAAAAATGAAAAAATTAGTAAACTCAAAGGTTAAAAAGTACAAATAGCTTTTGAGAGATAATGCACACAGACACGGTCCATGTTTTTTGCTATAGGAATAAAACCCCACAGGGATATAGGCAGATGAGAGTTATCTCTGGAGAACCAAAATTAGACTTGCCCAGACTGATCCAATATGCTCAAGGCAGCACAATGAAGCAGAACCTATAGAATTATGAAGAAAAAATTTTGTGGCATAAGATTTTACACCTATGTTTTCCGGCACGAAAGCAGCCGATGTGCTTTCACAAACAGGAAACGACTTGGCAGGTCTATATCCTTAGGCTCATCCTGAGAAAATAAGAAAATTTCCAGCTCAGTTCTTTCTAACCTTTTTCATCTGATGGCACAAAAATACAATGACAATATTTGTACCATGCACTGGTTTAAGAAGGTTTGTGCTCACTGGGACCTATAGGAATGAGATGTGGGGTTGGGGAAGGTCTTTCTGGATGTGAGAGGAGAACAGATGGGGGAATAAGACTGGAAGCACAGAGCAGTTAGGCAGACGTCTTGGTAAAACTGGTGAGCAGCTGCGAGGTGGGAGGAAAGCCAGGAATGTGTTGTCCTGGAGCCAAGTGAAGAACACGTTTCCAAGGGGACGAACGGTCGTGCTGAATGCTGCTGAGAGGCCAGGGCAAGTAAGGACCAAGAGCTGACCCCCAGAATTAGCAGCATGGAGATCGCTGGTGGCTTGGATGTGAGTGGTTTCCAAGAAGTGGTAGGTGTAGGAGAGATAGAAGGGGGAAAGTGGAAAACATGGATATAAATAACACTTTGAAGCATTTTGCTACAAAAGGGAGTTGAGAAATAGGGCAGTAGCTGGAGGGGGAGGTGGAATCAATCATTGTTTTCTGTAAGATGGAAGAAGTTCAGCATGTTCATGGGATGATGAGAATGATCAGATGGGAGGAAAATTTGGTGATGTAGGAGAGAGGGGGGAAGAATTACTGGGCAGTTCCCTATATATTTATTTATTCATTTATTTATTTGACTGCCCTGGGTCTTAATTGCCTCACGCAGGATATGTGTTGTTTCATGTAGTAGTTGTTGTTGCGACCAGCAGACTCCAGTTGTGGCTTTTGGGCTCAGTGCTGGGCTGTGCAGGCTTGGTTGTTCTGCAGCATGTGGAATCTTAGTTCCCTGATCAGGGATTGAACCTGTGCCCCCTGCATTGCAAGGCAGATTTTTTTTTTAATGTATTTATTATTTTTGCCTGCACTGGGCCTTCATTGCTACATGTGGGTTTTCTCTAGTTGCAGCAAGCGGAGGCTGCTCTCTAGTTGCCATGTGTGGGCTTCTCTGGTTGCAGAACATGGGCTTTAGGGTGCGTGGACTTCAGCAGCTGTGGCCCACGGGCTCAGTAGTTGTGTCGTACAGGTTTAGTTGCCCCGCAGCACGTGGACTCTTCCCAGACCAGGGATGGAACCTGTGTCGCCTGCATTGGTGGTGGATTCTTAACCACTGGACCACCTGGGCAATTCACTTGAGTAGCAAAAAGGGTAGAATCTAACGCTTCAGTGGAGGGTTGGAGAGTTGATTTAGAGTGATGGCAAGGAAGCCAGGGGGCTCCTTTCTTCCTATAAGTCTTGACTCACATATAACCTTCTCAGGGAGGCCTCTCTAAAACTGCACCCCCTCCTCATGTCATATTCTCTATTGGTTACTCTCATTTTCCTCCTGCGCTCTTATCACTGTCTAATATGCCCTGTGTTTTGGCTGATTCATAATCTCTCTCCCCACCTAGAATTCAGGCTCCATGAAAGCAGAAATCTAGCATAGCGATGCCCAATATTTGTTGAATGAGTGTCTTCAGCCCCACACCTCAGCCCCATCTTCCCTGAAGGCTGATGCCCCCAGTCCCTGCATCTTTCTGGGGGTGGTGCACTGTGCTTTGGGGAGCTCTTTGTTGGCATCCTCTCTTACAACTCATGATGTTTGTCTTTTCCAGCATTTCTACTTCCTCATCCTCATTCCATTTCCAAACAGTGTACTTATATCTCTCATCTTTTCTTACATTTCCTTGTCCTCGTGGTTTATGTCACTTCCATTTCTTTTCTTTTGGTGGGTTTCAGGAAGAAGTAGAAATAAAAACTTTTTTTCTCAGCCTATCACATTTAGCCACAAGTCCCAACATAATATTTTGGGAACAACTCTTTACCCTTGATTGTATAGGGTGTTTGTCCATTTCCGTGTGTTATTGTAACTGACTGTATGGAATTTTACTATATAGACAGATGATAACTTATTACACTCATCCCCAACACTGGACTATTAAAGTTGTTTCTAATATTTTGTTATGATAAAACACTATAATTTATGTTGTTGTTATCTTCTCCTGTGTAATTATTTAAATTCGAAAAAGTAGATTTTCAGAGAAAAAGAGGCATGTGTATTTTTAAGCATATTGCTAAATTACCCTTCCAATTTATACCCCTCCCAGTGACAATGGTTTGTGAGAGCCTGTTTCTACATGCAAATACCAGCAGTGGGTATTATTATTTTAAATCTTTAACAATGCGACAGATGAAAAATTATATCTCAATGTTATTGTCATTTGTATTTTCCTTAATTACTAGTGAGGTTGAGTATCTTTTCATATTTATTAGCCTTTTATATTTCTTCATTTGTTTATGACATGTTGCAAAAGATAAAAGCAGGTTACAAAACATGTATAATCTTGAGTTTGTTTTAAAAAAAAACTTATCTATGCATAGAAAAATAAGACTGGGAAAAAATATGACAAATATAGGGTGTGTTGATGTCTGGGCAGTATGTAGAATGAGTCTTTCAAACTTTTGTTATTTTCCAAATTTTATAAAATGAACATGTATTATTTGTGTAAAAAAAATTGCATTTTTTAAAAAAAAGTAATAATAATAATATTAAAATAGGCCAAAGTTTTAAGAATAGAGTTGGGACCCACAGCAGCCCACACGTTCATTAAAAAAAAAAAAAAAAACACACTCCGAAACCAAAGCCCAAGGACTTCAAAGATTGGCTTCCTTACCAGTACAGGAAACCCATGTGTGATATATTCTGCCTCCAGAGAGGGCAAAGGTGGGCTCTGGGGGCGGGGCAGCCGGCTCAGGATGTGGCCGGTGGGTACCAGGCGCTCACAGGCATCAGTGGGTAATTACATCTCCTTTTAACGCATGCAAATTGTATCAGTATTATTTATATATTCAAAGCCACGGATGAATAATATATGCATTTATGCAGAGGTAATTGCCTTAGCCAGGTTCTTAGTGGGATTTTTATTGTCTCCCCAGATACTGAATATTCAGCTCCCCTCTCCAACCGTGGAGCTGGGGGTGCAGAGATAATGTCCACGGAAGGGGAGGAGGCCCCGAATTGGTGGGTGTGAGAAGTGGGGGCTGGGGGCCATGGCACCAGACTTCCACCTCTAGCTGATTCCTCCGTGACACATCTGGGGACAGGGACCCTGGGGCCCAGGTTCAAGGCTTGGCTCTAAATCCCTGAACACGCCCAAGGCTGACACTCGACTTCTTTCTTAGGCACAAACTGTCGGTCCTGCATGCATCTCAGTTAAACCTGGACGTTTAGTCTCATCGTGTACCACGTGAAAGGCCTCCACCTCCTTTGTCCCTTTGGCTGCCTCATTTCTGAACCTCTAACCTTGACCTGCACCTTTTTTCAACTTAACTTGAGCCAGACTCCAGGTCTCGGCCGTGACTGAGGTGGGCTTCTGGTCTCTGCTGGGACATCTGAGGTGAATACCACTACCTGCCTCATCTTGTCCAGCCTTCTCTCTTTGGTGCAGTGTCTCTCCCCCGCCACACACACACACACACATCTCTGAGGGAGCAAGGAGGCATCTTTCTAGCTGTCTTCATGCAGAAGTGGAAATCACAGTCTGATGGTAGGAGGGGGAAGGACACAGTGGGGTGCCAGGAACCACACCTGAGTGAGCAGACCCCATTGAGGGGGGCATCACCCTTTGGCACCTTGTCTATACATCTCCTGCCTGAAAAGGTGCCCCTTTGTGAGAATGAACTCAAGGCCAGCACCTGCGCCCCCTGCTGTGCTCGCCTGACGTGCCCCTGACCAGAAGGTGAGCCCACAAGGGTATATCCTAGGTAGACTATTTTAAGAAAACTGACAGAGAAAGGAAATTGAGAGCTTTGATGGAAAGAGAAATACACTCAAGGGAAACATTTTTTAAGACAGTACAGACTGGAGCATAACATTCACTGCTGGGACATGCCAGTGAGCAGAGAGGATGGAGGGGGACACCAGGAAAGGAGGGGTGTTTGTGGGGTGAGGCCTCTGGGAAGGGGAGATGGAAGGGGTCCGGGTCACCACCCTGGCAGGAGGGACACAGGGAGGTAGGAGCAGGCAAGGCCAAGAGATTGTGTGTGTTCAGTAGATGGAAGCTGGGGGGCTCTGATCCAAGGTTCTGTTCTTTCCATCAGCTGTGAGACAGGAAGGATTCCTGGAATGAGTGGAGGGGTGAGGCAGGAGGAGGCTTGAGGACAGAGTGAAAAACTGGAATAAGTGCCAAGGGAGTGGGAGAGGAGACCAACTTTATCCCTTAGACCCTCTCTTACCAGGCCTTTACTCTGCCATGTCCCTAAAACAGCCTGTCAAGGTGACCTGGGACCTCCATGTTGTCCTGTTCAAGGCCAGTGCTCCATCCACTCAGATGCTCCTGCCAGCATCTGTCTTCACTTGGCTCCCAAAATGCTCTTGGTTTTTTTCTTCTCTCTCTGGCCATTTTTCCTAGGTCTCTTTTACTAATTCCTCCTCTTTTCATCCTAAAAAAAGATGAAACCTTGCATGGTCTGGGTTCAGGACTCAGACACCTTCTCCAGGGACACTTACTCTTCAAGTGGCCTTCTGGTCTTACAGCTTTAAATCCCATCAGACGGGTGATGCCCAGAAGGCAGTCCAGCGCTGACTTCTCCCTGTACTCGGGGCTCGTGGATCTGTCTGTCTGCTCCACACCACCGTGCATCAGACAGACTCAGCATCCTCAACCACCATCCTGACTTGACCTCTCTGAACCCGCTCCTCACGTCTCCCCATGTGATCCATGGCAACCTCATTGTACCACTTGCTCAGGCTAAAACCCTTGGAGTCATTCGCAGTGCCTCCCTTTCTCTCTCCACCCAATGCAATCCACAAGGAAACCGGTTGGCAGTATTTTCAAAGTATCCTGCACTGAACCACGTTTGACCCCCTTCACTGCCTCCACCCTGGGGTGAGCGCACAGCATTTCTTCCTGGGTTATTGAAGTGGCCTCCTAACCTGGACTTCCCTGGTGGCTCAGATGGTAAAGTGTCTGCCTACAGTGTGGGAGACCTGGGTTCAATCCCTAGGTGGGGAAGATCTCCTGGAGAAGGAAATGGCTACCCACTCCAGTATTCTAGCCTGGAGAATCCCATGGATGGAGGAGCCTGGTAGACTACAGTCCATGGGATCGCAAAGAGTCAGACATGACTGAGCGACTTTACTTCTTTGGTTCAACCTGTCTCTATGCTTCCATCAGTCTCCTCTAGACGGTTCACTCAGCAGCCAGAGGCGTCCTTTTCAAGCAGAGATCAGAAAATGTCACCTCTTGGCTCCCAGCCCTCCTCCAGCACCACCCCCACCCCCACCCCCATCCCCATCTCAGAGTCCAGCCTGGCCTGGGAAGCCCTGCACGGTCTGCTCCCCACACCCCTCCCTGCCCCCACGGGTAACATCACCGCCCTCACCCACCTCTCTCCCCGCTTGCTCTGCCCGGTCGCGCTGCCTGTCACTGCTCAGGGCTGGCCTCAGGCCCTGCTCCGGGTTGTGGGTGGCAGCTGTTGTAGTTCAATCATCTTAAAACTCATTTGAGGGGATGTGGAAACCCACCTGCCAACACCACATCAGCAGAGGCCTGGATACGGCCAACTGCACAGCCAGGTCATGCTCCCACCGGGCCAGCGTCTGCGCCATGATGCTCAGGCCGTGGGGGAGTGGAGCCGCCGCTGGGGACGCTGCAGATGGCAAAGGGGTTGTCATTAGCCAGAGAGCAGCAGGGCTCAGGCCCTGGCATGGGGAAAACGATGGGCGAGGGACTGCTTCGCCGGAGTTGGGTGTATATTTATCATAAAAAACGGTCCGCATTCAAAACGGCAAGGGATAATGAACACTCTGCACTGATCACCCAGTTTCAGCAATTATCAACCCATGACCAGCTTTGTTTCATCTCTGTTACCATTGACTCCCCCTCAATTATTTTGAAGCCAATCCCAGACACAATAACATTTTAACTTTAAATATCTTGATGGCATATGGGGTTTCAATTTCATCCAGAGCTTCCCTCCATGGGCTAGGCAATGACTTATGTTTCCTCCCAGGACCAGAGTGGGCTCTAAGCTCTGGGTTCTCGCCTCTCTGTCCAGGCTCCATGCTGGATTTGGGGTTCTGGCCCTTGGATGCCCCAGTCTTTACTCTCTGGGCTGGGCTTCCAAAAAAAGGGCAGTGCCTTACGTGGAATGGTGATCATTCAGGAAATGAAGTTGGCAAAGAGGGCAGCTGAGGGTGGCTGCTTGGGGAGAGGACTTTCAGAATGCCACACTTGGAGCTTAGGTCAAACTAGCTGGTTAGGGCACAGAAGCTAGGGGTTTGGGGGCCATATGACCCTGAGACCTTTTCCAAAGTGACTTAGAGAAAAACTAAGATCCCCACCAAAATCTCAACAGACTTTCTAGTAGAAACTGACATATGGATTCTAAAATATTTATGGAAAAGAAAAGGACCTACAATAGTCAAAACAATCTTAAGTGATGAAAGGAAAAAATGTTGGAGGATTTATTCTACCTGATTTAAAAACTCACTATGAAGGTTTACTAATCAAGACACTGAGACCCAGCAATGAATAAATTAAATGGATCAAAAGAATCAAATAGAGTCCAGAATCAGAGCCATAGCTACAGAGTCAATTGAAAAAAAATTTCTTTTAAAACAAAAGCAGCCAGGCTATTCAGTGTGAATAGAAAAAGTCTTTTCAACAAAGCAGGGCTCAAGAAATCAAGCTATCAATAAAAAGAGCCTCTTGATGAAAGTGAAAGAGGAGAGTGAAAAAGCTGGCTTAAAACCCAACATTCAAAAGACTAAGATCATGGCATCCAGTCCCATCACTTCATGGCAAGTAGATGGGGAAACAGTGGAAACAGTGACAGACTTTATTTTCTTGGGCTCCAAAATCACTGCAGATGGTGACTGCAGCCATGAAATTAAAAGACGCTTGCTCCTTGGAAGAAAAGCTATGACCAACCTAGACACCATATTAAAAAGCAGAGACATTACTTTGCTGACAAAGGTTCAAAGTCAAAGCTATGGTTTTTCCAGTAGTCATGTGTGGATGTGAGTGTTGGACCATAAAGAAAGCTGAATGCCGAAGAATTGATGCGAAGAACTGACTCATTTGAAAAGACCCTGATGCTGGGAAAGCTTGAAGGCAGGAGGAGAAGGGGACGACACCCTGATAGTTCAGTTGGTAAAGAATCCACCTGCAATGCAGAAAACCCTGGTTTGATTTCTGGGTTGGGAAGATCTGCTGGAGAAGGGATAGGCTACCCACTCCAGTATTCTTTGGCTTCCCTTGTGGCTCAGCTATACATCAAAATGAATTAGCCATAGGTATACATATTCCCTGGTAGTTCAGCTGGTAAAGAATCCACCTGCAATGCATGAGACCTGGGTTCAATCTCTGGGTTGGGAAGATCCCCTGGAGAAGGGAAGGGCTATCCATTCCAGTATTCTGGCCTAGAGAATTCCATGGAGTGTATAGTCCAAGGGGGTCTCAAAGAGCAACTTTCACATTAAACAAATACTGCTGAAACGACTGGACAAATATATAGGAAAAAATTCTCAATCCCTACCTCATGCCACACATAAAGATTAATTCAAGATAGATCATAAAAGCTTACAACTATAAAGGAAATGGGCTTCCCTGGTAGCTCAGTGGTAAAGAATCTGCTTGCTAATGCAGGAGATGTGGGTTTGATCCCTGGGTTGGCTAGATCCCCTGGAGAAGGAAATGGGAACCCACTCTAGTTATCTTGCCCAGGAAATTCCATGGACAGAGGACTCTGGCAGGCTACAGTACATGAGGCTGCAAAAGAGTTGGACATAACTTAGTGACTAAACAGCAACAGCAACAATAAGGAATATATAGGGGAAATACATTCACAACTTTAAGGTAGACAAAGATTTATCAAGAGGACACAAAAACCATGAACTAAAGAAAAAGTTGATAAATTGGATATTATCAAAGTTAAAAACTTATCAAGAGACTTTGATGAGAAAATAAAAAGGCAAAGTGGATTGGGAGAAAATATTAGCAATACATATGTCTAGCAGAGGATTTGTATTCCTAGTATACAAATGTCCTACAAATCAATAGTAAAAAACAATCTCAATAAAATTGAGTGAAACATTTAAACGTCTCACAAAAGAAAATATATAAATGGCTAACAATCACATGAAAAGGTAATAATAGCATTAGTCATAAAAAATACAAATTAAAATAACAAGGAAACGCCACTACATCCAACAGAATGGTGAAAATTAAAAAGACGGACAATATTGAGAGCTGGCCAGGATGTGGGCAACCAGAAAACTCTAACCTTGCTGGAGGGAGTGTATAGTACAGCCTTTTGGAAAACAGTTTGAAAGTTATTTGAAAAGGTAAACATACCCTTATCATTCTACTTAGCAATTTCGCTCCTAAGTATTGAGTCAAGAGAAATGAAAATGTATTTCTGTGAAAAGATTTGTATACAAATATTAAAGGAGGCTATTATTCATATAAGCCAAACACTGGAAACAAGTCCAATGATTGGCAGATGGATCCACAAACTCGGGCAGCGTCACACAGCAGAGTATTGTTGAGCAATAAAAGCGCACAAATTACTGATATGTGAATAAATCACCAGAGTACATACGACAGGATTTCACTGATACAATGTTCAAGAAGGAACGAAAGTAATTTGCTGCAAAAGAAATCAGAACAGTGGTTACCTTTGAAAGCAGAGGGAAAGAGCTGACTGCAAAGGAGCAAGAAAAAATTTTAATTTTACCCGGAAGTGTTTTGCATCTTGATGCACGTGGTGATTTCATGGATATATACATTTGTCAGTATTCAAGGACTGTATGTAATCGCCACTTCCGCCAAAAGCTGGGAAACTTTCAGATCATTCACGCCCATCTCTAGATGTAGAGGGATCCTAAGGCCCAGAGAAGGCAAAGGACCCGCCTAGGGTCACACAGCAAGTTGGGACTGGAGGAAGTGCTGGAATCCAGCGCCCTCTCAATCTGTCCAACTGCTCTATCCTCCCCGGACCTGGGAAAGAGAAGGGGGCAGGAAGACAGAAAAAAGGGATGGAGTAAAAGAGGAACCGCCCCCCCCTCCCCGCCCCGGCCCATCCCATAATGGCTGTCCACAAGGCCTCGAAGAGGCCTCTGCACGCTGGACTTGGGCAGCTTGGGACCTTTCCTCTAGCATTAAAGGGAATCCTAGATGACTGCAGAGTATGGGAGGGGCCTAAAGGCGGTGGTCTCAGTCCTCTCCCTACCCAGCATGGGGTCTGAGCATGCGCCTGCGCAGTGCGGGCTGGAGGGGTGAGGGGCAGGTTGTGGGGGAGCAGGTTGTGGGTGGGGGGCGGTGAGGCACCAGAAGGCGAGAAGGGAGCACGGGGGTGGGGTGGGGGGCACCTGGAGGAGGGGAAGTGGTGATGCAGAGAGGCGGCCGAGTTGGAGCCTCCGTGGGCCGCTTGCCCCTAAATCAAGCGGCTGCATGAATAATAAATAAGGACCGCTCGGATCCTTAATAGTAGTCGCATGTCTTATTAAACTAATATTTCACAAACTTTTATTCTCCCTGTGGTTGGAGGTCGGGAACAAAGAATCCCCCCTCCCAGGCTTGTGGCAGGGACTGGGGGACCTGGGGGGGGCGGGGCAGACCCGACGGCAGGAGCTCAGCCTGCGCCCCCCAGAGGGCCCTGGAGGGGACCCATCCATCGCTGGTTGTTCATTCATTCTTTCAGCACACGTCCAAAGGGCTCCTCCGGAGATGAGCCCTGCACACTGGGACACATACGTAAATCGGTGGGATCCTGTTCCTGCCCTGAGGGGCCCTCAGGCATGGGTATGGGACAGACAGACCCCTCAATAAACTGTTGTCCTTGGGAGCCACCGGTGCAGGAACAAAGGGATGCACAAAACACCCAGTTTCTGGGAGGAGGGGAGGCTGGGAAGGCTTCACAGAAGGAGACCTTACCTCTGAGTCCTCTGTCATCCCGCAATGAGCAAGGCAAGCACTTTGGGTAGAAGGGACTATTGGCACAGGGCACCCTGGAGTCAGACAGACCTGAAGTAAACCCACCTCAGCCACCAGCCACGTGGCCTTTGGGCTGCCTCCTTGCTGTCCCTGGTCCAGAGGAGACAAGGGACAGGCTGGGAGAGGAGGTCTCTGTGCAGGAAACTGCTGGGGCTTGTGGGGTTGAGAGGGTAGAGGGTAGGGAACCAAGAGGGTCACCCCTGAGCAGAAAGAGCAAGGAACCTATGGACCTGAGACCCAGAGTAGGGGCTCACCTGTATCCATCCTCTTCTCTCAGCCAGGATCTTCTCTCAAATCTTGGCTCCATCACCATCTGTGCAAGCAGAGTCAGCGACTGTGTGCTCACGGTTCCAACCACTCTCTGGCTGAGGAAACATTGTGAGTTAGAAGAATTATAGTGGGAGCTTACTCACTTCCCCTTGCGACCAGCCCCCCTCCCCTCTCCCTCCGGGTTCCAGGGGATGGTCTCTGGGTACTAGTCCAGGATGTCCCACCCCCGTTGCACAGCTGGCCACAGCTCTCCCTTCTCTGGACTGTGCCTCCCTTGGCTTCATTGCTGCATCCTCCTTGCCTCCCCACCTGGCGCCAGGCTGTGCTGAACACCCGGCTCTGGACTGGGTAGAGTCGAGGAGCTCTGCCCTGGCTGCCAGTCTTCCTCATCCTGTAGGGGAGGCAGAGGGCGCTGGTCCTGCTGGCATCTCATTCCCTCCAGCAGCTTGAACCACTAACCCTAGCCTGCCAGATTTCCAGCCCAGACCACTCATCTGAGCATCAGACTAAGGCTCCAAGTGCTCCCTAGTCTCCCAGGCTCTTCGACTCCACAGGGTCAGCACTGAATCTCCCCCCTGCCCTTTGGCCTTTACTCTCAACTGAACAGCTTTCTTCTTCCGGCGCTCAGCATCATCCCTCCGCTGATGGGGTCAGATGGTGTGATTTCTCCCTCTCCCACCCCCAGCCCCATCCACTCCACTGAAATTCAGCCAGTCCTGCGTCTCAGCTGGTTCTCCAATCTTTCCTCTCCTCTCCACCTGCTCCCACTGCCCTGGCTCTGGCCTCCCCTCTCTGTCACTTGGCCTATTTCCCCAGACCCTTCACAGGTCTTCCCATGTCTCCTCTCCCCCCAGCCTCATTCATCTTACATCCACTGTGAGATTAATCTGCCAACCACTCAGGTGTAACCTCAGACAGCTTCCGTGTCTCTCCACTGCCCACAGAATGTCAGGCTCCATAATCTGACATTCAGTGCTCTTCTCACCCAACAGCTGCTCTTGACCTGTTATTCTAAACGTAGTTCCTTCTGTGTGCATGTACACACACACACACACACACACACACACACACACATGCCTAGTTACCCATCTCCAGCTATGTCCTGTGAATATATATATATATATATATATATATTTTTTAAGACAGAAGATGGTAGAAAAGAAGTACCGAGTACAGAAGAAAAGTACAAAGTATATCTCTTGGAATGGGCTGTTTAACCTTTATGAGCTTCCTCATCTATAAAATGGGAAAACAGCAACATTTTAAATAGCTTTTTAAATCATTCTTTAACTTTTATTTTATATTGGGGTGTAGTTGATTCACAATGTCATGTTAGTTTCAGGTGTACAGCAGAGTGGTTCAGATATATGTATATGTAAATCCATTCTTTTTCACATATAGGTTATCACAGAATATTGAGTAAGTTCCTTACTTACAAGAGTAAGTCCTTCTACGATTATCTGTTTTTATATATAGTCCTGTGTATATGTTAGGGGCTTCCCTGGTGGCTCAGAGGTTCAAGCGTCTGCCTGCAACGTGGGAGACCTGGGTTCTATCCCTGGGTCGGGAAGATTCCCCTGGAGAAGGAAATGGCAACCCACTCCAGTATTCTTGCCTGGAGAATCCCATGGATGGAGGAGCCTGGTGCGCTGTATATGTTAATCCCAACCTCCTAATTTATTCCTCCCTGCCCACCTTTCCCCTTTGGTAACCAGAAGTTTGTTTTCTAAGTCTGTGAGCCTGTTTCTGTTTGGTAAATAAGCTCGTTTCATTAATAGTGGTTTTGCATAAGTTTCAACATCTCGGCTAAAATTCTAGAATGGAATAGAAAGGAAAGATCTGTGAGCACCTAAGAGGAGGTGTGTAAACCCGGGAGGGTGGTGGGTGTGCTAGGAAAAGGCACATTGGATCGGCCCATGTTCTTGTCTGTAGGTTAGCTGCTCCAGTCGGTTAGAGAAGGGAGGCTCTGAGAGAAGGGGTCTAGATGCCTCAAAGGTGGTTGATGAGGCCTCTTGGGACATACTTGTAGAAGTGATGGGGAAACACGAAAACATGAGATGGACAAGAACCAAGTGAACAACTACCAAGATGGCAGGCCGTGTCCACACAGGCGAACCCTTGGTGGCTTCAGGGCTCAGTGCTGTTCAGCGGTGGTCTCAGTCCCTTGTGCGTGAAGGTAGAGGAAGAGAGCTTGCTGGAGGAAGAGAGCTATGCTGGCTCAGAACCAGGGCAAAGCCATGTGCCAGGGCCCCTGAGACTGCTTGTTTGGAAATAACTTACAGGAGAGAGTCCCAACCTACCTAGTATGCGTGGAAGAGGGGTGGCAGGGAAGGGGAGGCTGATAATAGCACAGTGATCGCTGAAGGGGCTTCTCTCTGGTATTAAGCCTCTCACACACAGGCTTATGCTGGAAGAAAGTGGGGGTTCCAGCAGGTCAAAGGACCTAGCAAGGTCACCTGATCACAGGGCGGCAGGGCCAGGACACCAACGCGGGACACACGGCAGTAGCACCAGCTGTTCTAAGCTGCTGCTTGTCGGAGCAGCAGCCTCGACAGCCTGGAGCCTCGGGTTTTTCACGCTTTTTACTACATAGGACAAATCACAGAGGAGGTGGAAGAGGAGAGGCAGCCCCTGGTACCTCTCCAAGAAACCTCAGAGCAGGGTCTGAACACTGTGCACCAAGGTGGAGGGAATAGTCCAGACCCGTCTGCCCTGCTCAGCCTGGAGCAGGTCCCTGGCTCAGCCCCCAGAGCACCCAGCGCTGGGAGGGGATTGGCTGGCAGGCCCAGGGGGAATATTTGGAGCAGCTGAGAGTGGTTGCCTCTGATGATCAGAAAGTGGGGTGCGGAGGAGTGCTGTGAAGAGCTCCTAGTTGCTGACTCAAGCCTCTGGGGAGCTGATCTGGGGTGGGCAAGAGGGTGGGGGCGGTGGGGGGCAGCAGAGAAAGAATGATTTTTGAAGTAGGACCTTCTCAGAGTCAGAGATCCCCAAGGATGGTAGTGAGTCCCCTATCCCTGTAGGTGGCCAAGTTAAAGCTGGGTGGTGACACTGGGGGAGATATTCTGGAGGGCATCAGGTATTAGAGGATGCTCTAGGTCAGGGATCCCCAACTTGGGGCTCTAAGGCCTGATGATCTGAGGTGGAGCTGATGTAATAATAATAGAAAAAAAGTACACAGTACATGTTATCTGCCTGAATCATCCCGAAGCCATCTCTCCACTGCCAGTTGGTGGAAAAGCTGTCTTCCATGAAACGGGACCCTGGTGCCCCAAAGCTTGGGGACTGCTGCTCTAGGCTGTCGAGGGTTCTTTCCACCTTGAACTTTGTGATGTTTTTGCATGAACTGTCACCTGGAATACCTTGTCTTCAAATTCTACCTCGGTGCCCAAAGGAAACCCCGCTCGTTGCAGGGAGTCTTACCAAAGCTTCAGACGGAATCTCATTTCCCCCGATTCATTCATGGTAAACCCGACACCCTGTAAAATGGAAGAGAGTGAAATCTCACAGAATTGTGTTAAACTGACAGGAGCCAGGACAACACGCTTTTTGGAGCACCCATCAGGGCCAGCCACTGGTCCCCCAGGGCACAGATGTTGACTGGTCTCATCTTTCCTCAACCGCCATTGGCATGGGGATGTTGGCTCCACATTCCAGATGGTTGTACTGAACACCTGTGAGTGAACTGACCTGCCGTAACTGGGATTTGAACCCTGGCAGGCTGGCTCTGGAGTCCCTACTCTGAATCAGTCCTGCGGCTGCCAGGACGATGCAGTGAGAACCCTGAGCAGATCCAGCATATAGCAGGCACTCGGTGCAATCAGCCTTTCATACCGCGATCTGTCTGCCACTGTCCCCGTGCCTCCGTCTTGCTGTCCCTGCCTTGCCCAGCCCTGTTCTCTCCGTTTCTCAGTCTCTCTGGCTTTGTCTGTCTTTTCTTCTCTGTCCCTGCCCATCTCCACATCCTCACCTCTGCCTCCTCTCTCCCCTGCCTTGGCTCTCGGTCTGTGTCCCTGTCCTTGTCCGTCATTCTGTCCTTCTCTTGGTGAATCCCAGCCCCTTTCCCGCCAGCCCCTCCCAATGGGCCCCTCGGCCCTGTGCTTCTGCGTCTCCTGTCTTCCTGGCGCCTCTCCCCACATGTCCTTTGTCTTTATGGCCCGCCCGGGGTCTCTCTCCCTCTCTCCTTCCATTTGTGAGCCTGTGTGTTAGTGGACAGGGCAGTGGGCTGGAGGCCACTCACTAGTGACCTGTCTCTGCGATCACCTCATTATTTATCACCAGGGACGCCAGTGTTTCCATAAATTACCCCGACCCGGAGCCGCCTGCGCCAGAATCAATAGTCGCCTCTCGCCTAATACCCAATTATTAATAACCACGGGGGAAGGGTGGCCAGACGTGGCACCCTGGGCCCTTGCCTGGCTGGAGGGAGGGAGTCCTGGGAGGGAGCTGGCATCCATGCCTGGGTAGGGCAAGAGGTGGGGTCTGGCAAAGGAACCGGGGTGTCCACATTCCCTCCAGGACCAGAGAATCAGACATGGTTCCTCCCTGAGGTCAGAGGGGAGAGGCAGCTCCCCGGCTCCAGGCACCTCTAGTCTGAGGATGGAGACCCACTAAAGCCTAAAGTCTGTTCCTTTGGGATACACCTGGGGCCTAGAGATAAGGTGCAGCATCCCAGGGAGGGGAGCTATGGTAGGACCCCAGCCTGCCTGGCTGCAGGCAGATCGGGTTTGGTTCTGTGGGGGTAATGGGGTGAGGAGGTGACCTGGGCCCTGCGCCTGGAAGGCAGCTATGCTCACCTCTATACCAATGCACACACGCCCGGTGCCCCGGATGGATGGCTGAGCCTCCGGGAGCTGGTGTTTGGTGGAAGAGACACCAGAGAGAAAGCTGTAAGGGTCGGGTAGGGGGTGGGCAGGGTACTTCAAGGGGGTGCCCAACTGATGGGGCCTGAGGCGAGGGGCTGAGGAGTCAGAATCAGCAGCTGTCCACTCAAGTAACAGGGGCAGGACAGGGGCCAGAGGAGGGGGGGTCTCTGGGAAGCCCCTGACCTTGGTGTATCCTGGTACCTAGACATACACAGGTGTGCGTGCATGCACACCTCAACTATTCTCTTTTCATTGTGCCCAGAGGCCCAGGGAAACACACACACGTATTCACACACACCCCTCAGATCGATCAACGCCATCACAAAGCAAAGACAGACACACTGAGAAGCACGTGGAGGCAGAAAGAGACCACATGCAGTCAGACACGCACCTTGTTAGGCACAATCACACACACACACAGGGACACCGGTACAGAGCCAGAGACACAAAGACCCCAAGTGAACATGGGTGCCGGCAGGCACACAGACGCATCGACATACAGAAATACTAATACAGCTTTGTACCTAGGTACCCGGGTCCCCCTGACTTCCCCCCAGCACACACAGGCACTCACACAGCTGAAACAAACATACACTCGCAGCCCATCTTGTGCAGCCCCTCTTCGGGCAATGCGACCTCTAAGGGCATCTTGCAGGAGCCAGGCTGAGGCTCCGGCAGCATTGGAGCCCAGTTGGTGCCAACACTGCCACCATGTGGCTACAGGGGCACAGTGCACAGGCCGCAGGCTGGAATGCCGGCCAGTGGGGATGAAACTGCGGAGCTCTGAGGTCTCACCCCCAAACCTGGGTCTCTTTGTCTAGATGAGCTTGACTGCCGTTCTGGCCACTTCCCAGTGAGACCAGACACGGTCGTGGAGAACTGGGGTCAGATTGGGTGGCAGCTGGAGCCAGCTACTATGAGCTAGTGCTGTCCACCCGGTAGAGCCTGGGCTGCCTCCCTTGGCCTGTATTTCTGTGACCTATTACCAGTGCCAAGTGGTGGGCAGCAACCCCCATGTTAGTGTAGGCTGGGTACCAAGCTACTTAAACTCAGCAGAGAGACCACACTCAATCCCAACCTGCAACTGCAATTATTCATTCATTTACCAAAATGTCTTGAGATTATTCTGTGCCCAAGAACGGTGCTGGGATGATACGGCGGTGAGCCCTGTATTAGTGCTGAGCATTTCCTAGGTGCTAGGGAGCTTGACACTGAAGGGACCACACAGTAAATGTTTATCAGTTTAAATAGGAAATTGCCATTAGTAGAAGTCCAAAGTGGATGACTATGGACAATTTCCTATGATCCACCCTAACGATGATAAGTGTATGTGTTACAAAGTAGGATAGATGAGGACTGTTATGAAAGGCTTCCTTGAGAAGGTGAATCTGAGCTGGACTTGGAAAGATGAGTAGATTCTAAGTAGCTAAAGACAGTGGAAGAGCTGTGCAAAGACCCTGAGGCAGGATGGAGTTTGTGTTTTGTGAAGACCAAGCACTTAGAGCCAAGAACTAAGAGGTAAGGGGTGTGAGTGAAGCTGGAGGGGTCTAGAGAACCAGACTTTTCATGCAGGACCCCAGGTTGCCATGGTTAGGACTTTGGACTTTTTCCCAAGGGCCCTGGGGAGACACTCCCTGAAGACGTTCATAAGCAGAAGAATGTAACAATTAGCTCATTGTAGAAGGATTGGGTGAGATCTTGGTCCAGTCATTCTCCACATCCAAGCTTTGTCCTGTAAAGTGGGGCTGTAATTTCTATCTTGCAAAAAGGATACAATAAGAAAATGTATATAAAGCACGTAAGTGCTTGGCACAAAATAAGTTGTCAGCAAATAGCAGCTCTGAGTCCTTATCTTCTTAGAAATTCAAAGGACCCCCATCCCCACCTCCATAGCAGTTTTGCGTGCCTCTTGGGGTCAAGTTCACCAGTGGATCCCAGAGCCCACTGAGGCATAGTTGTTCTCACTCTGGTTCTCGGAGGCCCTGGAGCACTTAGGCATCCTCCTCCCCACCCCACCTTAAGCTCTAGATCTCCCCAGGGGTGGACTCCCTCGGGAGAGCAGTGACTGGGAGGGGCCGTGCCCAGGTTCTCCATCCTCCGGGACACCATGCAGAGTCAGGGCAGAGACCCAGCCATACAGGCCTGCCAAGAAGGTAGCATTATCTCCCCTATACAGATGGGGACACCGAGGCTCCAGGAGATGAAGTCACACACTTAGTAGCCATGCTGGGATTTGAAACCCCCAAAATTATGCTCTTTATTTTTTTAAATCTCAAGTGCAGCAAGTTCACTTAATCACATATCGGTTCCAGTCAAGGTATTCACGTGAGGTCTGTCTCCTACCTGACTTGTTATTACTAGGAAACTGATATATGTTGGCTGTTCTTAGGTCCCCATTGTGGCAGAACCCTGTGCTTGAGGACCCACGGTGATTCAGGGACAGTCCCTGTCCTTGGGGAGCCCATGGCTGGTGACAGCGAAGTCTTGGGCAAAGAGCTTCAACTCTCCCGCCCAGAAGTGCTGATTGGAAGAATTTATCTTAGAGGAAAATAGGAACAAGGATCTATAAATGTGTTTGTATCAGAATGATAACAAAAATTCATGCCTTTCAATGAGGAATGAATGTATTATCATACAGCGATTTAATGGAATACTATGTAGCCATTTAAACTGATGATGGTGGTGTCACTTTATTGATGAGGAAAGATGACTCAAGCTTTGTTGTTTAGATTTTTTTTAAGTAGACCATAAAATAGTATTCATAGACTTCCATTTTTCAAAAAGCATAGATATATGTTTATATAATATTTTCTTGAATCTAAGATGTACATGTTTTTCACATTTGAACAGTATGAAATCAGTGTGCGATAACAATGACCACAAATGTTTAATGTGCTAATTCTTTTTTCCCTAAAAGGTATGCAGTTAAATCAATGATACACACTACAGTATTGTCCTAGAAGCAAGAAAAATACATACACGAAACATATTCACACACACACATATATATACACATATGAAAAATTCAGAAAGATACAACTGAGACTACTAAGTCATTAACTCTAGGTGATTTTCACTTTCTTTTTAAACCTTTCTGTACTGTCTGAATTTTATAAACTGAGCACAACTTATTTCTATAATCAGGGGAAAAAAAACCCACTATTTCTATATTAGAAAACATAACAGAGGTACAGTTCAAAAAAGACAAGGCTTCTCAGACACAGCAGACCAGGATGCTCAGCAGGAAGAGCCCCCAGGGTAAGCTGCAGGAACTTCAAGGAGAAAGAGGGGAAGGCAGAGAAGCCCTGGCAGCGGTGGTAAGGAGCTGAGCCTCCTGAGACAGGAAGGACTGGGGCAGGTGGACCACAGGTTTGGGTGCAGCAGGCCGATGAGGAGACAGCCTAAGAGGAGGCCTGGAGCTCCTGGGGCTGGAGGAAGGGAGCGTGTGACTTGAGGCCACAGAGATGACAGTAGCGGAGGTAGGGGTCATAGCTGGAATAATAACACAGCTATCATTTATTGAGGGCTTATTCTGTGTGAGGTTCTAAGTATTTCATATGTATTGACTTATGAGCCAAATTGTTAAAACGAAGTCACTAGGGTGGGCCCTCATCTAGTATGACTGGTATCCTTAGAAGAAGAGATTAGCACACAGATGTGCAGAGGAAGACCACCATCTCCAAGCCAAGGAGAGTGGTCTCAGAAGGAACCAACCCTACTGACACCTTGATCTCAGACTTCCAACCTCCAGAACTCGGGGGGAGAATCAATTTCTCTTGAGTCACCCAGTCCATAGCGTTTTGCTCTGGCAGCCCTAGCCAACTAACACGTCCATCTACCCCACCACAACCCTACAGGAGTAGGTGTTTCCCATTATCTTTTGCTGTGTAACAAGCCACCCTAAAACTTAATGGCTTAGAAGAACAATGATCATTTATTTTGCTCTAGGACTTGGCAGGGTCAGCCCATCTCAGCTCCGTACGGTATCAGCCGGGGCAGATGGCTTTCAGGATGGCTGGCCAGTTAGCGCTGTCAGCCGGAACACCTGCAGTGACCTCTCCAGGTGGCCACCTGGCTTCCCCACACCATGGCAGCCAGATTCCAAGCGTGAGCATCCCAAGTGAACAAGACAGAAGGACCTGGTGTTTTTATGATCTAGTCCTGGGAGTCATGCAAGATCACTTTTTATCATATCTGTCAAGGTAGTCATAAAAGTCTACCCAGGTTCAAGGAGAGAGAACACCATCCCCACTATTCCCTGGAAAGAGTCAATAGTTCTTATTAAAAAAGCTCGTTGGATAGAATGTGCATTGTGGCTGATATCTTAGGAAAATGAAATCTGCTCCCTTGTGGCTCAACTGGAAAGAATCTGCCTGCAATGCGGGAGACCTGGGTTCAGTCCCTGGGTTGGGAAGATCCCCTGGAGAAGGAAATGGCTACCCACTCCAGTATTCTAGCCTAGAGAATTCCATGGAATGTATAGTCCATAGGGTTGCACAGAGTCAGACTCGACAGAGCGACTTTCACTTCATAGTAGGTACTATTATTGTTCCCACTTTACAACTGCGGAAACACAAGTAGAAAAAGAATTTAAGTGATAGGCTAAGATCAAGCTTGTGAATGGTGACATTGGGTAGGTTTGTGCTGGATCATGAAAAGCTTTGAATGCCAAGTTTAAGGTTTAGCTTTGAAGTAGGTGGGCAATGGGAAACCACTGAGGTTTTTGAAGCAGAGGGGGTGCCATCATTAGATCTGTGTTTAAGGAGAATCCCCCTGGCTGCAGAATAGAAAGAGGAAGGGAGGAGGAGAATTTGAAGGCTGTGAGGAGGCAAGGGCCACAGTCCTGCTGAGCAGGGATGCAGCCCAACCCAGGGCAGCGCTTAGGGGATGGAGGGAAGGGCCTGGCCGCTGATCTGCTGCCCGAGGGCCTCTGAGTGGTGAACAGTGCCCGTCCCACCCTTCCATGGACCAGGTGATCCCTTGGTTCCTCTAAGATCCACTGCCTCACTAGATACCTTGCAGGTGGTTCTGCCAGCCTCTCCACAGAGGCTGGGGCCCTGCCAGCCCATCTCACTGGCTGTCACCACATGCTGATTTGATCTCACTGTCCCTGTGTGTGTGTGTGCTAAGTCACTTCAGTTGTGTCTGACTCTTTGCAACCCTATGCACTGTACCCTGCCAGGCTCCTCTGTCCATAGGATTCTCTAGGCAAGAATATTGGAGTGGGTTGCATTTCCTTCTCCAGAAGATCTTCCCAACCCAGGGAAGGAATCTGCATCTCTTATGTCTCCTGCATTGGCAGGTGTGTTTTTACCATTAGCACCTGCCTGGGAAGCCCTTGGTGTTGCCCAATGAACAAATGAATGAGTGAATGAATGAATTAATAGGAGACAAGCCATAAAGAAAATCCCAGTAACCTGAGTTTAAAAAAAGGGAGGGGGGTATACCTTAAATATAAAACTGCACAGAATCGTAGATATAGGGTTTCTAACCGGAAACCCTGGCAGGAATCGAGGACCCGGGAGGAGTTTGAGAGGCCTCCAGAAGTGGGTGGAATCAGTTCAGTTCGGTTCAATCACTCAGTCGTGTCCAACTCTTTGCAACCCCATGGACTGCAGTATGCCAGGCCTCCCTGTCCATCACCAACTCCCAGAGTTTACTCAAACTCAAGTCCATTGATTCGGTGATGCCATCCAGCCATCTCATCCTCTGTTGTCCCCTTCTCCTCCTGCCCTCAATCTTTCCCAGCATCAGGGTCTTTTCAAATGAGTAAGTTCTTTGCATCAGGTGGCCAATGTATTGGAGTTTCAGCATCAGTCCTTCCAATGAACATTCAGGACTGATTTCCTTTAGGATGGACTGGTTGGATCTCCTTGCTGTCCAAGGGTCTCTCAAGAATCTTCTCCAACATCACAGTTCAAAAGCATCAATTCTTCAGTGTTCAGCTTTGTTTATGGTCCAACTCTCACATCCATACACGACTACTGGAAAAACCATAGCCTTGACTAGACAGACCTTTGTTGGCAAAGTAATGTCTCTGCTTTTTAATATGCTGTCTAAGTTGGTCATAACTTTTCTTCCAAGGTGCAAGCATCTTTTAATTTCATGGCTGCAGTCACACCATCTGGAATAGGAAACAAAAAAAGCCCAGCTGGGACTGAATTCTGATTGGATACAGTGAAGTGAAGTCGCTCAGTTGTGTCCAACTCTTTGCAACCCCATGGACTGTAGCCTACCACGCTCATCATCCATGGGATTTTCCAGGCAAGAGTACTGGAGTGGGTTGGCATTTTCTTCTCCAGAGGATCTTTCCCGAGCCAGGGATCGAACCTGGGTCTCCTACATTGTAGGCAGATGCTTTACCGTCTGAGCCACCAGGGAAGTAGGTGTCAATAATTGCGGCTGCTCCATCGGTGAGCCAATCAGCTGGTCTTCAAGGGATGCACGAAAACAGGAGCTTCAAAATTCAAATCCCTCCCTCCTCCACAACTGACTCCGGCCAGATCTAGGGAGTCTTGTTTCCGTCCACAGACTCAGTTTTCTCAGCTGCAGAGTGGGAGTGAGAGCGGCGCCTCTCGATCAGTTTTGCTTCACCGACTCAGCTGTGGGAAAAGCACCAGCAATGGGTCCAGCTGGAACGGGGGCTCAGGAAGTGAATACCCATCACCTGGGGACTTCTGACCTGGGAGCTGCACCCGCAGAGTGACATGTGTCTGGAGTGAATGTCTGCTCACACTTCTCTCCTGCCACCCTACTCCTAAGAGTAGGGCCTGTGTCCCAGGACTCAGCTAGAGTCAGGCAGGAGGAGGGCTGGGGAGAGGCCCGGGGAGTTAGCTGCTACGAGCTGTCAAGATTTCTTATTGGACTTTGCCACAAAAGGAAGGCGGTATTGTGCATGAGCAGAAAGGCAGCTCTGTCTTATGCAGACCCTTCTGAATGCTAGTCAGGATGCCCGGGGGGCCACAGAGGCCACATGGGAGAGCCACCTGGACCCAGGGGATTCAGGTCAGGGGTGAATGAGGGACTTCCAGTGGCCAGAAACCAGAGAGAGGAGGCAGGGAGGGCATATCTGAGTTGGCAGAAAGCCTGCGATGTGTCGGGAACCACCACACAGCCTTCTTCCAAGGAGGCTGCCATTTCAGTGTCCCTATTTTACAGATGGGCAAACGGAGGCCCAAACACATTGCACCTAGTCTGTGCCTTGAACCTAGGCCTGTGTGATTCCCAAACTGTGCTCTTTATCCTACATGCCCTGCCTATGGAGAGACATGGAGGAGGAGGATGCATCGACAAGTTGGACCCCAGCAGGGGCATCTTGGGGCCAGAGGAAGGCAGTGTGCCCTCTCCTAGGTCCCTGTGCCCAGGCACCTCTGCGTGGGCTCTTCCTAAGCTGGTTTCCATAAGTTTCCCCTGAACCTCCAAGGAGTATTCCTTTTGGATTCATGGCTCCAGCCAGCCTACACTGAAGGGGAGAGCAAAGCAAAAGTAGATTTATCTTCTGTGAGCCTAAGACTGGGACAGCTGAGTGTCACTGGTCTAGCCAGCTGTGGCAGTGGGAAGCAGGAGCCCCGGAGGATGGGGCCAATGGAGAGACCCCGGCAGAGCAAATGTAAGTGAAGAAGGACCATGGGCCGGGCTGGTGGCTCCTGATACCCCACCTTCTCCCCAAGATTAGATTTACCTTTGGATTCCAGGGCCCCCACCTGGAGGCCCAGCACTGCCTGGAATGATGTTCTAGTGTTTCCAGGGCTCTTGGGCTAGACTTTGCGCTTCAAGCTGAAGGCATTCCCGTCTTCAGATTCTTGTGATCTTCACCTACCTGGTATCCCTGCTGGTCACCCCATGCCCCCTCGGCTGTCCTGATCAGGGCAGGAAGCTCATCTGGTGCCAGGAGCAGGCACAGAATTTGGCCATGCTGCATTAAGGCCATCAGCATCCCCACAGGGCCCCAGTCTTGCCCACACTCTCTCCAGCTGGATCATCTCAAGGCCAGGCTCTTCCAGCCCTTTGGACATGGGTTTGAACAGCTCCCCGTGCAGCCAGCTGGCCTATGGCCAGTCCAGGTCCTGAAATATGCCCCCTTAACTCCCCCAACCCACTGTGTCCAAACACCCGTGCCCCTCCTGCTCCCAGAGCCAGCCCCCCCACCCCCATTTCTGTTGGATTTGACATTCGCCCTGTGGCCCAGACTCCCCAGACCCCCCCGCAGCCCTGCCTGGGGACCCTGCCCGGGTTCCAGCTGGCTGGCGAGCCCAGCCAAGCATCACGGCTCCCGCGACATCCCTGAGTGACAGGAAACAACTCGCTCCTTCCAAGAGGCGAAGCTCTGACAAACACTCACTAGGAAATAATAAAGTGGCAAAATAATTCTGCATCGGACACACTTACCAGAGCAGAAAGCGTCTGTGGAGGAGACAACATCTTGTACCATCTATCTTCCTTAAATCCCCACGCTGTGACAAAGTGGAGGGCAAAATCATGATGAATGATCGGACACATTTAGCCAGTACCTGTGTTCTGTAACGAGTGCGCCCGGGAAAGGGGCCCTAATGAAGATCGGTGCCCCCGCCCCAAACCGGGCCTCGTCAGAAACAAGTCTTTATTATGAAATTGGCGCCTGGTTTTCATCCCAGAAAGGATGGAGGCGCGAGGTGTGACATGAATTAACGCTGGCACCTGCAGGGTCAGCCTAGCCCTTGCTGGCGGTACAGAGACAAACGGGTTCGGCTCCCGCCACCACCCTGCGTCTGGTTGACAAGGCGCCAGTCGCCTTCCGATTGTGCGGGAACACGCCTGGGTTTTGTTCCTACCCGGCCCACCATCATTTATTCTGCTGCCTCATTTGAATATGATGAATACTGTAGTCCTTTATTTGTTCACAACAACCAAATAATTGTAGATCCATGGGCTTCAGGGCAATTAATCACATTTTTCCCTCCACCAATCCACTATAAACATGACATTGAACAATAAAGTACATTAACCTCTGCTTTGCACAAAACTTTGCTTATTTAAACACCGCAAGGTTATTTGTTTTCCTTCTTGCCAGGCCCCTGCCACCAGGGAAGGGTGGTGAGGAGAGAGGGCCCAAGCCATACCAGCCAAGCCATTCCAGCCCATCCTGGCCCCCAGCTCAGCCAGGAATGAGGCAGGGAGCAGGCAGCTATGGCTGCAGGTGTTGGAGTGAGCACCTCTGGGACAGAGTTTCTGGCTGTGAGCTTGTGTGTGTGTGTGCATTGGTGTGCCAGGTAAGGCTGTGGGTGAATGTGTGTGAATGTGTCTGCATCCCATGTGTATTTGTATACATGTATGTGTTTTTCTAAGTCTGCTCTCAGAATAGAGCTTCTGAGGACAAGGCCTGAGTGTGTGTGTTCATGTGTAGATGTGTATTGTGTGTATATATATACATATATGTGTGTGCTCAGTCACTGAGTCGAGTCTGACTCTTTGCTACCCATGGACTATATGTAGCCCACCAGGCTCCTCTGTCCATGGGATTCTCCAGGCAAGAATACTGGAATGGGTTGCCATTTCCTCCTCCAGGGGATCTTCCTGACCCAGGAATCGAACCCTCGTCTCTTGCATCTCCTGCATTGGCAGGCACCTTCTTTACCATTGCACCACCTGGGAAGACATGGATTTGTGTGTGTAAGAGTGTGTGCAGATGTGTGGCCTTTTAAAACATGGTTGCACAGTATTTCACATTTCTCCCATCGACAGAGGGGGTCTGTATTCTCCTCCCATGAATCTGGGAGGACTTCTGACTGTTTTGACTAAATAGGAGGACAGAAGTGATGCTTTGTGATTTCCAAGGCTAGGTCATAAAAGGTCACACCATGTTCACCTTGAGCACTCACTCTTGGAGTCCTGAGCTGCTATTTAAGAACCCCAACTACTCCAGGCCACCATGCTAGAGAGGCCACATGGACAGGCTGTGAGATCTCAGAGAAAGAAAGAGATGCCTGATGAGCACTCAGCCATTCAAGTGGTTCCAGGTGTCAGAGATGTGAGCAAAGATGCTTCCATTTATGGGATTCTTCCCAGCTAAGGTCTTGGTCATAGTGGAGCAGAAACAAGCTGTCCCTTGAGAGCCTACTAAAATGGTTATTGCTTCTTGCCACCAAGTTCAGGGTAGTCTTGCTGTGCAATCGTAGATAACCAGAATAATATGTATGTGTCACACACACGTATGTACTGAGTGTGTACATGTGTCCCAGTGTGTCTCAGAATACTCGTTCCTAGGGCAGGGTCTCAGAGAAGGCGATGGCACCCCACTTCAGTACTCTTGCCTGGAAAATCCCATGGACGGAGGAACCTGGAAGGCTGCAGTCCATGGGGTTGCTAGGAGTCGGACACGACTGAGCGACTTCACTTTCACTTTTCACTTTCATGCATTGGAGAAGGAAATGGCAACCCACTCCAGTGTTCTTGCCTGGAGAATCCCAGGGATCGGGGGGCCTAGTGGGCTGCTGTCTATGGGGTCACACAGAGTCGGACACGACTGAAGCGACTTAGCAGTAGCAGCAGTAGGGCAGGGCCTGAAAGTCTAAGCATGTGTGTAGGCGGTATGTTCATGTGGGCATGTGTATAGGAGCAAATGCTGTATATCAGCGTGTAGGTGAGTAAGGTGAGTGTGTATAAGTAAGTCAGTGTGAATGTCAGCGTGTATATTTGGATGCACTGTGGGCTCAAATGGATCTGGCGTTTTTGTAAATCTATGGACAAATATTTTTGTCCTTAAGATCCTGAGTGGGTATCTACCTGTAGATGCACATCGTTGGAGGGACATTGCTGGAGAAGCCAGCCTCCCTGCCAAAGGGCTTGTCATGGGTGGGTGGAATGGAAGTGGGTTTCATAGGCAGGGATGTGCTCAAGAAGCTCATGGAAGCAAGACCCCAGGGCAGGGAGAACCCATTCATGCAGCACCTCAAGGAGAAGGAGATGCCGAAAGTGGAGGGCCTCCCAGGGATGTGGGCTGAGCACCAGCTGTACCAGGTGGTGCCCGTGTGTCAAAACAGGGGATCGGTCAATTGACTGGGATGAGATGAAATATGAGATTGCCTTCAAAAATGGCATCTTCAAGAAAATTCTCCCCCAGTAACGATAAATGTAAATGGCAATTCTTCATAAAGGAAAGAGAAGCCATCAGATGCACAGCCGCTCCGCTCAGTCACCCAACATCTTGGTTACAGGATCTGTACTCTCTTCTTTCCCACCAGGTTGAACAGAGGAGCTGCCCTTTCTCTTTGAGGCAGCCTCTTCCCACCCCCCACCCCCAAAAGAATCTCATTCCACCTGTCAGTCACTGTGGTCCTGATTGCAGCTGTCATGCCAAGGGTGGTATCACTGGAGCAGATTATTAAAGCCTTAGGTTTGTGATGTGCGGCCATTGACTTGGTGAACTTCTTTTCTACTCCAATCCAAAAAGAGGATCTGAAACAGAACAGCAAACATAGTTATTTATAGTTTTGCCCCAGGGTAATATTGTCTCCCATCCTCTGTCATCAAATAGTCCAAGGAGTTCCAGCCTTCTTCTTGATTGCACAAAACATCTCATTGATCTGTTACATCAATGACATTATGCTGATACAGACAAGCAGAAAGTGGCCAGCTCACTGAAGGTTTAGGGAGGATACATGCATACCACAGGGTGTGCATGTATTTATAATTTATGTAAGTGGTATCCTATCTTATTACTGTTCTCTTATTTTTCCAATTGGCACTGTTTTTTAGGATCCATCTGTGTTGTTATCTGTACATTTGTTCCTTTGCTTCTTAATAATAGTGAGGACCAACCCAGATTGCTATTTTTTCCCTCCAAAAACCTGCAGCAAACATCCTTGTAGATTTCCCATTGTGCACATGTGTTAGAATTTCTTTCGGGTGTGTGTGTATGTGTGTGTGTGTGTGTGTGTGTGTGTTAATTTGCATAAGTAGTTTGGGATCTCTCTCCAGAAAGGCTTTACCAATTTACACTCCCATCGGCCATGTGTGAGGGATCCTATCTTCCTCATTTCTGCCATTAATTGGTATTACTCAGCTTTGTAGCCTTTGCCAGTCTAAAGGTGTAAAGTGCTATCTTGTTTTAATTTGCATTTCTTTGACTACTAATGAGTTTGAGCATCGCTTCATGTGCTTATTAGCTTTTGGGGTTTCCTTTTCTGTAAATTGCCTGTCATATCATTTGCCCATTCTTCTATTGGAGTTGATGTCCTCTTCTTGTTGCTTTACAGAGTTCCTTGTAGATTCTAGATGTTAATCCCTTGTCAGTTTCAGACTCTGAAAAAAATCTCAGTCCTATTGTCTGACTCTTAATTGGTCCACGTTATTTTTTTTTTTTTTGAACACAACCTCTTAATTTTGACATAATCCAATTCAGCAAATTTGTGCAGTATATGGTTTGTGCTTTTAAAATTTTGTAAGATAAGCTTCCTTACCTTTCCATAAGCCCAAAGATATCCTCCCACATTTGTTTCTATTAACCCTATGATTTTTAACTTTCACACTGAGATCTTTAGTTCACCTAGAGGCCGCTTAGCATGTGGGCTGAACAGGGACCTAGTATGATTTTCCTAACAGAGTTCGTTTTCGCTCCTCTGGGTGCAAAACAATCCATCCTTTTCCCATTGGTGTGCAGTGTCACGTCTTTTTGCCCTCTTAAGTTCCTATATAGACAGAGGTGGGTCTTTGAGGTCTCCATTTTTTTCTGTTGATTTGTTTATCTGTTCTTGTGCGAACACTACAGGTTTTTATTATTATTACAATGACTTTATCCCTGATCTTATTCCCTGGTGGCTCAGATGGTGAAGAATCTGCCTGCAGTGCAGGAGACCTGGGTTTGATCCCTGGGTCACGAAGATCCCCTGGAGAAGGGAATACCCACTTCAGTCTTCTTGCCTGGAGAATTCCATGGACAGAGGAGCCAGGTGGGCTACAGTCCATGGGGTCGCAAAGAGTGACTGAGTGATTAACACTTTCACTTTACTATTTTGTAGGAAGGTGTACCCCCTTATTCCTCCCCCCTCTTTTTTAAGTTGACTTAGTTCTTCATGTACCTTCCATTACTGCATGTAATTTTTTGGAGCAGACTTACCAAGTTTTTAAAGCAAACACACACACATATACACACATACATATATTAATATATATATGGGGCTTCCCAGATGGTGCTAGTGGTAAAGAATCTGCCTACCAATGCAGGAGACACAAGAAACTCAGGTTTGCTCCCTGGGTCAGGAAGATCCCACAAAGTAGGAGGTGGCAACCCACTCCAGTATTTTTGCCTGGAAAATTCCATGAACAGAGGAGCCTGGTAGGTTACTGTCCATGCAGCTGCAAAGAGTCAGACATGACTGAGCACGTATATATATGTAACTGTAATTATGATTGGGATTGTGGTGAATTTATGAATTAATCTGGGAAAAGCTGACTTGATTATAATGTTAAGTCATCCTATTCAGGTGGTCAATTACTCAAGTTTTAAAGTTCAAGTCATAGAGTTCTTATAGGTTCTTAGATTAATTCTTAGATACTAAATAATTTTTGTTGCGATTGTGATGTATTTTATTTTTAATTACATCCTCTTACATTTATGATTTCATTACATATTACATTTATTATGTTTTTTGGTCTTTCACTTTTTATATTTTACTAGTTGGCAATTTCTGGTATAGAAAATTCTGGGATTTTTATTTTGGCTAGGTAAATCTTGGGTCTGAGCAATCTTAACTGAGCTTTCATATTAGTTCTAATAACTGATCTGTTAATTATTGGTACCTTAGATGGGTAATCATATCTACAAATAATGACAGTCTTATGGCTTCCCTTTCAAACCTCACAATCCTACTGCCTTATAGTATTATTTAGAATTCCTAATATGAATACTAGTCAAATGATCTCAGTTATTAGGGACTTCCTAAAGTTATGACCAACCTAGATAGCATATAAAAAAAGCAGAGACACTATTTTGCCAACAAAGTTGGCACTGTTGGACTGTGAAGAAAGCTGAGCGCCGAAGAACTGATGCTTTTGAACTGTGGTGTTGGAGAAGACTCTTGAGAGTCCCTTGGACTGCAAGGAGATCCAACCAGTCCATTCTAAAGGAGATCAGCCCTGGGATTTCTTTGGAAGGACTGATGCTAAAGCTGAAACTCCAATACTTTGGCCACCTCATGTGAAGAGTTGACTCATTGGAAAAGACCCTGATGCTGGGAGGGATTGGGGGCAGGAGGAGAAGGGGACAACAGAGGATGAGATGGCTGGATGGCATCACCGACTCGACAGTGAGTTTGAGTGAACTCCGGGAGTTGATGGACAGGGAGGCCTGGCGTGCTGCATTCAATTCATGGGCTCACAAAGAGTCAGACACGACTGAGCAAGTGAACTGAACTAAACTGAATAGTACATAAAGATGTATACTATATTATGTATATTACTTGTTTGGGGATGTATAAACTTTATCAAATTAAGTAGATTTTTTTCTGCTCTAAGTTAAAAAAAAAAGTATCTATTTTTTGCTGCTGGGTCTTGACTGATGTATGCAGGCTTTCTCTAGTTGCGGTGAGCAGAGACTACTCTCTAGCTGTGGTGCTCGTGCTTCTCATTGTGTTGGCTGCTCTTGTGAAGAGCATACGTATTCTGGAAACGAAGTCTTAATTGCCCCAAGGCATGTGGAATCTTCCCAAAGCAGGGATTGAACCCATGCCCTCTGCTTTGTCAGACACATTCTTTACTGGACTACCAGGGAAGTCTTCCACTCCAAGTTTTGTAGGAGTTGTTTTTCGAATCATAAAAGAGCCCTGTAAGTTATCAAATGCCTTTTCTGTATTATTTGAGATTATCATATATTGTTTTTCTCCCCCTATTAATGTTGAATTAAATGGTAACTTTTTCTGATGCTGAATTGTCCTTGTATTCCTTGAATATGATTATTACTTTTAATACATTGCTGGATTTAGTTAGCAAGTAATTTGTTTTGGACTTTTGATCTGCCTATAAGTGAAATAGGCCTGTGATTTTTCTTTTTTGCTTTTTTCCCATCTGATTTTGGAAGTAGCATTGTATCACCCCAAAAAAATCAGCTGGGCCAAGTTCTCTATTTTTCTGTCTTCTGGAGCAACTTGAATAAAATAGAAGATAGTTTCTTAGAGGTTTAGGAAAATTCTTATGTGCATGCATTTAAAATCTTCTGGACCTAGGTTTTTTGTTGGGTGGAAGGGTAGAAAGAGAAGATTTCTGACTGCCTGTTCACTTTCCTTAATGTTTATTTGTTCAGGTTTAATATATCTCTTCAGGTTTGCTTCCTTTTGAACAAATTTTGGCACTTTATGTTTTCCTATATAGCTAAGTAGTTTTCCTATATACCTAAGTACTTGTTAGCATCTAGCTCTTCATAATACTCTTTTATTATTACTAACTTCTCTCTCTTTTAATTATTTTTTTCTAGAACATTTTGGTTTTGTTACTCCTCTCTGTTTTCTCTTAACTATTTCATGACTAATATCTCTACTGTTTTTTCCTTTTTTGATTTGTGCTGGTTTATTCTTATTCATTTTCTTATTTCTTGATAATTAAACATAATTTATTTGCTGCCATAAATTTCCCACGAACTATTGTACTTAGCTGTGTCCATGGTTTTAACAAGCCTTGCTTCCATTTTCATTTACTTCTGAGCACATCTTCAGTCCTTTCAGGGCTGTGTTATAGCGGCTAAAATTCAGGGGCCCCGGAGCCTGTCTACCTGGGTTTGAATCCCTCCTGCACTTCACTGGCTGTTTGACCTTGAGAAAATCACTTAACCTCTCAGTGCCTCACTTTTAAAAAAACAATTAATTAATTTTTGGTTGCGCTGGGTCTTCGTTGCTGCGCACAGGCTCTGCGTAGTTGCGGCGAGTAGGGGCTACTCCTTGGTGTGGTGGGCAGGCTTCTCATTGCGGTGGCTCCTCTGTTGTATAGCACAGGCCCTAGGTGCATGGGCTTCAGTACTTGTGGTTCACAGGCTGTAGAGCTCAGGCTCAGTAGTCGGGGTGCATGGGATTAGTTGTTCCATGGCATGTGGAATCTTCCCAGACCAGGGATCAAACCTGTGTCCCCTGCACTGGCAGATGGATTTTTATCCACTGTACCACCAGGGAAGCCCCATGCTTCACTTTTTTCATTTCTATAATGGTAATATTTACATGAGTACTAACTCATGTAAGGGCCACCGTAGAACATGCCTGCATATAGCAAGTGGACATTTTAGCCTTCCTTTAATTGTTCCACTGGGATAGTACTCCTAGACAGAGGACACTTTCCTAATTCCTCTGAGAAAGACAGAAGAGAGAAACTGTGGACCTGGAGGTATACAGGAGACGTTGATCTTCCAGAGGCTCAGTCCTTGTGGTTGTCGCATTCTCCCCCGAAGGTTTTTTTGTTGGGTGTATTCAGGAAGGCGGGCTTCCCTGGTGGCTCAGCAATAAAGAATCCACCTGCCAATGCAGGAGGCACAGATTCGATCCCCAGGCCGGGGAGATCCCCTGGAGTAGGAAATGGCAACCTACCCCAATATACTTGCCTGGGAAATCCCATGGACAGAGGAGCCTGGCAGGCTACAGTCCACAGGGTTGCAAAAATCTTGGACACAACTTAGTGACTAAACAACAAGCAGGAAGAAGACAGGTTGCTCCCAGGGTGCAAGACTGCAAAGTAGATGAAACAGAACAACAAATGCACAGGAATGTCAAGGATACGGACAAGAAAAGGTTCAAGAGGTGATTCATGAAAGATACAGCAAACTAAATGTGGGCCTTGAGGGAGAAGAGACAAGAATGACCCCAGATTTTTACAGCCAAGCAGACAGGAGTGCTGACCCCTGAGAAGGGAGACTAGGAGGAGGTGAGTGTGGAACTGGGGTTTTGTTTGGGACATGTGATGCTCGGGTTTGGGTTGGCCAGGGCCTGGGGTAAGGATGTGGAGCAGGAGAGAAAGAGATGAGAGAGGAGAAAAGTAGGCCGGCTGAGGTAACCCGTCTTATTATGCGAGAGTGATGGGAAGGGGAAGGGGTGGTGTTAAGAAGGAGGTGGGCATGGTTAATTCTGTGTTTTAGGAATACATTGACTCCAATATTGAGAGTGGGGTGTTGCAGAGAAAGCAGAGGAGGGAGACAAGGTGGATGGTTCACCAGACACTAGGCATCACCCAGAGATGGTTTCATGTGCTTGTATAACCTGTGTGATCACAGAGGGTCCTACACTGCAAAGGGGACCGTGTTTGGCTTAATGCTCTGCTTTTGCTATCCTAAGATTCTTAATGATTTTCTCTTTGAATCTGCTTTTTGTAAGTCAAGTCTGATGGGACTTGAGCCTGTGCATGAGCGAAGGAGACTTGCCCAGTATGTCCATCTGCACTGGTCCTCATGATGTCCATGAGCACAGAGTCTTTGTAGACCCACAGTCCATGGGGTCTTGCACATTCATAACTATTTGATTGGTATTCTTTATATTTGAAGGAGAATTTGCCCTAATCTAAAGTCTTTGGCCATTCCCCTCCCCGCTTGCTGCTGCTGCTGCTGCTGCTAAGTCGCTTCAATCGCGTCCGACTCTGTGAGACCCCATAGACGGCAGCCCACCAGGCTCCCCCGTCCCTGGGATTCTCCAGGCAAGAACACTGGAGTGGGTTGCCATTTCCTTCTCCAGTGCATGAAAGTGAAGTCACTCAGTCGTGTCCGACTTGTCACAACCCCATGGACTGCAACCTACCAGGCTCCTCCATCCATGGGATTTTCCAGGCAAGAGTACTGGAGTGGGGTGCCATTGCCTTCTCCATTCCCCTCCCTTAAATATCCTTAAAATGTTGATCCATTTTTAAAACATAAAATGGTACTGTCTAGATTCTTGATGCCATCTAAATTTTCTTTTCCTTAAAAGTAACTTTGGGGACTTCCCCGGTGGTCCAGTGGTGAAGAATCCGCCTTGTGATGCAGGGGACATGGGTTTGAGCACTGGTCAGGGAACTAAGATCCCATGTGCCACAACTGAGTACTAAGCCTATGAGCTACAACTCGAGTCCAAGCACGGCAAGGAAAGATCCCAGACAAAGCAATGAAGATCTTATGCCTCAACCAAGACCTGATGGTTACTAATAAATAAAACCCATTTGTTGGCCATAGGAAACCATTCAAGGACTTAAAAGAGTAACTTGGACTTTTAACTTGAATACCTAAAAGATTTTTACTTTAAGGAACAACAGTATCACTAAGCTAAGTGTTGGTATTGACCATTGTAGATTAATTCTCATAGGACTGAGTATGCCCTTTCAATATTTAGATTCAATCTTTTTTTTTTTAATATTTTAATTCAGTTTTAAAATACTTATTCTGCTTCTGTGTTACTTTTAGGGGCCTCAATTATGCGTTTGTTGGATCTCATTTGCCTTTTGCATTTGTCACTTTCTCTCAAATCCTTTTTAGCTCTTTTATTTCTGTTTTATTTTCTTCACTTCTATTTTGTATCCTTTACTACCCTTGTGTTCCTTCTAATTTAACTTCATCTGATTGCCCTCCCTCTTTATTTTCTGATTTTCTCAGATTGTTTAAAATCCTCCTGTTGTCCAGCCATCTCATTTCTGAGTGCTTCTATTTCTCATATGTGCTGTTCTCTTAAAGCTTCTCACATTTTCTTAATTACTTTCAATTCATTTAGCTTAGCATCCACATATGTTCTCTTTGTCTGCCAGACTAGTAGTCAGTTTGTTTCCATTTCTATTTTTTTCCCTTGCAAAAACCTTTCTGTGGAGTTTTATTTTTCTTCTATTTCTTCAATTTAAAAGGTGGGTTTTTCCCTAGGTTTTAAAAGAAGGTTGCTGTGGAAATGGCAGAAATGCGCCAGGTGTCTTTCCCTACATTTTTTGTTGTTACTGTTAAAAACTCAAATGGTAGTCTCTCTGTGTAACTTTTTTTTTTTTATTCTCAGAAGTGAAGTGAAGTGAAAGTTGCTCAGCCCTATGCCACTGAAGGAAAGTTACATGGGTCAAAATAGCCTGGAGTTAAAATTTCCCTCCAGGTCCTCCCCACCATTCTATGCAAAACAAAGAACTCTCTCACCCGAAGGAAAAATTGGACATTAGGTTCATTACACCCAGCTCCCAGCCGATCCAGCCTCTGGCCGATCTCCAAAGTTTCTTGCCCCAGCCATTTAAGAGATAACTACTCCCAACAACCCTGGAGAATAACAGGCCCCCTTACGACAGTAGCTTTCCACATACATGCTTATATATACTTACTCTTTTCTTGGATAAGTGCAGCAGCTCACTAATCTGACTGCTGCCCCTTCTCGCCTCATTAAAGGTGATCTGTTCCTGTAAAGTGCCCGTCTCATTCTTATTCTGAACCTCACCTTCTCTAACGCCCTTACGTTACACAACTCTTTGCAGCCTCATAGACTATACAGTCCATGGAATTCTCCAGGCCAGAATACTGGAGTGGGTAGCCTTTCCCTTCTCCAGGGGAATCCTCTCAACCCAGGTCTCCTGCATTGCATGTGGATTCTTTACCAGCTGAGCCACCAGGGAAGCCCAAGAATACTGGGTAGCCTATCCCTTTTCCAGCAAATCTTCCCGACCCAGGAACCAAACCAGAGTCTCCTGCATTGCAGGTGGATTCTTTACCAACTAAGCTATCAGGGAAGCCCCTGATTCTCAGAAGTTAGCCTGAATTTTTTCCTGGGTTTCTTATTGTTCTATGGGCCTTGTTCTCCAATCTTTAGACTCTCACTGTCAAATGTGGTAACCACTCTTGAAATGAGTCTAAGTCCAATTTGAGATGTAAAATACAGCTTAGTATGAAAAAAACAAAATAACACATTAATAATTTTGTATTGATTACATGTTAAAATAATATTTTGAGAATATTGGATTAAATAAAATACATGATTAAAATTAATTTCATTTACTTTTGAATATGGATACTAGAATATATAGGCTTCCCTGGTGGCTCAGTTGGTAAAGAATCTGTCTGCAATGCAGGAGACACAGGTTTGGTCCCTGGTTTGGGAAGATTCCCTGGAGAAGGAAATGGCAACTCGCTCCAGTATTCTTGCCTGGGAAATCCCATCGACAGAGGAGACTGGTAGGCTGCAGTCCATGGGATCACAAGAGTCGGACACGACTTAGCGACTACACCGCCACTCCTAGAATATATAAAATCACAAAAGCGGCCTGCGTTGGTGGCTCATGTCATGTTCCTATTAAACAGTACCACTTTGGACTTCACATTTTGCTCTTGCAATAACTGCAGAATTTGCTTCATCTGGACTACTTCCTTCCTATTACTTGAACCTTTGCTCTTACTTCCTCTTACCATTCTTTCCTTGTTCAATTCATTTTTGGTTTCTAGCAATTTCCTTTCAGGCTTTAACACCTTGGAGTGTGTTTGTTCTGGATATTTATTAAATCCTTGAGAACTTAGACCCATCATAGAATTCACTTTTCTGTATCACCTTTTCTGTCCTCACCTATAGCCTGCATTTCAGGAGGACACATCCCAGATTATTCAGTGACTCTCAGATCGCCTTGCTCAGAGGATGGCATGTTCATCTGCTCAGGATGGATTATTCTCCTTTTGAGTATGCAAATATTTTAGAGATCTTTGGGGCTCTGTGCCATGGGTGGTCGACTTTTAGTCCCTGGTGCTCCTGATCCCCAGCTCTCATGTACTTCCTGTTATTCTCAGTGGTTGGGCCGCATCTGCTCGTACACTGGCATTCATGGAGGATCTTTAGCACTCAGCTGGTTCACCCCTCCCTCCCTCTCTCCCTCCTGTCCTTCCTTCCTTTGTACCCTGCTGTGTGGCATACAGGATATTAGTTCCCTAACCAGGGATCAAACCTGTGCCCCTTGCATTGGGAACACGAAATCTTAACCTCTAGGTTTCCAGGGAAGTCCCTATCACCTAATTTTATTGAAGAAATTGAGTACAGATTTTTTTCCCCTTTTGCTGCTGTGTTGATTTTCAGGGAACGTTTTAGGGATCATTGAAAAAACTACACAGATGCCATAGTCTCAGGATGACTAGACTTCCCTCATTTTTTTATATATACAATTATGTAATCTATCTGGGATTAATTTTGATGAACAGCATGAATTGGGGGATCTAACTTTATTTTTTCCTTTTTAAAAAGAGCAATTCCTCTTTTTCATATTATAAAAGTTATATGTATATATTGAAGAAAACATACAGTATGGAAGAGCAAAAGAGAAAAAACTAATTATAATCCTTACACCCAGAGAGAACCATTTTAACATTTTGATCTATAGGCTTCCAGGCATTTTTAAGTTGGCTGACCTTGAGCAAATTACTTAACATCTTTGAGATTCAGTACCATAATCTATGAAACTGGGGAAATAACATATTTCACTGAAACTAGTATGCCATCAATTGTAAGAATTACCTTTTTTGCCACTAAGAAAGAAAGAAAAAAAAAACACTGCCAATTAAACTATGACACACACGCAATTAATTTTAGGTATGTTGATATATAAAAATTTAATCTTAGAATCACTTGAAAATGGTAATAATGACCTTACAGGACTGTTATAGAGATAAGATGATATAATGTGTATAAAGCATGATAAATGGTAACTACTATCATTCCATTCTATTAATATACTGAAAGTTTATTTATCTAGCTTCCTATTGTTGACTATCTATGTTGTATCTATTATAAACATTAATGATTCATTAATAGATAAGTGAAAATGATAAAATATTAAATCTTAATGCTAGCCAAGAAATGCAGATCAAACAACAATACTATTTAGCACTTTTCAAATTAATAGGATTCTTTCACACTAAAGAAAAATTAGGAAAACCTCAATATCTGACAATACAACATAACTAAATAAATTGTGATTCAGTGGTATTCTTAGCCATAAAAAAAAGGTGATTTACGAAGGTGAGCAATTAATAATGTCAAACGCTACAATTCATAATGAAAGCCCAATTATGTATATCCATGTGCTTATACATAATTGTTCAACAGGAGATAGAAGAAGAGACAAAGACAGACAAATTAGTAGCCGGAGGCTTTAATTCACCTCTAAGTTCATGACATTTACATTAAAGAGTAATAATATAAAACACCTAAAAACATAATTAATGAGGTAGGTCTAAAATATAATCACATCGACTTATCCTTAAAAACAATGACTGCACGTTCCTTTCAAGTGGTCCTATTAGTTTACAAAACTGACAATGTATTCATTCAAAAAGAAAACAAAGGTAGGAATAGTGAGACAACATTCTCTTATCACAATGCAACATAACCAAAAATTAATAAGATGCAAAAAGCATTTTCCTGCCTATAAAATTTAGCACTTTCAAACAAGTTTTGAGTCAAAAGAAATCAAATTCCAAATTTCAGTGTTTAGAAAATGTGTATGTGCCCAGTCATGCAGCCTGCCAGGCTCCCTCCTTTGACCATGGAGTTTTCCAGGCAGGAATACTGGAGGGGTTGCATTTCCTACTCCAAGGAATCTTCCCAACTCAGGGATGGAAACGGTATCTCTTGTGTCTCCTGCACTAGCAGGTGAATTCTTTACCACTGCGCCACCCGGGAAGCCCATGTAGAAAATAGTGACAGTGAATATCCTGAATATTAGACCTATAAGATAGAGGTAGGACCGTGGTAAAACAAAGGAAAATTCATGGTCTTAAAAAATCAGAAGGAAGGAATCTTAAAGAAAAAAAACAAAAAACAAAAAACCAATGAATTAGAAAAGAAAATATTTAACACTGATAAATCCAGGTGCTAGTTCTTTAGGGCAAAAACAATAATATATCAGTGCTTTGGTGACCTAATAAAAAATGAGAAAGTACAAATGTACAAAATTTGTACAAATGTACAAATGTAATCATGCCAAGTAGAAAATAAATACAAATAAATAATTATAAGCATTGTAAGCACTCAATATGCCAGCAAATTTGGAAAACTCAGCAGTGGCCACAGGACTGGAAAAGGTCAGTTTTCATTCCAATCCCAAACAAAGGCAATGCCAAAGACTGCTCAAACTACCGCACAATTGCACTCATCTCACACACTAGTAAAGTAATGCTCAAAATTCTCCAAGCCAGACTTCAACAATACATGAACCGTGAACTTCCAGATGTTCAAGCTGGTTTTAGAAAAGGAGGAGGAACCAGAGATCAAATTACCAACATCCACTGGATTATGGAAAAAGCAAGAGAGTTCCAGAAAAACATCTATTTCTGCTTTATTGACTATGCCAAAGCCTTTAACTGTGTGAATCACAACTGGAAAATTCTGAAAGAGATGGGAATACCAGACCACCTGACCTGCCTCTTGAGAAATCTGTATGCAGGTCAAGAAGCAACAGTTAGAACAGAGCATGGAACAACAGACTGGTTCCAAATAGGAAAAGGAATACATCAAGGCTGTATATATTGTCACCCTGCTTATTTAACTTATATGCAGAGTACACTTTCACTTTTCACTTTCATGCATTGGAGAAAGAAATGACAACCTACTCCAGTGTTCTTGCCTAGAGAATCCCAGGGATAGGGGAGCTTGGTGGGTTGCCATCTATGGGGTCTCACAGAGTTGGACACCATTGAAGTGACTTAGCAGCAGCAGCAGCAGCAGCAGAGTACATCATGAGAAACGTTGGGCTGGATGAATCACAAGCTGGAATCAAGATTGCCGGGAGAAATATCAGTAACCTCAGATATGCAGATGACACCACCCTTATGGCAGAAAGTGAAGAAGAACTAAAGAGCCTCTTGATGAAAGTGAAAGAGGAGAGTGAAGAAGTTGGCTTAAAGCTCAACATTCAGAAAACTAAGCTCATGGCATCCAGTCCCATCACTTCATGGCAAATCGATGGGGAAACAATGGAAACAGTAGCTGACTTTATTTTGGGGGGCTCCAAAATCACTGCAGATGGTGACTGCAGCCATGAAATTAAAAGACTCTTAATCCTTGGAAAGGCTTACCTGGTGGTCCAGCGGTAAAGAATCTGCCTGCAATGCAGGAACCACAGGCAATGCGGGCTTGATCCCTGGGTCGGGAAGGTCCCCTGGAGTAGGAAATGGCAACCCCCTCCAGTATTCTTGGGCTTCCCTTATAGCTCAGTCAGTGAAGAATTTGCCTGCAGTGCAGGAGATCCGGGTTTGATCCCTGGGTCAGGAAGATCCCCTGGAGAAGGAAATGGCAACCCACTCCAGTGTTCTTGCCTGGAAAATCCCATGGATAGAGAAGCCTGGTGGGCTGCAATACATGGGGTCTCAAAGAGTCAGGCACGACTGAGCACCTAACACTTACTTACTTAATCCTTGGAAGGAAAGTCATGACCAACCTAGACAGCATATTAAAAAGCAGAGACAGTACTTTGCCAACAAAGGTCCATCTGGTCAAGGCTATGGTTTTTCCAGTAGTCATGTATGGATGTGAGAATTGGACTATAAAGAAATCTGAGCACCAAAGAATTGATGCTTTTGAACTGTGGTGTTGGAGAAGACTCTTGAGAGTCCCTTGGACTGCAAGGAGGTCCAACCAGTCCATCCTAAAGGAGACTAGTCCTGGGTGTTCATTGGAAGGACTGATGTTAAAGCTGAAGCTTCAATACTTTGGCCACCTGATGCAAAGAACTGACTCATTTGAAAAGACCCTGATGCTGGGAAAGATTGAAGGCAGGAGGAGAAGGGGATGACAGAGGATGAGATGGTTGGATGGCATCAACGACTCAATGGACATGAGTTTGAGTAAACTCTGGGAATTGGTGATGGACAGGGAGGCCTGGCGTGCTGCAGTTCATGGGGTTGCAAAGAGTCGGACATGACTGAGTGACTGAACTGAACTGAACTGAAGAGACACTTTACTTTGTGCATAAACTTTTGACAACTAGAAGAAATTGATACTTCTATTAGGAAAAAATAATTTGTCAAAATTGACCCCAGAAGAGAAAGAAATAATAAACAAATTGCCATAGAGGAAAGAGAAAATGGTGTTAAGTATTTACTCACTTTTTTGAAAAATAATTCATCCCAAACAGTTTTACAGGGGAATTCTACCAGTGTTTTAAGGGACAGATAATTCTAATGATACTTAAACTGTTTCAGTGCCTAAAAGAAAAAAATGTTTAATGTTCAAATTGATTTTGTCAAGCAAAGATATACAAATGTACATACTCATGTACATACATCTCTGAATACTGATATAAAGGTCCAAATTAAAATTGTAGCAAATAAAACAACAACAGCGCTTCAAAACAAAACTAATACACTATGACCAAGTATTTTCTATACTAATATATGAATAATTCAATATTGTAAAATCTAATAGAATTACTTAAAATTTATTCAAATCAATATTTAAAATTATTACCTATTATGTAATAAAGCACATATAGTAGCATGTTAATGGAGGAATGTAGATGGTAGATATATGCTTGTTCACAATGTAAGATTCTTTTATCTTTGGTATTTGTTTGAAAATTTTCATAATAAAATGGGAAAATATCTATTAATATAATTCATCATATTAATAGGTCTAAGGAGAAAAATCATAAGACCATATCCATGAACATTGAAAGGCATTTGACAAAATTCAATATCTGTTCTTAATTTTTAAAACATTTAATAAAATAGGAAGAGATAATTATTTCTTTAACATATCAAGTAGACTCATTTCACCCCATAAGCTAGCATTATACTTAGTGGGAAAAAACACTAACAGCATTCCCATTAAAGTCAGGATAAAACAAAAGTGTTCAATATCTTATTGAACTATTATTTAGCATTGTTCTGTAAGAAGTAATCAATGTAATTAAGGAAAGACATTAGAGGTATGAAACTAAGAAAATGGGACATTATCTTTATTTGCAGATGATATGATAAGATTATATGATTGTATAGCTGTAAAACCCGAGAGACTAAACTGCAAAACTTATAAAAATAACATAGCTCAATGTTGGGTACAAAATTAAGAGTCAAGAGTTGTGTGTGTATACATTCTTGGTACTTAAAATAGTATTTTATCATAATGAGAAATATGTGATATTTATATAAATAAAACTTTGAAATACTAAAGATCACAAATGATGACTTTAAAAATGAAAAGTTTTTGAACAGAACACTCACATTTAGGTGTCAGTTCTTTTAAAATTCATTTACAATATTATGAGATCCCAACAGTATTATTTAATGAAACCAACTGATTTTAAAGTTCAGATAAAAAGAAACCAAAATAGGAAACCAATTTTTAAGTGTCAAGAAATTAGAAGGAAAGAGGGCGCCAGATAATAGAATATTTGAGCTACATTAAGTGCAGCACAGCAGTGACAGTGCGTGCAGGTATAAACGGGTCAGTAGTTCAGACCAAAATTCAGAATTAGACCCAAAGATGCACAGTGGTTTAGAGTGCAACAGAGGTGGCATTTCAGCCCATGTGGAAAAGATCTTTCAGTAGTCAGCCCTGAGGTAACTGCATAGTCTCTTGGGAAAAAAGTCAGATCCCTAGTTTGTACTTTATACCAAATATATTTCAGGTGAGTTAGAGATTTAAACTTGGAAATTGAAACCGTAAGTTGCAGAAGAATGTTTTTATAATGTTGGAATAGCAAAGGCCTTAGTAAGTATGACAAAAGCTCAGAAGCCATAGAAAGATTGATAAATTCAACTATCTTTTAAAAAATCTGTAAGGCAAAAAACCACCAGAAGCCAAATCCAAAGAAATTGCAGACTGAGGGGAATTATATGCAACTCGTATCACAAAGAGCTAGGTTCTGTAACATACAAAACAATCCTAAAAAATGGAAAAAATAAGAACAACAATCCCAGAGGGGAAAATGTGCAAAGTCTCAAAAGTGCACATTCTCAGTGGGTGTTAACAGGCCTTCAGGGGCCAAAAATGAATTCTTGGGAGGTAAAATATCCTGGATATTACAATGGATTGTGACCCTCCAAAGCTCACCTCTAAGGAATAAACCTTATTCCTTAAGACAGTTTTTAAATTAACTAATACAGTTAATTAAATTTTTCTCCTTATGGAGTTGATAATGAAAAATTGTTGAGAAATATGAATTTAAGCAAATAGTTGACAGAAGGAAAATATAGATGGTTGTTGTGTTTTCAGTCTCTCATTCGTGTCCAACCCTATGCAACTTCATGGACTGTATCCCTCCAGGCTCCTCTGTCCATGAGATCTCCCAGGCAAGAATATTGGAGTGGGTTGCCATTTTCTTCTCCGGGGGATCCTCCCGACGCAGGGATTGAACCTGTGTCTCCTGACTCTCCTGCACTGGCAGGCAGATTCTTTACCTCTGAACCACCTGGGAAAAATACTCTCACACGAAAACTTTATGTAAGTGTTTGAAGCAGCATTATTCATCATAGCCAAATGGTTGAAACAGCCTCAATGTTCATCAATAGATGAATAAATAAAGAAAATGTGATATATTCATGCAGTGAAATATTAGACATGCAAAAGGAAATGCTGATACATGCTACAGCACAGATGAGCCTTGACAACATCATGTTAAGGCAAAGAAGTTGGGAAAGAGACTGGTCACAACAAACCACATATTATATGATTTTATTTATATGAACTGTCTGACTCTGAGACCCCATGCACTGTAGCCCACCAGGCTCCTCTGTCTATCAGTTCAGTTCAGTTCAGTTCACTCGCTCAGTCGTGTCCCACTCTTTGTGAGCCCATGAATCGCAGCACACCAGGCCTCCCTGTCCATCACCAACTCCCGGAGTTCACTCAGACTCACGTCCATCGAGTCAGTGATGCCATCCAGCCATCTTATCCTCTGTCGTCCCCTTCTCCTCCTGCCCCCAATCCCTCCCAGCATCAGTCTTTTCCAATGAGTCAACTCTTCGCATGAGGTGGCCAAAGTACTGGAGTTTCAGCTTTAGCATCATTCCTTCCAAAGAAATCCCAGGGCTGATCTCCTTCAGAATGGACTGCTTGGATCTCCTTGCAGTCCAAGGGACTCTCAAGAGTCTTCTCCAACACCACAGTTCAAAAGCATCAATTCTCCGGCGCTCAGCCTTCTTCACAGTCCAACTCTCACATCCATACATGACCACAGGAAAAACCATAGCCTTGACTAGACGAATCTTTGTTGGCAAAGTAATGTCTCTGCTTTTGAATATGCTATCTATGTTGGTCATAACTTTCCTTCCAAAGAGTAAGCGTCTTTTAATTTCATGGCTGCAGTCACCATCTGCAGTGATTTTGGAGCCCAGAAAAATAGTCTGACACTGTTTCCACTGTTTCCCCATCTATTTCCCATGAAGTGATGGGACCGGATGCCATGATCTTCGTTTTCTGAATGTTGAGCTTTAAGCCAACTTTTTCACTCTCCACTTTCACTTTCATCAAGAGGCTTTTTAGTTCTTCTTCACTTTCTGCCATAAGGGCGGTGTTATCTGCATATCTGAGATTATTGATATTTCTCCCAGCAATCTTGATTCCAGCTTGTGTTTCTTCCAGTCCAGCGTTTCTCATGATGTACTCTGCATATAAGTTAAACAAGCAGGGTGACAATATACAGCCTTGACATACTTCTTTTCCTATTTGGAACCAGTCTGTTGTTCCATGTTCTGTTCTAACTGTTGCTTCCTGACCTGCATACAGATTTCTCAAGAGGCAGGTCAGGTGGTCTGGTATTCCCATCTCTTTCAGAATTTTCCACAGTTTATTGTGATCCACACAGTCAAAGGCTTTGGCATAGTCAATAAAGCAGAAATAGATGTTTTTCTGGAACTCTCTTGCTTTTTCCATGATGGATGTGTTCCATCTATCCAGCAGATGTTGGCAATTTGATCTCTGGTTCCTCTGCCTTTTCTAAAACCAGCTTGAACATCAGGAAGTTCACAGTTCACATATTGCTGAAGCCTGGCTTGGAGAATTTTGAGCGTTACTTTACTAGCATGTGAGATGAGTGCAATTGTGCAGTAGTTTGAGCATTCTTTGGCATTGCCTTTCTTTACGATTGGAATGAAAACTGACATTTTCCAGTCCTGTGGCCACTGCTGAGTTTTCCAAATTTGCTGGCATATTGAGTGCAGCACTTTCACAGCATTATTTTTCAGGATTTGAAATAGCTCAAGTGGAATTCCATCACCTCCACTAGCTTTGTTCGTAGTGATGCTTTCTAAGGCCCACTTGACTTCACATTCCAGGATGTCTGGCTCTAGGTCAGTGATCACACCATCGTGATTATCTGGGTCGTGAAGATCTTTTTTGTACAGCTCTTCTGTGTATTCTTGCCACCTCTTCTTAATATCTTCTGCTTCTGTTAGGTCCATACTGTTTCTGTCCTTTATCGAGCCCATCTATGCATGAAATGTTCCCTTGGTATCTCTAATTTTCTTGAAGAGATCGCTAGTCTTTCCCATTCTGTTGTTTTCCTCTATTTCTTTGCATTGATCGCTGAGGAAGGATTTCCCAATTAAGAATACTGGAGTGGATTGCTACTTCCTCCTCCAGGGGTCTTCCCCACCCATAACAAATACCATTTTATCATCCTCAGAGTTTTGGAGTCCCATCTATCTTTTTTACCTCCTTCCCCCAAGGACATCATTTTCCTTAACAATGGCATCATTCCCATATGTTTACAACACAAGTATATATCTACAAGTAACACACACAATTCTTTGGGATATTTTAAGTTTACATGAATAGTAGCATAATTGTCTATATCTTCTTTTTAAATTCTTTTTTAGATTTTATGTTTAGGTCTATGATTTGTTTTGCATTAATCTTGTTTACAGTGCAAGGTATGATCAGTGCATACCTTGGTATCAGTGCATACCTTGGTGCAAACAAGGCATGATTGTTTTTTGCACAGAGGTATTCATGTTTCTAGTACCATCTCTTATTCTGCACTGTACTGCGTGTGAAATCTTAGTTCTCTGACCAGGGACCAAACCCAGGCCCTCTGTGTTGGAAGGCAAACTCTCAACCACTGGACCTCTGGGGAAGTCCCTGTCCATATCTTTTCAAGCCTTTTTCTGAGATTTACTCATGTTGATGTACAGAAGTTTAGCTTTTTCATTTTATCTGCTCTGCTGTATTTCATTGTATGAATAGTCTTCCATTTCCCTTCTAAGGTATAGTTGTTTCCATTTTTAAACTATGACATATAGTACATGATAAACACTCTTATCCACGTGTTCTTAGTACACAGGAAAACATTTGTCTTGGGTAGCTACATGAAAATGAAATTGCTGAGTTGCAAGGCAGCTTTAACTCAACTAGGTCCAGCATTATCAAGCTTACAGGCCCACCAGCAATAAGAGCGCTTATTTCCGTACATCCTCTCTATCACCAGGTGTCATATGATTTTGAGATTTGCTGCGTGATGGCTGTGAGATGTATCTCACTGTTGCTTCAGTTGCATTTTCTTGGTTACCTGTGAGGTTGCAGAGCTTTTTACACATACTTATTTGCTTTTGGGTTTCCTCTTGGAATTGCCTGTTCCTAGCCTTTGTCCATTTGCCCATTTTCCCCTCACTGATTTGTGAAGGTTCCTTATATATTGTGGACACGAATATTTTGTTGCAGGTAGTTTCTCTCAGACTGTGGTTGGTCTTTCACTTTGTTTGTAATATTTTTTATTGTATACAAATATTTTTTGTATATACTAAAATGTATCCATGTTTGCCATTATGGTTCATGTTTTTTTCTGTCTTATTTAGAAAATTTTTCCCACTCCAGTGTCATAAACAAATGTTCCTGTATTTTTTTCTTGAAGTTTCAAGATTTTGCAGCTTATTATTAGTCTTTAATCCACCAAGAATTAATTTTTTATATGATGTGAGGAAGGGATCTAATTTTATGATTTCCTCATAGGGATAACAAATCATCCCAGTGTTGTTCTTCCTTTTCATTTTAGAAAATTGCAAACATAAAAAATAATATAGCGAAAAAGATAGTAAACTTCGTGTCTTCATCAATTAGCTTCAGCAGTGATCTAATCATGGCCAATCTTATTTCATCCATACCTTCAATCATTCTCTCTTCTAAATTATTTTGAAGCCAGATGTCATGTAATTCATCTCTAAATATTTAAACGTGAATCTTTAAAAGATCACTTTTTAACCCCAATAACACTATTACATCTAAAAAGACCCCAATAGTTCTTCAACATCAATAAGCAAATTTCTACATGTTTTATCAGTTTTCTTTTTGCAGTTGATTTGAGTCAGGATCCAAATAAAGTCCATATTTAAAGCTGGTTAAATGTTTCCTTACTCTATTATATGAGTATCTCCCTCCTCCTTTTTTCCCCCTTGATATTTGTTTATTAAAGAAACTAGACTTGTTCTGTACAGATTTCCACATTCTGGGTTTCTCTGATCGCACCTTTGTGGTATCATTTAGCATCTTCCTCTGTCGCTGTGTTTCCTGTAAAGAGTTACTCTAGAGTCGTGACCAGATTCAGGTTTGACATTTGGCAAGACTACATCAATAGGATTTTTGTACTTTAATGAGCAGGTACATCAAGTCTAACTTCACATTTGTGGGGGGAAATGTTAAAAACCACGGATGTGCCTAGATCCGTTATTTCATTAGGGTTTGAGAAATGGCAATATTCTAATTGCATCACTTCTTTATCATTTATTATAGCATCATTTATTCGAAGAAGGCAATGGCAACCCGATCCAGTACTCTTGCCTGGAAAACCCCATGGATGGAGGAACCTGGTGGGCTGCAGTCCATGGGGTCACTAAGAGTTGGACACGACTGAGCGACTTCACTCTCACTTTTCACTTTCATGCATTGGAGAAGAAAGTGGCAACCCACTCCAATGTTCTTGCCTGGAGAATCCCAGGGACGGGGGAACCTCGTGGGCTGCCGCCTATGGGGTCGCACAGAGTCGGACATGACTGAAGCGACGTAGCAGCAGCAGCATTGAGCTATATTAATAATTGACATGTAACACTGTGTAAGTTTAAGGCATTCCATGTGATGACTTGAAGCACATATAATATTGCAAAATGATTATCACAAAAAGGTTAGTTAACACATCCTCACCTCATATAATCACCAGTTTGTACTAGTTTTTTTTTGTGTGTGTGTGGTGATGGTAAAGCATTTTAGATCTATTCTCTGAGCAGTTTTCAAATATACGATACAGCGTTGTTAACTGCAGTCACTGTGTTGTACGTTTGATCCCCAGATCTTACTCATCTTACAGTGAAAGCCTGTGCCCTTTGACCAGTAAGCACCCTCATGAGACAATGTGAGCGAGCTTACATTGCCGCGGTGGACGGGGCTACTCTTCCCTGCAGCGCACTGGCTTTTCACTGCAGTGGCTTCCCTCGCTTGGAGCACAGATTCCAGCTGCTCGGGCTTCAGCAGTTGTGGTGTGCAGGCTCAGTAGTTGTGGCTTGCAGGCTTTGTTACTTCTCAGCACGTGGGGTCTTCTCTGACCAGGAATTGAACCTGTGTCTCCTGCATTGGCAGGCGATTTTTAACCACTGGACCACCAGAGAAATCCCCCTTTTCATTCTTAATATTGTTTATGGGTGCTTTCTCTGTTTTTTCTGGATAAATTACGCTTGAAATTTGTATATTTTATTAAATTTTGCAAAGAACCAATTTAGGGTCTTTTTAATTTCGTTATCAGAGTATATCGTCTGCATGATACTGGAGTTTCTGAGACTAATCTGATCTGGTGGTTGGCTGTTTTTATAACTGTTCCACGTACTGTGCTGTGCTAGGTCGCTTCAGTTGAGTCCCATTCTTTGTGACCCTATGACTGTAGCCCACCAGGCTCCCTTGTCCACGGGATTCTCCAGACAAGAATACTGAAGTGGGTCCTGTGCCATCCTCTAGGGGATCTTCCTGACCCAGGGATCGAACCTACGTCTCTTATTTCTCTTGTGTTGGTGTATATGCTTTGAAAAATTGGCTGTTCTCTAAAGTTGAATGCAGGGTTCTAAACAGCTTTATAAGTTTGAGCTTGTTAATTGTGTTGTTCAAATCTTATTTATTACTAATTTTGCTTTTCATCTGCTTGACATATAAATAAGAGACAGTACATTAAAATCTCCCTGTTTGTGGATATGGCTACAATTTCAGTAGTGTTTTGCTTTATATATTTTGAGGTTGTTATAGACGCATGTAGGTTTACGATTCTTGCATTTTAATTGTTTCTTATTATGCAACACTGCTCTTTATCTCTATTAGTGCTTTTGCCTCAAAATCTATTTCTCCAGATCTTAATATAGCTATGTGCATGTGTGTGCTCAATATGTCCAATCCTTTGCAACACAATGGACTATAGCCCACCAGACTCATAAGTCCATGGAATATTCCAGGCAAGAATACTGGAGTGGGTGAGTTTCCTCCTTCAGGGGATCTTCCCAATCCAGGGATCAAACCTGTGTCTCTTGCATTGGCAGGTGGATTCTTTACCACTGTGCCACCTGGGCAGCCCTAATATAGCTACATCAGCTTTTAAATTGGCTTTCCCTGTGCCTCCGTGGTAAAGAATCTGCCAGGAAGTGTAGGAGACTTGAGTTTGATTGCTGGGTTGGGAAGATCCCCTGGAGGAGGGAATTGCATCCCACTCCAATATTCTTGCCTGGGAGATATCATGAACAGCAGCCTGGCAGGCTACAGTCTGTGGGATCACAAAGAGTCGGATACAATTGAACATGTATGCAGCTTTTAAATTATTTTCAATTAAATTTCTCTGACATAACTTTTTCTGTTTTTTTATTTTAACTTTCTGAGATGCAATCTTTTACTATATGTAGCTGTCTACTCTCCCCACCTCCCATCCTGCCCCAATCTAAGTATCTTTGTTTTTTTAACTGGCAGGATTAGTCCGTTTATATTTACTTTGAATACTAATGTATATCTTACCATCTTATTTTGTGCTCTCTGTTTGCCATATTTTTTCTTTATTTTTCTTTTCCCCCCTTATTCTGCCTTCTATTTTATTGGTGAGATTTCTTTGTTTCCTCCCCTCCCTTTTTGTCCTCAGTGGTTTGGAACACTATTTCTCTGCTTTCAGAAGGTATGCTTAAGTTTTTGTGATGCATGCTTGAACAACCAAAGTCTGAAGTTAGCGAATACCCTTGTCTATGTTGTTGCTGCTCAGTCGCTAAGTCATGTCTGATTCTTTGCAATCCCACGGACTGCAGCAAGCCCAACTTCCCTGCCCTCACCATCTCCTGGAGTTTTCCCAAGTTCATGTCCAATCAGTGGGGCCATCTAACCATTGCATCCTCTGTTGCCCTCTTCTCCTTCTGCCTTCAATCTTTCCCAGTATCAGGTCATCATCCCAGTGAGTCAGGTGTTTGCATCAGGTGGCCTAAGTATTGGAACCTCAGTTTCAGCATCAATCCTTCCAAAGAGTATACAGGGTATATTTCCTTTAAGATTGATTGATTTGATCTCCTTGCTTTCCAAGTGATTCTCAAGAGTCTTCACCAGCACCACTGTTTGAAAGCATCAATTCTTCGGCACTCTGCCTTCTATATTGTCCCACTCTCACATCCATATATGACTACTGGAAAGACCATAGCTTTGACTATACGCACCTTTGCCAGTAAAGTGATGTCTTTGCTATTTAACACACTGTCCAGGTTTGTCACAGCATTCCTGCCAGGAAGCAATCGTCTTCTGATTTCATGGCTGCAGTCACCATTCACAGTGATTTTAGAGCCCAAGAAGAGGAAATTGTCGCTGCTTTCACCTTTCCCCCTTCTATTTGCCATGACGTGATGGGGCCAGATGCCATGATCCTAGTTTTTTTAATATTGAGCTTTAAGCTGACTTTTTAACTCTCCTCCTTCACCCTCGTCAAGAGGTTCTTTATTTGCTTTCTGCATTACAGTGGTATCATCCACGTATCTGAGATGGTTGATATTTCTCCTGGCAAACTTGATTCCAACTTGTAACTCATTTAGCCCAGCATTTCTCATGATGTGCTCTGCATATAAGTTAAATAAACAGGGTGACAATTAACAGCCTTGTCATACTCCTTTCTCAATCCTGAATCAGTCAGTTGTTCCACACAGGATTCTAACTGTTGCTTCTTGACTCACAGACAGGTTTCTCAGGAGACAGGTAAGATGGTCTGGTATTCCCACCTCTTTAAGAATCTTCCGCAGGTTGTTATGATCCACACAGTCAAAGGCTTTAGCGTAGTCAATGAAGCAGAGGTAGATGTTTTTTCTGGAATTCCCGTGCTTTCTTTATGATCCAACAAATGTTGGCAATTTGATCTCTGGTTCCTCTGCCTTTTCTAAACCCAGCTTGAACATCTGGAAGTTCTCAGTTCACATAATGCTGAAGCCTTGCTGAAGGGGCTTGCGTAACTCAATGAAGCTATGAGCCATGCCATTCTGGGCCACCCAAGATCGATGGGTCGTAGTGGAGAGTTCTGACAGAATGTGATCCCCTGGAGGAGGGACTGTCAAGCCACTCCAGTATACTAGCCGTGAGAACCCCATGAACCCTTGTCTATATCCTTTCTCAAACTGTTCATGGGTCTGATCACCACTCACTCCTTCCTACATTGTCCATGTTATTCTTATCTAGAGATTTAATTTCATATTGTTTTTTTTTCATTTTAAATGAAAGCTGAAACAGATTTATTCAGTAATCTAAAGTAGATTATATAATGCAACCAATTAATTTTATTGAGGTATAGTTGATTAATTCCACATTGTTTTGAATCTCCAAATTAAAATTCTGTAGCATCTAGTTTCCTCACCTCAGGGCTACTGAACTTCAGTTTGTACAGACCTGGCTTTTGGAAATCTCTATTTCTTACAACTTGACATTCATTTATGTGTATTTGTGTTTATGGGGAGTGATTGACTAGGTCTCTATTTTGAAATATTATAGAATATTTTATATAAGATTTCTAGAAAGATTCTAGGTGAAAGCAAAAAGGGATACCACATCATCTCAGTTTGCCATGCTGAATGGCACTTCAGATTTTTTTGGCATTTATGTATGTCAACTTAGAGAAAATACAGTTTGTGGATTTTTTTTTAACACATATCATACTGCATATGTGATACTGCATCTTCTGTGAATTATAAGCATCTTTGCCATCCATTTCTATACATCAAGCAGATTCATTTTTAACTATTGTGGTGTATTGCATAGTATGGACTTAATGTAGTTTATTCAGCTGCATTCTGTTTGATGGACTCAGGTTATTTCCAGGTTTTGCTTTTCTAGGGGAAACTGAAAAGTCAACATTCATGCTCCCTTGAAGTACGTACCAGTGTTTCCCCAAGGTAGAAGCAAAGATGTGGCATTATTATGTTATAGAATACATTTTTTCTTCTGGTCCCGCCCAAATGCCCTTCAAAGTGGGAATGGCATTTTATATACATTTTCAAATATCCATTTTATACTCCTCTCATAACATAGGAATGTATTACCCTTGTCCTGCCAGTACTTGTGATACTCTAACTTAAAAAAATCTGCTAAACTAATGAGTAAAAAATAGTATCTTTTTATTTTGCTTTGCAATTAGTCGCCTGATGACTAGTGAAGTGAAAGATCTTTTAAAATATGATTACTGACCATTTGTATCTCCTTTTCTGTGAATTGCCTGTTCATACCCTTTGTCCAGTTTCTATTAGATTGTTCATTTTTTTTTCTTATTGACTTGCAAGAATTCTTTATTCATTCTTGGCCCTAATTCTTTGTCTCTTAAAGAGGTTGTTGATATTTTTAACACATTTGTCCCTGTTCAGAAATTTTGTGGTGTCATCTGTCACACGGAACAATGGCTTATAATGTAGTCAATGTATTAAACTTTGCGTTTATGGTCTTGTGCTTTATTTAAGAAGCAGCACATACCCCAAGCTGTTAACATGTTCTGCTGTCTTTTTTCTAACACAGTTGTTTTGTGTTTATCTTTTAGAACTTTTGTCCATTGGCACTTCTTCCTCGTGGATGGTGTAACACTGTGTGAAAAGTCGCTCAGTCGTGTCCGACTCTTTGCGACCCCTGTTCTCCAGGCCAGAATACTGGAGTGGGTAGCCTTTCCCTGCTCCAGGGGATCTTCCCAACCCAGGGATTGAACCCAGGTCTCCCGTACTATAGGCGAATTCTTCACCAAGTGAGCCACAATGGAAGCCCTTTTGTAAGGTAAGGATCTAATTTTATTTTTTCAAAATGGGAGGCAATTTTTCTAATATCATTTATTGAATAGCACATAATTTCCTTATGCATTTGACATTGTATGTTATTAGATTAATAAGCCATTGGACAGACTATACCTGAATTTTCTGCTCAGTTCTGTTATCTGTCTATTTGGCTTTTCCTACTCCAATGTCATGACATTTTAATTTCTATAATCTTACAAAGTCACGAATCTTGTAGAACATTATGTTTAATACTTGTCAATTCATATACATCTGCTCTTCCATATTAATTTTAGAATCAGCTTATATAATTCTGTGAACATTGTATTGAGCTGCAATTGATATTACATTGACTTCTTTTTAAAAATTTTATTGGAGTATAGTTTATTTACAATGTTGTATGAGTTTCCGGTATGTAGAAAAGTGATTGTTATACATATAGTCATTCATTTTCAGATTCTTTTCTCTTATAGGTTATCACAGAATACTGAGTAGAGTTTCCTATGCTATACAGTAGGTCTTTGTTGGTTATCTATCTTATATACAGTAGTGTGTATATGTTAGGGCTTCCCTGGTGGCTCAGATGTTAAAGCATCTGCCTGCAATGTGGGAGACCTGGGTGTATGTTAATCCCAAATTCCTGATTTATCCCTCCTCTTGCCACTGTTTCCCCTTCGGTAACCATCAGTTTGTTTTCTATATCTGCAAGTCGATTTCTGTTTTGTAAATAAGCTCATTTGTATCATTTTTTAAAAGCAGATTCAACATATGAGTGATACCATATGATATTTGTCTTTCTCTGCCTGATGTACTTCACTTGGTATGATAATCTCCAGGTTCATCTATGTTGCTGCAAATGGCATAGTTTCATTCATCTTTATGGCTGAGTAATATTCCATTGTATATATGTACTATATCTTCTTTATCCATTCTTCTGGATGGACTCTTTGGTTACCTCCATGTTTTGGCTATTATAGTGATGCAATGAAATTGGGGTGTGTGGGTCTTTTAGAAATATGGTTTCCTCTGGATATATGCCTAGGAGTGGGATTGCTGGATCATATGGTAGCTCTATTTTTATTTATTTATTTATTTTTAAATTTTATTTTATTTTTTAAACTTTACATAATTGTATTAGTTTTGCCAAATTACTTTCAACATGTACACTTTATTATATGACAAATATATCTCAATAAAAGGTGTTTAGAAAATTTAATGCAAAGAATTGCATGCATAATATAAAGGTGTAGATTATTTTGAAGTCTGCATGTATTTTTAAAATTAATTAATTTATTTTAATTGGAGGTTAATTACTTTACAATATTGTGGTGGGTTTTGCCATATATTGACATGAATCAGCCACAGGTGTACATGTGTCCCCCATCCCGAACTCCCCTCTCACCTCCCATCCCATCCCTTTGGGTTGTCCCAGGGTACCGGCTTTGAGTGCCTTGTTTCATGCATCAAACTTGGACTGGTCATCTATTTCACGCATGATAATATACATGTTTCAATGCTATTCTCTCAAATCATCCCACCCTCTCCTTCTCCCACAGAGCCCAAAAGTCTATTCTTTATATCTGTGTCTCTTTCGCTGTCTCGCATATAGGGTCATCATTACCATCTTTCTAAATTCCACATATATGCATTAATATACTGTTCAGTTCAGTTCAGTCGCTCAGTCATGTCCGACTCTTTGTGACCCCATGGACTGCAGCACACCAGGTCTCCCTGTCCATCACCAATTCCCAGAGTTTACTCAGACTCATGTCCATTGAGTTGGTGATGCCATCCAACCATCTCATCTTTTGTCGTCCCCTTCTCTTCCCACCTTCAATCTTTCCCAGCATCAGGGTCTTTTCAAATGAGTCATTTCTTTGCATCAGGTGGCCAAAGTATTGGAGTTTCAGCTTCAGCATCAGTCCTTCCAATGAATATTCAGGACTGATTTCCTTTAGGATGGACTGGTTGGATTTCCTTGCTGTCCAGAGGACTCTCAAGAGTCTTCTCCAATACCACAGTTCAAAAGCATCAATTCTTCAGAAAGCACTCAGCTTTCTTTATAGTCCAACTCTCACATCCATACATGACTACTGGAAAAACCATAGCATTGACTAGATGGACCTTTGTTGGGAAAGTAATGTTTCTGCTTTTTAAAATGCTGTCTAGGTTGGTCATAACTTTTCTTCCAAGGTGCAAGCATCTTTTAATTTCATGGCTGTAGTCACCATCTGCAGTGATTTTGGAGCTCAAAAAATTAAAGTCTGTCACTGTTTCCACTGTTTCCCCATCTAGTTGCCATGAAGTGATTGGACCAGATACCATGATCATAGTTTTCTGAAAGTTGAGTTTTAAGCTAACTTTTTCACTCTCCTCTCACTTTCATCAAGAATCTCTTCAGTTCCTCTTCGCTTTCTGCCATAAGAGTGGTGTCATCTCCATAACTGAGGTTATTGATATTTCTCCCGGCAATATTTGTGTTTTCCTTTCTGACTTTTCACTCTTTATAATAGGCTCCAGTTTCATCCGCCTTATTAGAACTGCTTCAAATGCGTTCTTTTTAATAGCTGAGTAATGTGCATATATGCCGCAGCTTTCTCATCCATTCGTCTGCCGCTGGCCATCTAGGTTGCTTCCATGTCCTGGCTATTGGAAACAGTGCTGTGTTTTAGTTTTTAAAGGAACGTCAATACTATTCTCCCTAGGGGTTGTACCAATTTACACTCCCTTGAAGAGTGCAGGAGGGTTCCCTTTTCTCCACACCCTTTCCAGCATTTATTGTTTGTAAGCATTTTGATGATGACCAACCTGACTGATATGAGGTGATTCCTCACTGTATCACCTCAGAAAAATGATTCATTTGTAAAATATACTAAGTGAAATGTGTTAAAATTATTCTCTACATATAGATTACATATTTTTAAATGTATCTAGTAAATCATCCTATTAATGAAATTATTTATATCTTCCATATTTTTACTTCTTTTTGCCTAATTGATTTGACAAAGACAAAGTGATGCAATAATATTAAGGTATCCTATTAAGACTGTAATTTTTCCATATTTATCTTGGTATTTCTAATTGCTTTTGCTTTGTATATTGCTGTTTAAAAAATACCATTAATTAGATTTTTTAATAAAGAAAATGTTAAAGAATATCCCATAATCTCACCATCAACATAATACTTAACAACTCCCCAAACACACTAAAACGCACACATACCCACATGGTGAGGAAATTCAAACTGTACAGAAAGTCAGAAAACAAAAACTCAAATTTCCTGCTTCACTCTCCCTCCTCCCAGAGGTAACCAGTGCTAACACTCTGGCAAATTTTTTGCTGAGATCACCTTCTTTCCTTTCAGCCTTATTCCACAGATCCTTTTGTTTCTGAATTCCCAGTTATAAACTGAACGTGGGCCCTCTACGGTGGTCCAGCCTCTGCTGGTGTCTTGGAGCAGGTGTTTTCAGGGCTCCTGTTGCCAATGCCTCTTGCTCTGAAGCTGCTTAGGCCTAAGAAAGCTGCCTTCTAGAGCAGTGCTTCTTAGATATTTGTGTGCACACAGATCCCTAGAGATACTGATAAAACAAAGTTCAGTGGGTCTAGCGGAAGACCTGAGACTCTGCATTTGTAGCAGGCTCCCAGGTAGCACACAAGGTTGGTAGTAAGACCCTGTCTTTTGGCTGCACTTGGGAACCCCCTGAGAAGTTTTATACAATGTGGATGCTGGGGTACCAGCCCCAGAAATCCTGATTTAATTGGTTGGGTTGTGGCCTATGCACAGGGCGGTTTGAAAGCTCTCCAGGTAATCCTAACACTCAGAGAAGTGTGAGAACCACAGTTCCTGACCAGCTTTCTTCCTCTTCAGCACACTTCGCTTTTTCTGCAAAATTGCTCTCAGCAGTTGCCTGAGCTTAAGCTGCAATTGAAGCTTCTGTAACCTGTTCCCCTGGGGTCCCAGTGAGATCCAAGGGCTCTCCCATGTGCTTGCAAGGCACAGCCTTCGCTTTGGGCTGGTCCAGCCTCAAGGAGACTTCTTTGATCTTCTTCTACAGTCATGGGATCTGCCCCTACAATTGCATGCCCCTGTGTTTGCTTTCTCCTTTCAGCAAGGCACTGTTTTTGTCCCCTGGTATCTCCCAGAGCGAAAGACAGTGATAGCAAAAAGTTGTAGCTGTGCTAAAAGTGTCCATTGAGCAAACACGTGTTGCCCCATTTTCACATCCAGGCTGGACAATGCTGCCAGTTGTGTTCCATCAGCCAGCATCTAACCTAGGCCTGGCTCCATCTGTCATTATCCCACCTGCCCCACTGCTTCATGTATCTTTACGTCTGCAGTGCCTTCCCTTAGAAAACGTGGCTCTCAGGGCCTTCCTGGTGGCTCAGTGATAAAGAATCCTCCTGCCAGTGCAGGAGATGCAGGTTCCATCCCTGGTCTGGGAAGATCCCACATGCCGTGGAGCAACTAAATCTGTGCGGCACAACTTCTAAGCCTGTGCTGTGGAGCCCGGGAGCCACAACTGCTGAAGCCTGAGTCCCCTGGAGCCTGTGCTCTGCAACAGGAGAAGCCACTGCAATAAGAAGTCTGTGCACCCCAACTGGAGAATAGCCCCCCATTTGCTGCAACCAGAGAAAAATCTACCCAGCAAGAAAGACCCAGCACAGAAAAAAGTAAATAAATAAGTAAAATGATATAAAAACAAAAGCATGACGTCCCTGGGTGGCAGCCTCAGCATCACTCGGGAATTGGCTAGAAATTCAAAATCCTCAAGCACCACCTGAACCCTGAGTGTGGGACACGGAAATCAGTGTTTTATCAAGCCCTGCGGGGGATTCTTATGCCTACTCAAGCTTGAGAGCCCTTGCCCAAGACCATCAGTCAGAGGTTGACGGATTTATTTGATCTGGGTTGGTGCTCAAGCGTCACTATCTTGAACAGTTTTCCCAGGTGATTCTAATGTGCAGCCAGGAGTGTGCACCACAGCCTTTGAGAGTTCTAATTCCTTAGATTTATCAGGCCATTCTCTCAGGGGCTAGGCAATAACTTGATCTCCAGCGACAGTGGTCCTATTACCTTGAGATTCACCTTGTGATACTTCTAGTATTTTATGCCGATTAATTCCTCTTCCCTCTCCAATTTGCATGGATTCTCTGTAACTCCTGGGTTTAGATGCTCCTAAGGGGAGAAGTCTCAGTGGCTCCAGTGATACACTACTCTGTGTGTGTGTGTGTGTGTGTTCATGTGCGTGTGTATGTGAAGAAGAAGCCATCTCCCGATCATGTCCTGGATATGATAACCTTAGGGAGACTCATTCTGGTCTCCCTCTGAGATCGTGCTTCTCTTCTCTGGTAAGTTTCTTCAGGCATTGTTTCTGGTGTAGTCAAGGCATGGGCCTTCCTCTAATGCTGTCTTTACGTTTCCTTTTCGTATTCGTCTATTCGGCTTCAGGATCACATTTGCTGTCTCATATCCATCTAGTCCTTGAAAGTGAAAGATGCTCAGTCGTGTCTGACTCTTTGTGACCCCGTGGACTATACAGTCCATGGAATTCTCTAGGCCAGAATACTGGAGTGGGTAGTGGTTCCCTTCTCCAGGGGATCTTCCCAACCCAGGAATCGAACTGGTGTCTCCTGCATTGCAGATGGATTCTTTACTAGCTGAGCTACCAGGGACTCCATCTAGTCTAGTCTGGTCCCAAGGTCTTAATCTTTCTCTTCCTCCAGCTTAGTGGGGCTGTTTTAAATTCTTTCTTTTTTTCCCACTGCTCCTGATCTGATAGTTTGGGGATACTTCTATCTGTATACCTCAGTTTTCTGGACAACTTAGTTCTGAGAGACAGAGTCGTCCAAGAGCAGACTTCTTTAACTCCTTCTGTAGTCTTGAATTTGCAATACTTTTTGAGCTTCTTCTCTATGAACTTAAGAAGATAACACCTCTCTTTTTAACAGATTCCCCTTCCCTTTTTATTTGTATATTAATAAAATATGCTGTTCTTCTGAGAGTAAGTCCTCGATTTGGATCTCTAAAATTCAAGGCCATGATATTTCAGAGCCAACTTTAGACCACATGGTGGGGTATGTGACCCCTAAGAGCCTATGCAGAAGCCACATAAATGCACAGCTTTCTTCAGCCCTAAGTGTACCAGCAGATAACATAAAACCACTTGGGGTTTTGGCAGCCTACCTACACTGTCTATCTCAGCCTCATACTAATAGTATAAAGGTGAGGGCTTACACATGTGCATTCATATAACATGCATGGAACTTGAAAGAAAGTGAAAGTGAGAGGCGCTCAGTTATGCCCGACTCTTTGCGACCCCATGGACTATATAGTCCATGGAATTCTCCAGGCCAGAATACTGGAGTGGGTAGCCAGTCCCTTCTCCAGGAGATCTTTCCAACCCAGGGATTGAACCCAGGTCTCCCACATTGCAGGCAGATTCTTTACCAGCTGAGCTACCAGGGAAGCTGAGCCATACATGGGACTTTGGTGCAGGATAAATTTTATTTAAGAAACAGTAAAAGCAAAAAGTAATTGTTCTCTTACTGTCTAAAACGTCAGTTTGGTAGGCTGAATGATGTCCTCCTAAGATGCTCCTGCCTTAGTCTCCAGCACCTGTGACTATGTTACCTCACATGGTAAAAGGGACATTGCAGATGTGTGAAGTGATGGATCTTGGGATGGGGAGATTAGATCATCCCAGTGGGCCCTAAATGCAATCCCAAGGCTCCTTATGAGAGGGAAGTTCAGGGTAAAGAAAAGCTGATGCAGCAACAGAAACAGAGGGAGAGAGATTGGCAGATACTACACGGCTGGTTTTGAAGATGGAAGGAGGGATCATGAGCCTAGGAAAGCAGGGGGCTTGTAGAAGCTGGAAAGCGAGGGAAGCAAATTCTTCCTGGAGCCTCTGGAGGGAGCACAGCTCTCATAACACCTCAAATTTTGGTCCAGTGAAACTCATTCTGGACTTCTGATATCCAGAACTACAAGAGAGTAGATTTGTGCAGTCTTCAAACATTAAGCTTGTGTTAATTTCTTAGAACAGCAATCAGAAACTAATACAGTCTATATAAGGATAACTATACTTTTTCTCCTCTATAATAAAAGCGTCACCCTGCAATACCTGTCCACTGAGAACCCACAGCCTAGTGTGTGTGTACATACATATCCTAAGAGCAACCACATGAGTCACAGCCTGTTATTATCCTCGTTTTCTTGATGAGGAAACCGAGGCTCAGGGAAGCTAACAGTTTGCTCGAGGTCACGGAGCTAAAAAGTGACGGAACTGGGGTTCCACGTCCACGTTTACCTCCGCTGCTAAAGTAAGCGGCGGGAGGGACAGACGGATCGGAGCAGACCATGCTCTTTGCAAACATCCTGCTTCCAAATAGCACAGGAGAACAAAGATCAGCTAAAAGCATGTTTAGTCTTCTGTGTGACCCTGAAAAGACGCAGGCAGCCTGCCTCTTAGCTCTGGTTGGCTGAATTGTAAAGAAGCACTGGGGCAAGGGAAAAAAATAACTTTTTATAGTATATTATAGTTGATTGTCTTAGATATGTGACGTACATGCATGTTTTCAAAAACTATTTCATAGACAATTAACATTTAATGGGTGAATGAGAGTTAAATGCAATGTGATTTTATGCCAAGATTTTGGCTATTTTTTACGCATTTAACAAACAGTAGCATCTTCTCGCCATGTCCTCCCCTCACGGTAGCCGTGATTGTCCAAATGCTGCCGAGACACTGGGTCTTGGCCCAGATCCGTTCACTGATGTGTCCTGGTTTAGAGGAAGTGTAATCAGTGTCTGACACTTTCCAGGATTTAAAAGAGTTCCCCTTAAAGAGAAAACAAAATGGCCACAAGAAAAAAACAAATCAGGCGTGTGGCCCCATAGAGAACAGTGGCCAAAATGTCTGTAATGTTATATTGTGAATTAGCCCCCTAACTTTCAAACCTTAAAAATAAGAGATAGAGTGATGAAATACCTTTACACTTTGTGCTTTTTTAAAAAATGAGACAAGTCAAGTTTATCAGCATAACACCAGCTACTAAAATAATTTTGAGTTTCCAGCCAACTCATTTAGCAGGAATCTGTTCACAGGGTTCTTGAGTTGACCCCACATGACCCTCCTCCAGAAACAAGGGCAGCCTTGTGTTGGAGCTCTAGTGAATGCTGGACTGGAGAGCAGGGGGTGGTCAGCTTTTCTTTCTCTTTTTCCCATCTGCCTTCAAAGTCATGGTCTGTGTAGCACTCTGTAAGGCAGGAGGGCCCCAGATTAGGAGAGCTAACCTGAGAGCAAGCCATCTCGCCATACATGAATCTTGGGTAATTCAGGACGAAGGTCAGCCTGAAACATTGCAACTGAAAACAAAGTCTCGTTATAGAAAAACAGATCTGACATTGTCACTCCTCTTCAGAAAATCCTTCTATGGCTTCATGTGGCTCTAGGGGAAAATTTTATCTATTGATGATGGCCTGTGAGGCTCTGCTGGGTTGGTGCCTCTTCCCCTCATTTCAAACCACCTTCCGATTTCTTTTTTTTTTTTTTCAATTGAATTTAGAAATTTATATCAAAATTCATGTATGTGATTTAAAACAATAGTCCCTAAACTTTTTGACACCAGGGACTGGTTTTGTGGAAGACAGTTTTTCCACGGACTGGGATGGGGGAGGGGGGAATGGTCTTGAGATGATTGAAGTGCATTATATTTATTGTACACTTTATTCCTATTATTATTACATCAGCTCTACCTCCGATCATCAGGATTAGATCCCGGAGGTTGAGGACCTCTGATTTAAAGAATCAAATAGCAGCGAAGGTTTATAACAACAACAAAAAAATGGTCCCTACTGCATCTTTAATTTCTCCCTTCTAAGAAACAACTTTGAACTTTGCGCAATCTCTTTGCTATTTGCCATCATATTTCAAGACGACTATGTACATTGCTAGTTTCACATTACAGAAAAGGCTATTGACTTTCTGGTAAGAAAGATGAGGATTTAGTTCTCTTACATCATACCACACACTTCTCTTCCCATTCTTCTAACATAGTTCCATCACAATTTTTGACAATTCAATATCCATATAATTAGGACTATGTAAATATTGGTCACAGTTGAGCTAGACAGTGCTATTAATGCATTCTTTTCTTGTTCAATTTTTGTTTTTCCCAGAGTTAATAATTTGCCTAGTTTTCTATGATTCCTCACCACTTCAGCCTCAAACTTGCCAATGAACTATTAAAAACCCTTCCCAGTATGGTCAGATTCTCCAGGTAATCCAGCTTTTTTTCCTCCCCTGGACACAGTCCTGCTGTGGCCTTCCATGTGACTGCCACAGTTCAGGGTGACTTGTCTCAAGTCTTCCTGGTATTCACTGTCCTCCAGATGCACTTGGTTCCCATCATTCCAGGTCTCCCCTTGGTCTTCCTGTGCATCTCACTTCCCATAGCCCACGCCCTCATCTTTCCTAGTTTTCTCCCTTGTTTAGCTGAAGCATGTCTTCCAATAGCCTCCTGAAAAGAAATGCAGAGAAGCTAATATTTTTTTTTAAATCTTGCACATCTGAAAATGTGTTCATTTTTCAGTTAATTGATAACCAGGTAAGATTTAGAATTCTTGGTTGAAAAGTGTGTTCGCTTATAATATGTAAGTCTTTGTTCCATGTTTTCTAGTTTCCAGAGTTGTTTTTTTTGGGAAGTTCAATTCTCTTCTGGTCCCCAGTTCTTTGTATGCAGCTTTCTTCCTTTCTGGAAGTTATGAGGGTCTCTCTTTATTTTTGATGTTCTAAAATTTCACAGTAACATGTCTAGTTGAGAGTCTTTTTTTCATTGAGGTGGGGTATTTCCTTTCAATCTATAAGTTCATGTCCTGCAATTCTGGGGAATTTTCTTGTATTATTTCTTTGATAATGCTCTTTTCTATCTCTCTTCTCTTTTTCTAGAACATCTTTTGCCATCATTCTAGATGTCTTGCACTGATGTCATTTATTCTCTATTTCTTGATCTCTGATTAGGTGTATGTTGGATCTCCTGGGTTGATCCTCTGATTTTCTCATTATCTTATTTTCTATTTGAAAGAAATTCTTTGTATCTTTTATTCAAATTTCTGGGTTTAATCTTAACTTTTTCTTCTAACCCTTTCATGTTCTCTCAATATTCCCTTTAAAAATACACACATAACATTCTAATCTTGTTTTATAGCTGCAATGCCATCTCTTATCTTTCAGAGAAAATTATTTATAGGTGTTTACTTAAATGTTTCCCTGATCCCTGTGCTATCTCTCTTTCTCCTAGTTGCCTTTCCCTGTTCACCTGAATCTTTTGTCTCTTGTCTTTCATTCTAGAGTTGTCTACAAATATTTGGTGAGAGATGACTCACTCAACATATTTCAAAGTGTTGTATAAAGAGCTGAGTGGAAGCTCTTTACACATGGCACCCCACTCCAGTACTCTTGCCTGGAAAATCCCATGGACGGAGGGGCCTGGTGGGCTGCAGTCCATGGGGTCGCTAGGAGTCGGACACAACTGAGCAACTTCACTTTATTTTTTCACTTTCATGCATTGGAGAAGGAAATAGCAACCCACTCCAGTGTTCTTGCCTGGAGAATCCCAGGGACGGGGGGAGCCTGATGGGCTGCCGTCTATGGGGTCGCACAGAGTCGGACACGACTGAAGCGACTTAGCAGCAGCAGCAGCAGCAGGGGTCACCCAAGGGTCATTAGGCTGACACTGTTTCACTGGAGGGACTTGGAAGGTCTCTGTAGACCTGTTCCTTTGTACTAGGCACTTGCGAATAAAAAAAAAAAAATTCCCTGACCTGAAGGGAGAAGGAGGCATGGAGACAGCCCTCCGCCCAGTTGCCAGCATCCTGTGGGCAACCTGGGGAGATAGAGGTCTGGGCCTCATCTTGGCTGAGCTAATGCCCCAGGTCCAAAGTCTTCCTGTCACCTTCTGAGAGGGTGAGCTTCTTGTCTCCAGCAGTAGGAGGTGTGGTTGGTCCTCTGGCTGAATGAGGCCCCTCCCACTCTCTCATGCTCCTCCCTCCCAGCCGCCTTCAGAAGCAGCCAGCTTCCCACCCCTGAGCCCATCCCAGGCCCGTGGGGCTACTTGGTTTGCTCCTAGTTCCCCTCACCCCATCCTGTAGACTCTCTTTTCAGTTTTGCCTACTCCGCAAGTCAATTACCATTATCCATCTTCTTTCTAGCTTCCAAAATTTGGTTAATAGACCTTGTCTGCTTTTGTCTTCTCTCCTGTTTTCTTTGTCCTATGAATTTATACATCTTTACATTCTATTTAAGCCCATGTTGGTTAGGTTTCAGGAGTAAATGGGAATAAACACATTTTCTACCACCACCCACTTTATTTATCTTTCTCTGTGACCATTTTCTTTGCTTGAGCCATCTCTCTCTCTGATATGCTAAGTTCCTTCCTGCCCCTGGGCCTTTGCACATGCTGTTCCCTCTCCTGGAGCACTCTGCTTCTCTCTCACCAGCTTGTCCCCTGGCTAACTGTGACTGAGCAAACATGTCTCAACTTAAAAGTCGCCCCCACAGAGGGACTTCCCCAACACGGGCCTTCTAGCTACTCAAGCAGCTCTAGGGGCTTCTCCTGCACAAACCAGAGCTGCTTCCTCAGGATCTTCTGTGACCTCCCCGCTCCATGCTCTGCCCAGACTCCAGAGGTTTTCAGAAAGAGGGAGAAAAGAAAGGAGGAGAGCTTCCTTCCAGAGCCCCCTCCGGCCCGGCCGCAGCCTCATCCACCCTCTGACCTTGTGTCCGCTGCCCTGAGGGGCTTAGCTGGTCTCTGGGATCCCTCCCAGCTGCTGGTCAAGAGCCATGATCAGCTGACACACACATCCCTTTGTTCTCTCGGCCTACCCCTCATCGGGGACTTTTTACTACCTGCTTGCTTGCTCTGCTCCGTTATTCAGGGTCTGTGTCTCCGTGGCTCTCCGGGTCTCCATCTCAATGTCTGTCTGGGTCTCTATCTCAGTGTCTGTCTGTTCCTTTCCCCCTCTGGCCCTTCTTCTCTCTCCACTGCTCTCTCTCCCCCTCTCCCCTGCCCCTCCACCTTTTCGTCTCCCATTTTCTCTCCCTGTGTCTCTTCCTGTCCACCCACCTCATTTTCCCTTTGTCTTTCTGCACATCCCTCCTGCGCTGTCTCTGGCTCCCACTCTGAGAACGCCCCTCTCTCCCTGGCACCCACACACTCAGAGGGCTCTTCGGGGTCCCTGCCCTGCCTCTCTCTGGGTGCCTGGGTGGTAGGGGCCTTCCTGCGGTGGGGCCCCAGGTGTGGTGGCCTTCCTGGTGGCCGGCCGGACCGCCGGCTGTCTAACACTCTTGTAAGGTTACTATTTATCTAGTGCAACCAAAGTTGGCACACACATCTGGCGCCTGGTACTTAGTGCAATTATTTATGATTTCCACCAAGATTTAAAAGCTCATCGCCGGCCTTGTAATGCGGTAACTGATTGCGCTGCTAATGTAATTAAGAAAAGATTATGATGTCCACGTGGCGTACCAGATGGTGGCATTCATAGTAATCGGCGTGCACAACTGGCAGACAACTGCACAAGGGCAGCCGAGCGGAGGCAGCTGGAGACCAGCGTCCTCCTCCAGCCACTCGGAGGGGAGGGGAGGCTGCTGGGGTGCTGGTCAGTGCAGGGTGGGGAGGGGCGGAGGAGGGGGCGAGGAGGACTGGCGGTGCGAGAAGGGTCCGTCTCCCCTGATCTGCTCCCTGAAGTTGGTCTCTTTGTTACTACTCACCCCCTCCCCCCCGAAACACACATACACTGAAAAGTTTTACTTGTATATGGACAGGCACACACAAACAGAAAAACACACTCAGACTGCCATAAGTAAGGGATTCTCTCCCTTTATTCAAAACTTTTGATTAAGCGACTCCTTCTGCTAAGTCCTGGGACTGTATTGATGAAGCAGACATGGTATCCTTCCTTGCAGAGCTCAACAGACTTAGAATAGGGATAAACATCCATCAAAGAACCACAGGAATTAGACATGAAATTGAGTAGAGTTCTGTGTTACTATTCAGAGGCTGGTGGTGAGATGAGGGCTTCCCCAGGGCATTTGACCTGGTCCAGGGGGCCCAGGGAAAGCTTCTCTGAGGAAGTGACAACTTAAGGTGTCATCTGAAGAGTAACCAGGTGATGAGAGGAGGGAAGGATGCTTCAGCAGAAGGAACATGTGCAAAGGCCTGGGGGTTGGAGGAACCATGGCAAACACACGCATGTAAAAGGAGGCCAGTGGCCAACAACAGCCAAGGCAACTTGAGGAGGAGAAATGAAACTGGATGCCAAGAGTCTTAGTGAAGCTGCAGGAATTCAGGCAGTGTGGTATTAGTGCAAGGAGGAACAGACTGACCCATGGAACAGAGGCGAGAGCCTGGAAACAGAGCAGTAGACACAGGCGCACCACATTTAAGACAAAGATGAAGTGGGAAGGAGGGGTCTTTTCTGTGAATGGTGCTGGGCCAATTCAACACTCACATGAGAAAAAGCATGTCTCAACTCCTACCTCACATTATACACAAAAATCAACTCCAGACTATTTGCAGAGCTAAATGTGAAAGGTAAAGCAGCACAGCTTTTAGAGGAAAACCTTGGAACAGGCAAATATGCCTTAAACAGGACACAAAAAGGCTAACTAAATAAGACAAAAATTATAATTTGAACATATTAAACCCGAGAAATTCTGTTCCTAAAAAATACCAGCAAGAGAGTGCCAAGCTAACTAAAAGACAGGGAGGAGACAGCCACAATTCACATATTTCACAAAGAACTTGGATTTAAAATATATATTTTTCAATGCCTACCAATCAATAGGAAAACAAAACAGGCAACCCTACTCTTTTTTAGATTGCAACAGACTCCTTACAAATGAAGATGTTCAAAAGGCCAGAAAACATATGACAAGGTGCTCAACTCTGTTAGTCAGCAGGGAAACACAAGCTAAAATTAGGAATGGCTAAAATTAAGAAGTCAAAGTATTAAGTATGGAGGATGTTGTCAAGAACAGGAAGTTTCATGCACTGCAGGTAGGATATAGATGGGTACTTCAGCGGATTGTTGGTTATTATCCAATAAAAACAGTATATTCTTGAAACGGAGCAGGACCCTACGGTCCTTGCCCCCCAGCCATGTCCTCTGCCTGCCTTTTGCCTGTGGAAAACTTTAGCCAAAGCATAAGTTTAATCAGAGAAGTGAGAAGTGCAGAAACAAGGAAAACAGTCAAAGGAGACTGAATAATAATGATGCAGTCATTAAACATAGTCAAGGACCTCTAGTTCTTTCTCAAGGGCTATAGATAATATTCTGAACCATATCCTGTGAGCTGTCTTACAGACACCAAAACACCAGATGGAGAAGTGAACTACATGGTGACCTGACTGCACCCAGGACTCGAGCTGCCACAATTCTGAGAACTGACCTCAAAGAAATGGGAACAAATGGACCCTGGAACTGAAGATTAACTATACCTAAAACATTCAAGATGATGCTGGTCAGACCACTCATGACCAATCTGAAGATGACTGTCAGAGACGACTGTGCTGTTCCCGCGTGTAACGCCCCCTCCCCAACTCTGTCTGTTAAAGCTCTCACCCCGTGCTTGTCGGCCTTTGGGCATATGTCCGCCATCCTCTCCTCCCAGTTGCGGCATCTGAAATAAAGCAAACTTTCCTGTCCACCAACCTGGCCTGTTTGTTGGCTTTTGAGCAGCGAGCAGCTGGACCACACACATATAGTCTTTTGACGACATTCTCACCAGTGACCCAGCAGTTCCACTTTGGGATGTAGGGACGTACACCACACTAAATGTTTCCCAAAGACATGTACTGCGTTGTTCATTGGCGCACCACCCATAAGAGTCCAAGCCTCAAAACTGCTGAAATGCCTGTATATACCAGAATGGATACAGTTATCAAAATAGATAAATTTGGTGTATTTTTACATTGGGATACTATACAAAAAGGCAAATAAATGAGTGACTGAAACATTCGATGTGGATGAATCTCATAGATATACTTATGGATGAAAGCAGACAGAACAAAGGCATAGATACTAAGGACTTCCCTGGTGGTTCAGTGGCAAAGACTCCCCAGTCCCAATGCAGGGGACCTGGGTTCGATCCCTGGTCAGGGAACTAGATCCCACATGCAGCAACTAAAGATCTCGTGTCCCACAGCTAAGACCCAGTGCAGCCAAACGAATAAATTAAAAGAAAATATTTTTTCTTAAAGATGGTGTATTGAGCATGTGCATTTATCTCTTGTTTTTCTCCTAAGATGCCACCAAGAGGAGTGCAAAGAGGTAAAAAGGATATTCACTTACAGAGATTAAAGGAACTGGGAGAAGAGATATCCTGGACTAAACCTTTCACTGAATTTCTGGAAGCCAAAAGGTAGGTGGGGAAGAGATACGCTCTCAGGAGGAACTGTGGTTTCAATGCAATGCAGAGGCTCTCCTTCCAAAACAGTTTAATCCCACACAACCTGGGAGGAGCCTGGTCTCAAAGACATGCATGCAGAGGAAGATGGGAGGCTTAAAACAAGGAGATTCATTGGAAGCTGGTAGGAGAAGCCATCGATTTCTATACCTTCCTGCCCTACTCCTGCACATACACAATGCACAGAATAAAGACTGTCAAGTATCAAAGACTCTTAAGAAATTAAGCATTGAATCACTCAAATGAAAAAGTCAGTAGAATTAAAAGATGAATGCAATGAAATCTCCCAGAACATAAGACTGAAGAAAAAGAGGCAGAAAATATGAGAAGAAAATAAGAAAAATAAAGGATTTGTTTAAGGGTTTCAATAACTGACTAATGGTAGTTTTTGGGGAAAAAAAAATTAGTTTCCAAAAGTGGGTGGAAGAAAGAATTAACAAATAAATAATACAAGAAATTTTCCTACAAATGAAGAACCTGAGTATACGGAATAGACAGGCCCACTGAATACTTGATGAAAATAAATGCATCAAGATCCATCTATAGGGGCTTCGCTGGTGGTCCAGTGGCTAAGACTCTGAGCTCCCAACACAGGGGGCCCGGGTTTGATCCCCGGTCAGGGAACTAGATCCCATGTGCTGCAATGCCACAACTAAAGACCCCACATGCCACAGTTGAAGATCCGCATGCTGCAACTAAGACCTGATGAACCAAGTAAATATTTTTTAAAAGATGCATATATAGACACATTGTCTGGAAATGTCATAGAGCCACAAATAGAAGCTATTAAAAGCTTCAAGAAGCAAAAATACATGCTGCCTACAAAGGGCTGAGTACCAAAATGGCATCAGAGTTTCTCCTAGCAACATTACATGCAATATTTCCAATATCAAAATTTTGAGGGAAATGACTTTTGACTAGCATTTATATGCCCAGCCAAACCACTGATCAATGGGAAGTTAAAAGAAAGATTGTCTCAGAAAGTTTACCTCCAGCGCACCCTTTTTAAAGGGAACTACTTGAGAATGTGCTCCAGTAAAATAGTAGAATAAATCAAGGACAAGGAATGCATAGTGTCCAAGAAAGGTGGGACTAACTCAGAAAGACAGTGGAGAAATTCCAGCAGAGAAGCAACACAGCAATCCACACTGAAGATGGAATCTTCTGGAAAGGGATACTCCAGGGAGTAGCAAAACACAAAACTGGACGGGATGCCCGAAAACAATGAAAATACAGCCATGGCAAACAGTACTAGTGGGAAGGGCAGGTGGAGTTTCTTGGAGGGGGAAATGGTATTCAAAAAAGAAAGTGCTTCTGGGACGACCCAGAGGGATGTAATGGGGAGGGAGGAGGGAGGAGGGTTCAGGATGGGGAACACATGTATACCTGTGGCGGATTCATTTTGATATTTGGCAAAATTAATACAGTTATGTAAAGTTTAAAAATAAAATAAAATTAAAAAAAAAAAAAAAAAGAAAGTGCTTCTAAGAATAATATACTACTTGACTCTGCAGTGAACAGCATTTCCGTTGTGTTTTCTGTGAGCTAAACCCTCACCTATCACAGCAGGAATTCAATGAATGTCGAAGATTTATAAGAAACAGAAATGGAAGCATATTATTGGAAAGCATCAGGGCTGCTGTAAAGAATAGCTCCAGGAGCTGAAAGTCTGCCCTGGGGTGAGGGCTAGGGGCTCAGGGTACAGAGAGGGTGGAGAGCCATTGTTTTAAACCACAGCATATAACACTTGGGTATAATTTTTTTAAATTGCTGTTTCACTGTGGTTGCAGAGTGGAAATCTGATTGGGGGAGGTCAAATGCAGGGAGACTGGTTAGAATAGTGCAGCAGCACAGGCCGAAACAAAGGTTTATTGGACTGGATCGGTGGCAGTGGGAGTGGGGAGGAGATGATGGATAGAAAACTCTATTAGGTCACATTGACAGGACTTGCAGGGTGTTCAATAAAAGAGTGAGAAGGACAGGAATGACACCTGGTTTCATGCGTCTATATTTGAGTGGACAGTGGAGCCATCTGCTGAGAATCCTGGCCAAGAACTAGGTCATTAGGAGAGTGTAGTGAGTTCAGTTGGACACATGTTGAATCCGAGGTGCTTTGGGGCCATCGAAGAGATGTTAGGTGGACAGTTGTAAACATATCTCTGAGCTCAGGTCAAATATCCAGGGATAGGCAGTGACTGAAGCTGGTAATACAGATAAGACCTTTTGGGGGACACAGTAAGGTCCAGTTACACTGGAGGGATTGTGTAAACAAGAGAGAAGTAACTGACGGTGTAAGGTTGACATGAAGTCTCCAGTGAGATACATCTAGCCCAGAAGACACAGATATATCACCATGGGCACAATGTCCTCACAGGCTCATAATAACTCAGAGGCTCAAAATTGCCTTCTTTGTTGTTGTTGTTCAGTCACTAAGTCATGTCTGACTCTTCTGCAAGCCCATGGACTGTAGCCCCTCAGGCTCCTCTGTCCATGGGATTTCCCAGCAAGAAATACTGGAGTGAGTTACCATTTCCTTTTCCAGGGGATCTTCCTGAACCCACGTCTCCTGAATTGGCAGATGGATTCTTTACCACTGAGCCACCAGGGAAGGGAGCCCAGATTACCCCTTATTTCACATTGAAGTCAGAGAGTTCAAGTTCCTATCTGATAGGCTATAGGGTGTCTCCCCCAGTATTTCCAGGAGGGTCCAGGCAGATTCTCCTGGGTCGATAGGCACTGAAGCCGCCCTCACCAGTACTCCCAGCCCTTGTGACTCTGACCTCCAACTTTGGCCGTTCACACCCATTTCTATCCTGTTATTTCCCCCAAACAAAGGTTATTGTATGAACAGACTTACTGAAGGTTTGGAGCAGTGAGGGCAGTTACAGCACATAGCAGGAAGCAAATGGAAGCCCAGGATTAGACATCGCCATTTCTAGAAGACCAGCAGCTATATCTCACCATAGGGAATCTGCACTGGCCATGACCTTCTGTGGAATCCCTGCCTTGGTCCTGTGGGGTGCTCTTCCCACTCACCAGCCTTTCCTTCCACCTCCTTTTGGTTTGTATCTGTGCCTCTCATCCCCTGCCTCCCAGGCTGCCCCCAGAAATTCTGCTGGGAAATTCAGCTCTCTCTTTGTTGCATGCTTTGCCTTCCAGGGCTTGCGACTTACAACACCTAAGGGAACTAACAATATACTTTTCGAAGCAAAGTCCCTTCTCCCCTGAGATGAATTATGTGCACCCCCTACAATGGTAAACTGACTGCCTGCTGTTCAGTCTTTAAAAAATTCAAACTCACACACACTCACATGCAGACAGGCAGACAGGCATAGAGGACTTCGACATTCATTCACATACACACATGCTTATGCGCTCACCAACAATCATATACACATATATGGAGTGCGAGCACACACTTACAACTGCAGGTCCACACTGTGTGCACACACACTTTCACACAGGCTTGGACATGCAGATGCACTTACGGCTTTTAACAGCACCCAGCGGTCAAGTCTGAAGCCCAGGTTAATCCCACCCGGTGTGTGTGTGCATGTGTCTGTGTACACGGGTCTGTGTGTGTGCATGTGTCTGTGTACACGGGTCTGTGTGTGTGCATGTGTCTGTGTACACGGGTCTGTGTGTGTGCATGTGTCTGTGTGTGTGCATGTGTCTGTGTGTACATGGGTCTGTGTGTGTGCATGTGTCTGTGTACATGGGTCTGCCCTTTGCTGCTCTGGTCATTGAGCTGTCCTAAGGGAATGTTCTGTTCTTGGACAGGTGCCTGGCACCTGGGGAAGAGCCATCTCCTTTGACCAGAAACTAGAAAACTGAACTGATGAGCCTAAGGGTACTGGGACTGGGTTCTGAAGCAAGACCTTGTCATAACATCACCAAGGCAGTCCCCATCCTGAGCACATAGCCAGGAATTGGTGGCTCTGGTGGGTGGAAAAAAATGGTTCCCCCAAAATGTCCACATCTAAAACCTATGAATGTGTTACGTCACATGACAAAGGGCATTGCATGTGATCTGGCTAAGGATCTTGAGATGAACTGGGTGGGCCCAGTGTAACCACAATAGTTACAAGGAAAAAAGGGAGAGGGGAGAGTCAAAGGAGATACACGATAGAAGCAGAAGGCAAGGTGAGGTGACATTGACTTTGAAGAAGGAAGTGGTGATGAGCCACGGAATGCAGACAGCTTCTAGATGCTAGAAAAGGCAAAGAAAAGATTTACCTTGCTTTGTAGCTATTAAAATATACAGTAAAGCTATTAGAGGGCTTCCCAGGTGGCATAGTGGTAAAGAATCTACCTGCCAGTGCAGGAGACACAGGAGATATGGTTTTGATCAATGGGTTGGGGAGATCCCCTGGAAGAAGAAATAGCAACTCACTCCAGTATTCTTACCTGAGAAATCCCATGGTCAGAGGAGCCTGGCAGGCTATAGTCCACAGGGTTGCAAAGGAGTAGGACACAACTTAGCAACTAAACAACAACAAAGCTATAGAGTCTGATAGTATGGTAATGATATAGGATTATTGGGTTGACAGAAAACTTTGGAACAGAAAAAAGAGTCCAGAAATATATCCCACTCTATGTAAGAATTTAATACATAATAAATGTTTTACTCTCAGTGAGAAAAAAAATAAGATTAATTGGTAAATGATGCTGGATGGAAAAAAGCACCTATCCAAGTAAGAAAATGGAGTTGAATCCTCATCTCATAACATATAATAAATTAAAACCAAATTGATTAATAAGGCTTAAATGAAAAAATAAAAAAGTCTTAGGGGGAATTTTAGGTGAATACATGTGTAATTCCTCCCTGGTGGCTCAGTGGTAAAGAACCCACCTGTCTATGCAGAAAACCTGGGAAATCCCTGGGTTGGGAAGATCCCCTGAATAAGAAAATGGCCACCCATTCCAGTACACTTACCTGGGAAATCCCATGGACAGAGGAGCCTGGTGAGCTACAGTCCATGGGGTCACAAAGATTTGGACACGACTTAATGACTAAACAAGAATGTGTAAATCAGGGATTGTAGGCCAGTAGTGGGGAGAAGAGTGCATTTTTATGTATAACAGGAAATACAGAGTCTATTTCAAAGGAAGATAATCATCTTTTAGTATGTAAAATTTAATTTCATCCGGCTAATTTTTAAATTTTAGATATTATATGCCTTGGTTCTAGAATCCTCATTCGCTTATTCTGATAGTTTATTTCTCTACTGAGGTATTCTACTTAATCATTCATTCCTAGCATATTTTCCTTCATGTCCTTGAACATAGTTATCACAGCTGCTTTAAAATTCTCATCTCTGAATCCCAAGATCTGGCTCACCTTGAAATTGGTCTCCATGATTGCCTTTTCTCTTGAATATGGTTCACATTTTCCTATTTCCTCCCATGTCTGGTAATTTTGGATTATATTCTGGATACTGTATTTGTGACTCTGGGTTCTTTTATATTGCTCTGAAAGAGTGTTGTTTTTCTATTTCACCAAGGAGTTCACTTGACTGAACTCAAACTCAAACTCTGAAATCTGTTCAGTTATTTTAGCCACAGTCAGACTTCTAGGAGTTTCCCCCACTTAATTCATAGTTTAAAAAAAAGAAAAACACTCCAAGGCTTGGATGAAGTTTATAAGCAGAATCGGAACACCCTCTCCATGAATTTCTCTTTCTGGGATTTCCTCCTTTACGTTCCAACTACCATGGAAGCCCTCAGTTTTGTTCTTTGATCCCTCCTCAAGTTAAAAAAAAATAATAATTAAGACCCTGATGCTGGGGAAAATTGAAAGCAGAAGGAGGAGAGGGCAGCAGTAGATGAGACAGTTGGTTGGTATCACTGTTTCAATGGATATGAACTTGGGCAAACTCCAGAAGACGGTGAGGGACAGGGAAGCCTGGCGTGCTGCAGTCCATGGGGTAGCAAAGAGTCAGACACAACTTGGTGACTGAATGACAACACAAGGAAAAATGCAGATCTCTACCCAATTTTTAGCCAAGTCATGTGGCACTGCCTGGGGCCTGCTCTTAGGCACAAAAATGTTACAATGAGAAATTCATTCACTGTTGTCCCTTTCTTTCAAACGTCAAACTCTCCAGTTTCTGCCAGACTTTGATTGTTTTCAGTGCCTCTACGTAGCCTTTTAAATATTTTGCCCAGAATTTATCATCGTTGTCTGTCAGATAATCTTTTATAGGGTATTCTGTCATTATCAGATGTGAAACTTTCTGACTGCATAAAATTTAAACTATTTTAGATGGATAAAGATACTCATAAACAAAGTTAAAAGACACACACTAAGTTGGAAAGATTATATTTACTGTGTCCATGACAGATAGAGTTAATTTCTAGTTCTTACAAATTGGTAAGAAAAAGACAAAGCAGCCAATAGAAAAATGTTCCCAGGGTATGAATAGGCTCAGAGAAGAGTAAACCCAAATGGCCAATAAACATGTGACTGAATCTCCCAATACTCAGGAAAATGCAAATTAAAGTAACTTCTCACCCATCAGATTGGCAAAAATTCAAAAGGATGTTACATCTACTACTGATGGGAGTGCAAGGAGAAGTATGTTTTCATATGTAACTGGTGAAAAAGAGAATTGGTATTGTCTTTTTGGAAAGCAATATGAAAAATATTTTTTTTTAATCATGTCCTTCAACCCAGCGATCCCACTCATAAGAATTTGTCTCATGGAAATAAAAGAGTGCATTCATACATAGGAATATATAAAGGTGTTTAGTGTTGCAATATTTGTAGTGGCCAAAGAACCAAAAAGAGTCCATCAAGGGCAGAGTGTCTAAATCAAAACACTTCATTCCATGGAGTAAAGATGTTGCCATTAAAAAGAATGAATTTACTTGCAAGGGTTTCCACAATATTATTAATTCAGAAATTCAAGAAGTATATGTAATATGATTCATTTTGTCAAACAATCATGATCAAGATTGGCAATCCCTATATATGTATATAACTATGGCGTGCTAAGTCGCTTTAGTCATATCCAACTCTTTGTGACCCTATGGACTGTAGCCTGCCAGGCTTCTCTGTCCATGGGATTCTCCAGGCAAGAATACTGGAGTGGGTTGCCATGCCCTCTTCCAGGGGATCTTCCTGACCTAGGGATTTAAACTGTATCTCTTGAATCTCCTGCACTGGCAGGTGGGTTCTTTACCACTAGCGCCACCTGAGAAGCCCAATATAACTATGCTGCTGCTGCTGCTAAGTCGCGTCAGTCGTGTCCGACTCTGTGCGACCCCATAGACGGCAGCCCAACAGGTTCCCCCATCCCTGGGAATCTCCAGGCAAGAACACTGGAGTGGGTTGCCATTTCCTTCTCCAATGCATGAAAGTGAAAAATGAAAGTGAAGTCGTTCAGTCATGTCCAACTCTTAGCGACCCCATGGACTGTAGCCTACCAGGCTCCTCCGTCAATGGGGTTCTCCAGGCAAGAGTACTGGAGTGGGGTGCCATTGCTTCTCCGCAATATAACTATATGAGCATTTAAAAAGAATATGGAAGGGGAACTTCTCTTGTGGTCCTGTGGTTATGACTCCATGAGTCCTATGCAGGGGCCACAGCTTTGATCCCTGGTTGGGGAGCTAAGATCCCACATGCCACCAGGCAGGGCAAAAAAAAAAAAAAGAGAGAGAGAGAGAAAATATGGAAAGATTAACACCAGATTTTAACGTTGGTTGTTGAAATGTTAGGGACGGAGTAAATTTTACAAAAATCAAAAGGAAAACTTTTAAATTGACTTTCTAAAATAATATGCAATTCAAAGCGAACATTTTGCAACTTGATCTCAGAGACAATAGGTATTTTTACTGTAATAGATCATGTCTCTCCTCATCACCACCATAATTATAAAAATATTATTACTAGATGTGTTTCTTCAAATAAGTCTTTTATAATTTCCAATAACTTCTCACATTTTTGCTTAATTATAATAAGTGAGATATATTGTTTAAAAATAAAGGAGACAAGCAAATTTGAATATGGACTGCATATTAAAAACTGTTAATTTTGTAAGCTGGGATAATGACATGGTTGGCACATAAAACATACTCTTTCAACTGGCAATGCATAATGAAGTATTTATGTGTGAAATGAGATAATGTCTGAAATTTGCTTACAAGATTGGAAAAATATGGATAATTCTTGAAGCTGGATAATTGGTTCATGAGAATTTATTATACTTTTTCTCTTCTGTATGCTTTAGATTTTTCACAATAAAAATTTTTTAAATGTCCCAGAAATGCCTGTGGAAAAAACATGTATGATACATTTATGTACAAACATACATATGAAAGAAGAATAACAGTAAGGTATTTGAGGCACAATCATCAAAATGTGAATGGTGAGGTTTCAAGAATTATAATTTGTTCTTTATACCTTTACATTTAAAAAATTCTTTTAGTCATATAAGAGAGAAATTAAAGCTGTTTTGATCACAAGTATAAGATTTTAAACTATAGAAGTTGACTTCTTCCCTAGGTGATGTTATCCAGCCCACAGCTACCTATATGTCAGTGACCTTGAATTTCCATCTCATCTCTAATCATGGTCTTAAGCTACAAGTTCATAGACCAGGATTGCCTACTCAACAATTTCATCTGTATAGGGATTTTGAGCTGGAGAGAGCCTGCATGGATGGCTTCATTCTCTCCCTTCCAAAGGGCTCTTGCACCAGTCTTTCCTATCACAGTAAATGCTAACACCATTTAACAGGTTGTTGTTGCTGATGTTTAATTGCTAAATCACTCTTTGCGACCCCATGGGCTGCAACACGCCAGGCCTCCCTGACCTGGAGTTCCCCCAAGTTCATGTCCATTGAATCAATGATGATATCCAACCATCTCATCTTCTGCCACGCTCTTCTCCTTCTGCCTTCAATCTTTCCCAGCATCAGGGTCTTTTCTAATGAGATGGAAAAAGTTTTGGAGCCTCAGCTTCAGCCTCAATCCTCCCAATAAATATTCAGGGTTGATTTCCCTTAGGATTGACTGTTTTGATCTCTTTGCTGTTCAAGGGACTCTCAAGAATCTTCTCCAGCAAATTAATCTGTTGGATGATACTTTGAAATTATGTGAATATTCTGTGTCAAGATTTTATCCAGTGGTTTTTAGCATCCATTAGTGAGCCTTGTTTGAGTCAATAATTATATTGGTAATTGCAAAGCAGTGATTTTTCTAATTTTACTATTTCCTCTATTTTCTAACTATTCTATGAAGTGAAGTGAAAGTCACTCAGTTGTGTCTGACTCTTTGCAACCCCAAGGACTACACAGTCCATGGAATTCTCCAGGCCAGAATACTGGAGTGGGTAACCTTTACCTTCTCCAGGGCATCTTCCCAACCCAGGAATTGAACCCAGGTCTCCTGAATTGCAGGCAGATTCTTTACCAGCTGAGCCACAAGGGAACCCCAATTGTTCTATAAAGAACTTTTTTTCCTGTCTTCTCCTTGAGTGCTGGTATAAATGCATGGGTTATTCAATTCAAAGTGCTCTAACTCATTACTTTTTTCATGCTCAAATTGTTCAGAATTGGGCCAACTCCATCAAGCCATCTTCCGTATCCTTTTGACATGTCCCCACCAGTCTTGCAAGATACCCTTGTTTTCTGGCACAACAGATTAGAGATAATTGGAGAAATTAAAACATAAACTTTATATTAGATATTATTTTATCAGTGTTAAACTCTGAGGTGTGATCATGGTGTTAGAGTTACGTAGGAGAATGTCCTTGCTCTTAGAAGATATTCTAATGTCTCTCAGGGTGAAATGTTGTGATGTTTGCAAGTGACTCTCAGATGCAGGAAGAGGGGAGTAAACAAATGTTGCAAAAAATTAACCATTCGTGAAGCTAGCTCTTATAACATCTATACCTTTCTTTCAACCTTTTTTGTGGGGTTGAACTTTTTCAAAATAAAAGCTGTGGGAAACATTTGTCCTGTAGCCAGGCCCTGGTCAAGCCCTTCATGGCTTCCATGCTGATTCTGCCCCTGGAGTTACTCACCTGCAGTCCTACTCGTCCTGGCTTCTCCCCCGCCGCTGCAGTCCTTGCTCACGGAGCTGCCAAAGCGTCTCAAGACTTGAGTCAGAACTTGCCATTCCCTTGCCTGAAGCTCTCCTTGATTCCTGAAATAAAATTCACATTCCACACCAAGATCTTGAAGGCCTTCTATGGTCTGGCCCTACCTGCTTGTTTTCCTAACCTCTCACGCCCTGCTCACTCACTCTCCTCCAGCTTAAGGTCATCCACACACGTGTTCCCTCTGTCTGAACACTCTTCCCTCAGATTTTCACATTTTCTTTTTCTCATCATTCACACTTCTGCTCACACTTTTATCCCCTCTAAAAGCCCCATCTGCCCACTCTTATTAAATAGCTTCCCCATTCCCACCCAAACTCCGTCCTTGACCCAACTTAATTTTCTTCTTGGTGCTTATTTGTTGTCTCTCTCCCCTGCTGGAATGAAACAAGCTCCCAAAGCAGAGACTTTCTCTATTCAACGTTGTATCCTCTGTACTGAGAACAAAGCTTAGCACATAGTAGGTACACAATAAATATTTATGGAATAAAACAATGTAGTCATTCACTGATGTAGGTACATGTACATAGACGTGCTGGTACCACCAATTGAGCGTGCCAATTGCACACTCACACAAACGCTTACTGAGGTACATGTAGAGAAACAGAGTCACAGAGAAACTCTATGAGCAGAAGTACAGTTATACAGTTCCTACAGACACAAACACACATACACAGTCATACAGACGTACAAAGACACACTCACACAATAACCCTCACTTATCTTTAGACCTTTATCCCCTGGTCCATATACATTCAAACATTGACCCGCATAGGCACAAACATGTTCACACAACCACACACATGCACAGAGACACAGACATGTAGGCGTGGGGGCATAAATGAACACCCGCACACACTCCTGTATGTATATGTGTGCATGCACACACTTCGCCTTAGCCCGGCCGGGCCTTTCATGTACTTGCTAAGCCTGGCCTGGGAGTGCCACAAACCTCCTGGCGAAGCTCCCCTCCCAGGACAGAGGGCCTGGGAGGGTGTGGAGGCTGCTGAAGAGGTGCCCCCTGATTTATGGCTGCTCCAAGGCCGCCATGTGGAGCAGCAATGTCACCAAGGCCATTAGCTGTCTGGGCAGAGCTGTAAACCACGCCTGGCTCGGTGCCCTGTGCTCCAGCCGCACTTGCCTTTGCAGTCACCTGTCTCTCTGGGAAGCACCCAGATACCAGAGGCAGCAGCCTCTCATAGCCACACACACAGAAAACCAGGGCAGCACGGAGAGCTCTGAGATGTCCACCTACATGGCTGCATGGGGGGAGGGGACCCTATGGGAGGGGGTGGATGCAGGGTAGTGGTCCTCAGCAATGCCAGGCACACTGGCATACTTTCCGCCCACTTACAGCTGGAGCAAGCAGGGCTGGGGGTGTGGAGAGAGCTGTGGCTACCAGGGGAGGGGCTGAGATGGCAGCTGCCCCTGCCCCAGGTGGGCTCTGCTGGTGCCAGGAACTGCCAGGGCACATTTGGTGCCAGACTGGGGAGCAGACCCACTCCAGGAGGAGCTGGGGCAGCCCCAGGCAGCACAGGACTCCAGTCTGAGCTCAAGAAGTCTTCAGAGGACTGGACTTCTTCCTCATTCCAGACACCTGGGATGGGAAGACCCTGGGGACACCTCTGGGCTCCTGTTCATATGGGACCTTTGGGTGACATCCTCTGCTGGGCTCAGGATGTGGGGGGCAACTCCCCAAGGGGTCCCAACAATGCACTCAAAAACTTAGAAACTGGAAGGGATAGTTTGTTCTGGGACTCCTCGACATAGCTGTGAACAGGACTGGCACAGTGGAGGGCCAAGGTGGGAGAGGTGTGCCCCAGGCTTGAGAAAAACCCAGGCCAGCTGGAAGAGAGAGAACGAGGAAGTGCACAGAGGGACAGGAGACCAGGGAGCAGGTGGAGGCCACACACTGAAGCCCTGAGACAAGGATTTGGTGCTTGAACCCAAAGTACTGGGGAGCCACAGATGGCTCTATAGCAGAAGTGGTGTGGTCTGGTTTGACACAGTATCCCTTGCCATCTCATACAGCACAGGTTGTTGTATAGTCACTAAGTCATGTCTGACTCTTGCCACTCCGTGGACTACAGCCTGCCAGGCTTCTCTGTCCATGAGGTTTCCTAGGCAAGAATACTGGAGTGGACTGCCATTCCCTTCTCCAGGGATCTTCCTGACCCAGGGATTGAACCTGCATTCTTTAGCTCTGAGCCACCAGGGAAGGCCCATACAGCACGTGGTTATCATTTTATTACAGAAGTGCAAGGGTGGACCAGAGAGGGAAGATATTTTACAGCATCGAGGACTGCACACCAGTCCCCCGTTTTCACCAATAAAAGGACTGCTTGCAACCAGTGTTCAAGAAAAGGCGGGTTTCTTCTCTTCATTCATGCGTTTGTGCATTCATGCACTTCTCCGTCATCATATAGGCTCATAGGAGAAATAAACCAGGTCTTTCCATCCAGGGGTGTCCAGTCCAATAGAGGAAGAGAAAAGGGAAGGGGCAGCAGCCGGGGTCAGCATTTATGGAGTGCCACTTGTATGCCTCCACTGAGGTGGGCATATGACACGCGTGATCTCCTTTTGGCTTCAGAATCACCCAGTGACGCAGGTGCTTCCCACCCCATTTTACAGACTAGAAAACTGAGACTTGGGGAGTGTGAGGCAGATGCTCCCCACCCCATTTTACAGACTAGAAAACTGAGACTCGAGGAGTGAAGCCATCGGCCTAAGTCCTCACAAAAGGCTCTAGCCCCCAACAGAAAGTCTCAGAGAATGATAGAGAACAGCCTGAGGCACTTCAAGGGTAATTTTCATCCTTGTCTTCAGGCCTGGTGAGGTTCTGAAGTTCCCAGAAAAGATGAGACCCTGGGGATTGGACCAGGGGCCCTGCGCTGCCTCCCCCTCGGCCCGTGATTAATGCCTGACAGTCCCTCCACTCGCAGGGAACTCATCAGACTAATATTTCCTGATGTGAACTCCGTGTCGCCCTCGAATGAGAAATCCCAGCCCCCTCGCATTCCGTGCCCCAGATGAATGGGCTCCCGTCCTGGGGCCGGTGAGTGATGCGGCCTGTGCCTGCAGAGGGAGGTCGATAAAGGCCCTTCATCAGCAGAACCGTGGCCTCTCCCCATTGCCCAGTGGGCCCTGCTTCCCCTCACCATGCTGCTCCCCCAGGGCTGGGGCTGGACCGCCCATCAGAGATGCGTAGGCAAGGTCAGTGCCCAGCAGATGGGGGCGGGGCTTGTGAACAGAGGGACAGGCCTTCTCCAGTCCTGCACAAGAGTCAGGGCCTGTGGAGATCAAAGGGAAGCGGCAGGATCTGCTTACATTTTACCTTGACTTTGAAGCTCCAGGGAGGGTGTAAGCATGTAGCCCAAGGCCATGAGAAAATGCCTCTGTAAGGAAACCTGGGACCTGAGAGGAGCCCCCTACTTGCTGTAACCTAGTAATTCTAGGGATAGAAATACCAGTGGTTGTTGCTTTAGTAAGATAAAATGGAAACAATAACCGGTACCATCTATCAAGTGCCTATGATGTGCCAGCGGTGGAGCCAAACATTGACGTGCATTATTGCACTCGGTCCTCACACAGCCTCATAGAGTAAGGTGGTATTAGCCCATCTTACAGAGGAGAAAAGTGAGGCCAAGGGCAGTTAAATGATACTCTAAGTAGTAGTGTCAGGATTAAACCCTAGATTTTTCTACCCGGAAACCTGTGCTTTTAGCCATTCATCATCCAGCCACTCAGCGGGTATTTGTGAATGACATCTTCGTGTCAGGCTCTGAGCGGGTGCTGGGAGCATGCTCCATACCTGCCGCCGTGGAGCTTGCCGTCCCGTGAGAGCCAACACCAGGCAAGGTGGCTGTGGTGCTTGGCTCAGAATGTGGCTGAGAGTGGGGTGCTCGGGAAGGCCTTATGCAGAGGAGGACAGAAGTCTTGTCCTTTCACAGGAAGAAACCAGTCCACCCCCTGAGGACAAGTCCTCCCAGAGATGCCAGAAGTGGAAAGAATCCAGGACCAGAGGTCAAAGCCTTGGAGGCCAAGGCAGGTCAAAGCCTTGGAGGCCAAGGCAGGGCAAAGAACAGCCCTCCTGTAAAGCAAGCGCCAATGAGAGAGGAGCCTGGCATGCTCCAGTCTGTGGGGTTGCAAAGAGTCGGACACGACTTAGTGGCTGAACAACAACAACAGCAACGGGCTGAAGCAGAAGGCGGCCTCGGGACGTGGGTGACCCGAAGGAAGCAGGGGGCCCTTTTGTGAAGGAGGCAGCCATCACGATCTGAGTGGTGTGGTCCCGGGGAAGGGTGGCATTTGGCCAGCTTAACGATGGAGCTCGAGAAGGACAGTTCTTCACACCTAAGACAGTGGAAAGGACATCCTCCTGAGGGTGTCCTTCAACAGCAGGAGATACTTAGAGTCAGATACACAGCAGCACCAAAGTGATCCGTTCATGCGAGGTCCCCAGCCAGCAGTCAGAAGCTCGGGGAGCAGTTGTGACTTTGAAGGATGGGAGCTGGCATGGTTTATGCGTGGGCTTCCAAGCCCAGCCCAGCAGGATGGGTTCAGGGCCGAGTTCGAGGCCCAGCAGGAAAGAGGAGACTCAGGGTGGAGACCAGAGCTGAGCGGATCCCGAGTCCACCTGATGGTGGCGCTGTGGCCGCCAACCTGCTTTCCACCCTGTCAGCCTAGGAAGGGTGGAGAGGCTCCGCGTGGCAGAGGCAGGGAGGCTGAGCCACCCCAAGCCTGGGGCTGCCAGGGTCAGTGAGGATGGGGAGGGCGGCAGCCTCAGTCCTGCTGCAAAAAGCTTGTCCGCCATCTGCGTTTTGTTAGCACTTTGGGCCCCAAGACTTGAGTTTGAGCAAGCTCTGGGAGATGGTGAAGGACAGGGAAGTCTGGCATTCTGCAGGCCATGGGGTCGCAAAGAGTCCGATGTGACTGAACAACTGAACAACAGCCTCAAGACACCAGGTTCAGCTTCTTGCATTGCAAAGTGTGGGCCTCTTAGACTCTCTCACCCCATACCTCCCTGAGGCCCTCCTGTTCAAGCCTCCACCCCGTTGCTGAGCCTGCCCTGAGCCTTGACCCTCAATTTATCCTTGACACTTACCCTCTCCCTGACTCTCTCCCCTCCTCCATGCCCCCTATTCAGTTCTCCCCGTCTCTGAGTCCTGCCCCACCCCTGCCATTTCACACCCATCCCAGATCCCTCCTACCCATTTTGCTTCTGGAATGGGGTCAAGACCCTGTGTGAGAATCCAGGAGGAGAGGAGGGGTATCTGTTGCTCATATTCCTTATAAAGTATTTTAAAGCCATGTGCGTGCATGCTAAGTCACTTCAGTCGTGTCCACCTGTTGACAACCCCACGGACAGTAGCCCACCAGGTTCCTCTGTCCATGGGATTCTTCAGGCAATAAAACTGGAGTGGGTTGCCATGTCCTCCTCCAGGGGATCTTCCTGACCCAGGGATCAAACCCACGTCTCTTATGTCTCCTGCACTGGCAGGCGGGTTCTTTACCACTAACGCTACCTAGGAAGCCCCATTTTAAAGCTGAGAGGTCCCTATTTTCTTTGGCGACCAAAAATTGGTGGGAATTTCAAGATGACCTCATTAAAATGCCACATACAAAATCAGTCCACAGCTTGAGATATCATAATAGTGCCCCCCCTCCTTGTGGAAGATGGGGGGCAGAGGCTAGAGAGAGGGCTGCTGCTGCTTCTGCTAAGTTGCTTCAGTCATGTCCGACTTTGTGCGACCCCATAGACGGCAGCCCACCAGGCTCCCCCGTCCCTGGGATTCTCCAGGCAAGAACACTGGAGTGGGTTGCCATTTCCTTCTCCAATGCAGGAGAGTGAAAAGTGAAAGTGAAGTTGTTCAGTCATGTCCGACTCTTAGTGACCCCATGGACTGTAGCCCACCAGGCTTCTCCATCCATGGGATTTTCCAGGCGAGAGTACTGGAGTGGGGTGCCATTGCCTTCTCCGAGAGAGAGGGCAGAGGGGGCCATTTGTACATTTCCGTCCTGTTTTTTGATCTGTGTGTTGGGTAGACAAGTGTGTTCATTTGGTGACCTTAAATCAAGCAATGGGATTTGTGCATTTAGTTGCGTCTATGTTATGCTTTAATAGAAAGCTTTTTAAAAAATGCAGTATGGGCATTTCAGGCCCTCAGGGCACCAGAGCTGGCATTGGGCTCCTGTAGCAGTTGGGACATGACTACCTAGAAGGCTGGTCGGGCTGATTCTGCCTTAAATGGGCCCTTGGAAAAGCGTGATCAGGCTCTTAGTCTTCCCAGGACAAGCTTTCAGCCCAACGGGATGCTGACAACAAGCCCCCACCCCCCGCCATGCACCCCCTGTCCACTGGGACCCTGCCTCGGTGCCAGCTGCCTTTCCTAGCCTAACAGCTGTATTTTTCAGGTACAATATGACAGGCTCAATCTATTCCTGTTATATATTTCCCAGTAAATGGACAAGGTGAAAACAGTGTCAGTTCAAATCACTATCATGACACTTAATTCTGATTTACTGTACCTTTTGCTGCAATCTTGAAAGTGCCCGCGACTGCGCTGAGCTGGATCGCCCAGCCAGGCCCCACGGGGTCGACGTTAAGATCAGCTTCAATAAAAGAATTTAGGGTAAGGCAGCCCCCGGTGGGCAGGGGGCAAGCCGGGGCCCAGAGGACGAGCCAGCAGAGACGCTGGAGCCTGGCTCTCCCACCTCCCTCCCGCTGACTCTTTGTCCCAGCCCTGTGTTTGCAGCAGCTGGGAAATTTATGGAGGCTCCATAAACGGGTTTTACAGACAGCTGTTAGAGCGTGCGGAGCAAGGCTTGGCTGTCGGGGGACCTAGTCGTAGGCTTACAGCCAAGACACTTAAATATTATGGCCCCACATATATAAAAAGTGTGCTGTGCGTCCTCTGCTACCTCCCTCCTCCTGACCCAGGAGCATGGGGTATGGCCAGAGAATAGCATCGCTCCCAGTTGCCAGCTATGCCAACCAAATGCCTGCAAACTCTCACTCCAGTCCCCGCCTCCCAGTCCAGGAGCCTCTGGCTGGGCAGACAGCATGCATGAAGGGAGACTCATCCAGACAGCAGTGCCAGGCGAGTGCCAGCCCCCAGTCCTGCCCTCCTGTCCCGCTGTGCCCAGGCTCAGCTCAGCAAATTCCTTTAGCCTCAGGACCTGGCTCCAGCTCTTTTCTCTGCCTTGAAAGCTTCCTGCCCACCCGCAATCTTTTCTTGCCCTGGCCAGTCCCTATCAACCAGAATTCAGCTGAAATCTTGCTTTCTCAGAGGCGACATCACTGCCTTTTAGAATCAGATACCCTGTTATAAATGCTCACATCCCCCTGGACTTCTTCATAACATTTATAACAATTGTAATTAACTAATTATTGGTGTCATTATCTGTTTAATGTCTATCTCCCCCACTGGACAATAAACTCTGTGGAAGCAGGGACTCTACTTGAATATATCCCTAGTGCCTTACACAGGGCCTGGAAATAAATATTGAATGAATGAATGAACAAATGAAGAAGCAGACACAATTCTCAGACCTAGTACAAGACAAAAGGTGCTCAGATCCTAAGAGCAGGTGAAAGGTCTGTGGGGGTTCGGTAAAGAGAAACCACTTTGACAAGGGGGAACTAGGAAAGGCTTGCAGGAAGAGGTGCCATGGGATCTCCTCTTTCATTCAGAAGTCCCTACTGTGAAACTTAAGATGTGAGTCAGAGGGCTATTTCTTAGTCTTGTTGAACCTCAGCTTCCTTGTCTTTAAAATGGGGCTAATGATAGTGATGCTGAAAGCTTGACCTCTCTGCACCTGTGCGGAATCAAATCTCAGAGCAGAATTTAGGGCAAAGCAGAAAACAATAGCATTATTGCTTTGCCAGGCAAAGGGGAACACAGCAAGCTCCTGCCCTTGAAAACTGTGTCCCAACCCAGGGTGTTTGGCGAGGAGTTTTATGGCAAATGGTTCAAGGGTGGGGGCTGTTGATAAGGGTCAGGTGTGGGCAGGGCTTGCACTCTTTTAATCTGGCCTCAGGTAATCTTCTTGATGAGCTTTTCTGGTTCCTTTAGCCTCAGGTGGTCTTCTCCAGTATGAAGAAAGCTGACATCTTCCATTTCTGGGTTTTAATTCTATAAAGAATCTGCCTGCAATGCAGGAGATGTGGGTTCGACCCCTCGGTCAGGAAGATCCCCTGGAGAAGGGAATGGCAACCCACTCCAGTCTTCTTGCCTGGAGAATTCCACGGACAGAGGACCCTGGTGGGCTACAGTCCATGGGGTTGCAAAGAGTCAGATATGACTGAGCAACTAACACACACAACTCTATAAAGGGCTTAAAGACCTTGTTATGTGTATCCTTTTCGGTAGAACCAGGACCCTGCCCTAAGGCTGCTCCTCTGTTGTCTTTGCATTCCATCTTTTCCCTTCCTGGGTTAGCAACTGTTCAAATCTGCCCTTTGGAACTTAGGGAAGGTCATGGAAGTTGGAGTCAAGAAACAGGGTCAGAAAGACTTCCAAGCCCCAGAGCCCCACAGGGTCCTGCTCGGTTTCGATAGTGCCTGTGTCATATGTTTGTTGCAAAGATTAACTGTATTCATAGCACAGCTCGTGGAATAAGTGTTCCTTAACGTACATGACTTCTGGAAATATATAGCCAGAACTTGGTAATTCCAGGCAAAGGGAATAGCATGTGTGAAGGTATTTATGAGGGATAAAAATAATTTACCTTGATGCCCTGTGGCTCAGAAGCCGTGTTTTGTGTCTCATAACCTTTTACAGAACATGGCTTGTGAGCCAGCTTAAAACTAAATATTAAAAAAGCTAAAATCATGGCCTCTGGCCCCATTACTTCATGGCAAATAGAGGGGGGAAATGTGGAAGTAGTGACAGATTTCCTCTTCTTGGACTCTAAAATCACTGCGGATTGCAGCCATGATATCAGAAGACTTTTGCTTCTTGGCAGGAAAGCAATGACAAACTAGACAGTGTATTGAAAAGCAGAGACATTACTGTGCTGACCAAGGTCTGTATAGTCAAGGCTACGGTCTTCCCAGTGGTCACGTTTGGTTGTGAGAGCTGCGTCATAAAGAAGGTGGAGCACTGAAGAACTGATGCCTTCAAACTGTGATGCTGGAGAAGACTCTCAAGAGTCCCTTGCACAGCAAAGAGATCAAACCAGTCAATCTTAAGTGAAATCAACCCTGAATACTCATTGGAAAGACTGATGCTGAAGCTGAGACTCCAATGTTTTGGTTATCTGATGCAAACAGAGGACTCATTGGAAAAGTCCCTGATGCTAGGAAAGATTGAGGGTGGAAGGAGAAGAGGGTGTCAGAGGATGAGATGGCTGGATGACATCGCTGATGCAATGGACATGAACTTGGACAAACTTCAGGAGATGGTAAGGGACAGAGAGGCCTGGCATGCTGCAGTCTATGGAGTCACAAAAAGTCAGACATGACTGGGTGACTGAACAACAACAAACATTATCCTGAGCAACTTGACAAGGGGAGAGTGTCTGACCAAATAAGAGCCAGTCATAGGTTGGCCAGTGACCTGTGGCCTGACATAGAAGACATGGAAGAATTGGCAACAGAGCCAAAGCTGAAAGTTCCGTGATGAAAACATCATGGCACAACAAAGTGGAAATTATAACTAAGCATGCAGAATCAGGAAGATGCCTCTGATGCCTCAGATTCCTCAGCTCCAAGCCTATCTGTAGCTTTATGATAGAAGTTGGTTTTGTTTTTGTTTCTTTTGCTTTTTTCTGTTTGAAAAGGCAGTGCAATTAAAATTTGACTTTTCAAAGACATATTAGCTGTGTGACCTTGGACAAAGTACTTAACCTCTCTGATCTTCAATTGCCCTGTCTGTAAAAAAGAGATCATAAAATCATTTATCTCAGAAACTTGTGCTATGGATTCAGTGAGATGATAAAGTAGATAGTGCTGACTTTAAAAAATATGCACAACATAGAGAGTTGTGAGTTAAGTTTTATTTCAGACAAAATGAAAACTATAGCCCAGGAGACAGCATTGCAGATAGCTCTGAGAAACTGCTCCAAAGAGGTAGAGGGAAGGTCAGTATATATATGTGATTTTGGTGAAAGGGGAATACGTGCAATCAAGCACATTATTTTTCCAGAAGGTTTCTGCTAGTCACAAGGAGCAGATGTAACCATGAAGGAATTTAGTGCTTTTCTAGATATGAGGTGATACAAGAATTGGGCTCATAAAATCAGCTCCTGAAAATATCTAACTATCTGAAGACCTGTTCTGCCAGTTTTTCCAGAGAGCAGAGGGCCTCATTTCTGCTCTCCACCCTGAACTCCCTTCAGGGGTGTTGAAGGTCAGCAGCTACAGCAGCACCTGATTTAATTCTTGTAGAGGTAGATGGCAAGAGCCTATGGCAAGTACCAATTTGTAGTTGACAATAGTGTTACTCTTCACCGATATTGTCCTCATTAAGAACAACCAGCCTGGCGTAAAAGAGATTGTGACTGATTAACCCCACCCTTTGGGCTCCAATCTTTGTGGAAAGAAAAAAGGCAGAAAAGTCTGCTCAACCCCCAAACTGGGCATTATTCTCCAATGCTCTCATCATAACGTGGAAGAGGAAAGGTTTAGTCGTATGAAATTGTCAACATTCAATTCAATGTTTTACAGACATCTTGGTCCATAAAAGTGGATTTCCATGTGGTTCAACCTCAGAAAAGGGAAGAACCCCTAAGAGCCAAGGGCCACAGGGATTACTGGACCCACACATTTCTCCCCAGAGATGGAACTGGGGCCTAATCAAGGTCTCTTCCCCAGGCCCTGGGAAGAGACCCCTGGAAATGTGTATGCCCAGAATGATTTCAGAATCTACAGAGCTGTGACTGCCATGTGTCTCCTCTTCTTGTCCCTTCAGAATGGAAATGTTTCTCTTGGACTCTCCCGTCCCATTTCACCACATATAGCGTGCCTGTGGGTGGCAGGTAGCTAGCCGCTTTGGTTCACAGATCTCCGAATCAAAACAAGTCAGTTCCTTCTTCTCTGATGACGAGAGTTCCAGGCATCACACAGGTATCTTGGGCTTGGAGCTTGAGCCAATGGGTTGCTTGCCTAGAGGAAAGAAGCTTCTACAAGTTGGGGGGGGGGAGGGTGGAGGGAAGCAGTATTGAATATGTGATGACCAGAAGGGCAGACTAGGGTAGAGTATTTTATTGGTCATCAATGTCCCAGCCCCTTGAAGCTCGTCTTGGCCAGGCAGCTTACTTTTAGCTAATGAAATGTGAGTGAAACTGACACGTCATTCTAGGCAGAAACTCTAAGAGCTAGTTTGTGCTTTGCCACATTCTTTCCTGCTGAAGTGACAACTATAACCAGGCAGAAGAGGCTCCGGAAGCCTACGTCCTGGAAGAACGAAAACATGTTCCCAAGCCATGACCAGTGCACCTCATGCAGGTAGCATGAGTGGGAGATAGTTTGTGCTTTGCCACATTCTTTCCTGCTGAAGTGACAACTATAACCAGGCAGAAGAGGCTCCGGAAGCCTAGGTCCTGGAAGAACGAAAACATGTTCCCAAGCCATGACCAGTGCACCTCATGCAGGTAGCATGAGTGGGAGATAGACTTTGGCCATTATAAGACCCTGGAATTTTCAGACTGTGTATTACTGCAATGTAGTGGGCCTATCCTGACTGATAAGATGGTACACAAAAGGTTTAGCCTGGCTCAGACTAAGTGCCATCATGATTTTTCTCCTATCTCTTGAAAGCCAAGGGATCATATTATTAATCAAAGGCCTGGAGGCAGAAGACATGATTTTGATTTGGTAAAGAATTTGACATACATGAAGGAGAGTAGTTATCAATGAACGTGAAAAAGGGGAGGCCAGATCATGGAGAACTTGGAATAGAAACCGTATGTCTGGCTTAACTAGCATAGAGGATACTAAACAAAGTCACCTTTTAACATTCCAGTGACCCTCAGACCCCATCTTCCCGGAGCAGAAAGATTGTCTTTCTTCACTTCTGAGAGCACTTACGCTATAGTCTCCCCACTCACCCCAAGTTAAGTCCGAGATTCTCAGCAGGCATCCATTGGAGTTACTGTTATCTCACAAAGAAGATCAGAAAAGTGAATCTGTCCACCAGAGGGAGGGCCTGTGTTTCCCGGCCTCACGGTCTCACTGCTGCAAACAGACTGGCCAAGAGGAAGCAGTATGAAATCAGCAACTGACAGAGCTCACTATGCTAAAATGTAACCCTTCAAATGACAACAGACACCACAAACAAGCTAAAAACAAGCAATAGCCTGGGAGAAAACAGTTGCAATTTATATAAGAGATAAGGGATTAGCATCCAGAATATATAAAGTATTCTAACCAATCAATAAGAAAAAGACAAATGGCCCAATAGAGCACTCTGCAAATAATAAAAACAAAACAAAAACAAAAAACAGTCGATTTATGGAAAAGGAAATTCAAATGGCCAATAAACTTGAAGAATGTTCGATTTCACTAGTAATCAAGGATATAAAGCATTAAAGTACCATGAACTATATTTTACTCATCAGACTGGGGAAAAAAATTAAGTTTGATATTAAGTGTTAGTGAGGGTGTATGGAAATAGGGCCTCTTGAATAGTGCTCATGACAGTTCAGATTGGCACAACCACTTTGAAGGCCAACCAAGTGGTAGTATCTCCCCAGAGAAAGTGTCTGCACACGCGCATAAGAAGGCCTGTGTTGGGTTGTTTACTGCAGTATTGTTCGGAAGAAGAAAAAACTGGAGAAAACCTAAATGTCCATCAACAAGGGATTAGCTAAATAAACTATAGCATGGCCATCCTATGAGGTGCTGAGACAAGAAGGGGTGGGGGCACAACCTTTAAAAGAATGTTATAGCCTGGAGACCGTAAACTGATTAGAACCAAATTGGTCCAAGATGGCAGGTGAATCAATTTCCACTAGACTTTGAGCCTCAGTATATGCTGAGTGCAGAAGAACTGATGCTTTTGAACTGTGGTGTTGGAGAAGACTCTTGAGAGTCCCTTGGACTGTAAGGAGATCCAGCCAGTCCATCCTAAAGGAAATCAGTCCTGGGTGTTCATTGGAGGGACTGATGTTGAACCTGAAACTCCAATATTTTGGCTACCTGATGCGAAGAGCTGACTCATTTGAAAAGACCCTGATGCTGGGAAAGATTGAGGGCAAAGGAGAAGGGGACGACAGAGGATGAGATGGTTGGATGGCATCACCGACTCAATGGACATGAGTTTGGATAAACTCCAGGAGTTGGTGATGGACAGGCAGGCCTGGCGTGCTGCGGTTCCCAGGGTCGCAAAGAGTCGGACACAACTGAGTGACTGAACTGAACTGATATACTCCTTGTAACACATTAGCATGTTTTCCTTGGAAGGAAAGCTATGACAGACCTAGACAGCATATTAAAAAGAAGATACATCACTTTGCTGACAAAGTTCTGTGTAGTTAAAGCTGTGGTTTTTCCAGTAGTCATGTATGAATGTATATGAGAGTTGGACCGTAAAGAAGGCTGAGCACCAAAAAATTGATGCTTTCGAATTGTGGTGCTGGAGAAGACTCTTGAGAGTCCTTTGGTCTGCAAAGAGATCAAACCAGTCAATCCTAAAGGAAATCAACCCTGAATCCTTACTGGAAGGACTTCTGCTGCAGTTGAAGTTCCATATTTTGGTCACCTGATGCGAAGAGCTGACTCCCTGCAAAAGACCCTGATGCTGGGAAAGATTGAAGGCAAATGGAGAAGGGAATAGCAGAGGATGAGATGGTTGGATGGCATCACTGACTCAGTGGACATGAGTCTGAGCAAACTCTGGGTGATGGTGAAGGACAGGGAGCCTAGAATGCTGCAGTCCATGGGGTTGCAAAGAGCTGGGCACGACTTAACAAGCGAGCAACAACAGCAACAAGCAAGCAAATGAAATGACAGACCTTGACAGTTCCAAGGCCAACCATAAAAGTCAAAAAGTGGGCAGTGGCCCAAGTCCTGGTAATCCCCACTCCTTCCCCCAAACAGCTGGAATACTCCCACTCCTTGGCCTATGAAATTACCCAGCCCAATAAAACTGACAACCCCATACCCTGTGGGGCCTCTCTTCCCTTTCAAGGTGGCTCATGCTCCGTCAATGGAGTGTGTTTCCTCCCTGAGTAAACCTTCTTTCACTTCACTATGGCTTGCTCTTGAATTCTTTCCTGTGAGAAACCAAGAACCCACACTTGGCAGCTGTCCCAGGGACTCGGATGTGACCTGGGATATGACCATTTTCTCAAGCCGCACCCTCTTCCCTGCAACAGTACTCTGCGACTGGTTATGGGAATGAGATAAATATATGACGTAACATGAAAGCATACCATTGGGTGAATAAAACAAGTGGCAAAAATGCATAAAGCAGGAAACTTTTTTAATGTAGAGATAGAGGAATAAATACACGTAATAATTTGTTAATAGATATAAATACATAAAATATCTGCCAGGGTGATTCAAAGGGGAATAAGAGTAGCAACTGCAGGAAAGGACCTTGTGTGGTGGTGATGGGAAGGTGTAGACAAGTGGTGGTAATGGGAAGGCGTCAAAGGGGACTTGAACTTTATTGTCAATAGTTCTGTGTTTTTTATGGAAGAGAAAAAGAAGGCATTTATGGACTGCTTATGTGATTAACAATGAATCATTTATAAAGGGAAAGACCAGCTATATGACTCGTGAACCCCCTCCCCACCAGCAGAAAGATAGTCAGGAACCAGGAGCACACAGTTCACCACCACTGAGGTGCTCATTCTTCAGGTGCCTTTCTCAAGAAAGGGGTGAGGAACTGTGGACCCCTCAGAAGGTCACTGCGATAACTAACACCACCACCATCTCAGTGCTTCAACACACCAGAAGTTAACTTCTCACTCATGTCACAATTCAGTGTACATGGGGGGCGGGGGGAAGCTCTGTTCCACACAGATGCTTAGCAACCCAGGCCCCTTTCAGGTTGTGGTTGTACTATCTTGTGGTCCCTTGTCTTCCTCGGCAATTGGCTGGTGACCCAAGAAACAGGAGGACCGCTCGGGAGACATGTAGAGGTCGGGCCCAGAAGTGACCATATCTCACATTCTACTGCCTGGAAATTAGTCATATGGCCCCACCTAACTAGTAGGGTCAGTGACTGCAGCCATGAAATTAAAAGATGCCTACTCCGTGGAAGCAAAGGTATGACAAACCCAGACCGTGTATTGAAAAGCAGAGACATCACTTTGCTGACTGGAGTCTGGTGTGCTACCATAAACGGGGTGGCAGAGTCCACAGGGTCGCAAAGCACTGGGCACGACTCAGCAACTGAACAGCAACAAAGCTACTAGGGAAGCTGCAAGCTGTAGGCTCGCTGTGCGCTTGGTGATCCCAGAGCAGTGTCTGCCTCACACCAGCTCCTGTTTACATAGGTGTCTTGGGACACACCTTGGCCTGCCTCTGGCAACACTCCCCCCTACTCCCCTGCCCCTCCCACTGTCAGCTTAGGAGGGGTTTCCATCTCTGAGCATTCTCTGAGTCTAGACCCACCCTCTGCCCTCACCTCAATGTCTTGGCCCTGGAGAGAGGTCCCTCCACCATGTCCTCCCCACCCCCATGTCCAAATGCCCATCCTATTCTTAGTCCAGTGGGATGATGGGGTATACATGTGAGCAGAGGAGACACCCACAATATTTGTGAACCCCATTCTTTGCCCCCCTGTTGATGCATAGTATTTGCAATACCATATAAGTACAGATTTCTAGTGGACCCACTTCATGCAATTAGAAGCTGCCCATAGCCCCAAGTGGTCACACTTTCCCTTCAAGTAAGAATTTGCTTGGAACATAGAAAGAAGGCAGTTGCATTCTAAGCAATAGGAACTCCCAAGCAACCCTGTCACATCCTTTGGTATTCAAGCTCCTTTCCGGTATTAGCCCAGCACTTAGGTTGTAAGCAGTGACTGGAAGGAAAAGATAGAGCAACCAGAGTTCCTCTTCTTCTCCATACTTCCTTCTTCCTCAGTAAGCTCAGGGTAGATAATGCTAGCAGAATGTGCATATCAAGAAGTAAATGAGAAGCAAAAACAGTTGAGCTTGTTTTGTGCAGTGTCCCTATTATTCTGGTAAGAAGAAATTCATCAGTGTATGACCAAATTTGTATGTTGCTGTTCAGTTGCTCAGTCATGTCTGACACTTTGGGACCCCGTGGACTGGGGGACACCAGGCTTCCCTGTCCTTCACTATCTCCTGGAGTTTGCTCAAAGTCCATTGAGTCAATGATGCATCCAACCATCTCATCCTTTGTCACCCTGTTCTCCTCCTGCACTCAGTCTTTCCAGCATTAGGATCTCTTCCAGTGAATCAGCTCTTTACATCAGGTGGCCAAAATATTGGAGCTTCAGCTTCAGCATCAGTCCTTCAAATGAATATTCAGGATTGATTTCCTTTAGGGTTGACTGGTCTGATCCTTGCTCTCCAAGAGACTCTCAAGAGTTTTCTTCAGCATCACAGTTTGAAAGCAACCATTCTTCAGTGCTCAGCCTTCTTTATGGTCCAAATTTCACATCCGTAAATGACTACTGCAAAGGCTTGGACTATATGGACCTTTGCTGGCAAAGTGATGTCTTTGCTTTTTAATACACTGTTTAGGTTTGTCATAGCTTTTCTTCCAAGCAGCAAGCATCTTTTAATTTCATGACTGCACTCACTGTCCACAGTGATTTTGGAGCCCAAGAAAATAAAATCTGTCACTTTTCCCCTGTCTATTTGCCATGAAGTAATGAGACCAGATGCCATGATCTTCATTTTTTGAATGTTGAGTTTTAAGCCATATTTTTCACTCTCCTCTTTCACCTTCATCAAGAGACTCTTTAGTTCCTCTTTGCTTTCTTCCATTAAAGTGGTATCATCTGTATATCTGAGGTTGTTGATTCTGCCTAAGAGTTAATGCTCTTATATATGCATTACAAAATATAAAGTAAAATTCATTCTAATAACTTTAAATTGTGTTATTTCTTTACCTAGAGCAGCATTAACTAGCAAATAAAAATATTTAAAGTCAAGAGAGATCCCACTGAAGAAAGAAAAAAGCTGTGTATTTTAATATTTTTTATTGCACTTTCCCCCTGTTTTTGGAACAAGGGGGCCATGTTTTCATTTTGCACTCACCCCTGCAAATTATTTTGCCAGCCCTAAGGGCAGAATTGTGCTTCAGGCCTCAAGACCAGGGAAAGTGTGTGCCCTGGGGGAGGCATTTGGGCTCACTTACTTCTTGACCAGGTGGTCCAACTCTTGTGTAATTTGACCCTGTCTCTGACTCTGGAGGTAGATTGCCCCACAGTTCGGAGCTAGGCTTGAGCCAGTCTGCTCCAGTTCAGACCCCAACTCTGCTACTTTTGTTGGCTATGTGATCTCAGGCAAGTTTCTTGATGTCTTTGTGCCCGCTATCTCTTGAATGGGGATTATTATAGCAGTACTCACCTCAAAGAATTGTTGAGAAAGTTAGGCAAGTTAATACCAGCAACATGTTTGGAATAGCCCATGGAACCTACAATTAAGACTCAGTTTATGTGAACTATTATTATTACACTGTTTTCCACGATTTTGCTAGCCCCTGGAGGAAGTCTCTGGGCGTTCTCTCCTCCTGTGTCTTGGTGATGCTGAAAGATGGGACCAAACTCCATCCCTGTGCTGAGGAAGGGGACTCACCAACAGGAAGTGGGCTTCTGATCTGTGCATGTGGGATGTGCTGATGAGCTCTGAGCAAGGCTGTGAAGGCAGCCGTGGGCCTGGGGTGGTGTTTGGGGGCTGCTGGAGGTTGCTTGGTCTCTCCATGTCTATTTCTAGGTCTGCCATAACAAAATATTACAAACTGGGTAGCTTATGGCATAAACTAATTTTCTCAGAGTCTGGAAGTTAGATGTCTGAGACTAGGGAGTGGTGGGGTTAGTTTCTTCTGAGGCCTCTGTCCTTGTGTTCCCAACAGCTGTCTTCTCCCTGTGTTCACATGGTCTCCCCTCTATGTGCATCTGTGTTCAGATCATCTCTTATCAAGACACCAGTCCACACTGGATTAGGGCTCACCCAGGGACTTCAGTTGACTTTAGTTACCCCTTTAAAGCTCTGGCTCCAGATACAGTCCCATTCTGAGTTCCTGGGGGTCAGGATTTCAACACGTGGATTTGATGAGGGACACAATTTGGCCTGTAATAATGTCTGTGACTGAGTGGCTGTTCTGTGGGTCCCTCATCACGTGACTGCACGCCTGTGGTTTTGTGTCAGTGTCTGTGTGTCTGACCTTCAGAGAATGTCCTTGTGCCTCTGTGAGGCTGGGTCTCGGTGGGCCTGATCTGGTTGACTCTGATGGCATTCCTCACCAACCTGCTTGTATTGTGTGTACTCCATGAGTTCGTCTGTACTGTAACCTGTAATCATTCAGAGTAGGTCTGTAATCCAGGATGTCATAGGTCTGAGGGGAGGGGGTGGGGCTGTGGAATGCCTGGGGAACTGGATCGTCTCACCTCTGGGTCTCTGTGCAGGCGAGCCCTATCGTGTGTGTGTGTGTGTGTGTATGTGTGTGTGTGTCTGTGTGGGTGTGGGTGTGTGTGGGTGTGGGTGTGTGTGGAATGCCTGGGAACTGGATCTTCTCACCTCTGGTTCTCTGTGCAAGTAAGTCCTATGGCACACACGTGTGTGTTGTGTGTCTGTGAATCTGAAATTGTGTGTGTGTGTGTGAATCTGAAATCTGACCAGGCATGTGGCTGGCAGGCAGGGTTTGAAAGGAGAGCGGAAGGATCCTATTAATTTGAGATTTGAAAGAAGACAGCATGTTTACAAACGCGGGAGACCAGCGGGTTAAACATATGCTGGCGATCACGGTGAGAGGACGCAGCTGAGGCTGGGCTGGCTCCGGTGTGAATTCCGCGGCATGTTGGTGTCTCTAAAACTGTCACAAACCCAGACACGGAAGGAAACAATGAGACTGAGCCGACGCCATGGTGGGGGCAGGGAGAGGAGGAAGCAGAGGCATCTGGGAGGCGGGGTCCTCGCGAGGCCACTGTATCTCTGTCTCCACACCAGCCGCATAGGAGGATGCGGGTCGAGGGTGGGGGGGACCCTCACGTACAGAGCCCCCACTCAGGCTGTGCTGTGCTCTCTACTCCTCCCTACAGGAGGCCTGCAAGGGAGTAATGATTATTTCCATCTAAGAGTTGAGGAAACTGAGTCCTGGAGAGACATGTGGCCTTGGTCAAGGCTTTAGTGGCCAGGATTTGAACTGCTCAGTTCAGCTCAGTCATGTCCAAGTCTTTACAACCCCATGGACTGCAGCACGCCAGGCTTCCCTGTCCATCACCAACTCCCAGAGCTGGCTCAAACTCAAGTCCTTCGAGTCAGTGATGCCATCCAACCATCTCATCTTCTGTCATCCCCTTCTCCTCCCACCTTCGATCTTTCCCAGCATCAGGGTCTCTTCCAATGAGTCAGTTCTTCATATCAGATGGCCAAAGTATTGGAGTTTCAGCTTCAGCATCAGTCCTTCCAATGAACTGAGATCTGTCTAATTGCTCTCAGGATTCCTGGATGGTGTTTGGTTAAGAAACAATGAATGAATGAATAAATGAATGAATACATGCCTGAGAGAGAGAAAGGAGGGAGGGAGGAAGGAAGAAGGAAGGGAAGAAAGAAATGATAAAATAGTCCCCATGCTTTGAGGTGGAATCTATGTCCAGGCACTATTTCATGCCTTGAAGGGCAGTAACCAACCCGTGTTTTCTCCACCACACCCATCAATCCTGTAATAAATGGGGTTAAGCACTTTGATTTATTCTTTCGGAAAAATCAGTAGCAGTCAAGAGACAGTGGACCCTGGTGTCTTCTCACTCAGGGAGCAGCCTTTTTCTTGGGAAACAAACAGGAAGGAGATGGTCTGAACAGAGATTCTTTTGTTCCCCACCCTTCCCCCAACACGCAGTCACTAAGTGCCAGCCTTGGTTTCGCTCAGCTGTGGCCCCGGGTTTGAGTATGAGCTCTGCCACACACTAGCCTGTTCATTCTCCTCGCTCTCCTCTTCTCAACTTGCCCTTTCATGCCCTCCTTTATTTCACTGAGCAGGCTTCATGCACAGAGCTCTCAGGTTGTTTTCTCATCCCCAGGGCCCCCTGTATGTACCCCTGGGTCTTCCTCTTGGTGGCTTGATTCCTTGTGTGCTTTGTAAGTGTCATCTGTACACTTACACTAAGCTTGTGTCCCGTGGGTGTCCCACGTGCCATGGGCAGTAGCTGTAGAGCAGTGGGAAGCTTGCCTCCACTGGGGATCCCAAGGTTTTCTTCTGGTCCCAGATGAGGTTGTTTATTAATTTTCCAGGATGTCTCCATGGCTCCAGGCTTTCTACAGGAGCATGCTGCCACCCTGGGCTCACATTTCCTTTTCCACTCCTGATACAGGTGGAGGGCAAGGCTTTTTGCCTCTTTCACAGGCCAGTGGGAAGAAAAATTTCCCTAAAAATTAAAAAAAAAGTGTTTAGGTGTAATTGCTTTACAGTGTTGTGTTAATTTCTGCTGTATGGCAAAATGACTCAGTTATAGATATACATATTCTTTTCCACTGTGGTTTATTACAGGATGCGATACAGCAGGACCTTGCTGTTTATCCAACTTATATATATAGTTTGCATCTGCAAATCTCAGGCTCACAGTCCACCCCCACACCCCACCCTTGGTGACCACAAGTCTATGTCTGTGAGTCTGTCTCATAGGCAAGTTCATTTGTGTCATATTTTAGATTCCACACACAAGTGATAATCATATATTTGTATTTCTCTTTCTGACTTCTTCGCTTAGTATGATAATCTCTAAGTATGTGTGCATACTCAGTCACTGAGTGGCTCAGTCGTGGCTGACTCTTTGCGATCCCATGGACTATAGACCACCAGGCTCCTCTGTCCATAGGATTTCCCAGGCAAGAATACTGGAGTGGGTTGCCATTTCCTTCTTCAGGGGGTCCTCCAAACCCCGGGATCAAACCTTCATCTCCTGCATCACCTGTCTTGACAAGTGGATTCTTTACCACGGAGCCACCTGGAAAATACCCTAGGTCCACCCAAGTTTCTGCAGATGGCATTATTTCATTCTTTTTGATGGCTGAGTAATATTCCAGTGTGTGGGGGGTATGTGTGTGTGTGCGTGCGCATGTGTGTGAGGGTGTGTGTGTGTGCACATGTGTGTGTGAGGGTGTGTGTGTGTGTGCGTGTGTGTGTATTCACACCACATCTTCTTTACCCGTTCATCTGTCAGTGGACATTTAGGTTGCTTGCATGTCTTGGCTATTTCAAATAGTGCTGCTATGAGTGTAGAGGTGCACCTATAAGCTTTGATAGGTAGAGTTTCTGTCCTTGTTTACTTGTAAGTGTGGCCCTTTCTGATTTCCATGACAGTGTCTTCTTGGACCCATCATAATCTAGAAATATCTTGGTAGCTAGATCCTTTTTTCCTTTACAGTTCCCATGTTTGTACTATCATCTTATGTTCCTTTATTTGTGGCCTGATTCTTCCACCATAGATTTCTTTGTGGGTAAAAGTTCCCTTCTAACCTTGGGCTTTGGCTGCAATCTATGAGTTTTGATAACAAGTGTTCTCCAACTCAAGCAATCTAACAGTCGTTGCAATTTCATCTTTGATCTTCCCTGGATTTATAAGTGCTTTGTTTACTTCCCAAGGTTTCCTTTCTCTTCTTTATCTTCTGTCAGTTCTAACAGACTTTAGAGTGGATTCTAACTAGAAAGGACAACTAGAGAGGCATCTGCTACTGCTAAGTCACTTCAGTCATGTCTGACTCTGTGCGACCCCATAGTCGGCAGCCCACCAGGCTCCCCCGTCCCTGGGGTTTTCCAGGCAAGAACACTGGAGTGGGTTGCCATTTCCTTCTCCAAGGCATGAAAGTGAAAAGCGAAAGTGAAGTCGCTCGGTCGTGTCCAACTCTTAGCGACCCCATGGACTGCAGCCCACCAGGCTCCTCTGTCCATGGGATTTTCCAGGCAAGAGTACTGGAGTGGGGTGCCATTGCCTTCTCTGAGAGAGGCATCTAGAGATGGTTTAAGTTGAATGTTTAAATAAGTTGACAGTGCCTGATGGTCAGTAAACAAGATGGGAATCCGGTGACCAAGTGGAACCTCTGCTCCAGGCCTGACTTAGTCACATCACTTGGGTGGTCCAGTTCCGCAAAGGTCTCAGGGCCTCTGGCTGTTCATCAGGAACATGGTGGCAGAGAGCCCTGGGCAGAGCCATCCTGGTACCTCTTTCTCTTAGCAAATACTTGCCTGTGGCTCCTGGCTTTATGGAGGTAGCTCAGTTTCTGCTCATTGTGTTCAGATGGCCCAAGGCTCCCACCAGCCCCTTCCCCAGGGAGCCCCTCAACTTCAGGTCCTGCTCACTGTCCCAACCCCGAATTCCCTCTTTATCTAGTCCCTGGGGTTTCCTCTTTTATTGGCTTTGAACTCAGCTTGGCATTTACATTTTGGGGGGTTATAACATATCAAGCATTTTAATGTGTGTAGAAAAGAAGACGGGATTTCCCATATTGACCCAATGTATGACATTAACTAGAAGTTTCTGGTGTGATTAACTTTGTATCTTTGAGCAAGACACTTAGCTTCTCTGACACTGTCTTTTCATCTATAAAATAAGTAGGTCCTATGATAATAATATCTACAAAATGGGTTGTTACAAGAATTATGTGACAGGCATGTAAAGAATTAAGCATATACAGTGCCAAGAATATAGTCAATGTCTTATAAATGGTAGGTGTGATTATAATTTCCGCTCGTTTTACATATAAAGATCTTGAGCTCGAAGAGATGAACTTGCCTGAAGTCACTCAGCTGGTCAATGGATTAAACCTCAAATGTCTGAGTCTTGTCATCCCTAAGCATATGAGTTAAGCATATGAGCTAAGCATATGAGTGAAGAGGTCTTTAGAATGACTGGGGCCAAAGTCACCATCTGAATGTACCCTCATAAGGGACCCCCAGTGAGAACTGCCTAGCAGAAGCCAGGCAGTCCCCAGCTTCATGAGCAAAGTAAACAATGGCTTTTATTGTGAGTCAGTGTGTGGGGAACAGTGGTCACACAGCAGTAGACAGCATGAACACTGTCTTGTTGCTTACTAGGCACAGTTAAGTCCTGGGCAGACAGCATGGCATCATTTGTTCATCTGTCCATTTACTCAGCAAACAGAGGTTGAGTCCCATCTGTGCTACAGGCTCTTTGCTAGGCACAGAAGACTCAGCGGTAAACAAGACAGGCAAGATAGGAAACAGACACATAAATAAAAAAGGAAAATACCTGGTAGTAATAAATGCCAGGATGAAAATAAAGCTTAATGAGACATAATGACAAATGGAGTCTTCAACTTAAGTGATCAGGGAAGTTTCCTTGGAGGCATTTAAGGTAAGATGAAGGTCAGGAGGGAGTAAGAGCTGGCAGCAGAATATGCCAGGCAGAAAGAATTGCCAGTGGAACCGCCCTCCAGTGGGAGTGAGCTTGGCATCCATCAGAGGCTGGCATGACCACAGTGCAGTGAGTGTGGGAGCAAGAGGCAGGAGAGGAATGCCAAGAGGTGTGCAGGGGCAGAGCATGCAGGGCTCTGTAGACCAAGGAAAAGATTTCAGATTTTTTCCAAATGCAATGAGAAGGCACTGGTAGGTATTTTCACAGGGTGATGTGTCAGTAAGAATCAGTTGGCGATGCTGCAATAGCAAATAAAGCCCCAAATCTCAGTGGCTTCCCACAGTAGAAGTTTACTTTCTTCCTACATATAGTCTACAGTGTGTCTACACGGTCTCATCTACTTGGCACCTTAGAAGCTCAGGCTGCCTCCCATCTTGTGGCTCCAGCATCTTGCAGCTTCAAGGTCAATGTGATGTCATCTACCCAGGGAGAGGAAGAAGAAGAACAAGGGATGGGAAAGGCACACCAGATACTTATCTCCCTTAACCTGGAATTAGTATAAATCACTGTGCTCACATCCCATTGGCCAGAACTAGTCACATGGCCAAGCTAACCATCAGGGAGGCTGGGATGTGGAAGAGCACACAGATCCATCTGAGAGCTCTGAATATTCTCCACCACAGGTAGTAATAGGATCTGATTTATAGTGCAAATTGGCACTCTGGTTACTACGGGGAAAAAAAAAATGTGAGTCATGAGTAGTGGGGAGCAGGCTATGGTTAGGTTCTGAAATGAGAGGTTAACTTCTTTGCCTTTCAATTTGTCACTTGTGGCCTTAAATGCTGGGCAAGGTTTACCTCCTTGAACAAAATATACTGAAAGTTGTGTCCTGAAGGAATGTTCAGATCAAAGCTGCAGTCTGGAGTGCAAACCCAAATGTTTAACTCACGCCAGTCAGGATGGCCATCATCAAAACGTCTACAAATAAGAAATGCTGGAGAGAGAGAGAGAGAGTGTGTGTGTATGATGCGTGTGTATGTATGATCTGTGTAAAGTTGTCAACTGTCTTTTCTAGTAATGTTCTGCATTGTGCTATTATTTCCTTCTCATTTAGAAATATTAAGATGCCTTTTTAAAATGAAATGATGGTGACACTATCTACTTATGAGGCAAAATCACTCTTTGTCGGTTTCCAAATTAGTTATGGAATTTACCAATCCAGGATCCCGAATTCTGGGAATCGGGGCCTTCCTGATGAAACATTTGGAATTTGTTTTGGCTTTTTATTGGAGTACAGTTGGCTTACAATGTTGTGTTAGTTTTAGGTGTACAGCAGGGTGAGTCAGTTGTATGTATACATTATATATATATTTTCAGAGTCTTTTCTGTTATAGTTTATTACAAGATATTGAATATAGTTCCCTTTGCTGTATAGTAGGTCCTTGTTGCTTATCTGTTTTTTATATAGTAATGTGTATCTAGTAATCCCAAACTTCTAATGTATCCCATCGCCACCCCCCCACATTTTCCTCTTTGATAACCATATGTTTGTTTTCTAGGTCTGTGAGTCTGTTTCATAAATAAGTGTATTTGTATTATTTTTTTAGATTCCACATGTAAGTTATATATTTGTCTGTGCATATTTGGCATTGGTGTGCTTTCTGAATTGCCTGTGAGAATCTTTTATCATCATCCAATGAGGGAGATATTCGGAGTCGCCTGTGTGAGAAGCTGCTTGAGGCAACTTACCCCTTTTCATTCAAAGAGTCATCCTCAAAACTTTCAATTTGGGAGTCACAATTGAAGTCACCTGGGTCTTCTTTTACTGTGATACCTTAATCTCATGTCACGGGCCTCTCGAAGGGCCACTTGACAGGCCTCTTATAAAAACTGCCTGCCAGTTTGAAGCCTTTCCTCTTAGGAAAGTCCCAGCGTGATTTCTGTGCTCACCACGTAACTTAAACTTGAAGCCAGAGCTTTCCAAACTGCACTCACATTGGTTAGGTCTAGCCATGTTCCTGGGACTCAGTAACAAACAGGCGGAAATGTAATTCTGCTTATGTGATGCCACATTGTCCTTACTTTTCTCATTTCCCTATTTGCATTTCTTGTCTCATTGACAAGCACTGGCCCATGAACTGTATTTGGAGGCAGCAGGCTTGGGTGAACAACAGCAGCCAAGGTCCAGAGCCAAACACAGAGGTTTAGGAACCAGGATGCCAAGGGCGGCCACGTAGGCAAAGGGCAGGGGTCTGGGTGACTACAGAAGACTTGGACACACGTCTTGGGGATTGGTGACAGGGTGCAGCAGGCCTGCAGGGTGAGCTGGGCAGCCCAGTGAAGGCTCGTCGGGCCCAGGAGGAGCTGGCAGGACTCCACACTCCTCTCCCGCCTTCCCTCATGTGGCTGCCTCCAGCCAGACTGACCTCCTGGTCACCCCCACACAAGGCCTCCTGCTCCTGCTCCTGCGCCCTCTGTCCTTTCTGCCCACTACACCCCCTTTCTGTGCCCTAACCCCACCGTTTTCTGCCTGGCCAACTTGTATGCCTCCTTCAAACAGAACTTGTTCTGTCTTCTTCCACACAGATAAAAAGAAACTCAGCACACAGTGGAGGCACTTGCTTCACTGCCCCGAGCCTTGAGCCTCACAATAGATGTGAGATAGGAGAGAGGAAGAGGGGGCAAAGATGGCTCCCGGGTTTCTGTCAGAACAATTGGAAAGGTAGAGTTTCCAGCAGCTGAGCCGGGAAGACTGAGGAAGGGATGGGCTGGGAAGCCACCATCAGGGACCGAGTTTCAGATGTGGTACATTTGATTAAGACGGTAACTTTTTTATTTCTTTTGGCCAAGTCATGAGGCATGCAGGATCTTAGTTCCCCAACCAGGGATCCCTGCATTGGGAGTGCAGAGTCCTAACCACTGGATTGCCAGGAAAGTCCCTAGATGTGGTCCATTTGAGATGCTTGCTAGGCATTCAAGTGGACATGTCAGATACCCTTTTGGATACACATGTTTGGAGTTAAGGGAGGAGAACCAGGTTAGGGACATAAATTTCAGCATCATCAGCATAAGGCTGATATTTAAAGTCATTTTTTGCAGGCGCTTATGTGGAATGTGGCTTCCAGAGTTCCTCAGCCTGGCACATCGGAGCCTTCCAGCTGGCCTTGGGCATCACTTAACCCCACTGTTGCCCCTCCAGCCATGTGCCCTTGATAGCAGCTCCAGCAGCACCACTCTGCATATGTCCATAGCTCTCCTCCTTCGCCTGTCACTGATGGCTCCTTATTCTTCAAAAACCAACATCTTTTTTCTCGGTACCTTTTTTGGAAGAATGAATATTCCTATTCTCACGGTTACAACAACACTTTGACTATGTGAACTGAAACCCTAGGGCAAATTACTTCATGCTGTATTATTAATATAATACCTGTGTCATTGATAAACATTTTGAAATATTACCCAAGGTGTTTTCTCCTTGGCAGTTCCTCTAGTGTCTCAACCTGAGCCTCTTCCCTCTTTAAAGCATCTTCTCTGAGGCTTAATAGCTCAGAGAAGTAATACAAAACAAAATCAACAAATAAATAGCAAAAAAAAACTTCTTGATTTTGAGTTTTCAAGTTTCACGTTAAAAACAAAATCCATAGCATCAAGGGAATAGGAGAAAAAGCCACAAATTGGGAGAAAATATTTGCAGATGACAGGGCCTGACCCGTGGAAGTAGGTCAACAGATATGAGCCTGCCCTGTGCCCTAAGTTATTGGGTTCAGGGTAGACCTGACCATTACTGGGTCTTTCAGATTCCTGCTCTCCGACCCCCACTGCTGCCCTTACTCTGAAATTGGGGCTTAAAGATGCTTGTTCATGTCTGCAGGTCATGGGAACTAATAAGATATCAGTTCAATTCAGTTCAGTCACTCAGTCATGTCTGACTCTTTGCAACCCCATGGACTGAAGCACGCCAGGCTTCCCTGTCCATCACCAACTCCTGGAGCTTGCTTAAACTTATGTCTATCAAGTTGGTGATGCCATCCAACCATCTCATCCTCTGTCATCCCCTTCTCCTCCTGCCTTCAATCTTTCCCAGCATCAGGGTCTTTTCCAATGAGTCAGTTCTTTACATCAGTTAGCCAAAGTATAGCATCAGTCCTTCCAATGAACATTCAGGACTGATTTCCTTTAGGATGGACTTGTTTGATCTCCTTGCAGTTCCAGGGACTCTCAAGAATCTTCTCCAACACCACAGTTCAGAAGCATCAATTCTTCGGCGCTCAGCTTTCTTTATGGTCTAACTCTCACATCCATACATGACTACTGGAAAAACCATAGCTTTGACTAGATGGACCCTTGTTGGCAGAGTAATGTCTGTTTTTTTAATATGCTATTTAGCTTGGTCATAGCTTTTCTGTCAAGTACAAGTGTCTTTTAATTTCATGGCTGCAATCACCATCTGCAGTGATTTTGGAGCCCAAGAAAATAAAGTCTGTCACTGTTTCCATTGTTTCCCCACCCATTTGCCATAAAGTGATGGGGCTGGATGTTATGACCTTCACTTTTTGAATGTTGAGTTTTAAGCCAGCTTTTTCACTCTCCTCTTCTACTTTCATCAAGAGGCTCTTTAGTTCCTCTTCACTTTCTGCCGTAAGATTGGTGTCAGCTGTGTATCTGAGGTTATTGATATTTCTCCCAGAAATCTGGTATAATATAATGTACACAGGCTATATGGTAACATCACAGCAGCCCCATTAGACTGAACTGGCAGGAGAGAAAAGATGAGAGGCAGACATAGGAAGAAGGAGTAACAGGAGGAAACATGACTCTGGAATTGCCTGCCTCGTGACTGCAGCCTTGAGAATCCCCATTTGTTCCATGACTTCTCTTTTTTTGCCGAAGCTGGCTTTAGTGCATTTCTGTTACTGATGGCCAAATGGTTGTTGTCCAGCAGTAACCGAATCCCCCCCAGACTGTGAACATTTCGAGGGCAAAACTGCTTATTTATAGAGTAGCAGGGCTCTGTCCATCAGGGTGTTCTCCAGGGCTCCAGGAATCCTGTTGGAGAGTTTTGCACAGTAAAGTTACAAGCATTTGATTTGGCGTTCGGCTTCCAACCCTCCTACTTAGTGCAATGTAACATAGGAAGCCCCAGTTTCCATGGCTTTAACATGCAGATCCCAGTTCCTGGTTCACAGCCTCGATATTGGTATGGAGTGAAATAATTTCTGCAGAAGTACCTAGCCTGATGCCTGGCACAGAGGAAATGCTCTGTGAATGGAAATTGGCATGATTTATAACTGCTATCGAGAACTGACCTTATCCATTCAAGAAATATTTGTTGAGTACGTACTGTGCCCTGGAGTGGTGAAGAGAGAGACAAGATCCTTGAGGCACCCACTCTCATCAAGGTTACAGTCAAAAGAAAAGGAAGTGGCTTTTCCTCATTGCCTCTGTGTTCCAGTGCTCCAGGTCAGGCTCCTCTTGATCAGGGAGGGTATCGAAAGACTCACACTTTGGATCTGTCCTGATGCGGTGCCTCTGTGTAATAAAAGCAGTTCTGCACGTGGTTATGGTATCTTAGTTTCAACAGCACCATTTGTGGTTATGCCATGTTTATTTTTCACATCCTTTCAGTTAAACTCTTGTGAGAGAGAGCCAGCCACGTTTATACACCTGTCCCACAAATGTGTTCCTCCCACCTGCCTGTCTTCTGCTCCCGCAAGCATCTGGGTTCAATCTGAGAGGACCGATCAGATTAAACCCTGTGCAGATCAGCGGAGAGTTCTGTTTAGCTAGCGAGGCTGATAACTGATGAGAGGTTACCCTCCCTCCCTCAAGGCAGAATCGATCCATTCTAGTTCCTACGGATCCATACCAGAGAACAGCCTTAGCAGTAATGATGAATTCATTAATTGAGAGAACACTTAAGGAGGGCCAAAAAGGATAAAAGTGATCAGTGGTGATCTCAGGTTCAGGATGCTGGCTACTCAGTCTCCGACCTGCGTGGGCTTGGTCTGGCAAGCAGATACTGCCAAGCTGTTCCCAGGACTCTGCTCAACTCTCAGAACAAATACTTTTTGTGATATTGACCACCTTTAGAGATCTCATCACATCTGAAATACACTGACTTTTTTTCCCCATGAAAATAAAGGTTATATATGTTCATTATTAAAACAAAAAAATCTTAATGGCCTTCCTCCCTAATAAGGAAATAGTGATTATTTTAATTTTATTTCTTCCTCAGCTTCTGTTGTTCAGTTGCTAAGTCATGTCCGACTCTTTGTGACCCCATGGATTGCAGCACACCAGGCTTCCCTGTCCTTCACTTAGAGTTTGTTCAAACTCATGTCCATTGAGTCGGTGATGCCATCCAACCGAACACGATGATTTGATAGATGCACATATTGTGCGGTGATTACCACAATTACGACAATAGCACATCCGTCCCCTTATACGGTTATCATTTTGTGTGTGTGACATGAGAACTTCCAAGGTCTACCCTCTTAGCATCTTTCTAGTATATAATACAGTATGGTTAACTAGTCACCATGCTATACATTAGAGCCCTAGTATTTACTCATCTTACAACTGGAAGTTTAAATCCTCCCACCCTGCCCCTGGCAACCACAAATCTACTCTCTGTTTCTCCAAAATGTCTTTTTATATTCCAACTCACCACATGTAAGTGAGCTCAGACAATACCTGTTTTTCTCTGTCTGACTTACTTCCCTGAGCATGATATCCTCAAATTTCATCCATGTTGTCACAAATGGTAGGATTTCCTTCATTTTATGGCTGAATAATATTCTATTTTACATATCTATGTCTATATCTATCTCACACTTTCTTTATCCATTTGTCCATCACAGGCACTTAGGCTTTTCCCATGTCCAGGCTGTTGTGGATAATGCTGCAATGAACATGGGAGTGCAAATAACCTCTTTGAGAACTTGGTTTCATGTCTTTTAGATATATATCCAGAAGTGGTATTATTGTAGTTCTTTTTTAAATTTTTTGAGGAACCTCCATACTGTTTGCCAAGGGAATAGTGATTTTTATTGGCTAGGCAGAATGGGCAGCCTCAGGCAATGACTGACAAAACCAGTTCTCTAACTTCCTTTACAGTTAGCAATAGCCAAGTGACCCATTTCTGACCGTTTGGATCACAGCAGATCTGCTAGGGCGTTTCTGGGAAAGCTTTTGCTATTCACTCCATCCCCCATCCTGCCATGAAAGAAGAGGCCATGACACCTGAGGCTGGAGGAGCCACTTTGTGCCCATGAGGCAACAAACATGAGTGTAAAAGACAACCACTTGAGGAGGTCGACAAAGCCTGGAAGGACACATATTCTTTTTTTATTATTCTTTTTTATTTTTAGCTGTTCTGGGTCCTGTTGCTATGCAAGGGCTTGCTCTAGTTGCAGCGAGTGGGAGTTACTCTTCGTTGCAAGGCACGGGCTTCCCATTGCAAAGGCTTCTCTTGTTGCAGGCTCTAGAGTGCGGGCTCAGTAGTTGTGGTGCATGGGCTTAGTTGCCCTGCAGCATTTGGAATCTTCCCAGACCAGGGATTGAACTCATGTCCCTGGCATTGGCAGGTGGATTCTTAATCACTGGGCCACCAGGGAAGTCTAGGACATGGATTCTTTTTGTCTTCATTTTCCTGTAACAAGAAGACTGGAGGTAGATACTCCTGGCTAGAAAAAATAAATGCTTATTATTCAAGCTCCTGTGGGTTGGGTGTTCTATTTTTTGCACCCAGATTACTAAATATGCTAAAATATAGACATACAGATGTTCCTTGACTTATGGTTCAGCTTAACAATTTTTCAACTTTATGGTGATGCAAAAGCAATCCGCATTCAGTAGAAACCGCAGGCTTCCCAGGTAAAGAATACGCCTGCTAATGTAGGAGAAGCAGGAAATGCGGGTTCAGTCCCTGGGTTGGGAAGATTCTCTGGAGTAGGAAATGGCAACCCACTTCAGTATTCTTGCCTGGAAAATTCCAGGGACAGAGGAATCTAGTGGGCTACAGTCTATGGGGTCACCAAGAGTCAGTCACAACTAAGCACACACTCATATAGTCATTCAGTAAAAACCGTACTTAAGACTTCAAATTTTGCTCTTGTTCCAGGCTAGTGACATGCAGTAGGATACTCCCTTGTGATGCTGGGCAGTGGCAGTGAACCCCCACTCCATCAGCCACTGATCACAAGGCTGAACAATCAGTACACTTACAGCCATTCTATAATCATACAATGGTTCTGTTTTGCACTTTCCGTACAGTGTTCAATAATTTACATGAGCTATTCAACAGTTTTCCTTAATAAAATGGGCTTTGTGTTAAATGATTTTGCCCAATTATAGGCTAATGGAAGTGTTCTGAGCACTTTAAGGTAGGCTGGGCTAAGTTTTGATGTTCGGTGATGTATTAAAAGGATTTTTGACTTATGATATTTTCAACTTATGGATTAAAAAAAAATTTTTTTATTAAAAAAATATTTATCTATTTATTTGACCACACTAGGTCTTAGTGGTGGCACACGGGATCTTCGATCTTTGTTGTGGCACTCAGGCGTTTTAGCTTAAGCTTGCAAACTCTTAGTTGTGGTATGCAGGATCTAATTCTCTTACCAGGGATAGAACCCAGACCCCCTGCCTTGGGAGTGTGGAGTCTTAGCCTCTGGACCACCAGGGAAGTTCTTCAACTTATGACAGATTGATGATGCTGTGAAAGTGCTGCACTCAATATGCCAGCAAATTTGGAAAACTCAGCAGTGGCCACAGGACTGGAAAAGGTCAGTTTTCATTCCAAACCCAAAGAAAGGCAATGCCAAAGAATGCTCAAACTACCACACAACTGAACTCATCTCACACGCTAGTAAAGTAATTCTCAAAATTCTCCAAGCCAGGCTTCAGCAATACGTGAACCGTGAACTTCCAGATGTTCAAGCTGGTTTTAGAAAAGGCAGAGGAACCAGAGATCAAATTGCCAACATCCGCTGGATCATTGAAAAAGCAAGAGAGTTCCAGAAAAACATCTATTTCTGCTTTATTGACTATGCCAAAGCCTTTGACTGTGTAGATCACAATAAACTGTGGAAAATTCTGAAAGAGATAGGAATACCAGACCACCTGACCTGCCTCCTGAGAAATGTGTATGCAGGTCAGGAAGCAACAGTTAGAACTGGACATGGAACAACAGACTGGTTCCAAATAGGAAAAGGAGTATGTCAAGGCTGTATATTATCACCCTGTTTATTTAACTTTTATGCAGAGTACATCATGAGAAATGCTGGACTGGAAGAAACACAAGCTGGAATCAAGATTGCTGGGAGAAATATCAATAACCTCAGATATGCAGATGACACCACCCTTATGGCAGAAAGTGAAGAGGAACTCAAAAGCCTCTTGATGAAAGTGCAAGTGGAGAGTGAAAAAGTTGGCTTAAAGCTCAACATTCAGAAAACGAAGATCATGGCATCCAGTCCCATCACTTCATGGGAAATAGATGGGGAAACAGTGGAAACAGTGTCAGACTTTATTTTTGGGGGCTCCAAAATCACTGCAGATGGTGATTGCAGCCATGAAATTAAAAGACGCTTACTCCTTGGAAGGAAAGTTATGACCAACCTAGATAGCATATTCAAAAGCAGAGACATTACTTTGCCAGCAAAGGTCCGTCTAGTCAAGGCTATGGTTTTTCCAGTGGTCATGTATGGATGTGAGAGTTGGACTGTGAAGAAAGCTGAATGCTGAAAAATTGATGCTTTTGAACTGTGGTGTTGGAGAAGACTCTTGAGAGTCCCTTGGACTGCAAGGAGATCCAACCAGTCCATTCTAAAGATCAGTCCTGGGTGTTCTTTGGAAGGAATGATGCTAAAGCTTAAACTCCAGTACTTTGGCCACCTCATGCGAAGAGTTGATTCATTGGAAAAGACTCTGATGCTGGGAGGGATTGGGGGCAGGAGGAGAAGGGGGAGACAGAGGATGAGATGGCTGGATGGCATCACTGACTTGATGGACGTGAGTCTGAGTGAACTCCGGGAGTTGGTGATGGACAAGGAGGTCTGGCGTGCTGCAGTTCATGGGGTCACAAAGAGTTGGACATGACTGAGAGACTGAACTGAGCTGAACTTTATGATGTACCCCATCATAAGACAAGGAAATCTGTATTTGTTTGTTTGTTTTGCTGCCCAGCTTGTGGGATCTTAGTTCCTTGATCAGGGATTGAACCATTGCCCATAGCAATGAAAGCGTGTAGTCCAAACCACTGGACTGCCAGGGAATGCCCAAGGATGATCTGTAGATACAATAAAACAGAAGATGAAGGTCTGTGTTCTTGCTCCAGATACAGACACTGTTAAAGTTTGGTATAGATTTTTCTAAGTATTGTTTGCATATATTAGTACATATTAATAATCACAAATACATATAAAATTAATGGACTCATAGAATAAATGCATTCTGTTTTATAACCTGCTTTTTTTTTTATTAACAAAATACCATGGCTTATTTCTGTCAGTACCGCTTTTTTTTTTTTAACAACTTAATCTTCTATTGCTACACATTTAGGATGTATCCAATATTTTCTCATTATAAGCAATGCTGAAACAATTATCCTTGAACATGCATTATTAGACATGGACAAAGGGTATGCACATAGTAAATGTTGATATATCTATTAAGTGTTTATTGAAGGGCTAGTATATGTGGCACATTTATGCTTGATAAACAGGTACTTTGGTGGGGTTTTTCGTCTGGGAGGAGACTGACAGTTGAATAAGTAAACAAAGAGTTGTTGTTTAGTTGCTAAGTCGTGTCTGACTCTTTGTGACCACATGGACTATAACCCACCAGGCCCCTCTGTCCATGGGATTTCCCAGGCAAAAATACTGGAGTGGGTCTCTGTCCATGGGATTTCCCAGGCAAGAATACTGCAGTGGGTTACCATTTCTTCCTCCAGGCGATCTTCCCAACCCAAAGATTAAACCTGTGTCTCCTGCATTGGCAGGTGGAGTCTTTAAGGGAAATCCAAACGACTAGTAAATAGTTACAAATTGTGATAAGTGATAAGCAGGAAATGAACTGATATGGTATGAAAACACTGGGGACCTAACTTAAATAGATGACCAGTGAAGGCCTCCAAGGAGGTGACATTTAAGCTCAGAGTTTAAGGATGAGAAGAGCCTAGGAGGAGTGCGCTAGGTGAAATCCCCCAGGGAAGGAAGAACTTTGATGTTAAAGGATCTAAAAGGCAATACGTGTGACTGGCACAGCTGAGAAGGAGATGAAGGGGACGCAAGGTCTAGACAAGACGAGATCGTGTAGGTCATGTTGCGGTATTTGAATTTATGTTATGGAAACTCACTGGAGAGCTTTAAGAGAGGGAGTGACTTGATATATTTTATTGTTATTGTTATTTAATGATCACCCTGGTTGCTATTTTCCATTGTTTGGATGGAGTCAAAGCCAAATCAGTAAAAAATTCATTGAAGTGGTCTAAGCAAGATAATATGATTTGGAGTGGAATATTAGAAATATGCAAATAGATCAGTGGATAGAAACAAAGCATTTATAAGCAGGCATTGCAGGTGGATTCTTTACCAACTGAGCTATCAGGGAAGCCGAACTTATACTGCTGCTGCTGCTGCTGTCGCTTCAGTCGTGTCCGACTCTGTGCGACCCCAGAGACGGCAGCCCACCAGGCTCCCCCGTCCCTGGGATTCTCCAGGCAAGAACCCTGGAGTGGGTTGCCATTTCCTTCTCCAATGCATGAAAGTGAAAAGTGAAAGTGAAGTCGCTCAGTCATGTCCGACTCTTAGCGACCCCATGGACTGCAGCCAACCAGGCTCCTCCGCCCATGGGATTTTCCAGGCAAGAGTACTGGAGTGGGGTGCCATTGCCTTCTCTGGAACTTATACTAGTGGCCCACAATTTTATTTAATGAAGTTTTACATTATATTTTAATATGTTAGAACAGTATTATTACTGCTCTGTGATGTTTACTTTATATTTTATATTCATTAATAATGTTCTTATAATAATAATTTTAAATTATTTAGTTTTTTAAATTTCCTAGATATTTTTCCATATTTATCAAGTTTATTTTTATTTTTATTATTAGTTTTAAAATAATTTTGCTATGTTCCATTGCACCCTAACCCCAAAATCACATTGGTTCTTTGATTTGAATTCCACTAAATATATAAGTTCAGTTTGGGAAGTATGTCTTTTTTGCAATATTCAGACTTCCTGCTCAGGGATTTGTTATGTTTTTCCTTTACCTAAGAGCTTATTTTTTAGGTTCTTCAGTAAAGTTTTATAGCTTTTTTTCTTATGGGCCTCGACATTTCTTGTTAAGGTATGCCTAGGTATTTCATAGTATTTATTCATTGCTAATGGAATATCTTTTTAAAAAGGTATACTTTATAAATGGAAATCACAGGTATTTAGTATTGTGTTTAGAGGACCCCATAAGTAATACATTTCTTCCTTTTCTGAATTTGGAAGAAACTGAGGCATAGGAGATAAAAATACTGTATTCATTACTGATAAACTTGACTGGAAAATGTAGCTTTTGACCTGAAGCCGACTGGACTTGCTGTATTTCCTCCTGAATTGGATAGATTTACCTCTATAGAAAGAGGTAGTTTTGGCAAATAGTCCACTTACCACATGGTGGAGAGCACATGAAAATATTTGCTTTCTGCAGTCAGCCAAAGCCAAAAAGAGAACTCATAAGCATCTATTCTTGTCCACTTCCTTCTCCCAAATTCACTTATCAGGTTGTCATTCATTTTCCTCTAGGGTGGGGAGAGGCCACGTTCAGTTCAGTTCAGTGGTTCAGTTGTGTCTGACTCTTTCCGACCCCTGACTGCAGCACACCAGGCTTCCCTGTGCATCACCAACTCCCAGAGCTTGCTCAGACTCATGTCCATCAAATTGGTGATGCCATCCAACCATCTCATCCTCTGTCATCCCTTCTCCTCCTGCCTTCAATCCTGCCCAGTATAAGGGTCTTTTCAAATGAGTCAGTTCTTTGCATCAGGTAGCCAAAGTATTGGAGTTTCAGCTTTAGCATTAGAACTTTCAATGAACATTCAGGACTGATTTCCTTTAGGATTGACTGGTTTGATCTCCTTGCAGTCCAAGGGACTCTCAAGAGTCTTCTCCAACACCACAGTTCAAAAGCATCAATTCTTCGGCTCTCAGCTTTCTTTATAGTCCAACTCGCACATCCATACATGACTACTGGAAAAACCATAGCTTTGACTAGATGGGCCTTTGTTGGCAAAGTAATGTCTCTGCTTTTTAATATGCTGTCTAGGGTGATCATAGCTTTTCTTCCAAGGAGCAAGTATCTTTTAATTTCATGGCTGCAGTCACCATCTGCAGTGATTTTGGAGCCCACAAAAATAAAGTCTGTCACTATTTTCATTGTTTCCCCATCTATTTACCATAAAGTGATGGGACCAGATTCCATGACCTTAGTTTTCTGAATGTTTAGTTTTAAGCCAACTTTTTCACTCCCCTCTTTCACTTTCAACAAGAGGCTCTTTAGTTCTTCTTTGCTGTCTGTCATAAGGGTGGTATCATTTGCATATCTGAGGTTATTGATATTTCTTCCTGCAATCTTGATTCCAACTTGTGCTTCATCCAGCCCAGCATGTTGCATGATGTACTCTGCATATAAATTAAATAAGCAGGGTGATCATATATAGCCTTGATGTACTCCTTTCCCGATTCGAAACCAGTCTGTTCGTTCTATGTCTAGTTCTAACTGTTGCTTCTTGACCTGCATACAGATTTCTCAGAAGGCAGCTAAGGTGGTCTAGTATTCCCATCTCTTTTAAGAATTTTCCACAGTTTGTTGTGATCCACACAGTCAAAGGCTTTGGCATAGTCAATAAAGCAGAAGTAGATGTTTTTCTGGAACTCTCTTGCCTTCTTGATGATCCAACAGATTTTGTCAATTTGATCTCTGGTTCCTCTGCCGTTTCTAAATCCAGCTTGAACACCTGGAAGTTCACGATTCACATACTGTTGAAGTCTGGCTTGGAGAATTTTGAGCATTACTTTGCTAGTGTGTGAGATGAGTACAATTCTGTGGTAGTTTGAACATTCTTTGGCATTGCCTTTCTTTGGGATTGGAATGAAAACTGACCTTTTCCAGAGAGAGGCCATGAGTCTTTCTCTAATGCAAGTCTCTCTTTATGAAAAGAAGCCTTTTCCTTTAACATTTAGGAAAACCATTGAGTTTGGTTTTTCTCTTATAACTAGCCACTTTACTAAAGTCTCTAAGCTTTTTAGTTGATTCCCTTCCATTTTATGTTTAGGTATGTATTGACATCACGAACAAAATAATGACAAGTTTGTCTTTTTCCATTATTTATATTTCTTATTTTTCTTATCTTATTGTATTGGCTTTAGTCTGTAGCAATTATGGTGGGCATTCCTGTTTTGTTTCTGACTAAAATGAGAATGCCCTTAGTGTTTCACCATTAAATATGTTTATGGATGGCTTCTGTTAAGTAAATTTTGTCATTAAGAAGCTTAAATATTCTTCCTAGTTTATTAAGGGTTTTTTTAAAAAAGAAAATTATAAGCTATTGGTGTTGAATTTATAAAATATTTTTAAAGTGTCTCTTCTGTTGATAATATCCTGTGATTTATTTTTCTTTACCAATGAAATGAGTTTACAGAGTCACTAATGTTGAATCATCCTTGTACTTTTGGAATAAATCTTGCCTGATTATAGTGGATTTTGACTTGTTTTAGAGCAAGTTGGATTCAGATTGCTAAAATTTTATTTAGTAGTTTTGCAACTACTATATACTTCAGCAGATTGGTCTGTGAGAGTAATGATTCACAGGTTAGGGATTAATTGGTGAACTTTGAACAGGTGGTCCTGGCTCAGATGAGTTTGGGAAATACCAGATTTGTTTACTCTTGGACAAGGTCCGTCTAATCAAGGCTATGGTTTTTCCAGTGGTCATGTATGGATGTGAGAGTTGGACTGTGAAGAAGGCTGAGCACCGAAGAATTGATGCTTTTGAACTGTGGTGTTGGAGAAGACTCTTGAGAGTCCCTTGGACTGCAAGGAGATCCAGCCAGTCCATTCTAAAGGAGATCAGTCCTGGGTGTTCCTTGGAAGGACTGATGCTGAAGCCGAAACTCCAGTACTTTGGCCACCTCATGCGAAGAGTTGACTCATTGGAAAAGACTCTGATGCTGGGAGGGATTGGGGGCAGGAGGAGAAGGGGGAGACAGAGGATGAGATGGCTGGATGGCATCACCGACTCGATGGACATGAGTTTGAGTGAACTCCTGGAGTTGGTGATGGACAGGGAGGCCTAGCGTGCTGCAGTTCATGGGGTTGCAAAGAGTCGGACACGACTGAGCGACTGAACTGAAGTGGATATCACAGAGACCTTAATTATACTTATTGTGATTCTTTAAAAGGTAGACTATATGTGGCATGCAGTACTTTCTCAAGTTATTTGACTGCAGAACCTCCTTTTCAAAAAAACATGTATTAAATTCTCTGGGGACTTGTGTTCTGAACCTGGCCTGTAACTCTCCTTTTTGGTATTATCTCTGTCAGTTTTGGTATCAGTTATGCTAAACTTGGGAAGTGAAATGGAAAACTTTTTTCTTCTGTGTAACAGTTTAAATAACATAGAGATTATTTGTCCCTTAATGGTTTGCTAGAACTTGCCTGTAAAACCATCTGAACCAGTGGCATTTCTGAGTGATAGAAATGCTTGGAATGCACACAGTAGGAAGGCTCCCCCATAGGACATTTTCCTCAACAATCAGTTCTTCAGAACACCTTTTTCTTTTTTTTTAAAGGATCAAACAGCTATTTTAGAAAAGCCTAAGAATGTGTGGAAATTAGACTTGAGACATTAGCAAACTGATACTAATCAGTCCTGCATGGTCCTCATCTCTAACAGCATGCTGGCACTCCCTCTGAGTGCCTTGCTGGGGCTGTGCGGGGCATTTTTGGTTAAGGATGCAGAGTTGGCACCACCGACTAGCCACTCTAGCTGAAGGCCAAGCCCTAGGTCCCTCTCCTCATTCAGTTCCATTTTATCCTTTGGCTTGTACATTTTCCCAAGTACTGTAGGGCCATAGATCAGCTTAAACTTTTAAATACTTCCCCTAAGCCAGCCTCACAGTCCTTGCTTTGGACCTCTGTAGGTAGCATAAGAGGGAGACAGATATTGCTAGGAATTTGGGGTCAGTTTGAGAGGCCTGTATTGGCACTGGGGACTGCGGCCAGGCTAAGCTTGTGTTGGGTCAGCTGGGTGATGGGGTCTCCTGAACCGAGTGAGCTGAGCTGAAAGATTGGTCTGGGGTCCCGTAAAGCATAGGAGGGCTGAGTGTTCCTGAAAAAGGTGTGTGTGTGTCCCTGCCCCTGCAAGAGGCATGCGGGCGTGTGTGGTGTGTAACGTTTATCCCAGGTTCCAAGAGGCTGGATGTCCCTGCAAGAGGCGTGTGGGTGTGTGTGTGTGTGTGTCCCTGTCCCTGCAAGAGGCATGCGGGTGTGTGTGGTGTGTAACATTTATCCCAGGTTCCAAGAGGCTAGGTGTCCCTGCAAGAGGTGTGTGGGTGTGGGGGGGGTGTGTGTGTGTGTGTCGCTGTCCCTGCAAGAGGCATGTGGGTGTGTGTGGGTATGTAACATTTATCCCAGGTTCCAAGAGGCCTGGGGGCTTCCGGAAAAGCATAGGAGGGCTAGGTGTCCCTGCAAGAGGCATGTGGGTGTGTGCGGGGTGTGTGTGGGTGTGTAACGTTTATCCCAGGTTCCAAGAGGCCTGGAAGCTTCCAGGGATGTAAGGACTGGTCTAGGGTATAGTGATATAGTGAGGCCTAGGAGAGAAGAGGGGGTTGCGGGTTCCTGGAAGAGACCAGCTTGGCGGAGGGGGAAATCGGGGCCCAGGCTCCAAGAGGCCTGGGGCTCCCTCGGGTCTGGGCTGCGCCGGGGGGCCGTTGCGGACTCTTTGAGAGGCCGGGTCGGCGGCGCCAGGGCCCTCCCCGGGCTAACGGGCCAGGCCGTGGGGGAGGCAGGCGCGGGGGGGGGGGGGGAGGGGTGCCGACCGGGCGGCGGCGCGGGCTCCGGACGCGAGGGCTCCCGCTCCCTCCTCCCGCCCGAGCCAGCCTCAGGCGCCCGGCGCCTCCCCCGGAGCCAGAGCCAGAGCCGGGAGGCCCGGAGCCCGGCCTGCCGCCGCGGCCCGCGGAGGGAGCCGCAGCTGCCGTTGTCGCCGCCGCCAGGCCGCGCCCCGCCCCTGCCGCCGCCGCTGCAGCCGCTCCCCGGTGAGGCTCGCGCTCGAGCTGCCGGCCCCGCCGCCTGGGCCCCGGGCCCGGCCCCTTCCGCGCCGCCCGGGCGATGAGAAGCTGCTTCTGCGTGAGACGGAGCCGGGACCCGCCACCGCCGCAGCCGCCGCCGCCGCCGCCGCCCCAGCGGGGAACAGTTAAGTGAGGGCGGGCGGGCCGGGCGCCGCGGAGGCTCGGCCGAGCCGGCCCTGCTCCTTCGGGGGACGGGCGGGCGGGCGCGGAACCCGGGCCGAGGGGCGGGCGGGCGGGCGGAGCCGGGCTGCGCTGAGGCCTTGCGGGCTCCGTGCCCGGCCAGCCGCGGGGACAGGCCCGGCGGCCTCTGCTCGGCCCTGCGCGCGCCGCGACTTCGCGTCCTGGCTTGGCCTTGCAGCCGGCAGGCGGGAGGATAGCGCGGGGACCCGGGGGCGAGCAGCGACCCCCCGGGCCGTGGCAGGTGAAGTCGCCGAGAGCCACGTCCATACGGTGAAAGGTGAGGCGGCCCACCTGTGCCGGGGCGCGGCGGCCACCTGCACAGACCCGGACCTTCATTTCACTGGCGGGGCCCGGGGTCCACTCTCTGTGGTCACGTGGGTGCCGAGCAGATTGCACCTGAGCCTCGGGCATGATCTGCGGCCTCATCTGTGACCTGAGCAGAACAGAGAGGACAGCCAAACTCCAGGGCACCTGTCTGCAAGGTGACGTGCTGGTCGAGGCACCCAGGACCCAGAGTACCATCCTTGAAGGGTAGTGAGCCTGTTGATAGTCACCCCATGGGGACTCCAGTGCAAATGAGGCTCAGGGGCAGGGGCCAAGCGAAGAAGCCAGACCCATGAGCATCTTTGTCCTCTTTGTTACCAACACACAACTCTTTCTAAATCATCAGCCTTTCCCAACCATTAAAAATGATTCTTGTATTCTCTACCCCTCCACAGCCTCTTCAGCCTGGCCCAGAGGAAGGCCCACTGGAGGGCAAAAAGGGAGTGGCTGTTGCCCCTTCTCTGCTCCCTGCCCCCACCATGAGCCAGCCCCGACTCAGTTTTCTGCCACAAAGCAGACAGCAAGCTGGAATCTCTTTAGGGGCCTTTGTCTCTGGTGGTTCCTTCTCAGTATAATCTCATTGTACATTTCTGGACAGCTGGCTGGATCTCATCTCATTTTAACAGGGCAAGAAAATCTTATCAGCTGCACCAGAAAAACCTTAGAAAAGTTAGGAGATGAGCTCAGTGGAAGCCTAGACTAACTCAAAAACTCAGCATACTCAGAAAGTTAGCACAGGCGACAGGTGACACCTTTCTTGCTTGCGGGAAATTGAACTGGCTATTTCAAGATGTTATGCCTTGCATAGAATATTTAAATGGGGCCTCTGAGAGATGGGGCCTCTTCTGGGACCTGGGCACCAAGACCTGTGCAAAGCAATTGACATAGCAATTACTGGTTCACTTGAACCCAGAATCATCTTCTCTGATCCACATTTTTCATTCCTTCCTTCTAGCTTTTAGGCCACACTCCTGATTTATGCTAAAGGCATTTCTCTGCTTTGCTTCCTTCCCACTGGTGGGGTTTTCCCCCACTTCTAGATGGAAGAGTACAGTACACCATGATTAAACGCGAGAACATCAGAATTAGACCTCAGCTTATGCCTTGGCTGTCCTTATTGTGTGTTCTTACGCAAATTAGTGAACTTTTCTGAGCCTCAGTTTCCTCATCTGTAGAGTGAGGCTCATGATAATGTCTATCTCATAGGATTATAGTAAGAAGTAAGAGAAATATAACAGGAGCAATGCTCAGCTCCGTGCCTGCCACAGGGCAAGTGGTCAGTAAAAATTAGTGGTTAGTATTCAGGGTTTGTTAACTGGTTAATCAGAAGAGTAGCTTCAATTTTTTTACTGTGCTTCTCTGTTAGTGGTTGTATTGAGGGCCACTAGGAAAGGATGCGGAGAAGGCAATGGCACCCCACTCCAGTACTCTTGCCTGGAAAATCCCATGGACGGAGGAGCCTGGTAGGCTGCAGTCCATGGGGTCTCTAAGAGTCGGAGATGACTGAGCAACTTCCCTTTCACTTTTCACTTTCATGCATTGGAGAAGGAAATGGCAACCCACTCCAGTGTTCTTGCCTGGAGAATCCCAGGGACAGGGGAGCCTGGTGGGCTGCCGTCTCTGAGGTCGCACAGAGTCGGACACGACTGAAGCAATTTAGCAGCAGCAGCAGCAGGAAAGGATGGGAGTAGAAAGAACACTGGGCTTGGAATCTCAGGATACCTCCTGGAACCTAGGTAACCCTAGGCAAGTCATGGAACCTCATGGAACCTTTCAGAATCCCCATTTGCTTATTTATTAAAGAGACCTAAGCGTAAAACCTACCCTGTAAGGCTGAACAAGCTAAGGTATCTGAATATGTGTGACACTGTGGAGGGGGTGGGAGGATCCTCACTAAATTTAAGTGGGGTCTAACCCTAACCCCTAGTCAATTAACTAGGGGTCTAAGACCCTAGTTTTGTGGGTCTGCCATTTTGACAATTTGTTGTGGGTGGGAGGGGCTGGAAGAAAAACAATGCAAGAATATCTTGCTGTACATTTTACAAAACCACACGACCATGTGAACACTTTGTGATCTGCTCTCAGGGCCTTGGAAGGGGTAAGTGGGGGCTGGGGCAGGGGATGTCTGGGTCCAAGCGTCCTGGGCCCCGCTGCCATAGCAGATTGAAAGTGCTCCGTGCCTCGTGCTCAGAGCGCGGCGTCCTTGCCACACTGAAAAGCAATGATGGTGTTGGAGTCAAGCGTGGGAAGCTTCAGAGGTGCTGTTATGATGATGAAGATAACAAATGACTACATGGCTGGATATGATGGGCCGAGAACACTGCGTTTAGTTGGCTGCGGCTGAGTGAGCAGGGTCTTGTTTGCTCACTGGGTTGTGGGAGGGGAGGCCTGGGTTCCCTGAATGAGCTGCCTTTCTGCAGGCTGTCCTGGCTCTCCCTGAGGCTGCGGTGCCTGACCCCACGGGCTCTCCTTGGCCTCCTGCTCACTGGGCCGCCACTGGGAATTGTGGTTTCCCTGAGTTGTCTGCACTGTCTGCAGTGGGGTTGCTTGCCTCAGATCTCTTCTTCCCAGCTGCTTGGGAGGCAGGGTGTGCTTGACATTACCTCCTTGCTGGGGACATCCTGTGGGCAAGCGTTGGGTTACACGACACACTTCTGGTGAGATGCAGAGCTTGTGTAGGCTGAAATGTGAGAAGCCTGTGGGCCCAGAGCCCAGGGGTCATATACTTGAGCTTTGTAGCAGCTCAGACTCCCCTGAAAACTGGAGGGCCATCTTGTTGGGCCTGTGGCTTTGGGATTGTTCTACACATATACACACACACATGCACACACACACACACATTTTTTTTTTTTCAGGTACTGATCTGCCCAGGAAAATGTTCAAAAGAATACCCTTTGATCCTTTAGAAGAGAGAAATAAATGAATTCTTAATGAGCTAAATATCCCCAGGATGTTTCTTGAAATGCAGATCCCAAGGCCTCAAACCCAGACTTTGAATCAGAATATCTGGGGAAGGGACCCCAGAATCTGCCTGTTGATCAAGAATCTTAGGTTGTACTTAATGCTTACTGAAATTTGAGGACCACAGTTACAGATGCTTTTTAAAAATACGGTGAAACACACAAAATAAAGTTTGCCATCCTAATTTGCTACCTAATGCATTGGTGGCATTAAGTGCATTCATGTTGTTGTACAACTAACCGCTAGAACTTTTTCATTTTGCAGAACTGAAACTCTGTACAGTTGACCCTTGAACAACATGCATATGAACTGCGCAGGTCCACTTACAGATGGAATTTTTTCAATAATAACTGTTGCAGTACTACACCTTCCCCAGTGAGTTGAACCCCCATATGGGAGGGACCGTGAATTTGGAGGGCCACCTATAAGGTATATTCAGATTTCTGACGACTCGGAGAGTTGGTATTCCTAACTCCTGCATTGTTCAAGGGCCGTCTGTGCTCATTATGCAACTCCCATTTTCTCCTCCTCCAGCATCTGGCAACCACCATTCTACTTTCTATGAATTTGACTACTGTGAGTACCTCATACCTCATATAAATGGAATCATGTAGTATTTGTCTTTTTGTGACTGTCTTATTTCACTTAGCGTAACAATGTCAGTGTTCATCCACACTGTAGCATGTGTCAGAATTTCCTTCCTTTTTAGCAATAGTACTCCATTGTATGTAAAGACCCCATTTTACTTATCCATTTATCTGTCTGTGGACACTTGGGTTACTTCCACCATTTGGCTATCGTGAATAATGCTGCTGTGAACATACACATACAAATATCTCTTCGAGACTCTATATCCAGTTCTTTTGGGTATATATCCAGAAGTGGAATTGCCAGATCATGTAGTCATTTTACTTGTAATTTTTTGAGGAATCACCATACTGTTTTCCACCAAGAGTGCCCCAGGTTTCCAATTTTTCCACATCCTCAACTATACTAATTTTCTGAGTTTTGCTAGTAACCATCTGGAGGGCATAGCAACCCCTTCCAGTATTCTTGCCTGGAGAATCCCCATGGACAGAAGAGACTGGTGGGCTACAGTCCATGGGGTGGCAAAGAGTCGGACATAATTAAGTGACTAAGCACAGCACAGTAACCGTCCTCATGGGTCTGAGATGATATCTCACTGTGGTTTTGGTTTGCATTTCCCTAATGAGTAGTGACACTGAACATCTTTTCAGATGCTTTTTGGACATTTGTATATCTCCCTTGGAGAAAAGCCTGTTCAAGTCCTTTACCCTTTTTTTTTCATCAAGTTATTTGCTTTTTGTTATTGCTCTGTTGTAGGAGTTCTTTATAGACTTGGATTTTAACCTTGCATATATTTTGTTTGTTTTTCTTTCGTTTATTTTTGGCTGCACTGGGTCTTCATTGCTGCATGTAGACTTTCTCCAGTTTTGGTGTATGGACTTCTCATTTTGGTGGCTTCTCTCATTGCTGAGCACAGGTTCTAGAGCACAGGCTCAACAATTATGATGCACAGGCTTATTGCCCCTTGGCATGTGGGATCTTCCCAGACCAGGGATCAAACTCATATGCCCCACATTGCAAAGTGAAAAGTGAAAGTTTCTCAGTCATGTCCAACTCTTTGCAACCCCATGGACTCTGTGTGTGTGTGTGTGTGTGTGTGTGTGTGTGTGTGTTAGTCGCTCAGTCATGTCCGACTCTTTGCGACCCCATGGACCGTAGCTCACCAGGCTTCTCTGTCCATAGAATTCTCCAGGCAAGAATACTGGAGTGGATTGCCATTCCCTTCTCCAGAGGAACTTCCCAACCCAGGAATTGAACCCTGGTCTCCTGCATGGCAGGCAGATTCTTTACCGTTTGAGCTTCTCCAGGCCACAATACTGGAGTGGGTAGCCTTTCCCTCCTCCAGGGGATCTTCCCAACCTACGGATCAAACCCAGGTCTCCTGCATTGTGGGAGGATTCTTTACCAGCTGAACTACCAGGGAAGCCCAAGAATACTGGAGAGGGTAGCCTATCCCTTCTCCAGGGGATCTTCCAGATCCAGGAATCAAACTGGGGTCTCCTGCATTGCAGGCAGATTCTTTACCAACTGAGCTATCAGGGAAGTGTGTATTGCAAGGCAGATTCTTAACCACTGGACCACCAAGGAAGCCTGGATTTTTAACCTCTTATCAGATATATATGGTTTGCAAATATTTTCTCCCATTCTTTTGTTTCTTTTAATGGAAGTTCTACAAGTTCTTTATATAGTTTAAAACCCTGTAAAGAAAATATTATGCATTGTTCCAGTTTTATAGGAGTGGAAACTCAGGCCCAGTTCAGTTTTGCCTGCCTGCGGTCACACAGCTGTGTCTGAGTTGCAGCTCAAGCCCTGGTTTCTCTGAGTCCAAAGCCCACACCTTTCCTATTTCTCTACTTTACCACCCAGCCCTCCCCGGAGCTAACAGCGTAGAGGCCCTGCCAGGTCTGCAGGAAGTGGCAATGGCTTGAGAAGCGTTCAGCTTCAGGAGAGGAAATGGGAACCCAAGACTTGGGAATCTCCCTTCCGACTACTGGGGCGCTCCTTAGATCCTCATCATTGCTTGGACCTTAGAAGGAGCAGAGAAGCGCAGACAGGTTTGGAAAGGTTTTGTTTGTTTAGCATTTCATGAGCTTGTTTCAGAGCCCCTTGCTCCTCACAGTTTCCCAGACAGCCCGGCGCTTCGTGCCTCCGCTGTTGCCCTGTGCTCTCCCCGCACCCCTTGCAGCGCTCTGTGCCCGCTGTCTTTCAGGGAGGCCCGCTCCCTGGCCGCACCCCCACCACCTGCCCCCGGCAGAAGGGAGTGTCCCCTTCATTTACAGTTCCTTTCTTTGAGGACATTTCCTCTAGCCCGTGAGCCCGTGGGTGGTGGCCGTGACTTACTGTTGCTGTCACCCAGCACAGTGCCCTTGCACCTGGGCAGTGCATTATCCAGCCTCTGCCCCAGCCCAGACCAATCAGATCAGAACCTGGAGGGTAGCTGTAGTTTTTACAAACTCCATGGGGAGTCTTCATGGAGCCCCCAGCCAGGTCCTCATCCAGCCTACTCTGGATCTAGGACAGACCTGCTTCTGGAACCGCCCAGAGTACTGAGGTCCCCCCTCCCTTGCTCGGCAGGTGGCTGTGCTCTGGAGTTGTGGTGTTTGTCCTGCACCAGGCATCAATGACCCCAGCGGGGCACGCTCACCATTGCTCCTGCTGCTTTACGTGCCCCCTTAGTCCAATGGAACACAGACAGTTTTGAAAGCAGGACAGGGACTTCGTTTATCCATCCTCCCATCCGTCCTTCCATTTATCTATAGTCTATTTATTGATAATGCAAATTTATTGAGTATTCACTATAGACTAGGTACTATGATGGACATATACCTTTGGACAACTAATGCTCTGCTTGGGAAAGTGTTGTAACCTTCTGAGAGTCAAGACCGTGTTTCTTTACGTGTATGTGTGTGTGTATGTGTGTGTGTGCGTGTGTGCCCATGTGCTAAGGTCATGTCCTTGAACAACATCAGAATTCTTAGTGACAGCATCTGTCTGGCTGGGCAGTGGGGAGGGTTTGGGGTGAATAGGAGATGTGATCCAGAGTTTGAATGGTGGGTTGGGTGCCATAGGGGAGGGTTTAGGTGCTCTTGGGTAACCTGTGTTAGGGAGGGAAAGACTGAAGGACTTACTCTGAGGCTGCTCCCCAGGGATGATGACCTTTAGGTTCCTTCTTCCCTCTCCCCTCCCTCCCTCAATTTCCTTCCTTCATCAAACATCCCATGAGTACCTACTGCCTTGTACTCAGACTTTGGACTGTGGACCAGCTGTTTCAGCATCTACCTGGATCTTGTTAGAAATGCAGCTTCTCAGGCACCAAGTCAGCATCTTGGGGAGTGGGTGTACGACTTTGTTTTCGTGAATTCTCTAGGTGACTCAAGCATGCTAGAGTTCGAGAATGTCGGGCTTCCCATCTTCGTCGCTGCTCCATGCTCAGCACAAGAGCTTTCCACAAACATCTGTGGGCTGACTGTTATGCACCAGGTCCTGTTCGGTACTAGGGATGTGGAGATGCCTCGGGGGGAGGATGGCGAGGTCAGCCAGGTTGAAGGTATCAATGGGACACGCAGGTGGCAGTAGCCAGCAGGGCACCAGATACACATATCTGAGTCTCAGGAGAAAAATCTCAGCCTTGGAGGTAATTTGAAAGTCATCAGCACACACAGGTAGAATGACTACATGACCAAAGAAACTCTTAAGGCCCATGTGAAAGTCAAGAGCGTGGGTGGTGATGAGATGGGATGTCTACTGACCTGAAGCCAGGTGTTCTGACGATTCTGGCCTCAGGGCCCATTGTCCAATGTTGAGGTGACATGTTAGCATTTTTACTCAGCAGACACTGTGGTCATCAAGCCAAGGCTGTGACCGTTTCCCGTCACTGAATATTAGGCAAACAGCCAGCCGGCTCTTGGGGCCTCCTGGGATGGTTTCATTTGTAGGGCGTCTGCCTTCCATGGTCCACCTTCTGCCTTCTCTCCAGGGGGCACTATGGCACTAAGATCTGATGGGAGTGGGTAGGGACGACCTTCATCTGCAGAACTGTGAGCAAGTTGGGGTGGGGCTCACAGTGTGCTGGAGAATGCCCCCTCCTCCCCAGCACCAGGCTCCTTGGTTTTGCAGAGCTGGGCCTGTAGGGGCAGGCCTTTGGCCACAGCCGTGCTGTAGAACTTGATCCGGATTTATTTTGGGAGAGTGTATTCTGGGATCCAGCACTGCACTGTACTGCAGCCACCCGAACCCCAGGTGTGCCTCACATGGTTTATGATAAATCTGTTTGGCTATCAAATGGTTAATGCCAGTCTAAGCAGAGGTCTGATGGGGTGGATGCATTTGTACACCAGATTCTTCTATTAGAAGTAACAGACTTTTACTGGAAAAAAAAGGAAGTGCTCACCATTGTTAGTTCCCTGGCTGGAAAGTTCTTTGTGATCCAGAGGAGCTTAGGAAAATACTTGCTTTCATTCCCCAGTATCTTAGCAGCCTTCCCAGCAGCCTGTGGCCTGTTGCCACCAGATCGTACTCGACAGCATTTGTCAGAACGATTTGGTTTCTGACTGGTCACTCGGATCAAATGTCCAGGCCAAAGTACAGGATGCACCAGGAGGCTATCCTGAGGTTCCACGGTGGCCGCCTCTCAGCCTGTGTGCGCTATCCCTATGGGTGGTGCCCAGAGCCGGCTGGCCGTTTGCCTGGGTCCTGCATGGACCCTGACCTCAGCCTGCAGTCTCCTGAGGAGGTAGGGCTCTGCATGCGCCAGGGCTGCCTGCGGTGGCCGGGTTTGTGTATTTGTGTGTGTTGTGGGTACCTGGGTGAAGCCTAGCCACCGACTTCCTCCCCTGTCCTTCTGTCCCCCGCTTAAGATTTGTTAGCAGGAAGGAACCGGTAGTTATGGGGTAACAGAGACGAGCAGGGGTTCCTGCAGCCCACCGCCACCACCGAGCTGCTGGGAAGCAGGCAGAGAGCTGCCTCACACCGGGCTGCAGCTTTTCCGCAGGGAGGCTCTGCTCTTCGGCCGTTTGCCACGGGGAGTGAAATATTTATCCACTGCTTTTCCCCAGCTCTGCAAGCTGGTAGATGTGGGCAGACAGTTTATGTCTTTTCTGCCCTTGACTTTGGATTTCAGACAATCCGATCACAAGTTCATCCTTCTGTAGAGACTTAATTAACCCACTGGTTTTGTCATTTCAATCCCAGTAGCCCTATCTAACCTGCCCCACCCCCCCGATACTTTGATATTACTCTCCTCCAAAGCTGTGTGTGAGTGCCACCTTCAGCCCTGGTGGGCAGCGCTGGCTCCGCTTCTGAGCTGGTCTTCCTTCCTTGTCCTGGGTTCCTGCTGTGCCTCCTTTGAAGGCAGCATCCCCTGCCCCCCGGCAGTTGTTGCCTCCCCCCACCCCCAGTGTGCTTTAAACGCCTCGGCTCATGCCCTACCCTGCTGCTGGAAGGGCCTCCGTGGAGAGAGGTCTGAGCTCTGTTAGTTGGGTTTTGATTTCAGTACAGGAGTTGATAAAACGAGATAAACCCCAGGCTCACAGGGCCGGGGAAATTAAACAGAGATGATATCAAAGTTCCCCTGAGTTTTCAACTGTGATTCAGTAGCTTAGTTTTCTCCCAGACTGCGGCCGGGAGGCACGCCTTTGATTCTGAAACAATGTTCAGCATCAGTTAAGCCCAGCACTGCTGACTTTTAGGGATTAAGCACACTGTCGTAGTAATTCTTTGATCAGCTACAAGGGAGCCGTGTGCTGTCTGTGTGAAGGGGCTTTATAGTTAAAGTTCATTTCTCTGTGAACCTGGGGCGACAGCCTTGGTGAGGTGCTGCCGTGCCGGGGGGCTGGGACCTCCCCCGGGCACTGTTTGGTGCACACGCAGGAAGCTCTTCTCTTACCCAGTGTTGTTGGATGGAACTCATTGAGCACGGCTGGAAAAAATCCTGCTGGTCTGGAAAACACACCTTGCCCTAACTGGCCCCATCCAGTCTCTCAGTCCCAGGAAGTACCACACACACACACACACACTCTCTCTCTCTCTCTCACACACTCTCCACACACACACACACACACATATACATTCTCTCTCTCTCATTCTCTGTCACTCTTCATCCCAGTCCCCCAGTCCCAGGATGTACAACACACACACTTACTCTCATCCTCCCGCTCGCTGTCTCTCTCTTTCTCCCCCTGCTTTGTGGAGAAATCCTCTTGGGACAGACACAGGCACAGCTGCCCAGGGTGAGGCTCTGTAGCCCCCAGCCTTGGCGATGGTCTGAGTGAGGCTGGCTGCACGCTCGGGATAGACAGGGACTGGACGACCTGTGAGGTTAAGCTAGGAGGACTAGGTCAAGGTCAGTGCTGCCAGGGTACTCTCGACTCTTCCGATCCTCCCCGAAATCAGACGTGACTCCCAGGTGCTGCTACCGTCGTCATTCCTCCCCTGACATTTCCTGGAAATCCACTTAGCTTCAGGTTGGCTCCTTCCTAGAGTTCCCAGAAATCTCAGTCTCTGTTATCTTGTCATCTAAAACACCGAGTGAACTTTTGGCTTTTCCTCTAGGGACCCTCCTTGCAGCCACAGCCGGGGCAGTAGGAGTTTCCCCATCCCCTGCCCCAGCCTCTGCTGGCCGTGCAACTTGCAGCTGGCAATGGAGGTCCCGTCCCCGCCCCCCCCCCCCCTCCGTGTGCTGTTGATTGTGTTCACACCATGCTGTACATCACCCCGTTCCCTCCTGTGCAGCACGCGGGTCTCCCTCATTAGGCCTAAATTTACCTCTGTCCTACACAAACATGGCCTTAGCTCATTTTTATTGCTGTAAATTATTTATGAGGGAAATGTTGCATCTCGAAACTGAGGTGTGAGGAAAATTAATCCCATGTTACTGTTATCTCTCAATACTTTTCTCCCCCTCGCTTCACTTACTGGGTTACTGCTATAGAAAGGAGAGCTTTGGCATTTTAAAATATAATTGGTGCTGAGAGCACTTTCTTGATCAAGTATGGGATGAGAAGTTGGGTCTGTCTCTGCCCAGTGTGTGGAAAGTAGACCAGACTGGGGAGGGAGGGTCAGAGGCCCCTGGGGCTCTGCCTTCTGCCAGCCCATGGTGTCTGAGAACCCCAGGCCTCTGTTTCTTTCCTCTAAAATAGGGATTAATATGCTCCAGTCCCCTTCCTAGGTTTGGTGTGAGCATCAGTTGAGAAGGAGCTGGTGAAAGCTTTTTTGGTAATTGCAGGGCACTGCTCAGATGCGGGGAGGTGTGTTCGTGCGTTCTGTGTGCAGCTAGAATTTGGAGCTGGAGGTGGATGCCAGGCTGGGCAAAGAGAGCTGAGGAGGACACCCGTTGTTGCAAGCAGGCCTGGCATTTTCTGCTTCAGCCCAGAGTCAGCGTCTTGCCAGACAGGTTAATGGTGGTCTTAAACACCCCCGCTCGTCTGCCCCTCTCCCCAGGCAGCTCTGCTCTGCAGCACCCACCCCCCACCCATTAATGGCCTCTTCTCCCCTTCGCCGAGGCCTGGCTTGTGACCCGGGCAGCCGCGGCCGCTGCCGTGCCATCCCCTTCGGGCCGGAGGTTCTGCGCAGCCCAGGGAGCGCCGAGTGCTAGTTAATAAATGGCCTTTTGTGAGGAAGGTCAATTGAAGTGACGGTAGAGACGCTGTTAAGAGTAATTTGCAGTCAGAAAATATGTAATTCAGAGCAAGCGGCTCTGAGTGATTGCCTCTGCCATGGATATCTTGGGCGTTTCTCATTAAAAGCTTCCTTTGCTGGTGGTGGCGCTTTCCTCCGCCGCCCCAGTGAGGAGTCATTTGTCTGTATTTCACAAAGGCTGCTGGATCCCCCAGGGCACTGCCACTGGGGGTGTGTGTGGGGTGTGGGGGCGGGGGGTGGGGGGAGGCGTGCATCTGAGATGCTCAGTGCTAATGCCCTGCCCGCCGCATCCTCCCAGCCTGCAGGCCCGCTGCCCGCCGGCCCGCTCCTTTGTCTGCTCCGGAGGCTGCCCGCAGCCATCTTGGGGCTCGGTGCCCGGCTGCCCGGTGCATTGTGGGAGCAGCGGCGTCAGCCTCCCCTGCTCCCGCAACTTGCTCTCGCTGCAGAGCAGAGGAGGGCAGTTGGTACCTGGACCAGGATGCAGTGACCCGAGGATGGGGCATCCCTCAACGAATAAAATATTTCTTATTTATTCCCATGCTCCCCACCCCCCACCTCAGATAGTAGAGGCAGCACTATCTTAATAATAATAATAATAAAACTTACGTCTCATGTTCTTTATTAAATTCACAGCATGATATTTTAGCACTGGCAGAATTCAGTGCCTTCTGTTAATGAGTTGTTAATTGCAAAGCATTTCGGTAACCAACAGCAGGTATACCAGTATTTTGCTAACGGCAGCGATGTTATTTCTATGTTAACCAAGAATACCGAGTTTTCCAAATGAAGTACTTTTTGATCAGTTTGCTTTGGATTCCGCTGGTGCAGATAGTGAATTCTAAACCTTCCTGCCTGGGGGCATCCCTGCAGATTCATTCAGTAAATATTCACTCAGTGCCTACTGTGTGCAGGAAGCACTGAGCCCTGTACCTTATGCAGATAAACCCGCCTGGTAAATAAGATCTGAAAATAGAAAACGTTCAGTGATGCGGTGTGATGTCCTGCCCCCCTGCCCTTTACTTCCAGAAGCTTATTTTCAGTAGATTTAAGTAAAGCTTAACTTAGTTTGGCTTTTGTCATAAACAGAAGCTGAGACTGTGGCTGCTGCCAGGCGCTTCCTAGCCTTGATCGGAGAATTAGCTCCCTGGCATTGACGAGCCTGTTTCTGGAGCCTTTCGTGGGTTCCAGGGAATGCTGATTACATGGTGACTTGCATACAGCCCTCTGGTTGTTTCTACGGACGAGGCTGTAGTCATTTTTAATGGCCTCTGCCTTTTCTGATTCTAGGCTGAGAACTTAAAATATTCCTACTGGCTGCCCAGTTAGACGAGAGTGTTTGGTTTGCTTTAGCAGCAGTAACCAGCCTTGAGAGATCTGACAGACCTACAGCCAGTGGAATGTAATCGCTGCAGAAGGAGGTAGAATTTAACTTGCTGTTTTCCACTGCTGGTCCTTTGAAAAAGCTCTAGAAGTCATTTACATAAGGTGTTACCATTTTATATGCTTTCTGGTACACTGCCACTGGAGCTGCCCAGACCCAGTGCTCTCTATATTCTGCTGGTCTCCTCCGGTCACATCAGGAGGCAGGCAGCAGCAGAATAATAATTTCATTTCCCTCCCTTTCTCCCAGTGTCCAACAAGAATTACAGTCATTGTTAGTGTTTAGCTTTGAGTAAGTGTCCACATGACCCTAGGATTAAACACAACAAAGGGACCCACCAGTCCTCTTGGGAACAGCCGTAACTACGTTTCTGGCCGATTACACTGGACCTTTGTGTCCCTCACCCACCCTTCTCGTCTGCATTTCGTTGAGGGCCTACTGTGTGCCAGGGGACCTCTCCAGGCCCTTCGTTTACAGGATTCCCTTAGTTCTCACAGCAGCTCTGCAGCTTTCGGTGTCCTGAACCTTTGCTTGCCTGCTCACCAGCTAGAAGTCATGGAGCCTGGACTCCATTGCCTTGCTGTGTCCTCCATGGCAAGAGCACTTTCCTCTATGTATTCACAAAGCTCTGCCTCCCCAACAGCCCACCCTTGGATGTAGTCATGGCTGTGGATTTGGAGGGCTGTTCTTCTGCCAGGAGATGCTGTGAGGGGGAGAGATGGAAGGTGTTGCTAGATTTAACCATGTCTGATTTATCCTCAGAGAAGCTGCTGGTATCTGTACGGAAGTCAGACAGCAGGGTGGGAGAGTGTTCAAAACTCACTTCAGAAGAGCAGTGGCTGGAGATGACTTGAATTCTTTTTTTTTTTTTTTTTTAATAGAGTATTTCTTTATGTATTTGGCTGTGCCAGGTCTTAGTGGGGGCACATGGGATCTTTGATCTTTGTTGAAGCATGTGAACTCTTAGTTGTGGCATGTGGGATCTAGTTTCCTGACCAGGGATCGAACCCAGGCCTCCTGGCTTTGGGAGCACTGAGTCTTAGCCACTGGACCACCAGGGAAATCCCTACTTGAATTCTTGATCTGAGGAAAGGGTCAGGTAAAGCCAGGGCTCCCTTAGCTGGTCCATGTATGTGAAGCTGAGTTCAGGATATTTGCCCCAGGATTCTGGTTCTGTTTGAGACTTTGTATTGCTCACTTTAAATGCTCCATTTGAATTTTGTGCTTTCTTTTTCCTTTTTGGAATCAGGAGCAAGCCACCATGCCTGAAGTCAAAGACCTTTCGGAAGCCTTGCCAGAGACGTCAATGGATCCCATCACAGGAGTCGGGGTGGTGGCTTCTCGGAACCGAGCCCCGACAGGCTATGATGTGGTAAGTCAAGGTTCATTGATTTGGCAGATATTTGTTTCCTTTGTTCAAGACCCTCTGAACGTTGTGTGTAAGATGTGTTTCTGCACTCTAGGAATGTAAACAGGAAGGGAAAGCACCACCAGCGGCAAGGTGTGGGAAGTGTCCTGGCTGGACCTGAGCCCATCTGGGCTGTTGCTTGGCCTTAGCTGGGTCACTTGACCTCTGTGATGGTCATCTTCACATTCTATAAAATTAAGGGATTGAATTAGTTGATTTCCAAAGTCATTTTTAGTTGTGACGTTTCATGAAAAGAATCCAAGCATCTGAAAGACCCTTGGTTGTCACAGATTGTCTTGTATAAATGTTAAAAATATATTGACATGTGTTTATATAGCTTCTTACAGTTTACAAAGCAGTTTTTCCCACACATGAACTCAGCTGGCTCTCACAATTCCCTGGAGGGTGGGAGGGCAAGTTGCCTTCCGTCCACTGTGCTGATCAGGAGAACACAAGCTCCAAGAAGGGAAGTGATGGAGACCCAGCGCTTGGGAGTGGTGAATCAGGTGACTCAAGTCCAGGGCTGTGATGACCGCATCACCACAATTTAGTAGAGAATTGGCTTTGCTTTTCAGCACACGTCTGTGGTGATGTTCAGTAGTACCGATGGCTCAAATTAATTATGTTGTCTTTTCAGTAGATAAATTCCAACTTGGGTGGGGCTTAAAATGTGCAGAGGAACTGTTGGGCGGCTTTAGTTAACGGTGACTATTGTCATGTGTTCTGAACTTCTAAGGTGGGCTTTTTTTTTTAAATTATTATTCACTTTTGGTTGTGCTCCATCTCCATTGCTGTGAAGGCTTCTCTCTAGTTATGGTGAGCGGGGACTACTGTCGAGCTGTGGTGTGAGGGTGTCTCACTGCAGTGGCTTCTCTGTGGCAGAGCACAGGCTCTAGGGCATGCGGGCTTCAGTAGTTGTGGCACAGGGGCTTAGTTGCTCCATGGCACGTGGGATCTTCCCGGATCAGGCTCGAACCTGTGTCTTCTGCATCGGCAGGTAGATTCTTTACCACTGAGCCACCAGGGAAACCCCTAAGGTGGTCTTATTTTTCACTTTCCTTATTTTGTTTGATGACAGAGGATGAGATGGTTGGATGGCATCACCGACTCAATGGACATGAGTTTGGGTAAACTCCAGGAGTTGGTGATGGACAGGGAGGCCTGGCGTGCTGCGGTTCTTGGGTTCACAAAGAGTTAGAGACGACTGAGAGACTGAACTGAACTGAACAGATTTTGTTTGGGATGACGTTTTATTCTTGTTCATTGAAAATGTATACCCGGAATACATAAGAGTAAAAGAATATAAGTCTCATTTGTCAGCACTGAAAACCTGGCACAGTGATAAAATCAGCCTCTGATGTGAGGTGTGAGTTGGGGGGGCATGCCATGCCTAGTCCAGAAGAAGCCCTAAGGCAGGGTTTCTCACCCTTGGCATTACTGACGTCTTGGGCCAGATGATCAGATAGTAGTATGTGGTGGGGCTGTCTCGTGCATGGTGGGGACAGCATCCCTGACCTCTTCATGCTCAATGCCAATAGCCCCAACCCCCAAGGTGTGACAACCAAAAATGTGTTCAGACTTGCACAAGTCCCCAGGCAAAGGGGGCAGGCAGGCAAAATCAGCCCCATGGTGAACAGTGCCTGTCGCGTCAGCCCACCCTGGCTCCCGTGTGAGGAAGGGCGAGCCTGTTACAATCCTCCACATCACTTTCCCAGCTGCTGGAAAGCTTATAAACATTTTTAAAATGAACGAACGGGGGAATCTTTTTTTTTTTGACAAAGATTTGAGTTTTACCTGCTGCCTGACTTCAAAGCACTGTTTGAATGTATAACTTGCCATAAAATAGAATCATTAGGTATGGCTTTATGCCATAAAACTCTTGGGGAAGCTAATAAAAATGTTCCTTATTTGAGCAGCCCAAGTGTCTTTTGATGAATTAGATATGAAGCAGTGCATCGTGAATCAGGGCAAGGGCTTGGTGTGCGCCTGTCTCTGGGAGGACCGTCTCCAGGGTGACTCTCTGGGTGGGGGGCAGGGCTGGGGGGGAGGTGGAAACCCGGGTCTTCTGACTGTTCCCTCGTGTGGATCTGTGTCTTTAACATTCTGCTGGCCCCTTTGGGGTCACTGTGAATGCCGGGCCAGTGGGCGGCAGATGGCCTTTGATAGTCTGGTTTTCTGAAAGTCTTGGTGAGTCTGACAGGAGCAGAATCTATCCCTATCATTTTCTCCTAACGTCGAGCTCAGGGCAGAAGAGCACGGTGTCAAATGAGTGAGATTAATAAGCACATTTCATGGTGGGGCTGCACCAGGCATCATCGTGAAAGGTGAGCAGGCCAGGAGGCTCCAGAGGGTCAGCTCGGCAATTACCCAGCCTCCACACGCCAAGACTGAGTGTCCGAGCTCCTCCAAAAGCCCTTCTGGGGAGAGATGCAGGAGTCCTGTCTTTGTGCTGACCGCTAGACAAGCATCTGCTTCCTCAGAGGTCTGACCCTGAGTTCAAGGGGGATGGGGAAGGACACCCCCCTTCCCTTTATCCAGCGTTTAGTGGGAGGTTGACATCCAAACCGAAGTGCCAGGCTTTTGGCGGTGGCCGGGCTGCAGAGATGCTGAGACAGAAGTGCGGCGGCCGAAGGAGGCTCTGCTGCGGACTACGGCTGGGGCCTCTCCAGCATGTGCAGGAGGCCTAATCCCTCTGTGCGCTCAGAGCATGCTAAGTACCGTGACACACAGACCCGAGAGTGGACGCCAGATGGACCGCTGACTCTCAGTGGCACAACCATTTTAAAATGAGCAGAGGCCCTGGTGCTGCTTGAAGTAAAAGATGCCAAGTGTTTGTTTATAAAAATTGAATTTGACAACTTCTCTGCCGGTCAGGGGATGGTTCCTCAGGTAGGGGCTGGGCATCACTTGCTAAACTTCTCAGTTTACCGTCCCTGTTTCTGCAGCTGCCTCTGAAATAGCCTCCCCTTCCTGCCCGGCAGCCACAGGCTCAGAGTCTAGAACGTTCGGCCAAGGCCCAGGTCTGTCCTCTGGCCCCTCTGTGCCCAGCTTCTGCTCTTTCCTGGCTGCCTTCATTCTCCCTGACTGCAGCGTTTAGAACTGCCAGGTGTGGGGGCTCAGCCAAACTGAGTCTTGGCCTCCGAGAGACTTAGAGATTTTTTTTGTCTTTTTCTTCACTGTGCTCTAAGAGCTCCTTCCTTCCCTTCCTGAGAAACCCCGTGTGCAAATGGGAGTCTTTGTGGCATGGTGACCCAGATGTGACAGTTTATCACCTAGTTCAAGGACTGTTCCCAGACGCCCAGGTGGGGGTGGTTCTTGCTCAGTTCTCTGGAGAACCCCACACCCCGGCTTCCTGCTGCAGTAGGTCTGGGGTGGGGCTGGAGCTTGCATTCTAACCGATTGCCCACTGATGTTGATGCTGCTGGTTCAGGGGCCACACTTTGAGAACTGCTGGTCTAAGTTAAGTCATTCTTAAATAATATGTACCTGTGGACCCCACAAGTCTAACTCAGGAAGGGCTGTACTAGCTTTTCCTGTTAATTTTTGACGTGTCCTGATTTAGAGTTTAGAAAGTCTCAGGGGAGACTTTCTGTGTATGTGTTTGTGGGTTTTTTTAAAATACAAATGAGATGGTACCATTTATACTCTCATAACTTAAAAAATTTATTGTGGGCTTAGCTCAGTATCAGTCTATATAGATGTATCCCCTCCTCTTAATAATGCATATTTATTGTTTGGCTGTTTCCTAGGTGGTGCAAGCAGTAAAGAAGCTGCCTGCCAATATACAGGAGACATAAGAGGAGTGGGTTCAATCCCTGGGTTGGGAGGATTCTCCTGGAGAAGGGCATGGCAACCCACTCCAGTTTTCTTACCTGGAGAATCTCCTGGACAGAAGAGCCTGGCAGGCTACAGTCCATGGTGTCGCAAAGAGTCGGACAGGATTGAAGTGACTTAGCACACATGCACACCAAAATTTGGCTAATAATTCAATATTGAAGAATATTGAATTTGTTCCCATTTTTGTTTTTAATGCAATAAACAACACCCTTGTGTCTGTATTTTGGCATGGTCATCCTGTTAGTGCCATAGAGTAATTTCATAGGTTGAAATTACTGGGTCAGAGTGTTCACATTTTAAACTTGATAAGTATTGCCTATTGTCTTCAAAAAATGTTGTTACATTTTGTGTTTCTGTTCTCACTCAAGCAAGTGTTGAGTAAAGTGAAATTTGGGGGCTGGGGGGTGAATTGATCAAGTCCCCCTCCTTCCAGACTCTGTGTCCAGTTTCCCATCACCAGTAAGTCCAGGCAGTCCTCCAGGGGTGAGGGCCTGGGCAGTAAGCAATAAGTGGTAGCCATGGATCTTCTCTCTAAGAGCATCCTCCTCTCAGACAACCAGAGAGAGGACAGATACCCAAATCCCTTAACTTGACACACGTGTCTTCCAGTCTCTTCTACTCTATTCTCCTCCAACCTCATCAAACCTCTAGTTTCTCACATTTGGAATAAGGGGCTTCCCTGGTGGCTGAGACGGTAAAGTGTCTGCCTGCAATGAGGGAGATCTGGGTTCGATTCCTGGGTCGGGAAGATCCCCTGGAGAGGGAAATAGCAACCCACTCCAGCACTCTTGCCTGGAAAAATCCCATGGATGGAGGAGCCTAATACGCTACAGTCTGTGGGGTCACAAAGAGTTGGACACGACTGAGCGACTTCACTTTGTACCATCAAGCCCTTGAACCCACTTGGCCCATATTTTCAAAATTCCTGTGTTCCCACCTTTTTGGATAAAAATTTTCTCATCCTTCAGAACCCAGTTTGAAAACTCCTTGGTGAGGCTTTTCCTGATGTTATGTGTTTATTGCTTCTCACATTGGCTTCACAGCTGTTTATTGACCCCCTACTATTGTGCAGAAACCCCGGGAATTCCAGTATCCTGGGAGGGGTTCCATCATGTGAAAGGGGAAAGGTGAGAGATGAGGTAGTGGGGGTGGATAAGGTCATGTCACACCAGAGGATTATAAGCTACACAAAGGCATTGGTCATTATTCTGAGGGTGGTAGGAGTCATTAAAGGACTTTAAGAAAAAGGTTCTTACATTTGTGTTTTTAAAAGTTTCCTTGATGTGTATAGAAGGAGAAGTAATTGGAGGGCATAGATATTGAGTCAGGGGGCTCAGTTTGTAGGGTCTGTGTTGATGTAGGGTGTGAGGATAGAAACCTAACCCACTAACAATGGAGGGAAGTGGGAGCATGGGGCCTGGGGACCCAAATGCACATTCTTTCACAGAAAAAAACGTAGGCTGAATGTTGGGAGATAGGTGCAGAGGTGAAGAAAGGGAAGGACCAGAGCGACATTAAGGGTGTCTTGCTGAGCAGCTGGGGGGATGTTGATGCTCTCTGTTGAGATGGGGACATAGACAACCAGGAAGATTGAGGGTGGAGGGGAACCGTTGGTTCAGTTGTGGACACACTGAGCTTGGGTTGCTCATGTGATATCTGGGTAGGGATGTTGAGCAGCCTTAGGTCTGAAGTCCGGGGAGATGTCTGAGTGTTATCATCACATCGGAGACCCTGTAGCATCATGGAGATGGTCCTGTCACCTCAGACTCCTTGTCAAAGTCCACTGCAGCATCACCAATTAGGGGTGGGGAGAAGGAGGCACTCGGGGGGCTGGGGCTGAGCATCCAGAGAGGTGGATGGAAGATTAGTAAGAAACGGGGGGGAAATGAGTATTTATAGAAGGGGTGGTCGTCATTATTAGTCAAAGCTCTGTAAGGGGTAAATAAAATGAGGCTGAACTGTTCCTGGGAGAAGGCAATGGCACCCCACTCCAGTACTCTTGCCTGGAAAATCCCATGGACGGAGGAGCCTGGTAGGCTGCAGTCCATGGGGTCGCTAAGAATCAGACCGTACTGAGCGACTTCACTTTCACTTTTCACTTTCATGCATTGGAGAAGGAAATGGCAACCCACTCCAGCGTTCTTGTCTGGAGAATCCCAGGGACGGGGGAGCCTGGTGGGCTGCCGTCTCTGGGGTTGCACAGAGTTGGACACGACTGAAGCGACTTAGCAGCAGTAGCAGAACTGTTTCTACTGGGCTCAGTTACTAGAAGGTGCTTGTGAAGTTGGTGGTGGCTCAGAAGACTGCCAGTGGGCTCGAAGTGGGAGGTGTGGGCACAGATGCCTTAAGGAAGGGAGGGTGGCGGCTAGAGGATGCCTTGGGATCAGGAGTCTTCTTGCCTTTGAGGGTGGGCAGGTGTTGAGTGAGTGTGGTCGGTGATAGCTGTCTGATGAAGCAAGGCCCCCGAGGAGCCGAGGACTTGGTGTCCAGAGACTGGTCAGAGAAAAGCCCAGGAAGTCGTGTGTTTTTAAAAGTAATGAATGTTTGGGCTGTGCTAGATCTTCTCTGTTGCCCGCCAGCTTGCTGTAGTTGCGGTGAGCCGGGGCTACTCTTCGCTGTGGTGTGTGGGCTTCTCGTTGCAGTGGCTTCTCTTGTTGGGGAGCGCAGACTCCAAAGCACAGGCTCAGTAGTTGTGGTGCCTAGGCTTAGTTGCCCCTTGGCTTGTGGGATCTTCCCAGACTAGAGATCGAACCTGTGTCTCCTGCGTTGGCAGGCAGATTCGTACTCAGTGGACCACCAAAGATGTCCCAGAAGGTTGTGTTTGTGTCATTCTTGGTCCCTCCCAGGGCTGCGTGCTGGGAAGCCAGCCTTGGTCGTGGCCTCTGACCAGCAAATGGGCCCCCGAGGGCCATGCATGGACCCATCCTCCCCTAGGTCTTTACTTCCCGTTTCTTCTGTGCTTCCTCTTCTCCCGCTTCCTTTCTCTCAACACTCCCATTTATTTCTGGGACTGATTAAACAGCAAAACATTTCTTATAAACTGCTGGACCTGTATAGTTTATATATTTGAGATTTCCTAAGTAATGGGAAATTATTCAAAGATTCTGATGCTAAACTGCCAAATGAGAGGGGCTCTGGGGTGCTAGGAGAGGTCAGCCCCCCTCCCCGGGGCTGTGGGCTGTTGTCGAGTACCATAGAGAAGGATGAGTTTAAATCTGCAAGTGAAGTTCAACCTACAAAAGTGGAGAAAGAAAAAAGTAATTGGCCAAGTGCTGAAGCCTAATTGAAGCACATTGGTATTTTTACATACAGCTCAAGAAGTTTTAAAAAGTCAGTGAAAGACATGCAAAGACGGTCATGATATCTAATTAAAAGCACATTGTAGATATCAGGTGGAAACTGGGGAACATAATCACACGTCCGGCCTAGCACAGCTGTAACGTGAGTCTCCAGAACGCTGATGCTTGCGGGGAGGCCCGAGCCAGGCAGGAGGACCACCCCACTCCTCGGGGCCAGAAGACAGGAGGGCTGCGCCCTCCTCCCCGCCCCGGAAGCTCTGGCTCCACGAAGCAGATGCAGAAGCAGGTGCGGCAGCCTCTTCCCACTGCCCCCAGCTCCTGCCCATGTGGCTTTGCTGCCCAGGGCCTGCTCCCAAGGGCAGACATGACCGCAGACCCGAGTCCCACCACACGCTGGTTCATTTTCAGAACCAGAGCTACTTTTCATAAAAGGCACCAGGTGTTCCTGCCTTTTGTTTTGTAGGAAAATAAAATGAAAAAGATTCACTGAAAACACAGAAAGTGACTTTATGGCCAGCCCTTGGGCCTTTGTTTCCTGTGGTCTGGATTAGCCAGCTTCGGTAACAGCATCATCCCTGCACCTTCCCGGGTGCCCTGCAGAGCCCTGGCCAGTGGACCTGCACCGGGTGGCCTGGCAGGGCCACTAACATGCGCACATGCCTGGCTTCCAGGAGGGGCGTGCAAGGCAAGCATCGCTGTGGTCAGGATGACTCTCAGAGATCCTGGCTTGAATTGCCTCCTTCTAGGCTGCTCTCCCCCACCAAGTATGCATTTTGGTTTTGACCCAAAGACTTTATTCTCGCTAATGACTTGCTCCATAGTGGGATCAGTGGGAAAGGAGAGAGGACCTGGGGGGCACTGCAGCGTGCTGGCACTCCATCCTGCTCACTGCAACCTCCTATTTACCGTTTACAAAGCCTCCTGACAAAGAAACCTCACTGAGTGGATTAATGGGAAAGAAGAGGGACTTGCTTTAATCTTTCTTTCATTTTTTTTCAGTCAAACTTTTAATTTTGAGATAGTTAGATTCACATGCATTTGTAAGACATACTACTGGGAGAGCTTGTTTTTATTTCCCCCCAACGGTAACATCTTGGAAATTCTCGTAGAGCATCATAACCAGGATATGGACAGGGATATGGTCAAAATACAGAACATTTCACTTCTAAAATGTACTACCTGGGATTTTATTTTTCTTCGGGTGTGGTGAGGCCAACAGATCAGCAGAACACTGCCATTGGAAGGAGAGTTTATTCTCACAGTTTAAGAGAAGGGATCCATCCACTCCATGGAGGGCCACACGGGGAGGCACCAGGGGTTAGTCAGCAGGCAGAGGGAGGGAGGAGCGATTTCTGTGGGGAAGGCAAGGCAAGGCAGCATAAGCAGATTTAGGATTGTCTAGTTTAAATAATTTCAGCTTGCTCTGGGCTTTCAGGGTGGCCTTAGTTGTCAGATAGCTGGCCTTGGGGTGATTTAGGGCAGGGAGAGAGTGTTTCAGACTGAAGGAGCCTGAGAAAAGAGGGCAGGTGGGCATATGGCCTCAGGATTGGTTGGTTTGCATATCAAATTGTGTTCTGTCTCTAGGAATTAACTAACTCCTCTTTAACCACTGACAATCATTAATTTGTTCTTCATTTCTATAATTTTGTCTTTTCAGGAATGTTATATGAATGAAATAATATACCATGTAATATTTTGCAAGTTTTTTTGTTATGTTTTCAAAAACTCGGCATAACTCTCTGGAGATTTCATCTAGAAAATCTATTGCGTATGTCAATAGTTTGTTCCTTTTTATTGCTGCATAGATTTAATTGATACGACTGCAGCGCAAATTGTTTAACGATTTACCCATTGAAGGACATCGTGGTTGTTTATCCAATTTGGAGCTATCATGATTAAAGCTGCTATAAATGCTTTTCACAGGTTTCTGTGTTAATGTGCCCTTTCATTCCTCCGGGATAAATGCCTAGGAGTGTGCTTGCTGGTCGTGTGGTAGTTGGATATTCAGTTTTGTAAGAATATGCCAAACTGCTTTCCTGGGTGGCTGGTAACCTTTTACATTTCTACCAGTTTTGCCACTTCTTTTCCAGCGTCTTTTACTGTCAACATTTGTTGTTCTTGTTGTTGTTTTTAGCCATTCTGATAGGGTTGTGGTAATAACTCGTTTGGTTTTCATTTATGTTCATCTAGTGGCTGATGATGATCTTTTCCTGTGCTTATCTGCCATCTCTGTTTCTTCAGTGAAATGTTGCTTCATTTCTTACTCATTTTATAATTGGATTGTTTGGTTTTTTACTGTTGAGTTTTAAGAGTTCTTTGTATATTATAAATGTGAGTCTTGTTGTTTGGAAACACTTTCTTCTAGTTTTCACCTGTCTTTTTATCTTATCAGGATCTTATATAGAGCAGAAGCTTTAAATTTTGATGAAATCCAATTTATCAGTTTATCAATCATATTTTTGGTGTTAAGTCTTAGAACTCTTAGTCTAGCCCTGGATCCTGGAGATTTTCTCTTATATTTTTTCTACATATTTTACAGTTTTACATTTAACAAGTCTGTTTTAAATTTTGACTTAGTTTTTGTATAAGGTGTGGATTTAGGTCAGAGTTCTTATTTTCCTCAATGCATGAACAGCTGCTCCTGTACCATTTGTTCAAAGTTGAATTGCTTTTGAACCTTTATAAAACAAATCAGTCGGGCATATTTGTGTGACTCACCGTTCAATTTTATTCTGTGTGTCTAGCCCTCTGCCAGTACCACTCAGTACTGATTGTTATAGCTTTATAGTAAGTTTTGAAATTGGGTAAAATGTTTTCTTCAACTTTATACTTCATTTAAGGTATTGTTTTTAACTATTCAAGTTCCTTTGTCTTTCCATATAAATTTTAGAATAATCTTATTGGAATTTAGATGGGAATTAATGTGTAAAAGGGGCTGTGGACCAACAGGGAGGTGGTTCCCTGTATCAACAACAAGCAGTTCTCAGACACCACCTGTAGGTACCCTATAGTTGAACACTTCTGACACTGTCTACCTGGAAATAGCTTCAGAGTCCACAGGTTAAGAGCTCAATCCCGCAAGTCTGCGCCATGCCCCACCCCAACTTTGGTGCTAATCACCAGCCCAGATTATCACCTGTGTGTCTAACCAGTTGGCTGTAGTTCAGGGATTCAAATGACCTCATTCCTTAGGTTCAATTACTTTGCTAAAGTGACTTACAGAACTCAGAGAAACATTTTACTTACTAGGTCATTGGTTTATTATGAGAGGCTATACCGCTGGAGCAGCCAGATGGAAGAGTTTATAGAGCAGGGTATATGGAAAGGGTGAGGACCTTCCATGCTGTTTTTCCTAGCACACAACTCTCCCCAGATCTCCTATGTTCACCAACCCGGAAGCTCTCCAAACCTCATCCTTTGGGGTTTTTATGGATGCTTCTTTACATGGGTATGACTGATTAAATTAATGCCATTGGTAACTGATTCAACTTCTAGCCCCTCTCCCCTTCCTGGAGATCAAGGAATAGGACTAAAAGTTGCAGCCCTTTACTCACGGTTGGTTTCCCTGGCAACCAGTCCCCACCTTTAGGTGCTTTCCAAAAGTTACCACATGAACATTAACCCAGTTGTGAAAAGGGACTTGTTATGAATAACAAGACACATACTTCACTTTTATGGCTCTGAAGTGATTGCAGGAACTAAGGAGAAGAGACCAAATATTCTGACAAGGGACTTCCCTGGCAGTCCCTCAGTTGAGACTCCATACTTACACTGTAGGGGCCATGGATTTGCTCCCTGTTTGGGGAACTAAGATCCTGCATGCTGCATGGCATGGCCAAAATTTCTTTTTAAAATAAATGTTATGACAAAAGATGCTCCCATTGCCCTTATTATTCAGGAGATTCCAAAGTTTTGGGGAGCTGTGAGCCAGGAACTGTGGGTGAAAACCAAAGATGCATTTTTTATTATAAATCGCATTATCACAGCCTTAAATTTGTACATAAATTTGAGGAGATTTCACATCTTTATTATGTTATGTCTTACAACTCATGATCATAGTATGTCCCTCCATTTATTTATTATTTTTAAAATTACTTTCAGCAGCATTTTGTAGATTCAAGCAGATAAGCTTTGTATGTGTTTTAGTTGATTTAAGCCTAAGTGCTTTATTTATTTATTTTTTGAACAATTGTTAATGGAATTGTATTTTTAATTTTGATGTCCATGTGTTCATTGCTATTATATAGAAATATTTCAGTAAAATTGAGTTTTGTATGTTTGTTTTTGCTGAATTTTAAGACCTTGCTGAACTCACTTATTAGTGTATATTCCTTGGGATTTCTCTGTAGACTATCACATCATCCTTTTTTCCTTTCTAGCCGGTATGTCTTTTATTTCTCTTTCTTGCTTTATTGTAGTGGCTAGAACTTCTAGCACTATTTTGAAAAGAGTGGTAAGAGTAGACATCTTTGCTTTATTCAGTCTTTCACCATTAAGTATGACATTAGCTGTGGGGTTTTGTTTTTTATAGATGCTCTTTATCAAGTTGAGAAAATTTCTTTCTTTTTCTGTTTTTCTAAGAATTTTTATTATGAATGGGTATTTTGTCAAATGCCTTTTTTGCATTGATTAATATATCATGTGATTTTTTTCCTTTAGCCTGTTAACATGGTGAATTACATTGATCTTTAAAGAATGAACCAGCCTTGCATCCCTTGAATAAGTCCCAATTAGTCACGGTGTATTGCTGAATTTTCTTTCCTAATATTTTGTTTAGGATTTTTGACTCTGTATTCATGAGGGATGTTTATCTGTAGTTTCCTTTTTGTACCATTTTTATCTGGTTTGGTAATACTGGATTCATAAAATGAATTGAAAAGTGTTCCCTCCTATTGCATTTTCTGGAAGAGATTATGTAGAGTTGGTGTTAATAAAATGCTGTTGTTACTGTTCAGTCACTCAGTTGTATCCACCCCTTTACAACCCCAGGGACTGCAGCAAACCAGGCTTCCCTGTCCTTCACCATCGAGTTTGCTCAAACTCATGTCCACTGAGTCGATGATGCCATCCAGCCATCTCATCCTCTTTTGCCCCCTTTGCCTCCTGCTCTCAGTCTTTCCCAGCATCAGAGTCTTTTCCAATGAGTTGGGTCCTCACATCGTGGCTCAGCCTCTTCATTCCTTCTGCAGCTATTTCTCCGCTGTTCTCCGGTAGCATATTGGGCACCTACCAACCTGGGGGTTCATCTTTCAGTGTCATATCTTTTTGCCTTTTCATACTGTTAATGGGGTTCTCAAGGTAAGAATGCTGAAATGGATTGCTGTTCCCTTCTCCAGTGGACCACATTTTGTCAGAACTCTCCACCATGACCTTTCCGTCTTGGGTGGCCCTACATGGCAGGGCTTATAGTTTCACTGAGTTACAGAAAGCTGTGATCCATGTGATCATTTTGGCTAGTTTTCTGTAATTGTGGTTTTCATTCTGCCTGCCCTCTGATGGATGAGGATAAGAGGCTTGGATAGGCTTTAAACATTAAGTCAAATTGTCTAGTGAGGTCTGGGCCTGGAAATTCATTTTTTGAAAGTTTTAAAATGATGAATTCTCTTTTCTTACTAGTTATAGGGCTATTCAAATAATGTATTTCATATTGGGTAAGTTGTGATAATTTGAGTTTTTCAAGGACTTGACCTATTTCATCCAAGTTACCAAATTTACGTGTGTAGAATTGTTCGTAGCATTCCTTTATTATCCTTTTGATGTCTGCAAAGTCTATAATAATACTCTGTGTTTCTGATATTAATAATTTGTCTTCTCTCTTTATCTGTCTTCCTAGATAGAAGTTTGTCAATTATATTAACATTTAAAGCAATTTTTCTTTATTTCATGGTATTTTCTATATTGTGTTTTCAAATTCATTGATTTCTGCCTTTATCTTTATTATTCCTTTCCTTCTGCTTGCTTTGAGTTTATTTTGCTCTTTTTCTCTATTCTTGAGGTAGGAGCTTAGATTATTGATTTAAGAGTCTTCTTCATTTCTAATATATGCATTTAGTGCTAAGAAATTTCCTTTTCAGCACTGCTTAAGCTGTATCCCACAAATTTTCATATGCTTTATTTTTGTTTTCATTCTCTCCAAAATATTTTTAAATTTCTCTCTAGAGTTCTTTGACCCATGGATTATTAGAATTGTGTTGTTTAGTTTCTAAGAATTTAGTCTTTCCGTAATCTTTCTGTTATTGATTTCTAGTTTGATTCCACTGTGATTGGTGAACACACTCTGAATGACTTCAGTTCTCTTCAATTTGTTGAGGTTTGTTTTATAGCCCATGAAATGGTCCATTTTGGCATGCATTCATGGTTGCTTGAAAAGACTGTGTCGTCTTCTGTTACGGAGTGGAATTTTCTTTAAATATCAATTAGATCCTTTTGGTTGATAGTGCTGTTTGTGTTTCTCTGTATCCTTGCTGATTTTCCATCCAGGCATTTTATTAATTTTTGAGAAAGGAAAGTCTCAAACTGTAATTTTGGAATTGTCTTTTTTTCCTTTCATTTGTATCAGTTTTTTTCTTCACATATTTTTCAGCATTGTTGTTTTTACACTTACCATTTAGGATTGCTATGTCTTTTTGGTGTATTGGCCATTTTATCATTATATAATATCCCTTTCTGGTAATTTTCTTGGCTCTGAAGTCTGTTTTATTTGGTATCAGTATAGCTACTCCTGCTTCCTTTTTATTAAAGCTTTCATAATACATTTTTTTCCATACTTTTACTTTCAACTTGCCTATGGAATTATGTTTGAAATAAGTTTCTTGTAGATGTCACATAATTTGATCAAAGGTTTAAATCTCCTTTGCCAATCTCTGTCTTTTAATTGGTATATTAAGACTGTTTGTATTTAGTGTAATTACTGATATGGTAAGGCTTAAAGCTGCCGTTTTATTTTTTATTTTCTAGAGGTTTTTTCCCCTGTATTTTTCTCCTGACTTCCTGTGAGTTACTTGAACATTTTTTAGAATTTCATTTTTAGCTTAGCGAAGTGTTTTTGCATGTACTTCTCTGTATGGCGTTTTTAGAGGTTGCTCTAGGTCTTGCATTTTGTTTGTATCTATGTGTGTGCCTTGTAACAATCCCCTGGTGACATCATTTTACTGGTTTATATGAAGTGCGGAACCTTTACTCTCTTCTATATCCTTTTGTTGTTGTTATTGTTGTTCATTCGCTAAGTCATTCATGTCAGACAATCTGTGACCCCATGAACCGCAGCACACCAGGCTTCCCTGTCCATCACCATCTCCCTGAATTTCCTCAGACTTATGTCTGTTGAGTCAGTGATGCCATCCAGCCGTCTCATCCTCTGTCTCCCGCTTCTCCTCTTGCTGTCAGCTTTTCCCAGCATCAGAGTCTTTTCCAGTGAGTCAGCTCTTCACATCAGGTGGCCAAAGTATTGGAGCTTCAGTTTCAGCGTCAGTCCTTCCAGTGAATATTCAGGGTTGATTTCCTTTAGGATGGACTAGTTTGATCTCCTTACAATTTGAAAGCGGCAATTCTTCGGTGCTCAGCCTTCCTTATGGTCCAACTCTCACATCCATACATGACTACTTTTACTCTCCTTCATTTATAAATATGATTATCTTAAATATTTTTTCTACATATATATAGAACCATGTCAGCAGTGTTACAATTTTTGTTTCTAATTATCAAACATAATTTTAAAAATTCAAGAGGCATGAAAAGTCTACTTTATTTGCTCATATTTTTGCTTGGCATATTTTTTTCTTCCTTCCTAGTGTTTCGAAGTTCCTTCTTTTATCATTTCTTTTCTGCTTAGTGAGTGTCCTTTAATGTTTTAGAGTATGTCTGCTGGAGACAAATTCACTTAGTTTTTCTTTATCTGAGAATGTCTCTATTTCTTGTTCATTCGTGAAGGATATTTCACTGGATATAGGATTCTGGGTTGATAGTTCTTTTAGCACTTGAAAAAGGATATGTCATTTCCTTCTGGCCACTATAATTACCAATGAGAAATCTGCAGTCATTCAAATTGTTCTTCCCCTTGGAAGTAAAGTGTCATTTTTTTCTCAATTCTTCAAAAATGTTTCTTTGTCCTAATTTTTCAGAAGTTTAAATAACTGTGATATGTCTTGGTGTGGATTTATTTGGATTTATTTATGTGGATTTATTCTGTTTGAAGTTTGCTTACCTCCTTGATTCTGTGAATTTGTGCCTGTTGCTAAATTTGAGGAAGTTTTTAGACATTATTTTAAGTTCTTTTTCAGCCTCACCCTCTTTCTTCTCTCCTGGAACTCTGACGGCAGGAATGTTAGATCTTTTGTTATAGTCCCATGGGTCCCTGAAACTGTGTTCATTTTTTGTTTCAGTCTGTTTTCTCTCTGTTGTTCATATTGGATTATTTCTATACTCTCTCTCAGTTTACTGATTCTTTCTTCTCTGTCTTCTTTTCTGCTGTTGCGCCCATCTATTATATTGATTTCAGTTATTATATTTTTCAGTCCTAAAATTTCATTTTGGTTCTTTTATTTTCTATTTATATATGAAACTTTATGTTTCTTTGCTGAGACTTTTTGTCTTTTCATCTGCTCCAAGCATGTTCATCATTGATCAGTGAAACATTTTCACAATGGCTGCTTTAAAAATTCTTTTCCGGTCATTCTGACATCTCTGTAATCATGACCTTGGCATATTCATTTTTTAATTTGTATTCAGTTTGAGATCTTTCTGTTTCTTGATGATTTTCTTTGATGAGTGAATTTTGATAGGAGACTGGAAATTTGGGGTACTATGCTACGTGACTTTCGATTCTATTTAATCTATTTTACCTGGCTTCTTTTGAGACTGCTGTGATTCTTGACAGGAAGTAGTAGTCCAGTTTCTCCCTTTGGTGACACCTGAGGAGTTGGGGCTCCTTGTTACTGCTGGATGGAGGTGGGGGTTTCTAACTCCCTACTGTTGCTGCTGCTAAGTCACTTCAGTCCGACTCTGCGACCCCATGGACGGCAGCCCAGCAGGCTCCTCCATCCCTGGGACTCTCCAGGCAGGAGTATTGGAGTGGGTTGCCATTGCCTTCTCCAATGCATGGAAGTGAAAAGTGAAAGTGAAGTCGCTCAGTCGTGTCCGACTCTGTGCAACCCCATGGACTGCAGCCTTCCAGGCTCGCCTGTCCCTGGGGCTCTCCAGGCAAGAGTACTGGAGTGGGGTGCCACTGCCTTCTCCAGGCCTCACTTAAACCTTCCTGGCAGGAGTGTCTCATTACAGCTCCCCCGTGGCCTCCACTGACATCACAGGGCTGGGGAGCTGGCCTCGGTAGACAGATGATCATGGTGAAAGTCCTGGCTCCCTACTTGGCCTTCCCTGGCACCATCTTGAGGTGGGGGGATGTCTTGTTATAGCTTGGTGAGAATGGAAGTCTGGGCTCCCTACCTTGGTTTTGCTGGCATGAGTAGGGGTGGGGCCACTGTATTTTATGTGGTGTTTGGCTGGAATCCGGTACTGCCTGAAAGTGTCTGTCTTGCTAGGAGCCCCTCTAGAGAAAGTAGCTAGCAGGGGCGGGGGCAATATTTGGTCTGTGTCTGTTGCTGTTTCCGGGTTGTTGGCCTCTTTAGCTCCAAGTCAGGGATGTGTCAGACTGACGGAAACCCAGAAACTCACCGCCATGTTGTACCTTGGGTCCCGAGGTCCCTACCTGCTTGCCTTCTTCTCTCACCTTTCAGAGTCCACTTACTGTTTGTTTCATATAATGTTCAGGGTTTTCAGTTGTACGTAGGAGGAATAGGAAAAAGTATATCTATTCCATACTCCTGGAAGTAGAAGTCCTGGTTCGCTTTAATTTTATGTTAATTCAGGGTTAACTAGAGAATCTGTTTGTTTCTAAGCCTGTCAGAAATCTTCCCCTAAGTTTATGATCCAGCCTTACATTACATATGTAAGCAAGAAATACACTATTGCATGCTTGTGAAATACTTGTTGGATTACTCCTTAATGCCTAAGACTCAGAATGCTTCAGGGCCACCTTTCTCAAGTTTTGTGGTCCACATTTACAGTGTTAAGAGGCTGTTTGTGTGAGGATGGTGTGTATCTGGAAGAGGAGATGTGGCTGGAGTTGAGAGCTGTGGGTAGTGAGCTGTGTTTTTGAAAGACCCAAATCACTGAAAGGGAGAGTTGATACAATGTTTCCAGATAAGGGAGATGAGACCTGAAGGGAGCATCTGCACTGGTTCTTGAATAGGCAGACATCCAGGGGATCTAGTAACCAGTTCTATTCGTTAACTAGCGCATTATTTCGGAGAAGGCAATGGCACCCCACTGCAGTACTCTTGCCTGGAAAATCCCATGGACGGAGGAGCCTGGAAGGCTGCAGTCCATGGGGTCACTGAGGGTTGGACACGACTGAGCGACTTCCCTTTCACTTTTCACTTTCATGCATTGGAGAAGGAAATGGCAACCCACTCCAGTGTTCTTGCCTGCAGAATCCCAGGGATGGGGGAGCCTGGTGAGCTGCCATCTATGGGGTCGCACAGAGTCGGACACAACTGAAGCTACTTAGCAACAGCAGCAGCGCATTATTTGTAAAGTATTGTTTTACCTTAATAACAAGTAACTATTGTTAACAGTTTGGTCTGTATCCTTCTGATTCTTTTTTTGTGAATTTGCAAATACCTGTTTATGTATAGAGAGAGGCTGTACAGTCTTGTGGTCAGAAGCATAGACTCTGACTCTCCAACCTCGGTTCAGATCTTGGCTCCTCCACTTACTAGCTGAGTGACCTTGGTCAGGATACTCTACCTCTTAGTGCCTCAGTTTCCTTATCTCTAAAGTAAGATCAACTACAGAACTTTCCTCAGTTTAATCCTTTCCTGGTGAGGATTAAATGAGCTAATAATGTTCATAGAGTAGCCTGAAACTGCCCAAGCTATGTAGCTGTTAGTATGTTGTTGTTATTATTTGTATAAATGCTATATATAATATTCTTTGACTTTCCTCTTTCCTTAACAGTATGTATAAGAAATCTATCCATGTTATGTCTGGGCAAATAATCAGTCTCATTTTTTCCAGTGGCTGTTTTCCTGCTGGGTAGTAAGTAGCTTGTTAACCCCTTGTTCTGCAAATGAAAACTCAGGTTTTTTGTCTTTGTAAAGCAATGCTAAGTATCCTGGTACATACATCTCTAGATGTGTGCTGATGGATCAAAAGATATGTACATTTACAATTTTTCCATCAGTAGTTACTATCAGTAGCTTTTCAAAAATGCTTTACCAGTTTATCTATACTCCCAGTAAATGATTTACAAAAGTTTCTATTTACCCTCATCCTTACCATCGTTGTTTATTATCAGTCTTCCTATTTTTATTTTTCCAAACTAGGGGTTTGTGGTGTAAATTTGCAGTTCTGTAAATAAGGTTTGAGCACCTTTTCATGTTCATTGGCCGTTTGTGCTTTTTCTATTAATTTCCTGTTTTTACATTTGATTCATTTGGTTGGCTTTTTCTTATTGATTTATACGAATCCCTCATATTTTCTGTTTATTAATTCTTTGTCTGTTATATTTGTTACATATATTTTTCTCAGACTATCATTGTCTTTCAAATGTGTTCCTAGTGTCAAACTTTGATTGATTCATCTTATCAGTTTTTCATTTTATGTAGTCACATCTGTCAGATTTTTTCTTTTTTAAAAATATTTATCTTTGGCTGCACTGGCTCTTTCTTGCTGCATGCGGGCTTTCTCAAGTTGCGGTGAACAGAGGTTGCTCTCTGTTAGATGCTCAGGTTTCTTATTGCCGAGGCTTCTCTTGTTGTGGAGCAGGGACTGTAGGCCCACTGGTTTCAGGAGCTGGGGCTTGAGATTCAGAATCTGCAGCACACCGGCCACTAGCTGTGGCTCGTGGGCTCTAGAGCTCAGGCTCAACTGTTGTGCTGCATGGATTTAGTTGCTCCATGCCATGTGGGATCTTCCCGGATCAGGGATCAAACCTGTGTCCCCTGCATTGGCAGGCGGACTCTTAACCATTGGACCACAAGGGAAGGCCCCAATTTTTTTCTTTTTGGACTTAATGGTTTAAAAGACCTGTCTAGATGCTAAAACTAGTAGGTACAAGTTTTAGGGGGGAAAAAAACGTATATTTACATAGTCTTGAAGTATCTCTCACAAAATACTAATTACAAAAGAATAAATGTGGGGAAACCAAGCAGATACCACCTTAAGCAAGTCATAGAAGTTAACATTACCAGTGACAAATCAATATCATGTTCTCTTGACATGGTTATAAAATATTACATATATAATGTATGTGAGAGGAAAGAAAAGAGAGAAGAAGCAAATATGGTAAAATGTTAACATTTCGGGGAATCTGGGTAGAGGGTATGTAGGAATTTTTTATATTATTTTTGTAACAGCTCTAAATCTTACAAAATAAAAATTAAAGATACAAAGCACTTTCCTGTCTCGAGATTGTAGAAATATTATCCTATAGTTTTTACTAATACTTCATCTTATTGATTTGGCTTTTTAAACATCCAGATTTTATTCTGGAGTACAGTGTAAGGTGGAGTCTAACTTATTTTTTCCAAATGTGTAGCCACACTCTGAGCACACCTTCTACCTCTCTGACCTGTAGCTCCATCCTCCAGTGGGTTGTGCTTGAGAAGCTTGTTTCCTGACCCAGCGGTGGAACTCTTCTCCTTAGGGACAGGGCCCTTCTGCAAACAACACAGGATGTGAAACAAACAAAAATATTACAGTCTCCTTCTGACGTCTGCTGACCCCCCAGCCAGACCACCAGGGTTGAGGTTATGGAGTAGGGGAGAGAGAGCTGCTCTGGCAGTTGGCGGGTGGGGTGGGGGGTCCTGCAAGGAGTGCTGGGTAGCCCTTGCCTGTAGGGCTGGGATGTGAGGTCCATGTGCCTTGTTAGTAGGTTTAATAGCTCCACTGCAGCAGGCCCAGGGCCAGAGATAACACCCCAGTTTGGTCAAATGATACCACTAACAGAAAATTGTGCCCTTAACATTCAACCCTGGCTTTTGTGCTTAAATCTAAACTACTGTATTATATCAGTGTGGCAACATCTGCTTCTAGCTGAAGGCCTGCAGCCATCAACTGATTTAGGAAGCCGTTTGTTGACCAGTCTTGTCACAGGATAGCATTTGCTGGAGTCCCAAAGAGGGGAATTTTCCAGACTATTTTCTTCTGTTCCATTAATTTATCTAACCTATTCTTCTACAGTAACACACTGGTTTAGTTATTGAAATTTTATAGCACATGGGTTTTCTTGAAGTCAGCAATTCCTTGGTTTTCTAAAAATATACATGAAATTCCTGTAACATAAAATTAACCATTTTAAAGTGAGCAGCTCAGAGGTGTTTCATGCAATCAGAGTGTTGTGCAACCATCACCTCTGTCTAGTTCCATAACATTTGGTCACCCCAAAAGAAAACCCTCTTCCCCTTAAGAGGAGAAGGCAATGGCACCCCACTCCAGTACTCTTGCCTGGAAAATCCCATGGATGGAGGAGCCTGGTAGGCCGCAGTCCATGGGGTCTCGAAGAGTCGGACATGACTGAACAACTTCACTTTCACTTTTCACTCTCATGCATTGGAGAAGGAAATGGCAACCCACTCCAGTGTTCTTGCCTGGAGAATCCCAGGGACGGGGGAGCCTGGTGGGCTGCCATCTATGGGGTCGGACAGAGTCGGACACGACTGAAGTGACTTAGTAGCAGTAGCAGCTACCCCTTAAGAAGTCACTGCCTCCCATGTTCTGGTCTCTGGTAACCAGCACTGAGGTTCTGTCTCTATGGGTTTATCTATCCTGGGTATTTTGTTTATTTGGAATCATCTAAGTATGACGTCTTTTTCTTTCACTCACCATAAAGTTTTCAAGGTTTTCATCGCATGTGTGATATTTGATGGAGTGGTTTCCTTCGTTTTTCTCATTTTTCCAAAATTTTTGGTTATTACAAACTATGATATTTTCTGAAAGAACTTGAGAATCGACTTGTCAGATTCCACAAAATATTATGTTTTGACTCTCAGTACAATTATGCTGAGTTAAACATTGATTTTAGGGGAATCCGTATATTTATGATATTGAATTTTTCCATCTAGACACATGGTTTACATTTCTATTTATTTAGGTCTTATTTTATCAATGTGTCCTTAAGTAAGGTTTGTAGTGTTCCTCATATGTCTTATCATTTCTAGAAGTGCTTTACTTTGATTTCTGTTATATATGGGTTTTTTCTAATACAGATTGTTAAGATATAATTGATCTATTGCATACATCCAGTGTTGAGTTTGATGAATTTTGATGTAGGTATGTATACATTTGTGAAACCATCATCACGGTCAAGTTGATGAGCAGGTCAGCCAGTGCCCCAGACCATCCCCAGAACGATACTGGTCTACTTCCCTATATTGGAGACTAGGTTGCATTTTTTGCTATTTTATATAAAATTTTTTTTATTTGACTTTTTTTCTCTCAGATTTTTTTTTTTTTGGTCTTACTTTTTGCTCTCAGAATATTTATTCTGAGGTTCATTCATATTGTTGAGCATGTCAGTAGTTTTTATTTTCTTGTTCAGTTCAGTTCAGTCACTCAGTCATGTCTGACTCTTTGCGACCCCGTGAATCGCAGCACGCCAGGCCTCCGTGTCCATCACCATCTCCCAGAGTTCACTCAGACTCACGTCCATTGAGTTGGTGATGCCATCCAGCCTTGTTAATGAGTAGTAAATACTTCACTGAATTCTTACAGTTTGCTTGTTGATGACTTTTTGGGTTTTTTTCCAGTTTGGACTATTAAAAGTTAAACTTCTGAACTCTCAGATTCAAGTCTTTGTGTGCACATATGCTTTCATTTCTCCTGGGTAAATGCCTAGGACTGGATGCTGGTTTGAATGGCAGATGTATGTTTAAACTTTTAAGAAACTGCCAGACTATTTTCTAAGTTCTTAAATCATTTTACATTCCTACCAGCAGGACATTAGAGTTCAGTTGTTTTTATATCTTTGTCGACACTTAATATGTTCATTCTTTTAAATTTTGCCATTCTAGTGCATGTGTACCCACTCCAGTGTTCTTGCCTGGAGAACCCCAGGGACGGGGGAGCCTGGTGGGCTGCCGTCCATGGGGTCGCCCAGAGTCGGACACGGCTGAAGCGACTTAGCAGCAGCAGCAATGCATGTGTAGTGGCTTTAGATTATGGTTTGGGTTTGCATTTCTCTAATCACCAGTGATTTTCAGTGTCTTACCTTGTGCTTTTTTCCACTAGTATATCTTCTTTGGTGAAGTGTTTGCTCAGTTTTTTTTTTTTTGCCTGTTTTCTTATTGGGCTGTTTGTCTCACTATTCAGTTTGAAGCATTCTTTATATATTTGAAATGCAAGTCCTTTATTGGATATATGTTTTACAAATATTTTCTACCAGTCTATAGATTACCTTTTCATTTTCTTCACAGTGTTTTTGAAACTTTTAAACTTTGATGAATTCAATTTATTAATTTTTTTGTAGATAGCATTTTGTATTACATTTTTTAAAAATTGCCTAGTTCAGATCAAGATTTTTCTTTATAATCCCTTCTAGGAGTTGTATGATTTTAGTTCTTAACATTTAGGCCAAGGACTTCTTTCAAATTGATTTTTGAGTGTGTTATAAGGATCAAGTGTCGCTTTTACATATAGCTGTCAAATTGTTCTAGCACTGTTTCTTTTAAAATGATTATCCTTTCTTCACTGAATTGCTTTGGCACTTCTGTCAAAAATCAGTTGATTTAGTGTACAGGTATATCACTGGACACTATTCTATTACTGACGATGCTTCAGTTCTGCCATCTCGCACCTCCTCTCCCTCCTCCAGCCAGTAACTCTTCTTGCCTCTTCACTTGATGCCAGTCCCTGTATGCCAGCTCTTATACTGTACTACTGTACCTTTCAAGGTAGTATTCAGTAAGCTTTGGAATATTTTTTTCATTGTTTGTATTTGGTGTATTATTTGTGTGAAAAGCATTGTAAACCTATTACAGTACAGTGCTATATAGCTGATTTTGTTAGGTGAATACCTAGGCTAACTTAGTTGGACTTAACAAATGTACTCTCGGAACTGAACTTGTTCACATGTAGGGAACTTACTGTCTACTTACGTTATTTATTAACATTTAATTCCATGTCATCAGAGAATAACTCAGTTTTATGGCCTAGCATGAATCAGCAAGAGATGCAGGTGTGATCCCTGGGTGAGGAAGATTCCCTGGAGGAGGAAATGGCAACCCATTCCAGTATTCTTGCCTGGAGAATCCCATGGACAGAAAAACCTGGCAGGCTACAGTCCATGCAATTGCAAAGAGTCAGACACGACTGACCATGCATGCACACACATGAGTCAACAAACATTTTCTGTAAATGTTCACATAGTAAGTATTTTGAGTTTTGTGGGCCACATATGGTATCAATTGCATACTGATTTTTTTAACCCTTTGAAAAACATAAAAACCATTTGTAACTCACAGTCTGTACACAATCTACAGTCTGGATTGGCTTACATGACCCCAAGCCTAAACGATAATCCATCTTGGTAAATGTTTCTTTTCTCCTAAAAGGAATGTAGATTCTGCTGTTACTGCAGTTGAAAAGTTTCTGATAGTTATTAAAATTAAGTTTTTCATCTCTCCTTTTCTCTGAGACTCTGATTACATGTATGTAGACTACTTTATATTGTCCCAGCTATACCTAGATGAACACATGGAAGGAAATAATACAGATATAATCAGAAATTAGAAGTAAGAAAGAAGAGAGGAGAGTTGTTAATTGAGAATCAATTCTCAAGCATAATAAACTTGGCAAATGTAATAGTAAAAGAAAATAAAATAATTGTAAGCAGAATTTAGATGGCGAAGAGTAAAGTAAAAGTGTAAGGAGATTTGAAAATTATAAAAGAATATGTTGTGTAGCTCTTATGTGTAGCCCTATACAGCTAAGATTGAAATTCTTGATGAGTTAAATCATTTCTACTGCTATTTAAAAAGAAGGAATTGGATGTCAAACCCATATCGAAGGAAAAAATTGGAAAAGTCATTAGAGAATTATTTCCAACAAAAGCACTTGACCCAACTCTTTTTAAGGTTCAGTTCAGTTCAGTCGCTCAGTCGCGTCCGACTCTTTGTGACCCCATGAATCGCGGCACACCAGGCCTCCCTGTCCATCACCAACTCCCAGAGTTCACTCAAACTCACGTCCATTGAGTCAGTGATGCCATCCAGCCATCTCATCTTCTGTCGTCCCCTTCTCCTCCTGCCCCCAATCCCTCCCAGCATCAGAGTCTTTTCCAATAAGTCAACTCTTCACATGAGGTGGCCAAAGTACTGGAGTTTCAACTTTAGCATCATTCCTTCTAAAGAAATCCCAGGGCTGATCTCCTTCAGAATGGACTGGTTGGATCTCCTTGCAGTCCAAGGGACTCTCAAGAGTCTTCTCCAACACCACAGTTCAAAAGTATCAATTCTTCGGAGCTCAGCCTTCTTCACAGTCCAACTCTTACATCCATACATGACCACTGGAAAAACCATAGCCTTGACTAGACAGACCTTTGTTGGCAAAGTAATGTCTCTGCTTTTCAATATGCTTTTTAAGGTAGCATTCTATAAAATTGTCAACAAAAGGTAATTCCCCCATTCTGCGAACTATCTTAAACCTTTGGAAAAAGATGGGAAGCTTCTCAGTTTGTGTAGTGTAAAACTAATCTTTTAAAAATACATTTATCTTGTGTTCAACAACCTCATTGAATTCTTGTATTGTTTCTACTTCCCCACCCTCTTTCTTGGCTATTTCATGACCCTTTGGATTATGTTTGGGGCTGATAAGTTTATGAGTTTTATGTGATAGGAATTATGTGATTGCAGATTCCATGATATTTGTGAAGAGGAGCAAATGAGAGGGGAGAAGTTAGCAAACATCCAGTAATTCAATTCTCCACTCCTTTTTCAGTCCTGTTGAATGGGCTCCGAGCATCTCTCCCTAACTCCATTCTAACCTGTCTTTCCTGCATTCTCACCAGTGGAAATTTTCTAAAGATCAGATTACTCACCTGCTTAGAATTGTCCTCCAACCCTCCATTTTTAGATTCAAAGGCAAGTTCATTGATTTATTTACTACTGGATGCTCAGCAGCTAACACTCAGTAGGTGTCTATGCAATGGGTGGACCTCACTGGAGTCCAAGACGTTTTTAGATGTGCCGCCTCCCTCCCTTTCTAGCCCTCCTCCTGTCAGGGGACTCCATGCAGTTCTCCAGACCTGCTGCTGCCATTTTTGCCTTTGTGCACACTCCGTTCCTCTCCCTGTGGGTTATGTTGGGCTCTGTGTTGTGATAGCACCTTTATTTCCCTCCATTGCAGCTCGTACCACTCTAGGCACGGGGCAGTGAGCGTGCCTCTCCCTGCAGCCAGGGCCCCTGGAGGCCATACGAGGTGCCTTTCACCTGCCCTCCCTCCAGCACACTGCTCGGGTGTGTCCGTGCACCAAGAGGCGTGCAGCAAGCCTTCATTGAGTTGTAGTCGCTGGCTCCTTTCTGGTTGGCGTTTCTATGTCTGGGATATTGGATGCCAACCTCCAGCTAAGTTATGTTTGTGTTAAACATGAATTGAAATGTAATTACAGCTGGCAATGTGGTTTGGGGGTGAGTAATAGAGTAAATAAGAAGGGTGGCTTCGTCCTGAGCGCCGGTTCATCTCCTTTGCTTTCCTGCCTCCTGTCATTGAGCATGACTCATGAGTTCAGCTTGTCTCCTCTTAAATCCCATCACTTTCGCTCTTCCTGTCCTTCTTGCCTTGTAGGAGCGCTTGCAGGGCCCCTTTGTTGAAGCCAGTCAGAAGCCCACAAGCCAGGCCTTTGCGGTCTGGTTGGCCTCCACAGCACCTCCACAGCTGGCTCCGGTGGTCTGTGTGGAGCCTGGGCAGAGGGGCCACTCAATAGCTCTTTCCTAATTCTTATTCTTCTTGACCTCATCTCAACTCTGGATGCTGTTGACCAATTTCTTCCTTCCTTAATATATTCATTTTCTGAATATAGAACTAACTCATGCTCACTGTAGCCAACTTGGAAGAAAAGTACGAGGGAAAAAATGGCTCATAATTCTACAACTCAGAAGAAATATGCTGTTAACATTTTGAGATGCATCCTTCAGTTTTTTTCCACCTCCATGTGTGTGTTAGTGATAATGGGATTCTATCATATATGCTCTTGGATAATATGCTTGTTATTGCATTGCATGTTGTTGTTATGCTACCGCAGTGTTTTCTTGGCTCATCAAGTATTCTGTAGCCCTTCTTTCCTGAAGCACTCTCATCCCTTAGATGTAACCTCACCTCTCTTCTCCCTTGTGTTTTCCCGATTTCCCCTTCGCTTGGGGTCTCTGCCACGCTGCACACGTGACCCAGCCTCCTTCCCTGTGAGCCCTCCTCCAGCCTGGGGCCCAGCCACTCCCTTCCCCACCAGTCACCTGCGCCAGCCTCTCTCCTTAGCCAGGCCCACATTTCCTGCCTGGCATACAAGCCCACCCATCGCGGCTGACTGACACTCATCCTGAATATTCCCAAACTCCACTGTCTTCTGTGTCCTCTCCACTCCCCACCCAGGCCCCCAACCCACAGCGTCCCCTGGCCTGAACTTCCTCCCAGGTGGAGGCCAGGTTCCTCCTAGGGCTCCTCTGCCCTCCCCCACCCTCCCATACCCCATCTGGCAGTTTCTTGGATTCTCCTTCTGCCTCATCCTTTGCATCATCCTTTCCTGTCTTTGCCTCCCCGCGCAGGTCCTCACTGTTCTTGTTCTGGATGGGCTCTTCCAGGGGGACTCTAGTCCCTCCCTTCTCAGTGCCAGGTTTTCTCCTCTAAGTGTCACTCTTAGATTTCCTGCTCCTGCTCTGGCTCCCCAGAGACTGTCCCTCTTGCACAGGGCCGAGTCCTAACTCCTGCACTTTCCCTGACACCCCAACCCTCTGTCTGCTCTCACCATCCAGCCATTCTTGTTCCTCCCATGCAGGCCTCTTATGACCCAGGTCCATGCCGTTCCTGCTCCTGTCTTTTCTGGGGCCGTGCCTTCCCCCCTTCCTCTGCTCCATTCCCGGCTGTCGATGCTTTACGAGACCCCCACCTAAAGCTGCCTTGGATTCTCCTCTCACTCACCCTTCTCTGCATCCTGAATGTCCATGCTAGGTCTGCCCCGGTGGTAGGTGCTTCCATGGATAATGTTTACCTCACAGAATGACCCCATGAAGATACTATTATAATTGCACTTTACAAATAAGAAAACAATCTCAGGGAGCTCGAGGGCTCTTCCTAAGATCACACAACAGGTGTGGATGAGCCAGAATCAAACCTGGGGGGTCTCCTGCCTCTCAGCGTTGTGCCCGCCTGCTGATCCAGAGTATCTCCGGGCTTTCCTCCAAGGGCGGTTCCCCGTCTTACTCATACTTGTAAATACTGAAGCGTGTGGTGCAATGCCTTGCACGTTGTAAGTGCTTAGTAAATATTTACTGAAAGAAAAGGCTTGTGGCCCAAAGGGATGAATTGCAGCCTAGTGACGACTGTACCTGCAGGTAGAAGTCTCTGCTTAAAGCCAGGTCAGGCTGCATACCCCAGGGCGGCACGGGAAAGACCCAGAGCATATCATACAATTTGAACACCAGTATTTACCACTGAGGAAGTGTTTTCTGTGTGCTAAGTGAAGTGAAAGTGTTAGTCAGTCATGTCCGACTCTTTATGACCCCATGGACTGTAGCCTGCTAGGCTCCTCTGTCTCTGGAATTTTCCAGGCAAGAATACTGGAGTGGGTAGTCATTCTCTTCTCCAGGGCATCTTCCCGACCCAGGGTTCACACCTGGGTCTCCCTCATTATAAGCAGATTCCTTACCGTCTGCACCACCAGACTAGGTGCTGGGCAAAGCACGTTACTGACACTTTAAATTATTACCGCAACTGCTTGAGATAGAACCTGTTGTCTCCATTTACAGAGGTAGAAGCTGAGACTCAGAGAGGTCAAGGAACTCAGCCAAGGTCACACAGCTACTAAGTGACAAAGCCAAGGTTTGAATTCACATCTGTCCTGTACCATAGTCAATTTTTTTTAATTAATTAATTTATTTTAATTGGAGGCTACTTTACAATATTGTAATGGTTTTTGCCATACATTGACATGAATCAGCCATGGGTGTACATGTGTCCCCCATCCTGAAACCCCCTCCCACCTCCCTCCTCATCCCATCCCTCAGGGTTGTCCCAGTGTACCAGCTTTGGGTGCCCTGTTTCATGCATTGAACTTAGACTGGTGATCTGTTTCACATATGTATCAATGTTATTCTCTCAAATCATCCCACCCTCGCCTTCTCCCACAGAGTCCAAAAGCCTGTTCTTTATATCTTGTGTCTCTTTTGCTGTCTTGCATATACGGTCATCATTGCCATCTTTCTAAATTCTATATATGTGCGTTAATATACTGTATCGGTGTTTTTCTTTCTGACTTATTTCACTCTGTATCAGTTCAGTTCAGTTCAGTCTCTCAGTCGTGTCCGACTCTTTGGAACCCCATGAACCGCAGCACACCAGGCCTCCCTGTCCATCACCAACTGCTGGAGTCTACCCAAACCCAGGTCCATTGAGTTGGTGATTCTATCCAACCATCTCATCCTCTGTCGTCCCCTTCTCCTCCTGCCCTCAGTCTTTCCCAGCATCAGGGTCTTTTCAAATGAGTCCGCTCTTCGCATCAGGTGGCCAAAGTATTGGAGTTTCAGCTTTAACATCAGTCCTTCCAATGAACACCCGGGACTGATTTCCTTTAGGATGGACTGGTTGGATCTCCTTGCAGTCCAAGGGACTCCCAAGAGTCTTCTCCAACACCACAGCTTAAAAGCATCAATTCTTCGGCGCTCAGGTTTCTTTATAGTCCAACTCTCACATCCATACATGACCACTGGAAAAACCATAGCCTTGACTAGACGGACCTTTGTTGGCAAAGTAATGTCTCTGCTTTTTAATATGCTGTCTAGGTTGGTCATAACTTTCCTTCCAAGTATAATAGGCTCCATTTTCACCCACCTCATTAGAACTGATTCAAATGCATTCTTTTTAACAGCTGAGTAATATTCCATGTGTATATGTACTACAGCTTTCTTATCCATTTGTCTGCTGATGGCATAGCCCATGTTTTAAGCTGCTGTGTTCTCCTGCTTCCTTGGCTCAGGAGAGAAGGTATTTGGTCGTATGAGGTCTAGGTTGTCAGCCCAGAGTCCAGCCAGAAAGGGACTTTGAAACGTTGTCCCATGGTTAACAGGGACAGAGAGGGTGGTCTTGAGGAGCCGAACTAGCCTTCAGCAGTAGCTTCTCTTCTCTTCTCTTCTCCTTCCTTCTCTGTCAGCAGACACATCCTCCATAATGAAGTTCTAACCCTCCTGATTCTGTGATAGAGAATCGGTGAACCCTGCCTTTTTTTAATTAAAAATATCTTCGTGACATTTTAAAAACTATAAAAGCTCATTTCAGAAAATCCAAATCATGTAGAATTATATAAACCAAAGAGCAAAAATGCTACCTTTTCTTCCGTGTAATCCCACGCCTTTTATTAACAGTTTGGAGATAGCCTGCTTGGGTTGTGTTTCCCTTCTGCAAGAAATCATATTTATTTTTAATTAAATAAGGAATACAAAAGCTTCTTATTTAAAAATATCAAACAGCACAGCCAAAGCTCAAGCACATTTTGACCACACTCCTTGTTTCTGTTAGTCGCTGTCCTCAGTTTGCTTTTTCGTCCTTTTCCCCTTCATTTGCACATGTAAATAACTGTCAGAAATACAGCTTCATGGCTTGTCCTCTCAGTATGACTTATATCACGCAGTGAGCTCTCGCTTTGTCTCTGCTGGAGGATGCACGTGTCATTTAGATCTTTCTGTATCAGCGTGTGTGTCTCGCGGGTTCTCACTCCCCCGTGTGTGGTGTGTGTAGGCTGAGCGCTCTGCTCAGGCAGCCGCCTCTCACTGCTCAGATTCAGTTTCCTCCCAGTTTTTCACTAAACAAAGCCTCAGTAGAGGCCTCTTGTTTGGATCACCAGATTTAGCAAATAAGAATACGGGATACCCAGTTAAATGTAAAAATTTGAAAAAAATGATTCATTGTTTACCTGAAATTCACATTTAAGTGGGTGTCCTGTTTCCTCTGGCAACTCTCCTCCTTATGCATATTTGCAAGTATTGAAAGGCCCCACTTCTTTGCTTTTAAAGTCTATTGTCTGATTTTCTTAAAAATTGTGTTACAAAGCATTTCATATATGTACAAAAGTGTAGAGAATAAAGGAGCAAATATCCATGTAATCACCAGGCAGCTTTTCCAGGTCTTAATGTTTCACCAAGTTTATGTGTTTTTTTTCTTTTTTAATAAAGGAAACAAAACATCATTGGTGCCTGTGTACCCTTTAGGCCTGAGTGTCCTTCCTAAGCCAGAGTAACCACTGAGTTCGGTGTTTATCGTTCCTGTGTATTTGTTTCTGCTTTTATATCGATGCTATCATCATGTGGAAAGCTTATCCTACTGTACATATTTTCAACTTGCTCTTTTGCTTAGCATTGTTTTTGAGATTTATCCTTGTGGGTGCATGTAACTCCAGTTCACGTGTTTTTAAAGCTGTGTGGATTTTTGTTGCATGAATATACTGTGATGTACTTATTCACCCTTCTCTTGATGAGGATTTGCATTGCTGCCAATAATTTACTACTATAAACTGTATTACAAATAATAATCCTTATGTCTTTATGCTAAGAATTTCTTCTCTAGGGAACAATTTAGGAGCAGAATTGCTAGGTCGTTTCCTCCTTACCAAAGTTAGTAAGTGTGTTTTCCAAAGGAGCTGTGCCAGCTTGTGCCCCACTCATTTTAGTCATATAGTTATTATGGTTTAGTCAGTGATTTACCATGAATGGTATAAAATTGTTATTTTAAATTTGTTCTTAGCCACTTCCCTGGTGGCTCAGTTGGTAAAGAATCTACCTGCAGTGCAGGAGACTGGGTTTGATGCCTGGGTCAGGAAGATCCTCTGGAGAAGAAAATGGCAACCCACTCCAGTATTCTTGCCTAGGAAATCCCATGGACAGAGGAGCCTGGTAGGCTACAGTCCATGGAGTTGCAAAGAATCAGACATGACTCAGTGACTAAACTACCATCAGAGTGGTCGAACATTTTCTCATGTGGCTTTTACATGTTGTATATTACTTTTCTTTTCTCTTCCTTTTTTTCTTATTGATTTGTAGCAGTTCTTTATTTATTTTAGATATTGTCAGTTCTGCATTGCTAACAGTATGAGAATTGTCTTTTCACTGTTTTGAGTGGCCTCTATTGTATCAAAGTTTTTAGTTTTAGGATAATAAGTTTCAATGAAACTATGAGCCATGCCGTGTAGGGCCACCCAAGATGGACAGGTCATGTTGGAGAGGTCTGACAGAATGTGGTCCGCTGGAGAAGGGAATGGTAAACCTCTTCAGTATTCTTGCCTCGAGAAACCCATGAATAGTATGAAAAGGCAAAGAGATACGACACTGAAAGATGAACTCCCCAGGTCGATAGGTGCCCAATACGCTACTGGAGAAGAATGGAGAAGTAACTCCAAAAAGAATGAAGAGACAGAGCCAAAGCAAAAACAATGCCCAGTTGTAGATGTGGCTGGTGATGGAAGTAAAGTCCAATGTGGTAAAGAACAGTATTGCATAGGAACCTGGAATGTTAGGTCCATGAATCAAGTAAGTTGGAAGTGGTCAAACAGGAGGTGGCAAGAGTAAACATAGACATTTTAGGAATCAGTGAACTAAAATGGATGGGAATGGGCAAATTTAACTCAGATGACCATTATATCTACTACTGTGGGCAAGAATCCCTTAAAAGGAATGGAGTAGCCATCATAGTCAACAGAAGAGTCCAAAATGCAGTACTTGGGTGTGATCTCAAAAATGACAGAATGATCTCTCTTCATTTCCAAGGCAAACCATTCACTATCACAATAATCCAAGTCTATGCCGTAACCAGTAATGCTGAAAAAGCTGAAGTTGAATGGTTCTATGAAGACCTACAAGACCTACTAGAACTAACATCCCAAAAAGATGTCCTTTTCATCATAAGGGACTAGAATTCAAAAGTAGGAAGTCAAGAGATACCTGGAGTAACAGGCAAAGTTGGCCTTGGCATACAAAATGAAGCATGACAGAGGCTGATAGTTTTGCCAAGAGGACACACTGGTCATAGCAAACATGCTCTTCCAACAACATAAGAAAAGACTACATATGGACATCACCAGATGATCAGTACTGAAATCAGATTGATTATATTCTTTGCAGCCAAAGATGGAGAAACTCTATACAGTCAGCAAAAACAAGACCAGGAGCTGACTGTGGCTCAGATCATGAACTCCTTATTGCAAAATTCAGATTTAAATTGACGAAAGTAGGGAAAACCACTAGACCATTCAGGTATGACCCCAAATCAAATCCCTTATGATTATACAGTGGAAGTGACAAATAGATTCAAGGGATTAGATCTGATAGACAGGGTGCCTAAAGAACTATGGATGGAGGTTCATGACATTGTACAGGAGGCAGTGATCAAAACCATCCCCAAGAAAAAGAAATGCAAAAAGGCAGAATGGTTGTCTGAGGAGGCCTTACAATTAGCTGAGAAAAGAAGAGAAGCTAAAGGCAAAGGAGGAAAGGAAAGATATACCCAATTGAATGTAGAGTTTCAAAGAATATCAAAGAGAGATAAGAAAGCCTTTCTCAGTGATCAATCAGTGCAAAAAAATAGAGGAAAACAATAGAATGGGAAAGCCTAGAGATCTCTTCAAGAAAATTAGAGATACCAAGGGAACATTTCATGCGAAGATGGGCACAATAAAGAGGCGAAATGGTATGGACCTAAGAGAAGCAGAAGATATTAAGAAGAGGTGGCAAGAACACACAGGAGAGCTATACAAAAAAAGATCTTCATGACCCAGATAACCACGATGATGTGATCACTGAGCTAGACCTAGACATCCTGGAATGTGAAGTCAAGTAGGCCTTAGGAAGAAGCATCACTACAAACAAAGCTAGTAGAGGTGATGGAATTCCAGTTGAGCTATTTCAAATTCTAAAAGATGATGCAGTTAAAGTGCTTCACTCAATATTCCAGCAAATTTGGAAAACTCAGCAGTGGCCACAGGACTGGAAAAGGTCAGTTTTCATTCCAATCCCAAACAAAGGCAATGCCAAAGAATGCTCAAACTACCAAACATCTTACATGCTAGCAAAGTAATGCTCAAAATTCTCCAAGCCAGGCTTCAACAGTATGTAAACTGTGAACTTCCAGATGTTCAAGCTGGATTTGGAAAACACAGAGGAACCAGAGATCAAATTGCCAACATCTACTGAATCATAGGAAAAGCAAGAGAGTTCCAGAAAAAGATCTACTTCTGCTTTAATGACTATGTCAAAGCCTTTGACTGTGTAGATCACAACAAACTGTGGGAAATTCTTCAAGAGATGGGAATACCAGACCACCTTACCTGCCTCATGAGTAATCTGTATGCAGGTCAAGAAGCAACAGTTAGAACTGGACATGGAGCAACAGACTGGTTCCAGATAGGAAAAGGAGTACGTCAAGGCTGTATATTGTCACCCTGCTTATTTAATTTATATGCAGAGTACATCATGTGACATGCTGGGCTGGTTGAAGCACAAGCTGGAATCAAGATTGCCAGGAGAAATATCAATAACCTCAGATATGCAGATGATACCACCCTTATGGCAGAAAGTGATGAACTAAAGAGCCTCTTGATGAAAGTGAAAGAGGAGAGTGAAAAAGTTGGCTTAAAGCTCAACATTCAGAAAATTAAGATCATGTCATCCAGTCCCGTCACTTCATGGCAAACAGATGGGGAAACAATGGAAACAGCGACAGACTTTATTTTCTTGGGCTCCAGAATCACTGCAGATGGTGACTGCAGCCATGAAATTAAAAAACGCTCACTTCTTGGAAGAAAAGCTATGACCAACCTAGACAGCATATTAGGAAGCAGAGACATTACTTTGCCAACAAAGGTCCATCTAGTCAAAGCTATGGTTTTTCCAGTAGTCATGTATGGATGTGAGAGTTGGACTATAAAGAAAGCTGAGCACCAAAGAATTGATGCTTTTGAACTGTGGTGTTGGAAAAGACACTTAGAGTCCCTTAGAGTCTCCTTGCAAGGAGATCAAACCAGTCAATCCTATAGGAAATCAGTCCTGAATATTCATTGAAAGTACTGATGCTGAAGCTGAAACTCCAATACTTTGGCCACCTGATGTGAAGAACTGACTCATTGGAAAAGACCCTGATGCTGGGAAAGACTGAAGGCAGGAGGAGAAGGGGACGACAGAGAATGAGATGGTAGGATGGCATCACTGACTTGATTGACATGAGTTTGAGTAAGCTCCAGGAGTTGGTGATGGACAGGGAAGCCTGGCATGCTGCAGTCCATGGGGTCGCCAAGAGTTGCACATACTTAGCAACTGAACTGAAGATTCATCCGTCTTCTCTTTTATAGATTTTCTTATACACGTGTTTGTTTCTTTAATAATTCTCTCTATTAAAATTATAAAGATAACTTACATCTTTTTTTGAAAAGTTCTAAAGTTTTGCTTTTCACATTTAATCTTTAATCCACCCAGAATTTTATTTTTATGTGAGACAGAGCTCTAATTAATCTTTAATTCTACAGTGATTGTCACGTGTCTGCAGGCTGTTGTTGTGCAGTTCGTGCCTTGGCCCCTGGTGTGTCAGCAACAGCTCCGTCACAGACTGAATGTTCGTGGCTGAGAGGGACGCACCCTCCACGTGGGTGCCCCCCAGCCACGAGGAAACCTCTGTGCCACTGATAATGCTCTCCATGGGGCCCGTGGAGGAGGTCCAGAGCTGTGTCCTGGCCTGGCCGTCTGGGGGCGGCAGAGGCAGAAACAGGGCTCCTATCTTCCAGGGGTGTCTCTAGGGCCCTTTGCTTTTTTCCACCCGCCCAGCCTCAGGAACCAGTCCTCTCTGTGCCTGCAGTAACCATGGCAGCTGGTCAGGGGTGGAACAAAGAGAGGGCCATTCCGTGCAGCTCTGATGTGCTCCCTTCACTCCATGTGCATTTTTCAGACTGTATGTTTTTTACTTGTTCACTCAGACATCTGGTCAATATCTGATTATGTTCCACCAGCAGGGCCTTGGGCTGGGTACTCTGAAAAACACCCAAGGAGTAAAGTAGGATCCTTACTTTAAGGAGCAAAAGTAATCATAAAGAACTAACATTTTTGGAGTATCTGCTACATGCCAGGTCTAAGGCTTTTTTCCAAAATACAGCTTTATTGAAATATAATTAACCTACCAGAAAACCCTCTCCCTTAATAGTGTATAGTCCAGTAGTTTTTTGTATATTCACAGAGTTGTGTAATCTTCAGTTTCAGAATATTTTCATCACCCCAGAAAGAAATCTCAAACCCATTAGCAGTCACTCCCCATCTCCCCATGCCTCCAGCCCCTGGCAACCATGAAACTACTTTCTGTCTGTGGATTTGCCTTTTCTGGAGGTTTCACATAAATGTACAGTATCCTTTCGCTTGTCATAATGTTACCAAGGTTCAGCAGTGTTGCAGCATGTGTCCCGTCTTCATTCTGTTTTTATGGCCAAGTAATATTCCATGGTATGGATAGATCACATTTTGTTTATCTGTTCATCAGCTGATGGATATTTGGGTTGTTGCCACCTTTTGCCTCCAAAAACTCAAGTACTTTCCTCTGTCATACAGTTTCCTTAATATTAGAGAAGGTTTGATGCAAGAAGCTGTGAGAAGGGAAGATCCTGGAAGAAGAGAGCATAATCCTGGCTGGTGGGAGCAGGGAGACGCGGCAGTGGGCTCTGTCAGCCAGGCCCTGAGTGATGAAAGGGAACCATGGGGACAAAGCCTGGAGGTGGCCAGGTGCAGTCAGGGAAGGTGAATCGAGGAGGGAGAGCTGGGGTGTCAGTGGAGGGACCAGCCCGGAGACGGAGGGAGCCGTGGCAGGCTCGGGACAGAGCCACACATTCATTTCTCTGGCTAAGAAATACCCGAACTTTTAGCTGAAGATTCCTGGCAGGCTTGAGTCTCCATTCAGGATTCAAAACAATAAGATGATGCAAATCAGATCAGAACCAAAACCAAAGACTTCCTGGGCTCGTCACCAGATAAGTCAAAAGGCTCATTTCACTTTATCATTTTCAGAAAGCATTTTGGTCACACCTCCTATTAGAGATCCAGAAGGATGTTGTGCCCACACTGGTCTGAGTAAGGGTGTGGGGCTCCCTGGTTGGCCACTCTCTGACCTGGGCCAAGTGTGTGTGTTTCAGCAGTGAATGATCTAACACTTCAAGAGCCCTTTGAACACGACTCTTATTCCTAGCGTCTGCCAGATATTTCCTTTGGAATGTCTGCAGAATTTCCTGGCCCTTTGACTGCTTTCTGTCTGCCAAGCACATCTTTGAATTGTGGGTGGGCTATCTTAAAACACCAGGGTGTGAACGGGTTGATGAAACCCATGGTTAGCAGTTCTTTCAATAGCTTCTCCTTGGGCAAGAGTACTTGATCCTGACATTGAAGGACCTCTGACAGTTTTAAGGATTTACTGCCAGCCCCTCTCCAGTCAGCTTAGTTGGGGAGCTGATTTACAAAGTGTTTCTTAGGTTTAAATCCAGCAGATCGTTCTCTCTCATTCCATCAAATGAAGTCTTTTAAACTGTTGTTTTTCTTTTCTTAGTATTAAAATTTTTTGTTTTTCTTATTATGAAAACCATAAAGAGTTAAAAGGTACAAACTTCTAGTTATAAAATAAATAAGTGATGAGATGTCATGAACAGCATGGCAACTGTAGTTATATTTACTTGTGACTGTGTCACATATTTGAAACTTGCTCAGTGAGGGTAGGTCTTAGAAGACCTCATCACACACACACAATTCTGTAAGTATGTATCGTGACAGATGTTAACTAGACTTACTGTGATCACTTCACAGTGTATAGAATATTGAATCATATGCTGTATAACTGAAACTAATACAATGCTGTATGTTAGTTACACCTCAATAAAAATAAATGTAAAGCAATAACATTAAAGAATACCCATAATGTCAACTGTGAAGAACCAAATAGTAGTTTAATACGTTGCTTTGATTTGTTTAGATCCTTTCCTGTATAGCTAACTTTTAAAAACAAAATATAAGATTGAATTTTTTAAAAATTTATTGGGGTATAGTGGATTTACTGTGTTGTGTTAGTTTCAGATGTACAGAAAGTGAATCATTTATATATATATATATATATGTATGAAAAAATGTTAGTTGCTCAGTTGTGTCCGACTCTTTCTGACCCCATGGATTGTAGTCCACCAGGCTCCTCTGTCCATGGAATTCTCCAGGCAGAAATAGTAGAGTGGGTAGCCATTCCTTATCCAGGGTATCTTCCCTGCCCGATGATCGAACCCATGTCTCTTACTTTATTGTCTGAGCCACCAGGGAAGCCCATATATATACATGTATGTGTGTATATCCATTCTTTTTCAGGTTCTTTTCCCACATAGGTTATTGCAGAACATTGAGCAGAGTTCCCTGTGCTATAGTAGGTCCTTGTTAGTTGTCTGTTGTCAGGGGACGTTTGACTTTAAGGAATCCAATATGTTGTCATTTCTCAAGGATTCTCTGTTCCTTATCAGTTCCTATTCTGGGAACAAGTGAAACAGCACGCTGTTCCCAGGACTGAGGTCATAGGATGACATATGTATGAATCCCCTTCAGTGACTCTTTTCTGCGTCAGCGACCTTGTATGTATTAGACTATCCATATTGTGACTATTGATAAAATTTCATCCTGTAATCATCTTAGTAGAGATATATAAGCCTGCATTTCTGCTAATAAAGCACCCTTGCTCCATCAGAGCTTGGGTCCCCGTGTCTGTCTTTCTTTCTTTCTCTCTCTCTCTTTCACTTTCTTATCATCAACTCCGGACCGCTGGGTTCCGGTCCATTAAAGGACGCCAACAGTCTGTTTTATATATAGTAGTTTGTATATGTTAATCCCAGTCTCCTAATTTATCACTTTCCCCACTTTTCCCCTTTCATTGGTTTGATTTAGAGACCTGTGAGTCTGTTTTGTAAATAAGTTCATTTGTATCATTTTTTTTTATTCAATCCCAAGATTGTACTTTAGAAACCACTGTGTAACTTACTCTTTCCCTTCAGCTTCCCTTGTCAGGTGATGTGTCCTCAGCGTCATTTGAAATGCTGCAGAGTCCTGCATTGTAAGGACATCCTCTGATCATTGGAAGTGTGTCACTTGCTCCCCTCATTTGCCTCTACACTGTCGAGACTCCTGCCTCCTACCAGGCTTTGGCCCCAGAGCCCTCCCCTTGCCCCTGTGGCCCACTCGTCAGCCTCATCTTCCCCTCGCTGCACACAGCTCTGCCTCCAGGTCTCGGGACAGCATCTTCCCATCACAGGCGTCGGCACTGAGGCCCCTCCTCAGAGAGGCCCTCCCTGGTCGCCTGTCCCCGTTACTCCCCTTTATGTAAGACTCTTAAGACTCTTAAAATCATCTGATATATTTGTTTGTCTACCTGTTTGTTATGCATCGTCCCCCATCTGGAACGTCCCCTGTGGGGTCAGGGCCCAAGTCCACCTAGTCCAGCCCTCTGTCCTCTGCACCTCGTCCACGTCTGGCGCCCAGAAGCTCAGTGTGAAGGAACAAGTGATGATCCACTCTTGTGCCCAAAGCTGATGTTCTCCTTCAACTCTCTGTCCAGAAGTGACGTTCCTTGGTCACGGGACATATATAGCTTTAAGGCTTTTGATAGGCAGCACCAAGTTAATGGAATTTAATACTCATTTCAGGAGTAACTGGTATGTCCATGTCTGCCTTATATGGATTGTCTCATATGCTTTCTAGTACGAAGATCCCTGCTCCCCCACTTAATATATCATGGACATAATTCTCTACATATACGTACTTTGTCTTTTCTAAGAACTGAATATGTGTCTTTTGGTTCTGCATTGGTTCTGCACAGTTGACATTATGGATATTTTTTAATGTTATTGCTTTAAATTTATTTGTATTGAGGTATAACTGACGTGCAGCATTATATTAGCTTCAGTTATATAATATGTGTCCTATGTATGTCCATTACATAGACATACCATAATTTATTTAGCCACAATCCTTTTGTTCCTCAATTTCCTCATCTATAAAATCAGCTAGTAACCGATTATTACAGTAACTCACGTAGGGCTGTTGTGTTAAATGAGGTAACTTACATTAACAACTTGAGAATAAGATACTTGGAGTCGGTCCCGGCACCTAGAATGCACACGGTGAATGTGCGGTGTTGCTGGGACCCCCGCAGCGTCTAGAACGCAGTGAACAGACTGGAGAGTGGGTTCATCTGTGACGAGTGCAGTCTCTTGCACAAGCCCCTGCATCTCTTCTCTGAGCAAGTGAACCCCCGTGTGTTCTCTTCCTGAGGCCTGCCTGCTGGCTGGGGTGCTCCCTGGTCCCCGTGTGCCCGTGTCCTCCACCCTCCCCTCGTGTGGGTGAGCTCAGTGTTCCCGTGTCATGCAAGTTAAAGAGCAGCGTTAGAACACTGGGCCCTGTGTGAGCGCACAGGACCTTTTAAAGCGTTCCAGTTAGTCTGTTTCCTTTTCTTCCCCTGTCATCACAGCAAAGCTCTCCAAACCCACGGGCTTCCAGACTGTTCCCGAGCGCTGTCTTCTCTGCAGCATTCAGGGATGCCCTTTCTCAGGGCGTCCTCTCCGCAGCATTCAGTTCAGTTCAGTTCAGACGCTCAGTCATGTCTGACTCTGCGACCCCATGAATCGCAGCACGCCAGGCCTCCCTGTCCATCACCAACTCCCGGAGTTCACCCAAACTCATGTCCGTCGAGTCGGTGATGCCATCCGGCCATCTCATCCTCTGCCGTCCCCTTCTCCTCCTGCCCCCAATCCCTCCCAGCATCAGGGTCTTTTCCAGTGAGTCAACTCTTCGCATGAGGTGGCCAAAGTATTGGAGTTGCAGCTTCAGCATCACTCTTTCCAATGAACACCCAGGACTGATCTCCTTTAGGATGGACTGGTTGGACCTCCTTGCAGTCCAAGGGACTCTCAAGAGTCTTCTCCAGCACCACAGTTCAAAAGCATCAATTCTTCGTTGCTCAGCTTTCTTCACAGTCCAACTCTCACATCCATACATGACTACTGGAAAAACCATAGCCTTGACTAGACGGACCTTTGTTGGCAAAGTGATGTCCCTGCTTTTGAATATGCTATCTAGGTTGGTCATAACTTTCCTTCCAAGGAGTAACCGTCTTTTAATTTCATGGCTGAAGTCACCATCTGCAGTGATTTTGGAGCCCCCCAAAATAAAGTCTGACACTGTTTCCCCATCTATTTGCCATGAAGTGATGGGACCAGATGCCATGATCTTAGTTTTCTGAATGTTGAGCTTTAAGCCAACTTTTTCACTCTCCTCTTTCACTTTCATCAAGAGGCTTTTTAGTTCCTCTTCACTTTCTGCCATAAGGGTGGTGTCATCTGCATATCTGAGGTTATTGATATTTCTCCTGGCAATCTGATTCCAGCTTGTGCTTCTTCCAGCCCAGCGTTTCTCATGATGTACTCTGCATAGAAGTTAAATAAGCAGGGTGACAATATACAGCCTTGACGTACTCCTTTTCCTATTTGGAACCAGTCTGTTGTTCCATGCCCAGTTCTAACTGTTGCTTCCTGACCTGCATATAGGTTTCTCAAGAGGCAGGTCAGGTGGTCTCGTATTCCCATCTCCTTCAGAATTTTCCACAGTTTATTGTGATCCACACAGTCAAAGGCTTTGGCGTAGTCAGTAAAGAAGAAATAGATGTCTGCAGCATTCAGGGATGCCCTTTCTCTGCGGCACTGTTTTCAGTGGCCTGGGTGGTTCTTTGTGTCAGAGAGGCCTGCCCATGGCTTGTCAGCTGTCCCCAAGGCAGGGCCCAGAGGTGCCCTGGTTTTGACCCGGGAGGTGGACCATACTTCCCTGGGCTGTGTGGGGGTGCTCTGCTTACTGGGTTCTGAGGGGGCAGAGCCAGAGGGCACAGAGCCCCACCTCTGCTCTGACCACGGAGTGACTTTGAGTTAGTTTATGGAAGTTCACCAAGCCTCATTTTCTCATCTGTAAACTGAGGGGGAAGTAGTACCCCTTGCATCAGGTGATTGGGAGGATTCAGTGAGACTGCGCAGAAGCTGCCTAAACCAGAGCCCCAACAGCAGTGAGTACTCGGCCGGGATCCCTGCCCCTCCGCCTGTCCTCAAACCAGGAGGCTTTCCTGCAGTTATGCTCAGGGGTTCCTTCCCGCGCCCCATGGGCTCTCTGGGCTTCCTGAACACACATTTCCTTCTGGGACTGCCTCGTGGTCATGCAGAATGTGACCTCTGAGCTGGAGCCCGAGAAGGAAGGAAGTCGGGGGCCTGGGCTGCACGAGCCAGAGGCTGAGCCCAGGCCGGGCAGGCAGCTGTACAAGGCCCCGGTGTGGTTCTGCCAGGCTTGGGGCCACGGCTCCTCCACATGCTCCTGTTCCCTTGGTGGACTCGGCAGTGGAGAAGGCACGTGCAGCTTTGGACGCTGTCACACACTGGGACACACTAAGAAGATGACCGGAGCCGGGTCACGCTGTACCCGCAGGAACATCCCTGTGGTCCTCGCAGTAATGGCTTCTCTCCAGGGAGTATCGCCCCCATCCTGTCTTCCATGAGACATCTCCCCAGCTCTCTTGAGTTTTTAAAATTAAAATTCACTTTTCTGTTTTTAACCAAGTGATGCCTACACAGTTAAATCAGAGAGTGCTAAGGGACTTTTAATAAAGTATAGCCAGCCCGGCCCTGTCTCATTCCCCAGAGGCAGTTACTTTCAGCTCTTTTAGATTTTTTCACTTCTGGTACTTCATCTCCATGTTTCTAAATAATGTGATTGTACTGTTTATTTCTTGATCGCCTATCCTGCACATGTAGTTTTCTCATGTTCTCCGCCCATCAGGCAGTATCACAGTTTTGGAACATTAGTGGGCAGCGTTTATATATCATAACAAGGCAAACATTGGGTACCACTGCATCAAGTGATGCAGCAGGACTGGAGGTTCTTTCTTGTAACCATTTCCTTTTCTTGGAATTAGTTCCTGACTTGTCTCTTTCATTTACTTCCTTGTCTAGATGCCTACCGATTTTTACATGAGAATTTAAAGTTTTTCTTTAAAGTTTTCAAGTTAGTTACTAAGTTATATTTTCACGCAGAGCTTCAGGCCTGTAAATGCTCGCATGTCTGTCCCGCGCCCATCCACACCTCTTCCCAGGGTGCAGTCCACATTGCCCCCTCCCCCAGAGACGGCCCACACCGCTCTTCTTTCCATGACCTGCTGTCCTTTCCCTCCATCCAGGCCGTCCCCAGGCTGTCTTGTATGGGGCCTGTCCTGGAGCTCTAGGTTCCTCTGTATGATTCAGTCCCCAGTCATGCTGGCACATCCTCCCCTAGGCTCCCCAGAAAAGGCAGTGGGATGAACTTTGTGAGCCCATGGATGTCTGCTAAGATCTTCTACCTTCATGCTTACTTGACGCTGGTTGAGGTGGAGAAATCCGGAAATCCTTGGAATTTTGAAGAGGTTGTTCGCGCCTTAGTTTTCAGTGTTGCTAATGAGAAGTCGGGTGCATTCTGATTCTGTTCCTCTGTACCTGGCCTGTTACTTCTCTCTGGAAGCTTTAAGGGCAGTTTTTTCATCCCCAAATCAATGGGATTCTCCATGGCTGTGCTTTGGGGTGGACTTTTTTATTCACTGTGCTAGAACTCTCAGGATCTCCTTACTGTGGAGGCTCACTTTTTCTTATGTTTTTTATTTCCCTTTCTGGAAATTTCATTGTTGGATACTATATTGATTCTTCAGTTTTCTTAGGGTATTTTTTTCCCATCTCTAGTTTCTCTCTTCACCTTTGTATTTTATCTTCTGGGAGGTTTCTTAAATTTTCTCCTCCAATATGGGTTTTTTTTAATGTTTAATTTTAGCTATAAGTTTTTATGTCTAAACTCCTTGTGTTGTCTTAAATTGTTCCTTTTAAAACGTTTTCCACAATATTCTATTCTCGTTTTAAAAAAATTGAAAGTGTTAGTTGATCAGCTGTGTCCAACTCTTTGCAGCCCCGTGGACTGTCCATGAAGTTCTCCAGGCAATAATACTGGAGTGGGTGAGCCATTCCCTTCTCCAGGGGATCTTCGTGACTCAGGGGTCGAACCTGGGTCTCCGGCATTGCAGGCAGATTCTTTCCTGTCTCAGCCACCAGGGAAACCCAGTTCTTGCTTGGTGACTGTGTATCTTTTATTCCTCTGAAGATACTCATTACAGGTTTGGTTGTTAATTCTTTAGCCTTTGTTGTTTCCTCCCATTTGCTGTGCTATCTTCAGGTTCCCTTTCTTCTAATAATTTGGACCCTGTTGTCATATTTGAGACTCCCCCAGTGCCTGGTAATTCTTTGTTGTCAGTTAAGAGCCAGGCCCTAGCTCCTAGGGTTGGAGCCCTGTGGTAGGGGTGGGGCCTGATGACTGGTGGGCTGCACAGTGGCTGGTGCACCACGGAGCTGGCTCTTGTAACCGTAACCAGAGACCTCAGAGCCTGTGGGTGCTGGTCTTCTCTCTGGCACTCTTTAATTTCTCCAGAGACACATCCTTCAATTTGCAACATTTATGGGTGCACCTGGCTCCCAAGGTTCCAAAAGCAGGAAGGAGGGTGGGCCTGGAAGGGACAGGGGAGGGCCCACCTTTCAGTCACTGTTCAGCTCAATGTGCATATTTATTACCCTCTGCTCTGACTCTGGAGTTTTACTTCCTCCTTCACCTCCTTCCCCACCAAGCTGGTGTCCTGGAGCTCTGAGCCCTGCTGATCCCATTTCTGCAGAAAATACTTCTGAAGCAGAGTGGGGCTCTAGGAATCTTAATGGCTTTGTTCTGCCTGTCTCCAGTTCTAAACTCGCATCCCACCCATCTCCAGGCCCTCCACCCTCATCCCAATGGTGTCTGGGGCCCTGGGATATCTGTCCCCCCTCCTCTGGTACACCCTGGACCTTCCACTTCCCACGTCTCCACAGATCCGATGGCCTCTGCCTCGTGCTGTACTCCTCTCTTGCTCTTTATTTTAGTGGCTCTGTACTGTCTCCACTAGATTGTCATTTTAGAAGAATATTGGCGGGGAAGAGCGGTAAACCCAAGTGCCCTGTCTGTCACTGCTCACCTCTTCCTCCACAGAGGCAGCTCCTATACTGGGAAGATGGGAGAAGAAGAGGGAGGGTCTGAGTGTGTGAGTGTGTAAGAGGGGTGTGTGTGTGTGTGTGCATGCACGTGTGAACCCCTACGACAGACACGCCCGGGGCACTGCAGCCAGCAGCAGCATTGGGCATCCTCTAGTCATTTTGGGAACAAGACAGGGTACAGATAAAACCGAAGGAATAAGTGGCCTCGCTGTTGAAATTGGGGTTTGACCTGTGAGTGGTGATTTTGAAGGGGACACATACATTCAGCTCAAGGGATTAAGTCCTGGAAATTTCATTTTTTTAATTTGTATTACCTTACTCCAGCAGCTAGCGGGGTTTCTTGGTTTTTCACAGTTTGCTGCAGATCTACAGGCTGATTTGTCCGTTCACGCCTTCAGCCAGTTGTGGTTGAGCCCGTGTGTATCAAGTAGGATGCTGAGTACAGGGGATAAATGGCCATTGGACATCGTCCTTGGCTTGGCGAAGCTTTTATCAGTGGCGGGGCAGTAGAGCCGGTAAAGGTTAATCACACAAGTACATAATCTGTGTTGAAGACCAGGTCTAGTCCCAGAGATGGGAAGGAACCCCAGGGACCAGAGGTTGGAGCTGAGCCCTCATGTGACAATGCAGGGCTTTTCAAATCCTGATGTAGTGTGTTGTAGCTATAAAAGCGTGTTTCATGTCGTCGCGTTTGCGTAGACCTGTCTGTTGGCGCTGGCTTCATGGGGTCGTCACGTTTGCGTAGACCTATCTGTTGGTGCTGGCTTCATGGGGTCGTCATGTTTGCGTAGACCTGTCTGTTGGCACTGGCTTCATGTGGTCCTGGGTGAACACTGAGGCAGGTCTCGTGCATTATCCCCTCTGTCCCCACAGTGCCCTCAGGGGTGGGGGCTTGCTTAAGCCTGGAGTGTCAGGTTGGGGTCTGCTGTACCTAGAGTCCTCTTCCTCTACCCACAGCCTGCCTCCCTGTCCCCCCCTTCCCATCCTGGGACTCAAGACTGAGTTCACAGGGACAGAGTTTAGATGTGAACTTCTGTGGGGCACCCATGTAGCTACTGACCACATACTTACCTCATATGCTCAGTCACTTCAGTCATGTCCAACTCCTTGTGACCCTATGGACTGTAGCCCGCCAGGCTCCTCTGTCCATGGTGTTCTCCAGGCAAGAACACCGGAGTGGGTTGCCATTTCCTTCTCCAACTTACCTCGTAGCTAGTCTAGCTTGCCATGGGGAGAGTTTAGGTTGGGAACTTGCTCCAGGGAAGGCAAGCTGTGAAGGCCCAGCCTTGTTCCTCCAGGGACTTCCCTAGTCCTGCTGCTGAGCCAGATCTGGGCTCCCCACACCTCAAGCAGCCTTGGAGGTGGATCCAGCCCAGGCTGTGGACCCCTGGCTGCAGGCACCTCTGTGCTCTGCACACCCACACCCACCCATGCACACGCATGTGTGCACGCACACCCACACACACACTTCTCTCCCTCCTCCTCTCTCTCACTCTCACCTCCCTTCTCACTCCCCTTGGCTGGGGTTGGAGGGCGTTACACGTTTTCATTTCACCGCACGTGAGCTGTGGCTCAGGGCAGAGCTGGGCCATGGTGGACCTTGCTGAATGGGTCTCAGGAACAGGTTGGAGGCCTGTTAACTGCAGGGACAGAGGGAGGGAAGGGGGCCTCTGAGGAGGGAGCAGGCCTGCTCCTGCTTCCCGCTCCCCTCTTTGCATTCCTGCACCAGCCTCTTCATCATACCAGGGTGTCTTCTCATTCAGAAAAGGGAAGATTCTAGCAGTGGGGTGAGAGGAGGGAATCCTCATTTTCAAACCCTGGAAATGATGGCCTTGAATGAGGGGGCATACCTCTGTGTGTTTCACAGTTTCACACACACAGTAGCCAGGAATACTCTCCTGAACCCCCAGGCTTTTCTGTGGAAGGGTGGAGGTACCACAGCCTTTGCGTGTTCTGCAGACTCTCTGTTTTTTTGTAAAAATTTATCAAAAATAATACATTTATTATAGAGAAACTACATAGGTTCCCTTCTTTTTTTGTTCCTGTGGCATCTTGTCACATTTTAATGGTTCCAAAATTGCAATGCATCTGAGAAATAGGTTTCTGCAATTTGACATGATGTTTCTTTTTTTCCTAAAGGAGCATTCTTTAAATCCACAGGTGATTCTCAAATAGCTACATCTTTGAACTGAGGAAATACAAGTACAGTTTGGGAAACAAAATTCTTTCAAATGTGGAACCTGTGGGAGAAGACAAAGCATAAGGGATCCTTGGTGGTAGAAGTTGGGGCCACGGCCTCAAATCTCAGGTTTTCTGAGGAACTTTATGTGTGACCATTATAGGGACAAGTGCGGACAAGGCCTGGTCTGTTCAGCCGTGTTTCTTTCCGTGGGAGTGACATACTTGAACCAGACTGTCCATGAGATTGTCACCATACCATTCCTCCTTCAGATTTCAGGTCAAACATCTTTGCATATTCAGCATAAGGACCCTTCTTTTCCCTTTATGGCATTTATGAACTTACCAATTGTTCAGTGTGAAAGCAAGCCCTTTTCTTTTGCCAGTTGGCCTTTGGTCTTTTCAGGGGCTCCCTCAGAGAACATGGACGTGGGGGCTCTGGGACCCTCCTGGTGGAGTCGGCCCCACACTCCCGGCTTTGCACGTGACAGTCCGAGCCGTGTGGGCCTGCTGTGCAGTGTGGACACAGGACGGGGCAGAATCAGGGCAGTTTTGTGTAAAGAACAGAGGCATTTTCAGCAGTTTGTGAGGACAGCCCGGAGCTTGTCAGATCAAGGAAGGCTTCCTATAGTCTTCCCCAGTGGCTCAGCTGGTAAAGAATCTACCTGCCGATGCAGGAGACTCAAGAGATGTGGGTTCAATCCCTGGGTTGGGACAATTCCCCAGAGAAGGAAACGGCAACCCACCCCAGTATTCTTGCCTGGAAGATTCCATGGACAGAGGAGCCTGGCTGGCTACAGTCCATGCGGTCGCAAAGAATTGGACCCAACTGAGCACACATGCCTCCCACAGTCTAAGCCTCAGAAGGAGGAGCAGGGAGACCCCAGAGTGCACTTCAGGGGGCCGGCTGCAGAGGGCACTGCTCCCCAAAGGGGCCCTGCTCCCAGTCTTCCTGGAGTCCCATTAGGGTGCAGCCAGGATGTGGATTCCTCTGACCTGTTGGGTGCTGAGGGAAGAAGCAGCACAGAGCCTGATTGTTCCTTAACGAGCATCGTGGAGAGAATGGGGACAGCGTGTCCTGGCCAGCCTTCTCCTCCTCTCCCATCTCCTCGTGAGCTCTTCCCATTGATGGCTTTGGTCCCACGGCCCAGGGCCTAGGCCCTGTAAGACTCATATCAAGGCTGGCTTCATCCTTGAACGCGTCTTGAAACTAAAACTGAAAAGTGCTAGTCCCTCAGTCATGTTTGACTCTTTGCGATCCCAGGGACTATAGCCTGCCAGGCTCGTATGTCTATGGAATTTTCCAGGCAAGAATACTGGAGTGGGTTGCCTTTCCCTTTTCCAGAGAACTTCCCAACCAAGGGATCGAACCCAGGTCTCCTGCATTGCAAGCAGATTCTTTACCATCTGAGCCCCCAGGGAAGCCCTTAGAGGGAAATTTCTACAGCCATATATGAGACTATGGCTCCTCAGTGAGACTAGAAACTAGCAGCTGAGTCTTTTTAAAATTTTCCTATCACACTGGTTTTCAACCTTGAATTCCACTCGCAGAACTTGTGCTGAAAAGAAGCGGGGCAAGGCGAACCTCCCTGACGCCCTGCCCGCCCCCCGCGCCCAGTGATAGCAGCCCCTGGCCAGCCCAGTCAGCCCCGGCCCCTCTCAGGTGGCAGTTCATGCCCCATTCTTCCCTCTGCGCTCTGTACCGTCCCCGGAGTGACTGGTAATGAGCACCATACGTGCTGACTTCTCCAGTCCCTTCTCGGTCCACGACAAACAAAAGTTCCTCTTTTCTCATTAGAAGCACTTTTGTCAGGGTGTCTTTAATCAATGACTTCCCCAGGGACAGTATTTTTAGAAGTTGTATTTTTCACACTCTCCCTTGGCCCCTCTTGGAAAAATCTCTTCCCAGGGCCTGGTGAAGAGGACTAATGAGATGCTGCGCGAGTCCGGGCAGAGTTAACTGGCGCAGGCACGGAAGCCCCTCGAGCCCGCCCTCTGTGGCCCCTGCCTCACCTGTGTCCTCCTCCCCGTCTCTCTGGTGCAGGTCGCTCAGACAGCAGATGGTGTGGACGCTGACCTCTGGAAAGACGGCTTATTTAAATCCAAGGTTACCCGATACCTGTGCTTCACAAGATCCTTTTCCAAAGAAAATGTAAGTCTAGCTTTCCGTTTGCTAAGTGAGCACAAGTCCTTTCCATTCGTGTTTGAAATTCTCCTCACTTTTTTGGTGGTGGTTTATTTTCATCGCTGTGTTAATTTATCGGTGGTTTTAAGTAAACAAGGTAGGATCAGCAACCACCACTGGGTTTCATTTATTAACAGTATTATTAACCACATACCCAAGTGTGCAGTGAATTCCATTAAAACCTGTTTTCCAAAGGAAACACAGAAAAGATTTCTCTCACAGCTCTCATCCTGCCTGCCTTTCATCCGAGTAACAAATTGCAGGGTAGTATGATGTGAGCATCTTCCAGAGGAGCTGGCTTTAAAGCTGACCAACAGAGGGGAACATAGCCAGAAGATGCCCCATGGTCACCCCTCCCCGAGACGTGGCCGTGTTGACTTTCTCCCCAGGTCTCTCTGCCACGTGACATTTCATTGTTTCAGCAGGTAGGTATCCACCACACATGCAGATTACTTTTACTGTGTTGTTTTTAATACTTAAGCCCATAAATTAGGAAATTTTAAAGGCACCTACTAAAGATGTTCTAATAGGTGGTTTAGAAAAAAGAGAAGTGGCTCTTGTGAGTATCCTTTCCATGTGAGGCCTGTCCTGGGCACTCTGCAAATATGCTGCCTCCATCCTCAGACTCTTAAAGTAATAGCTCCTGAGATCAGGGAGTTTATGCGCTTGTCTAAGGACACCTGTCTTCCCTAACCCTAATAGGGAGCAGTCAGATTTTTCATTTTTAGGGGTGCCATTTTATTTTGGGCCTAAATGCAAAACAAAAATCAGATGGGAAATATTTTTATTGTTTTTATAAATCTTATGGCAACAATAAAATATGTTCATAAGTGATTTAAAAAATAATCAGGTTCAAGCATCCCCATTCAGAAGCCTGGAAGGGGAAAAGATCACCGTCTTTCTCTCCGTCACAAGCCCACAGCCCCGTGGTCCCGTCATAGTCCTCATGCGTCCCTGCAGCATTTTCTGGCTGTGGCTCGTCACATGGATCTGTGGTCCACACTCTTGTCCAGCAGCCGTTCCCATTTGTTGATGAGTGTTTGTTAGGAAAATGATTTCTAACATACTCAGGGAGGACTCGTTGCTCTCATTTTTTCCCACTCATGATGCAAGTAATAAATACTCACTGTAAAGGACAGAGCTCCTGATGGAGGAGGGAAGTTCCTGGCAGCTGGGCCCGCGGTGGGTCTGAGCAGGACCTTCAGGTCACAGAGCAGCGAGGAGACCCCAGGGGCAGGTCTGAGGTCGGGTCACGGTGCAGCGAGGAGACCCCAGGGGCAGGTCTGAAGGCTGGTTACCTTTCCAGATGTCAGGCCTGTGACGTTCGGGCAGTGCCCCTGGCTCCATCCCTCCATCCTGTGTCCATAAACACCTATGGTGCTCTCTTGTCCCCTTTGTCCCTGGAGGTTACCTATACCCTCTTTGAAACCATCCATATTCTTAGCTTTTGTCACCTCTGTTCTGCCGCTGGCTGCCCCTTTCTGCGGGAAGTCTGCGTGTTCACTGCACGCTGGGCTGCGGGACCACCTCCTGAGGCTTGAGCAGCGCGTGTCCACACCCTTGCTCTGCCCGGTGATTTCACGCGTTCACTCCTGACCTGTACTCAGCCTCGGCCCCTCCTGCTGAAGAGGAGTCCATGGCTGCAGAGGACAGACGATCTCATTGGCTGTTTTTGGTTTCTGTTTTTGTTGCATTTCCTTGAAGGCTATGGGGTGTTGGTACTCTCGGCCAGAAGAGCCCCTGATCCCTTGGAGTAGGGACACTAACAAGTTAAAAAATGACAGAGAGAAGTCACTGGGGCTTGTTAATTTTAATGTCATGGGTAAGTGAATGGTAGAAAATAGATCGATCTAATCATTTGTCAAACATTCAGGAGATGTGTGTTGAGTGCCTACTTTGTATCTCTTACTCTGCGAGGACCAGGCAGGCATGGTGAGGTGCCTATGGGAGAGGGTGTAAGACGAGGACAAGGGCAGTGGGAGAATCCCCTGCTCCCCTTTTGAGGCAGTAAGGAAATTAGGTGCATTTTATTTTCAGAAAAAGAATGAATGGGTCCTGTAGTGAGACGCAGAGGGAAGGCAGTTCAAAGGGGTGGCAGGGGCCCCCTTGCCAGCCGAGGAGTAGAGCAGGAATGAGCCATATTTTAATCTGTTACAGCCGGTCTGTCCCAGCCCCGCTGTCAGAGCCAAGACTTTGCATGGCATAATTTTTTACAACTGCAAAGGAGGGATGTAGAATCTCAAGACTGGACAGATTCTTAATTAGGCGACTTGAGACTCCCTGTGTAGGAGTTTGGGGAGACTCCTCTGGAACCTGAATTCCTTTCCCCCAATAATGCTGTTAACACAGAAACCTGGCTTTGGAGTGACATTGCTTCCTGGGGAAGGATCGAGATTAATTGCACTTTTCATGCCCTGTACTTTCTGCATTACCTGTAATAATAATGTACATAGATTAGGTAGGGAGGATATTAAACAGAAGGATTTATGAACATTTGAATATTAAGTTGGTTATCTGTGGCTACCTTAAATGCAAGGTTGTCAAAAATAATTACAGTATACTAGCAAATACTGGCTACCAGAGACAATATAAATACCCTGAGTCAGTGCATATTGGGCTTTTGGCATGAATCATTTGCTCAACAAGGATTGGGAATACGTTCTTCATATTTATGAGGAGGAAATGAAAGAGAGCACAGGATGGGGGAAGGGAGAGGAACAGGCAAAATTAATGGTGTCGCAGACCTACTGTATTAAACGCGGTGCAGCGGCAGCCCGGGGCGCCGAGGGACCTCACTTGGGCTGCAGGAAGCTCTGACAGTGCAGCCTCCCGTTCCATGTGTACCGGAGGGGGGTCTTCATGCCTCTTTTAATGGCTGCACCACTGACGTTCTGGCTTTATGATCAGGGACGTTCGTAGAGTGTGGAGGGTGAGGTCGCTAAGTGGTTTGCAGTTGACTTCTGTTAAAACCCAACTTGTCAGATGGAAGACATTGGAGAAGGATATTGATGAACGCCCATCCATCTATAGGGCAGGGAAACATACCCAGCTGTTAATTTCTCAATGCAGAAAGCAGTGATGACATGGAAAAGCAACTGCCATGAAAAAAAAAAAATGTATGATAGATTAGATCAGACGATTCTGAAAGCAGCTGATGTTTGCGAGTTGGGTTAATGGTTCCAACCCTTCCTCCACGGTCAGAGATTTATTCCACGTTAGGGTTCCACTCTCCACTTGCTGTGCTGGCCTGTGCGTTGTTTTCCTGAGACCCAGCTACCTGAAATGTAATCATTTTAAATCCTCCACAAATACCAGCTTTTGAGAGAGATGGCTTTCTGACCACAGTGCCGAGAAAACACTGGTCATAGTTTACACTCGACACTTTGACCTTCATGGCTAAATTTCAGGAATTTATTTCATTTGTGTACTTTTGGTTTATAACGCACTTACTAAATATACTTTTAATATTTTTGTTGGCATTATTTAGATTTGTCGTCCAAGCAAGTCCATTTTGATTTCGGATTCTGAGTGGCCCGTCTGGTTGAAAACGTACCCCAAAATAGTAATTTATTCAGCAGTAATTATTGAGTAACTACTGTTTGCCAAGATCTATGCTAGGCTTGGATGTATAGTAGTAGCAGAGATGGTTTTGGTCCTCGTGGTTCTTAAACCCTGGTGGGGAAGCAGATACTACATAAAAACCTCACAAAGAAGATACTACCTAAAAACCTCACAAACATGCCATTAGAAACTGATACGAAGGAAAGTTGAGCGCGCCAAGAGAGAACAAAGCATAGAGTATAGATGATAGGAGTTCCCTGCTTGGTTTTCAGTGATGGTGATGGTACTGGGCAGGACGCATGGGGCCACAGAGACTGAGGGCCACACCCTTCTCTGAGCAGGCCAGGCTTGACTCTGGAGGAACTGCTGTGCAGGGCAAGGTGGTGGGGTCATCTGGGAACGTAGAACAAGTAAACCACGTGTGTGCTTATGGGGGCTTGGGCATTTCTGGAAGATGGGCATGCCAAGTGCGTTGTTAGCATCCTAACAGGAGAGATTTGGGATGGGAAGGCATCATTCTTTTTCTAACTGGCTCTAACTAGAGAGAAGGGGAGCTAAGTTGTAAATGACTCTGAAGATGTTAATGAAACCTCCGAGGTGGCCCCACTTTGTTTAAGTTGTAGGGTCGATCTCTTTAGAGCTCGTTTCCAACTTGAAATGCGGGCTGCAAGTGCCAGGGCGTTTGCAAAGAATTCTCTCTTGCAATTATAGGACTGCATGCCATCTTCGAAGATATTTTTGCTCTGGTTACGGAAAACTGTGCACTGTGGACCCTGTGCACCACCACTAAGTAGAAGCTTTAAGAGACCCCTGTGCATGTCATTTTAGAAGATGTGTAATATTAGGCAGCAGGGCTTTCCCACTCTGTGTGAGTTTACGATTCGTGGGGTTTTACAGAACATATCTAGCCACCGAAATGCGTGTCAATATGCAGAGACCAGTGATCACTGGAGAGTGTGGTTGATTCTTTGTTAGAGATGTAGCTCCCCTGCCTCCCGGTGCAGCAGCCACCCCGGGAATGTGCTCTTCTAAACCTGTTGCCCCAAGAGCTGATGCTCAGGGCTAAGGGGCCACGTGGCCCCGGGACGTGGGTGCACAGCTGCTCTCTGCTCGGTTACATCTCGGGCATCTCCTGAGCCACTCATTCTGCTAACCAAGGCCACGTCTAAGTGACTGGCCTTGAGGTTCTGCAGACGAAATCCTTTTCTGGGGGCCACCAGAGTCCCCGTGTAGCCGCTGGGGATCATTAACTGGCACCTACTCTAATTAACCTGCTGTCGTAAAGCTGCATGAGTCATTGTGTTAAATATGCGTTTTGAAGCCAGAATGGCAGACCCACCACAGGCGTGTTCAGATTAATCGTCTATATCTCTTTTCTTTCTTCCCAAGAGCCATTTAGGGAACGTGTTAGTGGACATGAAGCTCATCGACATCAAGGACACTCTGCCTGTCGGCTTCATCCCGATTCAGGAGACGGTGGACACACGTGAGTCACCCTCTGGCCCTACTCACCACAGTGAGAGTTTTCTTCCTCCAGGTGTATGTGTAGACATTTTTATGTGCAGTTTGCTTCAGAAACATTTTAGGTGGCCTTACTGCGTGCCCACAAATAAACCCTGCTGCTTCTGACATGTGTCTGACTTGGCTCTCCTTTGGCATGTTCTGGGTAGGGGTGTGGAAGTGAGCAGAACTCACCCTTTTCTCTGAGATTGGGGCTCCCCGCTGGATCAGTTCACTCGGGAAACCGATTGTAGTTTGTCCTTAGCCCATCCTCGAGCAATGCTGAAGCCAAGCTTCGCACAAGACCCAGAAGCAAAAGGAAAAAAAAAAACAAAAGACACTCAGGGAATACAAGTGCCCTGATACCCCCACTTTTGGTTCTTGGAGCGTGCAGGAAAAATCAGAACCAGAAAGACTGCAAGTTAGAGTCCTCAAGATCTGAAATTGAGGGAAGACCCTGAGCCACACGGAGCAGGAGTGAGTGGCTGACATGTCAGAAGCTTCTTCAGGATCGCGTGGCAGTTTGAGGTTCTTGTCGAGGCGTCAGTCATTAAACAGTGCTGGAAACCTCTGCGTGGCTGAGCCTCCTCAGTTTGATGTACAGCGACTAACTTGCTTTATTTTGTATTACTTAGGACCAGTGTTAGGATATCCACAAGAGTGATGTGGCAAATCAGAAACAAATCCAGAGAATCCTTCCTTCATCACACACGATCCATTATGAAACTTTGCATCTCACTTTTTTGTCACACATACTTTGTTTTTCCCATTTTAGACCTATTTTTGGTGGGGGGGGCTGTTTTCCTGCAAACGTTTCTTATAGATCAGACTTTCCATATCTACACGGACCCCACATAGCTATTTTTTAATGAAACAAGTGGATTCCATGGGTAGCATACTTTTCTTAATGCTCTCTTCACTTTTGGACATGGGTCTACTTCTAGTTGTTTGTTATTAACATGTATTAGCTAATAATTTCACAGCAGTCAGTATTTAGTATGTATTTACTATGTAGCCCCTGTCGTGAATGTTCTACATACTTGATCGCATTTGATCTTCAGAAGACCCCTGAAGATAGGTACCTATTTGGAGATAGGTATTATTAATACATACTCATTTCACATATGAGAAAAATGAGGTGCATTAGCAACTTAAAGATTAAAGAGCTTATCCAAAGTTACACATCTAGAATGGAATGGAAAGAATACACGGAGGAACTATATAAGAAAGATCTTAATGAACTGGATTACCGCAACGGAGTGGTTAGTCACCCAGAGCCAGACATTCTGGAGTGTGAAGTCAAATGGGCCTTAAGAAGCACTGCTGTTAATAAAGCTAGTAGATGCAGGGAAATTCCAGCAGAACTACTCAGATCCCTAAAGGATGATGCCATCAAGGTTCTGCATTCATTATGTCAGCAAATCTGGAAGACCCAGCAGTGGCCACAGGACTGAAAAAGGTCAATCCTCATCCCAATTCCCAAGAAGGGTAGTACCAGAGAAATATGCTAACCATTGGACAATTGCACTCATCTCCCATGCTAGCAAGGTCATGCTTAAAATCTTGCATGCTCGGCTTCAGCATTATGCGAACCAAGAACTTCCAGATGTCCAAGCTGAGTTTAGAAAAGGAAGAGGAGCTAGAGATCAAATTGCCAACACTGGCTGGATTATAGAGAAAGCAAGAGAATTTCAGAAAAATACCTATTTCTGTTTCATCAACTACACTAAAGCCTTTGACTGTGTGGATCATGACAAACTGTAGAAAGCTCTTAGAGAGACGGGAACACAGACCATCTCACCTGACTCTGGAGAAGCCTGTATGCAGGTCAAGAAGCAACAGTTAGAAACCTGCATGGAACGACTGATTAGCTCAAGGTCGAGAAACGAGTACAACAGAGCTGTCTGCTGTCACCCTGTTTGTTCAACCTATACGCTGAGCACATCATGAGAAATGCCAGGCTGGATGAGTCACAAGCTAGAATCAAGATAGGCAGAAGAAACATTAACAACCTCAGATATGTGGATGATTCCACTATCATGGCAGAAAGTGAAGAGGAACTAAAGAGCCTCTCGATGAGGGTGAAGCAGGAGAGTGAAAGAGCTGGCTTAAGACTAAATATTAAAAAAAAAAAAAAAACAAAAACCTAAGATCGTGGACATCTAGCCCAATTGCTGCATGGCAAATAGAAGGGGGAAAGGTGGAAATAGTGGAACAGATTTCCTCTTCTTGGGACCCAGAATCACTGCGGATGGTGACTGCAGCCATAAAATCAGAAAACGATTGCTTCTTGGCAGGAAAGCAATGACAAACCTAGACAGTGCATTGAAAAGCAGAGACATTACTGTGCCAACAAACGTCCATATAGTCAAGGCTGTGGTCTTCCCAGTGCTCATATAAGGTTGTGAGAACTGAACTATAAAGAAGGCAGAATGCCAAAGAATTGATGCCTTTGAACTGTGGTCCTAGAGAAGACTCCTGGGGTAGCAGGAGAAGTGGCTTCAGAGGATGAGATGGTTGGACAGCATCACCAGTGCAATGAACGTGAGCTTGGGCAAACTCCAGGAGATGGTGAGGGACACGGAGGCCTGGCGTGCTGCAGTCCATAGGGTCACAAAGAGTTGGACACGACTGGGTGACTGAACAACAGCAACAACAACAACAACAACACATCTAGAAGTAGGGAAATAACTAGATTACACACGGAAGCGTGACTCCCCACACTTTTAACCACAATGCCGCCTGAAAAAGCATGTGTTGAAGCACCTTTTACTGATTTTATATATTGATATATTTGAGTTTTGGGATAACAGCTTTATTGAGGTATAACTCACATACCATACAATTTACCCATTTAAAGTTGCAGCCCAGTGTTTTTAGTATATTCACAGAGTTGTGTAACCATCAACACAATCAGTTTTAGAACATTTCATTACCCCCAAAGAAATTGCATACCCACTAGTAATCACTCTCCTTTTCTCCCTAGTCCTCACCTCCCTACCCTCTACCAGCCCAGCCATAGGCAACCACTAATCTACTTGCTGCATAGATTTGCCTATTCTAAACGTTTCATGTAAGTGAAATCATATCACCTGTAGTCTTTTGTGTCTGGCTCCCTTCACTTAGTATAAGTTTTCAAGGTAGGTTCGTGTTGTAGCACGTCAATACTCCATTCTTTTTTGTTGCCAAGTAATTTATATGCAGAGTACATCATGAGAAACGCTGGGCTGGAGGAAGCACAAGCTGGAATCAAGATTGCCAGGAGAAATATCAATAACCTCAGATATGCAGATGACGCCACCCTTATGGCAGAAAGTGAAGAGGAACTAAAAAGCCTCTTGATGAAAGTGAAAGAGAAGAGTGAAAAAGTTGGCTTAAAGCTCAACATTCAGAAAACTAAGACCATGGCATCTGGTCTCATCACTTCATGGGAAATACTTGGGGAAACAGTGGAAACAGTGTCAGACTTTATTTTGGGGGGCTCCAAAATCACCGCAGATGGTGATTGCAGCCATGAAATTAAAAGACGCTTACTCCTTGGAAGGAAAGTTATGACCAACCTAGATAGCGTATTCAAAAGCAGAGACATTACTTTGCCAACAAAGGTCCGTCTAGTCAAGGCTATGGTTTTTCCAGTAGTCATGTATGGATGTGAGAGTTGGACTGTGAAGAAAGCTGAGCGCCAAAGAATTGATGCTTTTGAACTGTGGTGTTGGAGAAGACTCTTGAGAGTCCCTTGGTGACCTTGGAGATCCAACCAGTCCATTCTAAAGGAGATCAGTCCTGGGTATTCTTTGGAAGGAATGATACTAAAGCTGAAATTCCAGTACTTTGGCCACCTCATGTGAAGAGTTGACTCATTGGAAAAGACTCTGATGCTGGGAGGGATTGGGGACAGGAGATGATGGGGACGACAGAGGATGAGATGGCTGGATGGCATCACTAACTCGATGGATGTGAGTTTAAGTGAACTCTGGGAGTTGGTGATGGACAGGGAGGCCTGGTGTGCTGCAATTCATGGAGTTGCAAAGAGTCGGACATGACTGAGCGACTGAACTGAACTGAACTGAATACTCCATTATATGGATATAACATTTTGCGTATCCATTCAGTTGATGGATATTTGGGTTGTTTGATTTTGGGTTATTGTGAATAACGGTGCCCTGAACACTGGATGCACAAGCTTTTGTGTGGGCATATGTTTTCACTGCTCTTGGGTATACACCTAGGTATGGAGTTGCTAGGTCATATAGTAACTCTATATTTAACTTTTTAAGGAACTGCCAAACTGTCCTTCAAAGGAGCTATACCCTTTCACATTCCAACCAGCAGGGTTTGAAGGTTCTAGTTTCTCCACATCTTCACCAACGTTGGTTATTATCTTTCTTTTTAATTCTAACCATCTTAGTGGGGATGCAGTGGTCTCTCATTGTGGTTTTGGTTTGTGTTTCCCTTGTGGCTAGTGATGGTGAACAGTTTTTCATATGCTTATTATCCATTTGTATATTTTCTCTAGAGAAATGGCTATTCTAATTCTTTGCCTGTTTAAAATTGGTTTTTCTTTTTATGATTGAGTTATAAGAATGTTTTCATATATTCTAGATGTAAGTCCTTTATTAGTTACACGATCGGAAAAAAATTTTTCCCATTCTGTGGGTTTTCATTTCATTTTCTTTTTTTAAATCAAAGTATAGTTTCATTTTCTTGATACTGTCCTTTGAAACAGAAAAGTTTTCTATTTTGATGAAGTTCCATTTATCTATTTTTTTTTCTTTGTTGTTCATGCTTTTGGAGTCATACTTAAGAAACCATTGCAAATCCAAGGTCACCAAGATTTATGCCAATGTTTTCTTCTAAGAGTTTTATAGTTTTATCTCTTTCACTTAGGTTTTTGATCCATTTTGAGTTAATGCTTGTGAACTGTTCAAGATAGGAGTTCAAATTTATTCTTAAAAAAAATTTTTTTTTGTTGAAGTATAGTTGATATACAACAGATTTATTCTTTTTTCAAGAATCATTTGTTGAAGAGACTATCCTTTCCCTCACTGAATTGTCTTAGTATCCTTGCTGAATATCAGTTGACTGTAAATGTGAAGGTTTGTTTCTAGACTCTGAGTTATTTTCCTATGATCCGTAGGTCTTGCCTTAGTCCAAAACCACAGTCTTGATTACTGGAGTTTTGTAGCAGGTTTTGAAACCAAGAATCCTCCACGTTTGTTCTTCTTTTTCAAGCTATTTTGGTTGTTCTGGGTCCCTCAAACTACCACACCAATTCTAAAATTAGTCAATTTCTGCAAAGAAACCATCTGGGATTTTGATAAGGAATGGTGTTGAATCTGCAGGTCAGTTTGAATATGTATAGATTTTGAATGATTTTCTTGTGATAAGTTTACAAGTACTTGAGGTTACTGGGTCCTGGGTCCTCTATGCCTGCCCCCGGCCTTCCTCTGCAAGCATCTTCCTCATCTTCAGGCACCAGTGCTTGACCCAGACGAAGCCACTCACTGTGCCCTCTTGTGCATCTTTCTTTTCGTTCTTTCTAAAAAGCTCCCTTCTGTTTGTTTGTTTATGGCTGTGCTGGGTCTTTGTTGCGGCTCGTGGGCTTTCTCTGGTTGAGGCAAGTGGGCTTTCTCTAGATGTGGTGGCTTCTCTTGTTGCAGGGCACAGGTTCTAGGGCACGTGGGCTTCAGTAGTTGTGGCACGTGGGTTCTGTAGTTGCAGTTCCAAGCTCTGGTGCATAGGCTAAGTTGTTCTGCGGCTTGTGGAATCTTCCCAGACCAGAGCTTGAACCCATGCCCCCCTGTGCTGGCAGGCAGATTTTTAACCACTGGACCGCGAGGGAAGTCCATTTGTGCTCCTTTTTTTTCTGACTCCACGGATCTGCTTTGCTGTTTTCCCTGCCTGAGATGCCCTTTCCCTCAACTCCAAATGTCACACCCCATGTCTTTGTAGGGTGAGCTCTGATCTCTAGATGCAAGTGTAAAGCAGGCTCTCTCCTCTCCTCAGTCAGCTACTGTGGGTGCATGTCTCCTGCAGGCTCTGCAGACTTGGCTTTGGGATACAGAGATGAGCCTAGGAAAAGAACCCACAAGGGGCTTAGTCCAGAGGGTGACTATAATCACCTGGTCAGGAGCCCTGTCTGCTCTCTACTACTCTTCAGCTGCTTGACACAGCACACGTTTTTTGAAGGGCAGGAGGAAAGTAGGCAAATGTAAAGAAAAGTGGTGGAAAGCCCATATGATTCTGGTCCTGAATACCCATCATTCCCTCTGTTAGCACAGACTGCACTTGGCATAGTGGGAGGAACTTGGACTCTGGAGTCAATCTCGCCTAATGTGGACTCTGGCTCTACTACTTACAAATGAGGGACCCTGGGCAAATGACTTCACCTTCCTGGGCCTCAGTTTCCTCATCTGTAAAATGGGGCAGCACTGTCCACCTCATAATGTTGTTCTTAGCTTACATTATAGCCATTTACATATTTTCTTCATGTCTTTGCTACTTACCTCTTTCTTGAAGGGCAAGATCTGTGTTTAATTCATCTTTGAATCACGTAAGATACCTGCCATACACAGCTCTGAGGATGAGTTCAGTAAAGATAGGCTTTATTACCCTCTGTTGTCAAATTAACTTCCAGAACACCAGTTCACGTTGCCCCTGATGATACAGACTTGTACCTTTTTTCCACAGGCCTGCCAGCATAGGCTTTATATTTTTAATTTAGCTTTACTATTCTCATTTTATTTAATTTTTACTTATTATTTGTTAGCAATACTGAACATCTTCACAAGTTTTTGCTTGCTCCTTTTGCTTACACTTATATGAATGGTCTGCTTAAGAAATAAAATTGACTTGTATTAATTTCCTATTTCTCCCCGTGTTTTTCTTAGTTTTAAAATTTGCATTGTCATTTGTTTTTGACAACTAAGTGGCTTAAAATGTCTTGCTATTGATTTACTATAGAGTCAAGGGATTTCTCATTCTGCATTTTCTTCAATTTGTTGAATCTGTTCAGCGAGGAGGCCCAGGACTGAGTCCTGGTCCAGCTACTGTGCAGCCACGTGATCCTGGGAAGTCACCCTGGTGACTGGGGGTGTGTTGGTCACTACCCACATGGCAGTGTGAGGTTGGGTCCTGGTGTCTCCAACAGGTGTCATATCCCACAAGGAAGGACGACTGTAGAGTCACCTGTTCATTTAGGGTCATCCAATCTGTGGTCAGCTCTGGGACGTTTGAGAGCATTTAAGATCCTGATTTTTTTTTTTAATCAGCCAGCAAGATGAGACTCCTGTAATTAATTTAAAATACGTTTTGTTGCAATCCATATAGCACTTAAAAACTGGAAGACTGTTTGTTTTAGTAAAGTGCTGTGTCCTTTCTCTGTGTTCATTAGCATGACTGAACACATTTCTATTGACTCTGTATAATATGTTTACTTAAAGTCAGGCCTGTTTAAGCATGTGTAATTAGCGGCTCCATCTCTTACCCCCAGTTTGCTGTAAATGGAAGAATGGAGCGAAGAGCAGCTGGCAAAGCAAGTACATAAAATACCTGCATCTTTGTTTACTTTGAGGAAAGGTCTCACCTCCTTCACACTTTCAAAGGCCTGAGTTTACTGGCTAATAGTTTTTAAAGCTGCAGGGTTGCTGTGAACTGTCTCCCCACAGGAACCCTTCCTGGCTGGTTGGATCCGTGTTCGGGGTCTAGATTCAGTTTCCAGTATTATTACTCAGAGCTGGTATGTCTGATCAAGCGCTCCATTTCCTCTCCTAGGAAAAGAATTCACAAAGTTTCTGAGTTTCCAGCTGGTAATCCCAAAACATCAGCACCTGATTCTCATCTTCCCTTGATAAAATCAAGACTAACAGCAACACAGCGCTTTCCTCTTGTGTCTTGCTCTCCAATGTAAATATGCTTATTTCCTGCAGCAGAACTGAAAGGCCTTGAAAAAAATCAGTGCCAAACACTGACACAGATTGCATGCTCGAGGCTTCCTCACAGTATTATGATGAGAGTGACCACGACTATTCTTTACTGATCACTTTCTGCGTGCCAGGCCCCAGGCTAAGTGAAGCGTACGTGTCATCACGTTTCATCCACCCCATGTCCCTACAGTGTCAGGCTTCATTAACTCCCTTTTAGTTGATGAAACCAAGGCTCAGAGAAGTTAAGTCCCTTGCCTAAGATTAGGGTGCTGGAAAATGATGGAGTTGGAATTTTAACCCAGATCTGTCCCACGTATTGAATGGCTGCAGTGATTGAAACTCATCGTGTGCGGTTTAAAAACCACACATGAACAAACCCAAACCATGTGGGGGTCACCCCGTGTGGTTGTTAGGCAGCAACTCCTTACCTAAGACTTGATAAATTAGAGAAAAGAATCACAGATGTGCCTGTCCTTCCTGCGCTGGAGCATGTTTCAGGGAGACCGAGTAGTTGAAGAATGAAAGATTTTTTTATAGGAAAATTCCAACTAATAAATGCAGAAGGAATGACAGTTAGAAAATCGCTATTTGACACCTTTAATGAAGTTCTGGATCTAGGCACGGTCATCAGGGGATGAGAAGACCACCCAGAGCAGGGTGTTAGGGACTTTATAACCAGGGCACCAGGCTGAGGGCACTAAAACCCACCGAGAGTGTCATCACATTTCATCCATCCCGTCACCCATCAGATGTGCGTGCACCACCCATGGAGTGCTCCTGCCTATGCTGTCTAACCTGAGTAGAATCAAACCTTTCACTCAGCCATGTTACAGGAGATACAGCGGATGACCCGAGCTCTGCATCCTATGAGTGCCCTGAAGATGAAGGGTAGGTGGGGAGGTTACCACAGAGCAAAAGAGACATAACCGCCGAATGCCATGCACAGACAGTGTTTGGATCTTGGTCCAGACGAACCGACAGCTAAATGACATTTTTGCGATAATGGAAAAAACCTAAATGCAGACTATTTGGTGATATTAAAGAATCATTGTTTGTTAAGAATAATAACATCTTATTATTAAGATGTTATCAATAACAATAACATCTTATTATTAAGATGTTATGGTTAAAAAAAAAATATATATATATATATATTAGCCTACCCTGGATGCCTTCCAAGATATTGGTGGATGAAATGACATCATGTTGGAGAGTCATTTTAAATCTCTGCAGAGCTGAAGAGGGTGGGGGAGGAGACGAGAGGGTTCCTCCATTGTTGACAGTATTGAATTGGGTTCATGGGAACACATGGATTCAGCTTATTTCCTGTTGTCTCTATTGGGGGGAATGTTTGAAAATCTCTGTAATAAAAAGTGAAAAAGAGAAGGCCTGTGTAGTGAAATGTGTTAACGCTGGGGGCGTCCGGTGTGCTTGTGTCCGAGGGTTGGAGCAGCGAGCAGGCTGCCGTCATGAATTTATCCCAGGCTTCCCCTGGCAGAGGTGTGTGTGTGCCCTGTGGGCCCCTTCCCGGCAGTGGGCGTCGGGGATCAGGCCCTGAAGGCAGAGCAGGGTGACCGAGACTGTCCACTGTGACCCTGCCCCGGGCCAGAGCGGTGGTGCCCCAGCCTTTCTGTCGGGCATCTTGGATGACCAGTCATGTCCACCGCCGGGAAGGGAACACGACGGGAGACGTGGTGTTGAGAATAAAGATGTGGGCATCTCTGGAAGACTCATACCTCTTCTTGTGGTCCTTTCCTTCAGAGGAAGTGGCTTTTAGGAAGAAGAGGCTGTGCATTAAATTTATCCCGCGGGATTCAACTGAAGCGGCCATTTGTGACATTCGGATCATGGGCCGGACCAAGCAGGCCCCGCCTCAGTACACGTTCATCGGGTAAGTCTCAGCAAGGCCAGGCTCGTCGCTGCTGTCTGCCGAGCGCGCTCAGGTCCCTCCCAGGGGCCAGGTCCGGAGACCTGTGTGACCCACAGCCTCTCAGCCGCCTGCCTCTCCTGGGCCTCCATCTGGCCCTAGCGCTTCTCACTGCCCTTCCCACCTAGACGACAGCCAGTCCAGGACACCACCCTCCCAGGCTCTCCTCCCGTGCTCATGCCACCTGCTCCACCTAGGGGGCTCTCCTTCCCCCTTCCTCCTGTGTGTTCATCCTCAGGCTCTCAGGGGTCTTTCCAGATGCCTTGAGCCAAGGGGCTGCCTCCTTTCCGACCACTGGGCCTCAACTCTCCCCACGGTTTATTCACCCCATCACAGTTTAGGGAGCACCCCGTTTGGTGCACAGGGCCAAGCCCCTGGATATGGCGGTGAGTGAGGCAAAGAGCCTGCTCCCGTGGAGCTGATATTCAGAAAGGGAGATGAGCAACAAACAAGAAACCTATGGGTGAGACCTATTTCAGCTGGTGAAGAAATGGGGGCAACTAGGAATGAGGGGTGTCTGCTCCCCAAGTGCAGAGGGGAGGTAGAGAGTCAGAAGGGGGATGAAGGGGTGCTGGCTATCCAAGAGATAACAGATGTTCACGCATCAGGCCTCTGAAATTCGGGTCTCTCAGATCAACAGTGTGGTAGATGGTTTTTGGCCTCTTGGCCACATGCCATCTCCCTGGCCGGCTTTGCAGGCTTCTTGCCTGCCCCTGTGGGTCCCCAGGGATGCATTCTCCTACTTGACTTTGGAGGTCAACTTCCTGGATCTTGCTCATTTGAGCCTAAACCCTCCTCTTTACTCGAAAAGCCATGGCCTTTCCTTGAAGGCTGCACACAGGCTGGGAGGTAGATACATAGATGGATAGGTGGATAGATAGATAGATAGATATAGCCAGCTGTAGTGTTTGCTTGAAGCGCTTGGGGAACAAGTGTCACAGAAATAGAGTTTATTTTCATCTTGGTGCACAACAGCTCGTTTGACTCTTCAGCTATGGAATCTGAACGCTCTGAGATTTTGAGGTCCCTAAGAAGGACTCTGTGATCACACCCTTTCTACACACTCAAAACTCCTATTTTGCAACACGGTTTAAACTCATTATGTAAACAAGATTACCAGAGTAGAAAACAGTTAAGAAAATAACCATACTTCAGGTATCTTAGAAACAGCCACTTACATACAAATAGTAGAAACCAACAATTTAATAATTGCTACATCTATTATGTATATTCAGTTACTATGTGTATTCAGGTTTTTTGAATTACACCCTATACTCTTTTCAAAGATTCAATTTTTAACCAACAATTCTAAAGAACAGATTCTTACGATATATGTCTTGGTAATCAAAACTAGAATCCTTTTCTTACATCATTTTGAGAAGATTGCTAAATAAAGTATATTTTTGTTTCATCTTGGGGCAAAAATTCTTTTCCAGAGGAAGACAATTCCAGTGTTATTTGTAAGGAAAGAGATTTCAGTGTTCAGAACTCTTAAGTTACTTTTTCTTAAAAATGGACACACCCCTACAGGTTACTTTGCAAAGGTTTGGGGTTGTCGGCTGTGAGGGACAGAAACCTCAGACCAGGAACAGCTCCTCCAAACCTGACTGTGGCCATGACCAAGAGGTGGCAAAGTCAGTGCAGCTGATTAGAATCAACCAGCTAATAAGACACGACTGGTTGAGAATAGTTCCTGCAGTGTACTGATACAGAGAAGCTACCAGAAGGATCCACTGAGCAAATCTGTTCTTGTTTTTTGGAGAGATGACCTTCCTCTACATCCCAAGATGCAGATCTATGGGGCAGCTGAGAAGTCGGAAGTTGGATGTGGCTGAGATAATCCAGTTACAATTCCAAAGAGTACACCTGTCTCGTGGGCACCTGACTGTGGGGTGGGGCTGGGCGGGTGTGCTGGTCAAATAACAGGAAGCCAGACGTGGCCAGCTGTCAGCCCCACCTCGGTTGTAGTGGTTCATGGGGCACATGCCTGGCATTTTGTGATGCAAAGATGTCTCCCAAACAGGCCCTGAGAATGATGGGCAGTGAGGGGCCTGGAGGAGGGGCGTGGCCTGGAGCTGGGTGGGGCCTGTTCTCCTGGCAGTTCAACACCAGGTACAGGTGGTCTGCCCTCTTGAAGTGGATTACGGCGCAGATACCCTCAATGAAATGACAGAGTAAAAAGAATTTTGCAGACTCAGAGCCGAGGCACACGTTGACAGCATATGTAGGACGGCAGGCCCCGGGATGGAGGAAGAGGACCACACCCGACAGGCCTGCGGGGTTGAGACACTTGCCATCACCTCAGGCTCTGAACCGTGACACCTTCATGGGCCAGAATCGACTCCCTGATGTCTGAGGCCGTGACCCTCTGAAATGAGTCGGTCTGCTCAGGTCATTTTATGCTAAACCGCCTCCATGAAGATTTCTCTTTTCTCTTAAAGGGAACTGAACAGCATGGGGATCTGGTATCGAATGGGCCGAGTACCACGAAATCATGATTCATCTCAACCCACAACGCCTTCCCCGTCATCCGTCGCTTCCACCCCAGCCCCCAACCTTCCCAGGTGAGGCCCTGTCCGTGGCACTGTTCTGTTATGCATGTCCCAGAGGAATGTGGTCTTGGGTCACACTGCGTAACTTCTTAAACACCTCCACTTAGGATCTGCAGAAACACTGCCAGAGCAGTATACCTTTAGAGGAAATTTTGCAAAACAGGTTAGAAATCTTCGCATTACATGAATATAAAAGCCGTTCTGTGTTCTGTTGTACATATTCTGCAGGCTTCTAAAATAGCAGAATATGCAGCTTAAAATGGGCTTGTTATTCTGAAGAGCTCATAGCTGCAACCAGTCACATGATCTGTAGCCTTGCGGTTGGGAAGGCTAGCCATGGAAGGTGGAGTTCCTTCTCTGCCTTGGCCAGCAACTCATTTCACTCTAGGAGAGTTGGTAAGTGATTTTGTTCATTTCCATATTGTTTCTTTTCCCAAAGAGCTGCAGACTAAGAAACAGGTAGTTTGGGTGTGAGAGAATAGCGAGAAGTTTTTCAAGGGCTGTTCATTTTAATACTTGTTTCCACAAAGAAACGTGGCTGAGCAGACTGGTCTCTGCACCTGATTTAACCTGATTTCCGTCGGAGCAGAAATCTGGTAACAGCTGATTACCTGAGTAGTAGTCTCAACACTTTCTATCTGATCAAAAACCTCTGCATCGTTAGCAGTAAATTATTTGAGGACAAGGAGCAAACAGCAATGATAGACTGAACTTGAGAAAGGAATTACAAAAGTAAACAAGCAAGTAAGGAGTGGCGAGGCAGTGCCATTGGAGGTGGATGAAGGTTAACGAGAAGGGATCTCAGAGCTTCCATTTGGGCGAACAGAGGTGACAGAATCGGTCAGGAGCAGGACAAAGCCGTTACTGGGCGCTTGCCCCTCCGCACGCCCCAATGTCCACACCCTGCGCCCCAGAAGTCAGAGGAGAGGGTGGCATGGCTGGTCCCTCACGCCCTGTTCTCCGCTGAGCGTCCCCTGCCTTCAGGGGAACGTGCTTGCAGGAGCTGGCAGCTCGGAGGCCTGTCCTTCGGGACTTTTCCGAAAGACAGGTGTTTCTCGCTCGAGACAGGTTCACACACCAAGAGTGGTGGTTAATCGTAACTATCCCTGGCCTCACCTGAAACTTGAGAAGTAGTTTTTAGTTTCACTTCAGGGTGAAGAGAAGTGAACAGCTTCCCAGAGCTTCCCAGAGTTGTGTCTTTGTTTTAGGAGCATGAGGCTCACGCAGCTCAGGTCAGCCCTTTGGAGTTCCTCTCTCACTCCCCCAAGCACCGTCACAGCTGTGATCACTTTCACATGTGCTTGGGGTTGGCTCGGGCTCATCACCTGTGCCTGGGGTCGGCTCAGGCCCATCGCCTGTGCCAGGGGTCGGCTCGGACCCATCGCCTGTACCCGGGGTCGGCTCGGACCCATCGCCTGTGCCTGGCGTCAGCTCAGGCCCATCACGTGTGCCCGGGGTTGACTCAGACCCATCACGTGTGCCCTGGCTCAACTCAGGCCCATCGCCTGTGCCCGGGGTCGGCTCAGACCCATCGCCTGTGCCTGGGGTTGGCTTGGACCCATCACCTCGGAGAGTTTACAGCTGCTCCCTGTTGACGTCATATGTTGTGGAAGGGCCTAGAAATAGGCGCCACCTCTGGGCAGGTTTAACTTTTTGTGAGATAAAGAGCTCCACTACTCCAGTTAAGGCAGGAGGAGTGCCCTCTCCCCACCCAGAAGCTAGCCGATCAGCACGAGAGCACAGTCACTGGGACCTGAAGCTGGGGGACGTGGGAACACAGGCCACGGAGAGTCTAAACTGGAGGTAGCACATCAGAAGGAGCCTTACAAGGCTTGTGTATTTTATAACCTCTTGTTCAGTTTATGGTTTACAATGGCTGCAGGAAAATTGGATCAGTTTCATTTTACTTGCCAAATAAAGCAAATGTCAAAATAGTCAATATAAAATGTATTCTAATTTGACTGAGTTAAGTCAGCCAGGGTTCAGTAGGATAATTGAATGTTACATTAACACTCCCCTTGTCTGTCCCAAGCCCTCCTCTCTCATTGTGCAGTCATTTATAGATGGCCCACACACCTATGAGCCTCCTAATTCAACAGGGTGTTTTTGTTTTTTTTTTTAATGTTCTTCAGTTTTTGTATTGTTTTCCTATTGCATGTGTTTGATTTAAAAAAAAAAAAAATGAAATGCTGATAATTCAGGTTGTCTACTGAAGATTTGTGAAGTGATGAGTGTGTTATTCTGTGCGGCTTCTGTCCAGCAGAGGAACCTGGCAGCTTTCTGGCGGAGAGCTGTGGGTGACGCTTGTGTTCCCGCTGGGGTCTGCAGGGAGCCTGTAGGATGGAGGCCTCTGTGCCTAGTTCCCAGGAATGGGCTTCTCTCTTGTCCGAAAGCCTCCAACTTAGAACCAGCAGCCTGTTTTTCCTTTCCTGTTTTGTGCTTCTGCGCCTTTGTTCATGTGGACACTTGGGCGTCCCATATGTCTCGCATTGCCTGCCTCGGATGTCAGCTCAAATACTGCCTCTTGCAGGAAGCCTTCCCTGAATGCCCTGTGCCAGGCTCTGCCCTCAGAGCCTTCTCAGCCGTTACCCCTTCAGTTTGTGGTCATGTTGTAAACTCCTGGAAGGCGGGGACTGTGTCTAGTGTCTGTTACCTCCCTGAGCTCAGCCCAGGTGCAGACACGTTCAGTTATGCAGGAAATGCCTCTCCAACAGCCTGGGACCCCATGCTGCGGCCTCCCCAACCCCAACCGCAGATGCCTTGTGAACCCCTGAAGACTCCTCAGGCTTTTCTGATTCTGAGAGAAGACAAGCTGGTAGAAAACAGCATAGAAAATAATGAAAGAAAAAAAAGACTCCAGTAAGCAAAGGCTCATTACCTTTGGGTACATTTCTTTCAAGTCGTTTTCCTGTGTACTTTTTACATAGGTGCTATTATATCACAAAAAAGCAAAGTCTGTGTTTCGCTGCTGCTTTCTCTTGTGAAAGCACAAGCAATACCTCAGCTGTGGTCTTTGTGTGGACGCAGGGATCAAGTTACAAAGCCAGGGCTGCGGTGAGAGCGCGGTGAGGCAGCGCCCTCTACTGACCAAGTGTGGAGGAGGCTGGAGGACGGGCAGGCTGTTGGAAGCAGGGCCGGCGGGCCTTTTTCCCAGTTTCTCCTTTCCCTGGGGGCGGAAGGAAGCCAGGGAGAGCCAGTAGCAGGCCTTGTTGCCTCCGTGAGCTTGACTTTATGTCTCAAGAGCCAAAAGCGTGCTCTCTGCCTTCATTTCTTTTGTTAACTCAGGTTTCTAATAATTTCCCGTCATTTTTTTGGAGAGCTGTTCACCCCCGTTGATCTTAGCCCAAAGGGGCAGTTGGCAAGATGGTGGGTCACCACCCGAGGACCTCATGGTCCTGGCAGAACCGCCTTCTCCTTCCAGAGGCAGGTACTGCCCCTCGGAATGCATGCTTCCTGCCCATTTCTTCCCTGTTGTTGCAGAGAATGCCAGCTGCGGGGCCAGACGTGGTGGTGTCCTTTCAGGATGGGCAGGCCCCTCGGCTGTATCCGGTGAATGGGGCAGAGTGTTTGAAGTTCATGGCAAGATCCAGGATAAGGTGTGTTGGCAGAGCTCCTCTTCCTCGTCCAGCGAATCTTTCTCTCACACGCACATCTCTCCACTTGTTTCTTGACAGTTTTACCCACGTGAGGAAGGGCGTGTCACTTCTCCCCCGGGGGCCTGGAGCCTCCATTTCTCCCTGGGCCCCAGTGCTGCTCCGTCCTCTGCCATCTGCTTCACGAACATTGACTAGCAGGGTGGGCCTGGCCATGGGCCTCGGGCGTGATCCTACGAGCCCACCCGTCTCCCGGGCTGGCCTCAGAGTTTTGGGTCGGCCCAGTGCGTGTGAGCAAACACTGGTATCCCTGGGTCCTGGCCCTTCTGATCCTTCTCTGCTGCTGCCTCAGGAGGGGTGCAGACAGAGCAAGCACCTTCCTTCCCCCTTCAGCCTGGGCAGCCCCCACCCCAGCCCTCATATGTGATTCTGCCAGGATAAGAAGTTTCAGCTTCTGCTGGTACCAAGGTCTGGAAAATCTTGGGGAGGCAGGAGGACTTGCAGCTGATGGAGCACCAGCTGCCCCAGCGTGTGGGAGAGGGAACGGTTCTCTGCCCTCCCAGGAGGGGCCCTGATGGGCTGCTGCCCCCCGGCTTGCCAAACGGTAGAACTCATAGCTTGATAAAGACATCAGAGGCATGCTTATCAAATGTGCAGATGACACACAGTCATTAGGGAGAGCTGATGTGCTGAATGGCAGAATCAATACCCGACGTCTCCTCTACAGTCAGAGCATCCTGCAGCATCCAGGAGATGCAAGTTGATGGGTGAAAATGGACAGGGCCCCCCACAGTTCAAAACATCCAACTGCACGGGAGCCAAACTGAGGAAACCTGGCTTAGCTGCAGTCTGTGTGAAGCGGGCGTGGCCTTGGGTGCGTGGAACGAATGCAGCCTCATGCGCACAGTGGGACGGCTCGCCTTGTAGAAGTTACACAAATCAAGCATTGAGCTTGAGTGCGAGGAATCGCTGAGTTTTGACCTGAGTAAAGATGGGGCAGCTGGCTTCAGATGTCCAAATGATTACCGTGTAGAAGGGAGCGTAGAAGTGCCTCCAGGTGGGGCTGGGGCATTGGAGCCCCTGGAGGCAAAATTAAATCAGGTGGGCTGAAGTCACAGGGAGGTAGATTTGGGCTTAACCTTTTAAAGTCAATAAAGAGAACTTACCAAGGGTGAAAACCCCATGGCATTAAAGAAGCCAGCTTAGGAGGCCGTGTGCACCCAATCGCTGGCAGGATTCAAAAAGCAAATGGATTTTTCAGGCCTTCAGTGGTTCTTCTTTAGCCTGTTAAGAAATGTGTCACGCTCTCCAGCCCCGTCCTCAGGAATCCAGATTCAGCTGGCCTGCACGTTAGGGCTGCAGACCCCTTGCCCATGGGGTGCTCCACTGGGCGCCTGACACCCGGGTCTGCTCACAGCGTGCCCAGTGCTTCCCCACTCTCCGACCTGTAGCCCGGCCTCCTTCAGCTCACCCAGAACCAGTGTCGGGGGTCGGAGCTTGGGGCCTGCGGGTGGCGCCACAGAGCCCTGTGTGGTGCAGCCGGACCACACGGTTCCAGCGGCTCCTTCTGCCCGTTCTGCTGGCTTGGGGTCCCCAGGGAGGAGCTGCCCCCCAACTCTGCTCCCGCAGACTTCAGGCCTTGGGCGGTCCTGTGACCCTCCACGGACACTGTCACCCCACCCCCTGCCCCGGGAGGAAACGTCGTCTTCCCTCCGGGAGCCACAGGGCACAGCCCCCCGGGAGCCTCTCCCCCGTCAGGCGGGGGCTGAGCCTCCTTATAAGGTGTGCGGTGCTGCTCCGAGTTGTTCCGGAATCTTCCGGTGATTTGTCAGCTTCCAGCAAGTTGTCAGTCACAGGTTCCGAGGTATGTTTCTTAGTGACAGACATAATTGTACTTAACTTTCTGCGTGGATGTTATCAATCTGTGACAGATACTCTGGGAAATGGGGCATTTTGATTGCAGAAGATCTGTCACCCGCATTTACTCTTCTACTCAGGGACACCGGGATTCAGTCACAACTTTCGCATGTCCATGTCAGGTTTTTGAGAACATGGATCCTCGCTGACCTCAGAAATGGTTCCGTCACTGCCATCCCGGGGCTGTCATCTGAAAGGTTAATGGCTCCTCCTAAAAGAGAGGCAGCATCCCGCCGGGCGATCTAGCATTCAGGCTGCGCACACGCAGGCTCGTCCCCGCCATATCTGTTGTCAGGAGCCTGCGGGCTGCCGCGCTCCATCCTGGCCCCCTGGCCCCCGCTTCCTATGGACGTAGGATCCACCGAGCCATTTGATCTACTCACAGAATAATCCAACAGCCGGGATGGAGCCTTGCTCACCAGCTGCAGTCCTGCTGGCTTAAAATCCTCGGGCTGCCTTCTGTCCACGTTGTATGACTAGGCCACAGCTGTTGTGGCAGGACTTGAACGGGAGGCCCAGGGCTGCACAGATCAGGGAGGCTCTTTTCCCTTTCCTGCCGAGGTGCCTGCCCCCGCCCCAAGGGGCAGCAGGCTTGGCGAGGTGACGTTTGCCTATAGGGAGGCCTGGCAGTTTCACCACTTTTGTAGCTTTACTAGGAGAAGGCTTCCCTGGTGGCTCAGCAGGAAAGAATCCGCCTGCCAATGCAAGAATTGCAGGTTCGATCCCTGGGTCGGGAAGATCCCCTGGAGAAGGAGATGGCAGCCAGCTCCAGTATTCTTGTCTGGGAAATCCCACAAATAGAGGAGCCTGGCAGGCTATGTATAGCGCACAGGGTCGCCAAGATTTAGACACGACTTAGCAACTGAAGAACAACAACAAAAGGAGAAAGCCCAGCCCAGAGGATTGGAGGGAGTTCATTTTCGAGTTGTGTAACAAAGATTCATCATTTATGAGAAGGGTTACACGGGTCCCACATGAGGGTGAGATTAGAAGGCAAGCCCAAGGGCCGGTTCTGGTGACGTTCCCCGCCGACCTCCTGATAGCAGGCAATTTAGGACATGAATTTTGAGCTCCACTTCTGCAGTAGCAACAGTTTGGGGGGGTGTGAGCCCAGCGAGGTCCTGTGGGACCGTGCCCGTCTGCAGGGCAGGTCCAGGCACAACTGTGAGTCTGGCTTTACTTAGGAGAACTAGACTTCCTTTTTGTTCACACGCACACCACACGCCTTTTTTGTTTCAGTCTGAAAATAGGACACACGTGTTTGTATCCTTCCTGCTGTGACCGTCCTTTGAAGATGGAGATGGCAATGTGGCTTTGCCACCTCCTCCCCCTGCTCACGGGCACCCACCCACCCACCCAGCTGAAAGCACCAGCCTCCAGGGGGATCCCAGAGAAGAGGGGGCAGAGCCAGAACACGAAATCAAACTTAGACTCCAGGCTCCTGGGGCTCGGTATTAATTTCATCTAAATAGCACACACCTACATTCTTTGTCTGGAGCTTTAAAGTCCTAGGTCGCCTCCCATCCTGTTGGGGTTTTCAAACACATACACACACACACACACACACGTCCTTTTCCCCCCCCCCAATTCGGAGCCTTCCCTGGCCTGTTACCTGGTCTCACGTGAGTCAAGTCCATCTCCTCTTGGCTCCTGGGCACATTGTCCTTATCCTTCGCCCATCTCTGCTCGGGCCATTGCTGTGTGCCTCGCCTCCTACCAGCCCCCGCACCCCCCGAAAGCGGCAGATTGGACTCCACAGAGTGTGAAGGCCTGGTCCTGTCCAGCCTCCAGGCTTGGCCTTGCCCTCGCCACTTCTGGAAGGCCGTCCTCCCCTCCGTTGCCCGCACCCTGCAGTTTGGCATTTCCCATTTCCCTGTCATTGCCATGTTTATTTATATTTGGTCTTGTGACTAGATCTGCTGGCTTATTGATGACAGGGAGTCTCACATTCCTTTTTTTTTTTTTTTCTCCCTTTAAGCCTCAGAAAAGGCTAGTCACAGAAATAGAGATGACATTGCATCACGTGTATCAAAACTTACCAGGTTCTTTAGGCTGCATCCTCTCATTGGAGACTGTAAGTGTTCAGTGGAAAATGGTGTGGCTCCAAAACGATAGGGACCTTTGAACTCCAGATGCCTGGCATGTGGTGGCCAATGTTTACTGAATGTATAAAGTGAGCTGGTTAGACACATTGGACCAGGTATCGTATACATCTCTCCTTCCGTCTAGCCAGCCAGCCAGCCAGCCAATCGAGACTTACATTTGCGTTCTCTGGGTGTCAGGCACTATTCAAGTGCATTACAAAGAAAAGCTTATCTAATCCTCATAACACCTCTTGAGTTGGGTACTGTTTTTTTCCTCCTTTTCGAAATGTGGAAACTAAGATCAGGGAGGTTAAATTCCTTTCCCAGCATCACACAGCTACTAAGTGTCAGAGCTGGGATTTGAACCGAAGCACGGATGAGCTGCCAACTCAATGGACATGAGTTTGAGCAAACTCTGGGAGATGGTGAAGGACAGGGAAGCCTGGCGTGCTGCAGTCCACGGGGTCGTGAAGAGTCCGACACAACTTAGCGACTGAACAGCAGCAGATGAGCTACCCCTGGTTGGCAGACTGTCCTCGTGCCCTGACGCTTGAGGTCACAGGCTCCCTGGTGTGAAGCAGGTGCCTTGAGGGGCCGGTGGTTGGGGTGTAGCTTCTCCAGGCTCCTTCGCGGCTGCTGGAGAGGACTTCCCAGAGCCTGTGGTGTGGGCAGCAGCCCATCGCGTTCACACTCTTCCCGGGAGACGTGTGGAAGCTGGCTGGGGGCCAGTCCTCTCGAGTTGTGATTGCTGCCTGAGGAGAACATGTGGGAGCCATACCCCAGCGGGTCCCTCGACCAGCTTCAAAGCCCTCGATTACGCAGGGTTACAAGCAGTTTGATTTATTCTGGTGATTATGAGAGTGGTGTGAAAGAGACCTGCAGAGCGAGGTTATTTGAATATCTTTGAAATGCTTGTGCCGCAAAGCCTGGACTGCCTTTATAACAATACCCAACTTAGTTTTGGTGTCAGAGTAATTCTGAAGGTGAAATTTCATTAGAATACAGTTTGGTATTGTTAGATATGAATGATGAGTTTAGGCTGAGCGATACGCTTTTTGATATTAATTTTTAATATGGCTTCTTGGGAAGTCAGAGCTTCTGTTTAATGAAGAATTGACTAGTAGTCAATACAGCTCCCACCTCTGAGCAAGCTTTCTCTGTTTTCACTCTCCTGAGTCAGATTTTTGACAAGGTATTTGCTGCTTGTAAATGTGTGATCTTTGTGATCTTTGTGACTTTGTGAGTGTCTTATTTTTCTTGGTGGTTATGATGGTTATGCAGGCTTGTTGCTGTTGTCCCAGAAGGCAGGGTTATAAATGTGAAACGATTCCCTCCAGTGTCTGCTTCTCAAATGTGCAAGTGCTCTTTGCACAGTGGGTGTAAGCTCTGGGGTTTGGAGAAAGGTCTTTTTCAGGATTATGAAAATAGTTTTCCATGTGTCAGAACAGATTTATCAGTTCACTTTAGGGTCAGTTCTGTGAACCAGACCATTTAGAGGAGGATATTTTACCTTTTATCAGAGTGGAAGCTGACAGTCTATTTGCAGGTAGCTCTCTGGAATATTTCACCTGGGTCTCTCCGTGTAAATCCAGCCGCTGAACAAAGTAAAAATGAGTGTGAAGCGGAATTTCCTGGTATTTCACCACTCCTGCATGTGCTGCCCACCCCCGCCACTATTCTATTTCAAGACAGGGTTTCAATGATTAATTTGGGTATTTAATAAAATATTTTGCTTGTAGTAACTTTTCAAAGGCCTTTGGATTTACTCGGGTAGGGGTTTTGCCCATGAGTAGGGTGGCATTCAACTTGAACTCCCTTCTGAGCAGCAGATGTTTTGTTTCCAGTTGAATAATAATATTAATAATTATCAGAATAAATACAATTATCACCACCATCATTATTATTTCAGCTACAGGGTTTTGTTCTTCTTCTTTTTTTTTTTTTTTTTTTTTTGAGCATCTTGTACCAGGCATTGTGTAAACACTACATATTGTGTTTAATCGTTCCAGTCTTTACAACCATGCAGTGGGGTGAACAAACGTGTCCTTATCTTGAGAAATGAGAAATCCGAAGCTTGGCGAGATGGCGACTTACCCCAGGGCAGAGGGTTAGGATGGAGAGGAGCCAGGATGGGAGCCCAGGTCCCTGCCTTCAGGGAGCCTCAGGCGTTTGGCATTTAGAGCCCTCCCCACCTCAGTGTCCCCTGCAGCCCGTGGCACAGCCGAGGCCAAACCCAGCCATCAGAGCTTCGGACCAGGGCCCACATTCCTCCACCCGATTAGTCCTTGTTTCACTTTGTTTTCCGCAGCTTTTGACACTGAGTGGGCAAGAAGGGGAAGAACGCGCCTTGGGTTCTTTATGAGACTTTGTTTTCTGCCCCAGGCCCCTGCCTGTCCTCCCCGTGCTCTCACGCACACGGGGCCTTTCATGAATCTGAGTTTTGGCAGGCTCGCTCCCCTTGAATTTTGGAGAAGCGGATATTTTAGTAGGCTGGAAGAAGATGAAAAGCTCGCAGTGCCCATATGTTCCTTGTTTTTAAAAGCAAGGTCAGTGAAGTTTAGAGACTCTTTAAATATTTCAGTTTATAAGATGAGACGAGATCATCTGGAATGGACGTGCGGTGCCCCGAGTCCCCGGCTTGGTTCTTTCCTTCTGTAATGGAGGTAGGTGTTTGGGCATTTCAGGGTTCAAGTGTAATAAAACTTAAAGTACTGCATAAATACCATGATTTGGAACATTGCTGCAGCTATGAAAGTTAGATTTCCTGCCACCCTTTTTTTCACCCCCCTCTTTTTTGCTTGTCGAGTAATCAGTGACTTGAAAAATAGCAGATTGGTCCAAAGATGGTAGTTTCAGAAACCAAAAACTCCCAAGCTTTAAGGGAGTACAGTGTTCAACATTTTTCTAAGAAAGTGTTTTCTTCATTCAACTAAACCTTCCCCATTTGAGATTAGACATATGTTCCGAAATGTATGGCTACTGTACTTTGAAATGCTACACAAGCACCCGTTTTTAGTTAAGACAGTGCCACCCTCTGCCTCCGTTTTCTCTTGAATTTCACAAAACAAATGACACGGTGGGTGTTTTTCTTGATCCCAAGTTATTTATAGAAGCCCAGAATCCAAGCGACTGTCCAGCCCATCCCTAAGGATACAGTGAGGGGGCCACTGGCATGACCTGTTGATGCTGGCATGTGGGCAGGAGGATCAGGTCTGGGACCAGGTCTCATCTCCCTGTTACCACATGCCTGGGAGGTGAGATGCTGGTCACCGACCCAGGTGCAGGCGGGGGATGGCTGTGGTCATAGCCTTGGCAGGACCTCCGAAGGCCCAGAGAGGCGGCCTTGCCCTTCATTGTTTTCCAGGGCCTGGCCTTCCCCCACCCCCCGACACCCCACCCCATGGAGGAAGCAGGAGCTCCGTGCTGCCGGCATTTCCTGTCATGTTCCCTGCACTCTTCATACCTCTCCGATTCTAAATTTCAGAAGTAATTTGTCAGTCTAGAGGCGGGAGTCATTAATAACCATTATTTAGAACTGTCGAGTCTTCCCCTGTGTGTATGTGTGTGTGTGTGCGTGTGTGTGTGTGTGTAAGTTAAGCATCCAAAAAATTGGCTTTGTTGGTGGCAAACAGGGAATCTCTATTGACAGATCAGGCCCGCCCCACCCCTGCTGGCCTTTCTCAGGTCTGGTTATTCCAAGTCTGTCTTTAATCACCAGAAAGGGTGGTGGCAGAGTGGTTAACGCATGTCCTCCTGGAATTCATTAGTATTATTACCAAAGACCGTGTTGTAAATTGTTAATTTTTTTTTTAACTGCTTGGAAAAAATGTCTCTCTATTTCATTTTAATGTACTTAAAGAAAAAAATTTGTTTTTTCCTCGTCAGACATTTGAAACAGAATAGTTGAGAAGCTGGGACTTCGATTACACTGGGGTGGGCTCTGGGTGGTCGCCCTCATGGCGCTGAAGCTATGTCACAAAGCTGGGACTCAGATCGCACTGGGGTGGGCTCTGCGTGGTCGCCCTCAGTGGTTCTGAAGCTATGTCATGAAGCTGGGACTTAGGTCACACTGGGGTGGGCGCTGCGTGGTCGCCCTCATGGCGCTGAAGCTATGTCACAAAGCTGGGACTCAGATCGCACTGGGGTGGGCTCTGCGTGGTCGCCCTCATGGCGCTGAAGCTATGTCATGAAGCTGGGACTTAGGTCACACTGGGGTGGGCGCTGCGTGGTCGCCCTCAGTGGCGCTGAAGCTATGTCACCATCAGATTGGGGTGCAGCTTGAGCCCCCAGACCGTCCAGCCGCGGTTACGGAGAGGAGTCGGCATTCAGTGTCTGTTAATGCAGGCTGTTATTCTTTAACATTAAAATTGCACTAAAGGACTAATAATTACTGTTAATATCTTTCCGTGGAAACTTACAGTAAAGGAGCAATAGCAGAAACAGTATTTAAGGGAGAGCTGCCGGCATGAGGAGAATGCAAATAAGTGTTATTAGCCTAATGATTTTGCCGTCGCCATGGTTGTGCAGCAGCTCTGTTGTGAATATGTCATCCGGCACCCGTGAATTTGGAAAGTGTGTCAAAACACAACTTCAATTAGTTTGCTCTAATTATGGCTCTGGAGAGTTTGTAACTACATCACTCCTCATTAAAAGAGATTTTCTTATATGGATTAATGTAATATACAAAGGAAAGTTTCAAAGTTCCCGACGCCATTTGCTCCCACAAGGAGCAGGCGCCGAAGAGACGTTCTGGATCCCGGGTTTCCCGCTGCCCACTCAGCTGGGCAGGGGGGCTGGGCAAGGGGGGCTGCATGGCCGGCTCTTCCCTTCCTGCCAGAAGTGGCCACTGCCAAGGAAGCTCTGGCCACATCCACGTCCACAAGAGGGTAACCGAACCCATCTCCAGCTTTTAGAAGAGACCCGCTAATCAGAAACCATCAGGACGCCCACCCCCACCCAAGCTCCTCTGTGGAGTCTGGAAGCAGAAAGCTCTCTGGACCCACCATGGCCAACTGCAGGGTACGAAGTCAGCCTTTGTCCCCGTTCCAGGGGCCATGGGGGAGATTGCACGGAAAAACGTGTTACTTTTGGTCACGCCGAAGCGCATGGTGCCCACAAAATGTCTTAAGTCTTTTTCATACAGTGAAAAGAAGACCTTAAGGAAATGCAGTTCTCTTGGCCAAACCGATATGTAGTTATAAAGGCTATTGCTGAGCCACTGCCATTTCAAAAGAAAAAAACCAGATTCACGTTTTCTTGTCCCATTACCAACCTTCACCCCCTGGCCTGACCCCAGTGGTGGTCCACAGTGACCACCTTGGCACGGCCCCCTTATGCAGGGTCGGGGTGGGAGGGAGGGGGCAGGATGGGCAACAACTCAAGGCCGCTTCCTCAAGCTTTGCTACCCATCCCTTTGTCCGGCTCCCGAGCAGCTGGCCATAGTGGCAGAGATGTCCCAGCTTGGGGAGCTCAGGGATGCATTTTTAATCCAAGAGTTGAAGTTTAGAATGCTGCTTGAGGAGGCCTGGGTCTCTTGCCCTTCCCCTCCAATTTATTTGCAGGATGCAGAAAACCAACAATGCAAAATGATGCAGCTTTAAATACATTTTTGTTAACCGTTAAGTGTCCTATTTGTTACTTTTGATGAATACAAGGTAGGGGTGCCTGAATGATGAGTAACTCGGCCTTGAGACTACTCAGAAGCAGTGTCATGTTGAGTAAGTTACATCACTCCTCTGAGCCTCAGTTTCCTTGTCTGTAAAATGGGGATAAGAACGCCCTCTCTGCAGGGTTGCTGTGAGAACCAAATGGGAAGACACATGGAAGTGCCATGCTGGGCACACGGTGGGCACCTATGTGTGTGACTTTCTGTCATGGTCCAGGGTTTGTTTCCGAGTTTCCTTTGGGCATAAGCAGCCAGTCCCCTTAAGACCTTTCTGTTGTCCCCATCCAGCCCCTTTGAGCCTTGATCGCCAGCATCCCCAGCGAGTTCCCAGAGCATCAGGCTGGTTACAGGCCTGCTGCCCCGCAGAGCTGCGCTCACAGGTGAGCAGCTGGGAAGGGGTTAAGATAGTAATTGTGTAAGTCTTCCAGGCTTTCTCCCAGTTCTGCGATAATTTGATGAAGAACTTCACCCTAATTAAATATTCAAATTAGGAATAAGTGTCAATATGGCTTCCCATTGCCTGGAATGATGATTAATTGTATTCAAAACTCTAGTGGCCCACTGTAATGTAAACTGAACCGTTGTTCTTGATTATTTCTGCACCACACTTGCCATGTTTTTGTTTTAAGATTTAAACTAGTAATTGATTTGCCATATGCTGTCGAGCTGCACATACTTTAAAGTTATACGTTTAGGAACTTGGGGAGTTTGGAACTGAAATTTCCTAATCTTGCAGAGGCAGCCCTTTTATTCCTGGTCCACTGCAGAGTGATTTGGTTGGAGGGTACGTGTGTCTGTGCATGTGTCGGTTGTCGTCCACGAGGAAAACTCATTATACAGTCGAGTTGGTAGGTTGAAGTTATATTGATCATGGCAAATGGGTTGCTTGAATGGAAAATGAACAAGTCTGCATTTATACTTCTGTGCTTCTGCCGTCTCGGTAAAGCAACATGGCAGAGTGGAAAAAGCATGAACTCAAATCCCAGCTCAGTCAATTCCTTTAGCTGTGTGACCTTGGACAGGTTCCTTAACCTCTCTGAACCTTCTTTCTTCCTACCAGTAGAACCTCCCCTGGGTTGTGAAGATTCAAGGTGAGTGAGAAGCGTGAAGAATTGTGCAAGTTTTCAGTAAGGGGTGACTGTCGCAGTCCCAAGTGATTCCAGGAGCAAAGCCTTCAGTGGTCCCCTGCTTCCAGGAAGCCACTTCCAACCCTGAGTCAGAAATGATGCCCCACTTGTCTCACTGCAGGAGGCTCTGTTGCCCCTCTCTGACTTTGTCACAAGTCTTAGGTCATTGTCTTGACTCTTGAGTTGCTGTTGCTGTTCTGTTGCTCCAGCCTTTTCTCCCCCACGACATTCCTCCCACTTGGCAGGTAACGCCACGACGCCCACGTCCCTGGGTACCTCACAGGGCCTAGTCGGAGGCCTGGTGTGTGGAAGTTGCTGAACAAATGTTTGTTTTGTTTTATGCCATTGTTTTAAAATTGAAGCATGTAGCCTTATAGTTTTCTATTTGTATATCTTGTGATATTTAGAATTTTTAAGTTTTATGATAGAGGGGCTTCCTTGGTGGGTCAGTGATAAAGAATCTGCCTGCCAATGTAGGAGACTCAGGTTCGATCCCTGGGTCGGGAAGATCCCCTGAAGAAGGAAATGGCAACCCACTCCAGTATTCATGCCTGGAGAATTCCGACAGAGAAGCCTGACGGGCTGCAGTCCACAGGGTTGCAAAAGAGTCAGACACGACTTAGCGACTGATCACGCGCGTACTTTGTGATAGAATTTATATATGTCTTCAGTTTACTTACAGATACATCTAAAAGGGAATGATGAGTCTTAATTGGGTTTGGGGTTTTTTTTTAATTCATTTTTAAAAGACTTTATTTTTTAAAGAAGTTTTAGCTTTACAACAAAATAGATACAGGGATTTCATGCCCACATCCAGCTTCCTCCATGATCAACGTCACGCACCAGAATGGCTGTTTCCTTTTTATTTTTAAAAGAGGAACCTACGCTGTCACTGTGTAATCACCATAGTTTACCTTAGGGTTCAGTCTTGGTACTGTGCCTTCCATGAGTCTGGACAAATGTATGACGACATATGTTAATCGTTATATTGTCATAAATGGTACTTTCACTGCCCTGAAAAGTCTCCGTGCTCTTCCTGTTCATCTCTCCCTGTGGCCCCTCTGGCAACTACTACTCTTTTTCCTGTCTCCATAGTTTTGCCTTTTCTGGAATGTTGTAGAGTTGGAATCATACAGCATATAGTCTTTTCAAATTGGCTTCTTTCATTTAGTAATAGGCGCTTATCATTTTAAAAAAAACCTCTCAAGAGCCAAACACAGTGTTGGGACATACAGTAGGAGCTCAATTAAAAACCGGTGCTCTGTGTTGGTCACAGCATATCAATTCTAGCACCTCCGGGTGCCTCTGGACCCCATGGTCTGTATCCCCTTGGATGGCATCAATTTACTGGCTATATTTGGAATTCAAGTTTCAGGTCTGGGCATGGAAAGTTTGAGATGGTGAATTGTCATTGCAGAGGAAATAGGTCCATTGTTAGGTTTTTATAAAATCTCACTTGACTTCACTGGTGTCATTTACAAAAAGAAAGAAAGCAAAAGGTCTCATCAATAGAAAGGGTAGTAAACTTTGCACTTTCTGAGATTGACTTCAAAGTCAGTGAGGGAAAAAAAAAATCACCTCACCTAAAAATATTCTAAGGCCCAGGTCATTAAAATAGCTGACTCTCTATTTTAGTAGAAGCTAGTTACAAGAAAATGCAGTGTTTTCTGGTCTCCCTGGGTCTGCACGGATCTGAATGGTAACTCAGGATCTCGGTCTGGAAGCACAGGGGACCTGGTGCAGGGATTCTACCTGTGAAGTCTTCGAGGAGGCTGTGCATGCTGGCCAGGCCCTTCCAGCTGAAAATGATTCATTTTAATTACCTTCCTGGACACTCCGTTACCTGAGCATATGGTCCTTAAGAAATCAGCTTCCCCAGACTGTCAGCGAGTGTGGGCAGTGGTCAGGGACCTTGGTTCTGACATCGCTGACCAGCCTTGGAGAGCGGACACTCAAGAAGGTGCTTATTAAAATGCCAGCAGGTGCGGCCAAGGTCCCCCTTCCTGTGACTCCCTCACCCCGCTTGTGCCAGGTGTTCTATAAAAGCCTTTTTCTTCATTAAATGGCATTCATTAAGCACGTCCTTACACCTGGCACAGAAGCTGTGTGTCACAGATGACTTCTTCCCAGTGGTGTTTTGCAGGAATAAAGTGGAATTTCATTTAGCCGTTTGCCATGTTTCTTTTCCCCTACCCACCTTAGCTCAATCACTGGCTTTTGCATAATACATTCTTCCTCCGTCCCTACCCCCATGCTGTGACTTTCTTTTGCATGCGTTGTCTCTGGTCCTTGTCCCCCAGCAGCCACGTTAGCACCAAGTGCCGTGCAGGACGTTTCTGTAGACTGTAGCTCTTGCAGAATTCTCCTATTGTCTGCCATCTTTGTTTTCTGATAAAAAGGAAAATAATTTCTCATTGAAAAAATTAACATAAAATATATGAAAAGCAAGGGGAATAAATCTTTTCTCTGACCTCAGACAGTGATTTGTGTCATCTACACCATGGGCATAGTCCTGCCGTGAGCCCAGGGCCATCGCTGCTCTGAGCAGGCACGTCCTTCCAGGTCATTTTCGTCCTGGGGCATGTGTATATCTGTTGCCTGTAGGAAGATGTCATTCTTGTGGTGGTTTTCGTATATGTCATTCTGCAATTTGGTTTTCGTTTTGTTTGCTTTTATTTCAACCTAACAGCCATGTCTTTGAGATCTGACCACGTTAACGTTAGTATAAAAACATCCAGCTCACTCCTTCTCCTTGGTCTGTTCCGCTAGCATCGTATGAACACTTTCCCAGTTCCCTGCTCTTACAGACACCACCCCAAGGATCCAGTTTCTGCCTCTTGCTGTAGCCAAGATCACTCTCCCCACACAACCTGTGCACAAGTTCCTCACCTAGCATCATGTCATAAGCACCATCCCCCAGTTCCACCCAGAAAACCTGGAAACATCATTTTAAGTCTGTAAAGCATTCTGACATCTTATAATGTTATTTCCAGTTTTTAAGTAGAGCGTCGTGACTCAGAGCTGAATTTTGTAATTTGCTCCATCAGGGTTCAGATCCAAGCCGTGCCCCCTCAGGCCAGCTGCTGAACCTTTCTGAGACCTTCTGTCCGGTAGAAATGATCTCAGCGCCTGGTAGTAGGATTCAAGCAGGATCACATGATCCCCGTGCAGGGTAAGCCCTGCGAAAATGTCAGTGAATGTTATTTTACTGTTTCTATCTTAAGCAAGTCATCTCTCATGTTTCAGGTTGTTTCCTCAGGCTAGGTTTCCAGAGGGAGGGAATAAACGTTGGTCTTTTTGTCCCATTACTTCTCCATTCTTAGGTCTTAATTTTGAATCACCTGGAGCATGTTTTAATGTATTTCTTTCAGGAAAAGGGACATGATCTTCTTTGTTGTCATGTTCACATATAAAAGACAACCCGGGGTTCAGAACTGTTTCATCTGTTGCGCATTCTTTCCCTTCCTGACTCTGGCTCCCTAGCCTTCAGCATGTCATATAACAGGAAAGGTGTGAGGTCACTGCCAGTGTTTGCTGGGATTCATCGTGGGTCTCTGTTTACTGCCCTTTCTGGAATACTGTGAACCCCACTGGCTTCTCTATCTAGGTTTTTTTTTTTTCTAAGATCAGGAAAGTGTTTTCAGCTTTGCTGAAATACACTAGATGCACAATAAAGTGTACATATTTCAAGTATAACTTGATGAGCTTTGACACAGGTAGGTATACACCTGTGACACCATCACCAAAATCAGGATCGTGACTATATCCACCACCCCCAGAAGTTTCTCTGTGCGCCTTAGTAATATATCCTCTCTCTTCAGCCAGCAACAGATCTTCTTTCTAACCCTATAGGTTAGTTTGCATTTTCTAGAATTTTATACAAATGGAATCATACCATGTGGATTCTTTTTTGTCTTTCTTATTTTACTTAGCATCATCATCCTGAGATTATCCATCTTACAGGTATCACCAGTTCCTTTTTGATTGCTGAGTAGTATCCATCATATGGCTGGACCGCAACATGTTTATCCAGTCACTTGTTACTGGACATTGGGCTTGTTCTTAGTTTTTCACTTTTACATATAAAGCTGCCCAGTACCTGTGTATCGGAATCTTGGTAAAGACATATGCTTTTGCTTCTCTTGAGTGAAAATCTATCCATGTAATGGCTGTCTTGTACCAAGGGTATGTTGAAGTTTTTAAGAAATTGCAGACTGTTTTCTGAAGTGGTAGTACTATTTTACATTCCTACTAACAGCGCATAGGCGTTCTAATTGCTCATTAGCTTTGTCTACAATTGATATTGTTGGTCTATTTAATTTTTGTCATTCTAAAATATGTGTAGTAACGTCTCATTGTGGTTTCAATCTGCATTTCCCTAATAACTCACTGGTAATGCTGAACATTTTTTCATGTACTGATTAACCATTTGTGTACTTTCTTTAGTGAAATGTCTGTTTAAATCATATGGTCTTTTTAGAACTGGCTTGTTAGTCTTCTATTAGGCTGTCAGAGTTATGCATGTATCCTAGTTATAAGTCACATGCGTGGTCACAAATATTTTCTTTAGATCTTTAGCTTGCCTTTCAATTTCTGTAATAGCGCCTTCTGAATAACAAGAGTTTTAAGTATTGGTGAAGTCCTGTATATCAACTGAAAATAGTTTGTGCTTTTTTGTGTCCTTTGCCAAACCTAAGTTCACAGCGATTTTCTCCTGTCTTTTCTTTGACAAGAGGCCACTCTACACCTGGCCAGTCAAGATGCATTTAAATAAAAAGTATCAAATCCTGGGCCTGGACTTAATAATTTATACCTTCCTCTTTTCTGGAATCTCTGAATCTCTTGGGTTATTTTATGTATGTGTGTGGTGTGAGATAAGTGTCCAGGTTCTTTTTTTTTCTCTTTGCATGTGGCTATCCAATTGTTCTAGCACCATTTGCTGAAAAGATTTATTTCCCCACTGAATTGTCTTGGCACCTTTGTTGAAAATCAGTTGATCATGTATGTGTAGGTCTATTTTTGGACTCTCCATCTGTTCTATTGATCTGTATGTCTGTGTTAATGCCAATACCACACTGTCTTGATTACCGTAGCTTTACACTAAGTCTTGAAGTTACGTAGTCTTGAAATCGGGATTTATTTAGCTCTGAGTCTCTTTATTGATTTTTGCTTAGAATCTTGGAAACCATGTTGGCTTCTATATTTTGTTGTTTGTGAGTTGGTTGGTTTTTAATCAGGCAAGCTTTCAGTATTTTTTTTTTGGTTTTCACTTTTAATTGTTCTAATTTCTTTCTAATACCTGGAATGTTTAGGTTGGTCTTTGTTTTCCACATTTATCATATTTTTCCTCATCATGATCATCTTTGTTTTCTTTCTTTCTCTGCATTCTGGAAATTCAAGAGGGGCAGGGGTTTATCCATGATGCTGCTGATTTAGTTTTGAGGGATTTTATTTCTGCATTATTTCTAATGCAGATAGCTTTTTCTACATCCTACAGGAAATTTTTTTCCCAGAGGTAATGTTCTTTTCCTCTTGTGTGACACTTTTTTTACAGGCCCTCACAAGGAGATGTATTTGTAGACTGGGTATTGGCCAAAGGGCAGGCTGTGTGCATGCCTCCTCCCCTCATCTCTCCTGGGCACTCGTTATTTGAATGATTCATCTTCCGAATCTTCATTACCTTTCTCTATTCTCGTTAGCTTTTGTAGACCCTTGGTGACCGGAGGCTAGCTGAAGCTATCACTGGCCCTACAAGTCATATAGTACTGTTATATTTTTAAGACATGTATCATTTCACCCTCCTAGTTTGAATTTTTTTTCATTCTTTTAAGTATTTTCAACTAACAATTCTTTATACCAGGAAAGTGAGTAAGCAAATGATACTTCTCATTATGGAGGGGATTGTTGTTGTTCAGTCACTCAGTTGTGTCCAGCTCTTTGCTACCCTATGGACTGCAGCACGCCAGGCTTCCCTGTCTCTCTCTATCACCCAGAGTTTGCTCAAACTTATGTCCACTGGGGGAAATGCTGTTTAAAAATCTAGAGTAGCCTTGTCATTCTGACTCAGGAGGCTTATGTCTGGGCAACATTCTGACCCAGAGGTCGTACAACCAGACATCTGCCTCCGCCCCACTGGCCGGATGTTGAGTCTTCTGTAGAGTTATGGTTAACACATTATCCCCTATTAGTAGTTTTCAAACCTTTTGGTCTAGGACTTTTGTTTGTTTGTCTTGATGTGGACCATTTTTAAAGCTTATTGAATTTGTTACAATATTGCTTCTGTTGCTTATGTTCTGGGTTGTTGTTGTTTTTTTTTGGCCTTGAGGCATGTGGAATCTTGGCTCCCTGATGAGGGGTCAAACCTGCACCCCCTGCATTGGAAGGTGGAGTCTTAACCATTGGACTGCCAAAGAAGTCCCAAGGTCTTAAAAACTGAGGATTCCCTCTTGCTGGGGAAAAACAAATTGAGAATTAAGACTAATTTTTGTTTATGTAGGTTATATATATCTATATTTATTGTTGTCATTATTTAGTTGCTATGTCATGTCCGACTCTCTTGCCACCCCATGCACTGTAGCCCACCAGGCTCCTCTGTCCATGGGATTTTCCTTCTCCAGGGGATCTTCCCAACCCAGGGATTGAACCTGCATCCCCTGCATTGCAGGCAGAGTCTTTACCACTGAGTCACCAGAGAAGCCTAGTCTATATTTACCTTATAAAAATTAAAATTCAGAAAAATGTAAAACATGAGACTACCTATGCAAACACCAGAGTGATGACAGCCTCAGGAGTCACACAGCTTCTGGAAATTTTTTCTGCCTACTTGTGAGGATGGAGAAGGAAATGGCAACCCACTCCGGTATTCTTGCCTGGAAAATCCCTTGGATGGAGAAGCCTGGTAGGCTACAGTCCATGGGGTTGCAAAGAGTTGGACACGACTGAGCGACTTCACTTTCACTGTTTGAGGATAAGCAGGCAAAAGACCAGTGGTGTCATCTTATTATGAAAGTAGCGATGACCCGGTGGGCTCCCTGAGTCTGAGGAGCCCCCGGAGGCCCCCAGAGCACACTCGGGAAACTGCTGCCAGACGGTAGTCTTAGTTTAAAGTACAGCAGAAAACAATGGCAATTGTGATTTTAACACCACAGAGTGCATTGGTTGCAAGGGTGCATGTAGGGGGTGGGACATAAAAGTAGCATCCATCTCTAACCACGAGGCCGCCTCTGCCGTTCCAGCAGCCACTGGCCCCTCGGCGCTGCCCTCTGACGGTCTGAGAGGAGAGCGGGCATCGTGGCTGCCTGGGCAGGGCCATCTTCATTGCATGTGGCCACTGGGTTCAGAAGATTAATAGCAACATTTTAAAAATTCACACAGACCTGGAATCAGCACGAGAAAATACAGATTTAAATTAACAAGGAAAAAGCAGAATCCCATCAAAGGAAATAAATCGTACTGGCAACTATTGTCACATAATAAAATGTATTCTATAACTGAAGGGCTTTTATATGGAGCTGTCTGCGGCTTAGTGGCCATGTTAATTGAATAAGGTGCCAAAGACTGACTTGGGGGAGAAAAATGAAATTTCCCTCAGCCTCTATTTAGCAGGAGCTGTCGTTGGCAGCACGTGCGATGCTGACCTATTTGTTACAGAACAGCCGGGGCCCCTGCAGACAGACGTGATGGCTCTCGGGGTGTACCTGGTCTCCTCTGGGCTGTCCTGGAGGCAGGGGCCATGGTGGGGAGCTTGGTAAAGCTCCCCCAGGATTCAAGGGCTGTTCTAGTTGGAATTCTCCAGTGACTGAACAGATTTTGGGATCATGATCCATTATTTGAGTCAAGAGGCAGAAATTGTTGGCCTCTAATGGTCAGTGCCCTGTGCCAGTGGTCCAGAACCTACTGGGGATGATAGCCGAGGGTCTTCATCCCCAGGTGACCCCCAAGATAGAGCCAGTCTCATGAGTTCTTGGGTTTGCTTCTCCTTGGTCTGCTGGTAATCTTTATGAACACACTTAAAATCTAAAGTGTACTCTTCTAGATCAATAGAGAGTGGTCTGGAGGGATCACAAAGTGATCAATAGCTTGGGGTCCATTGAAATGACTCCAGTGAAACTGCCGTCTGGGGGGGCCCCAGCTCGCATCGTGTCCACAGACTTCTCAGCTTTGTTTGATGCCGTCGAGTACCAACTCGTGTAACTCCCCTAGGCTGAGGTACTTCGGAACACCTGAGCATTTAGTGCCATGATCTACTGAAGTGCCTGGCTCTTTCTTTCCTCCTCCAGTAACCCCCAGTGTCATGAGTCGGGCATTCCTTCAATCTCATTAGACAATCAGGTTATGGAAAATAAGCCACAGAGTGTTGGGTTAACTGATTACAATTCCAAGTGTAAAAATAAGGATTTTATATATTTTTTTCTCAGTAGATGGTTATGGTAATGGGCATGGGCCCAGGCTATTAGTCTTCTAAAATATTTCAAGTGACTAAAACATTTTATCAGATGGCTGTACAATAATTTTTTAAGTAGTCCCCTATTTGATCTCTAATTTGACTCAAGTTTTTTGGCTTTGTAAGCAGTGCCATGATGAATGTAATTCTTGTTTGCATAAAAATATTCATGAATCAGAAATAGTCACATTTTCCAAACTATTACCCAGCCCAGCCCCAGGGATGAAAAGACAGTGGGAAGCCCTCCCCAGTGATCTCTAATTGCAGGTCAGAGTCAGAGTCATTCATTTTTTCAGCAGCATTGGGTGATCTTGTAGGGTTCTCCCTAATGTTTTCTTAAATGCCTGCTGTGTGCTGGCCACAGTTGTAGACACTGTGGATGTGGTAGAAAGCGCCATGGAGATCATATTCTGGTGGCGTGTAAACAGATCGACAGTCCTACAGAGCTGGAAGGGCTCTGCAGAACGGGGAACTGATGGGAGAGCCACAGGGGAGGCGGGGTGCCTCCCACAGGAGGAAACAGCAAGTGCAAAGCCCCAAAGCAGGAATGAGAGTGAGGAGGGGAGGACCAAAGGCAGGGGGTGAGGCTGCAGGGTGTGAGTGCTGGGACCACCACCAAGACCAGAGCAGAGAGGAGGGATGGGCCAGAACCGGAGAACTGGCAGGGCCTGGCAACCATGGGCGGAACGGGGCTCAGATTTCCTTCTAGTACAGAGGGAAGGTACAGATGTGTTGTCATAGTCCTGTATTGAGGCCCTCGTGAAACTGTTAGTCGCTCAGTCATGTCTGACGCTTTGCGACCCCATGGACTGTAGCCCCTCAGGCTCCTCTATCCATGGGATTCTCCAGGCAAGAATACTGGAGTGGGTAGCCATGCCCTTCTCCAGGGGATCTGCCCATCCAGGGATCGAACCCAGGTCTCCCATATTGCAGGCAGATTCTTTACCCTCTGAGCCACCAGGGGAGACCCAAGGCCCTCATGAATGGGACTTAACGCCAGGGAAGCAGGAAGGGGAAGAAATCAAGATAGGAGTTGTGCTCCCATGCGCTCAGCACATGCCGGTTCTATGCTGTCGGCTCTGCCTGCATCTGTGCGCTGGGAGGCAGCCCGCCCATGATGAAGGGCACCCAGCTCCTGCTGCTGGCACTGGGATTTGAACCTGTGTCGGCTGGACATTGGGGTCGGTAGTCTTCACCACCGCACCTGCTCTGCCTTCCCAGGTAGATGGTTGGGCCGTTGGTTGTCCACATCTGTATGTAGCTCTTCCCTTGTTACCAAGTTAGATTGACTGTGACCAGTCGTCAGGGTCACTGAGCTAGCAAGTGGCAGAGAGGTTGGGTCCCCGGCACCATCGCTTTCCCAGGTGGATCCCAGTTTCCTGGTTGAGTGATCTCAGCCTGTGTATGGACGGTGAAGATGGTCCATCAGGGTGACTTCTGAGATGCTGATGGTGACCCCCAGGGGACTCGTGGACCCACCTTTTCATGAATTCTGGCTCACTCTCTGTCAGCTTTGCCTTGGAGGACCTATAAGTGATTGTTCCTACCTAAAAAGTTTGCTGAGAGGATCAGGCAGGTGATGTCCATGGAGGAACTCAGCCCAGTGCCTGGCAGGTGGGCTCCCACCAGACGCTGAGGAATTAAGACTCTCGTTGAGCTCTGAGGTTCAGCTGACCACTGGGCCAGTCCTGCCCATCCTCACTTCCAGGCTGATCTGACACCGAGCCCCTGGGTCACTCCTCCTTCATTGGATTTAAACCACGGGTGCCCTGTCCCCTCAGCCCGAACTGTCCACTCTCATTAACAGGAGACCTTGATGTACCTTTGTGGCCTCCTGTCCCCATGCCCCTTCCTCCCTGTGTCCAGTAACCAGAGAAGTGATGATGCCAAAGCAGCTGTTTGTTATGTGGGGTCTCCTCCCTTCAGCCCTCTCTGGCCGGGGGTCTTCTTGCTGCTCAGATTGCTGCCCTAAAACTCCCTCCCCACCTGGTGGCTATCAGCCACCAGAGCTGAAGCTTTTGGTGACTTGACTTCAGTTGGATGGATTCCTGTTGAGCAATTAGCCTCTAAAAGAGTCAGGCCTGTGACTTGAATTCTCTTGGAATTTCCCACTTAACTGCATCAGCCCCACATTGTCTGCCTGTTGTATAGTGTTCAGAACCTTTCTTTCTTTTTTTCCCTTGTGAATTCCTGGTCACTGCCACCACTGACTTCTTACACCTGACCTGTTTTTCTCTGTAGTGTCGGGGAGTGGGGTGTGTGGTGTCATGGGTCTCCTAGAGACCTCTGAGCCTAACTGACCAAGCCCACAGGCAGAAATGCAGTAGTAGAGGCAACAGCAGTTCGTGTCCAAAAAGACCCAGGGGTTTTAGTGGAGTCGGTTCAGCACTCTTAATTGTTCAGTGATCGTCTGCCCTGGGGAAGAACCTGTCCTAAAAAATGGGGTACCAACTTGATGAGAGTTGGCCTTTTCCTTGACGTGTCTTGGGACAACCGGAGTGAGAGAGGACATCCAGGTACCCAGTCCCCCCCGGGACAAGCCCAGGAAGGGTTTTTACCAAACGAGGATGCTCAGACAGAGTCTTAAAGGACCAATAGGAGTTTGGAGAGGAAGTAAGGAGGAAGTGGAGACCGCAGGAGGAAGGAGCAGGGTGGACGAAGGATCAGGCCAAGGCAGACCCAGAGAATCACAACTTTCTCGCTTTCTGGTGGAGGCAGGAGTGACAGGAGTGTCTGAAGAGGTGGCTGGTGTGTGAGGATGGCTCAAACCAGGGTACAGGTGCCGGTTAGGCTGCCCAGGGAAAGTGGGTGGGGTGAGAAGAGAGCTAAACCAAACCCTTGCCAACAGCAGGCCCTGCAAAGTAGAAGAGGAGCCAGGAAGGGCCATCTGCGAGGGGGAAAGAGAACCAGGTCCCAGGGTGGGGGCAGAGGGGAGGGGGTTGCGGTCTGCAGGATGGGGTCAGCCAGGCAAAATCTGATGCCCTCGAAAGGCAGGCAAGCTTGGACGGAGAAGTCCTTGTGGATGGGGCAGCTGTAGAGCCAGGCAGCTTGATTCTCTGATCTACACTTCTTAAGTTCTGTGGGCCATAGAATCCCCCTGGAACTGTCTGTTTAGAGGATCACAGCAGGAGATTTGGGTGGGAAGCATTGAGTCTGCACACAGTAGGTGCTGCATAACTGCTTGCAGTTCCATGATAACCCTCATAAAGATTGGCTGCTCTCTTCCCATCTACAGTACATCTCAATTTTTCCCCCTCACTTTCCCACAGGGAGGTAATCTTCTAAAGTTGTTAATTGGAGCTTATCCCTTCTCAGCTTAAAACTCTTGAGGGTAAAGTCAGAACTTGTGCAGGGCCCTGCGTGCAGTGACCCCAAAGTGCTCTCTTCAGCTGGCTTCAGGCCCTAGCCACCCCCACCTCCTTCCAAGCCCCTCTCCTCAGCCAGACCTCCTGCTGCTTAGGAGTTACCCCAGAGCCCCTCCTTGCCCCCCATCCCCAGCTCCCAGGGGGAACAGCACTTCCTGGGGTATCGTGGAGAGTCTTTCCACTCGCCCCGCGTCAGCCATGGCTCCTGTAACCTGGTGGCATGTCCCTGACCCCTGCTACAGGGTTCGGTTCAGTTCAGTTGCTCAGTTGTGTCCAACTCTTTGTGACCCCATGGACTGCAGCACCCCAGGCCTCCCTGTCCATCACCAACTCCCAGAGTTTACTCAAACTCATGTCCATTGAGTTGGTGATGCCATCCAACCATCTCATCCTCTGTCGTCCCCTTCTCCTCCTGCCTTCAATCTTTCCCAGCATCGGGGTCTTTTCAAATGAGTCGGCGCTTCACATCAGGTGGCTGAAGCATTGGAGTTTCAGCTTCAACATCACCCCTCCCAATGAGTATTCAGGACTGATTTCCTTTAGGATGAACTGGTTGGATCTCCTTGCAATCCAAGGGACTCTCAAGAGTCTTCTCCAACACCACAGTTCAAAAGCATCAATTCTTCGGCACTCAGCTTTCTTTATAGTCCAACTCTCACATCCATACATGACTACTGAAAAACCATAGCCTTGACTAGACAGACCTTTGTTGGCAAAGTGATGTCTCTGCTTTTTAATATGCTGTCTAGGTTGATCATAACTTGCATTCCAAGGAGTAAGCGTCTTTTAATTTCATGGCTGCAGTCACCATCTGCAGTAGGGGAGCTCTGCAAAAGCAGGACCCTGCCCGTCCTGCCACCCTGAGTCCCCCCTCCCCAGGTCTGGTTTGACTGGACCAGGGCTGATGGCCATCTAGCTGGTCTGGCTCTGTCTACTCAGCCAAGGAGGAGGCCCCCCCGTGCTGTCACCCAGGTTGCCCTGTTGTCTGAGGTTCTGCCAACACCCTGCCTCCTCTGCAAGGGCCCTGGAGTGCTGCCACACCATGCCAGCAGCGTGGTGTGTCCTTAGTTAGGTGTGGCGTACCTTCTTAGGGCTTTCAGGGCTCAGTGGTCTCAGGGCATGGCAGTGCTGAAGCTCAGTTCTTCCCCGGCTCCTGGAAGAGCCCTCTGGGTACAGTGGGTGCAGCGCCAGCACGTGGGGCACACCAGCTGCATGAGCGTGTGGCCAGCACATGGCACAGGCCCCCGTTCTGGAGGGCCCCACACTGGGTTCAAGGCTCTGCTGTTGCCCTCTTGAAATGCTTAAAGATATTCGACCCAGGTCCCCACGTTTTCACTCTACACCAGGCTGGGTTCCTGCCTTGCAGGGCCGGTATGCAGAGCCAGGAGAGAACCCGGGAATCTGCTGAGCCCGGGGCCCCCGCTCAGGGCCTGCCGACCCTCTCCGCAGGGCCGCCTGTCATTGTTTCAGCTCTGCTCAACCACAACCACAGTCAGGAACTTACTCTTCTGTTTGCTCAGCTCCGCCCACTGAGTGCTGCGGTCGGAGGCATCGATCACCTGCTTCCACCCTCTGAAGCTCTCCTCCCCCTGCCAGGGTTCCCAAACCAGCCCATCCTCAGAGTCACTGCTGGCCTGGTTCCAGGGATTTCTAGGGTGCACCCCCCCAGGCCTCTGAACAGACTCCCCAGGTCGGGGAGCTGAGTCTGTGTTGTTAGCGAGCTCCCAGGTGCCTTGAGCACTGCCTCTGCACTCTGACGAGCAGAACAGAGTTCGAGAACCTTCATCCAAGCGGATAGATCCCAAAGCCCATAGTGTGGCTTCTGGCAGCCTTTCCTGTCTGGCTGTGGCTTTGTTTCCCACGCTAGCCCTGCAGCAGAGTGGCTCCCTGACTGCCCGTACGTAGGTCCTGTCCCCTCCTGTAACCCACATCCAGCTCAGAGGGGCTGTCACTGGAAGCCCTGCACCCCCGCCTTCATGCTGAGTGCACAGATTTTATCCTCCTTGGAGCACATCTCCTGGTGCACCCCAGCTTGTTCCAGCCCTTCTGTCCCCTGTAGCCTGGAGCTCCTTGTGGAAAGAGCTCGCCTCGACGTCGCCCTTTCATCAGGAAGGAGCCAGCAGTGCAAGTTCACAGCACATGCATCCCAGCGCCTTGTGCATACTCCCCTCACGTGAAGTGTCACCGGTCCCCCCGTGCCCAGCAAGGCCCCGCCACCTGCTCGAGCGGCCGGACGGACGGCACCGGACAGCACCGGTGTTCACCTTCAGGGCTCACCCCACAGCTCAGCCACCTCACTTAGAGTCCTCAGCTTTCATCTTGGCCCTGGGAGGGCCTCTGCTCCTCCTGGCCCCGTGAGAATAGGCCCCGCCTCCCTCCCAGAGCCGTTCTAGAAGACTACGTGTTTGTTGTATGAAAAGGGCAGCGTGCAGAACGTCAGCTTCCTTTATGTGATCGGTCCTCTCCATCCCAGCCTCTCCCGTTTTGGGAATGACTGTGTGACTGGAGCTCAGGCCGCTGAGTGACTTCAAACCAGCCCCAGTCGTACCATGAAGGGGTGACTGTGCCCCCCAGACCTGTTGGGTTTTAAATGTCTTTCCTACTATCATCGTCTTTTCTTCTCAGCATTCACTAAAAGGCAGCTGATAACCACACCAAATGGATTATATGCTTTGAACGAGGATGCACTTACGCTCTGGGCGTTGAGCCTTAATGGCCAACACCTGTGCCATAAAAGACACACTGGGTCAATGGAAGGTGCTTTCTGAGCATCTACTCCGTGCCGCCACCTGAGGCGGACGTGTGCCGCTCACAGAATTCAGAGGAACATGCCATTCTGATTCTCAGTGGGCCTTGTTTCCTGGGCTCATCTGGTCATAACCCCTAACATCTTCCTTCACCAAGTGCTTCCTGGGACAGGCGTGGAAGCCCCTGGGTGGGTAATGGGACCAAGATGACGGGACAAACCGAGGCTTGTGTTCAGAGCTGAGCATCCTGGTCCCCTTGGTGTGCTTTGCCCAGTGAGCAGAGATCGGGGTTAAGTCACCCGCCTCCTCCAGGCACCTGGGACATCATGTAAGGCTTGGGAAACCCTTTCTTCCTCTTGGATGTCCTTCTGTGTATGGAAAAGGTAGCTGCTGATGTCCAGACACTTCTCAATTCCTTGGGGAACTCGAGCTGCTTGGGTAGATGGAGGCCTGCTGCGCTGTGGGCTCATGGTGGCACCTGGGCTTTCTGAGCCTTGGGGACTGCTCCATGCTCCCTGTAACCTCCTTTTCTCTCCTCTGTCTTCCTCAGGCACATCTCTCTCACGCTCCCCGCTACCTTCCGGGGCAGGAACAGCACTCGGGCTGACTATGAATACCAGCACTCCAATCTCTATGCCATCTCAGGTAGGTGGGCCACCGCCAAGGGCCAGCGAGCATGCCTGTGTCCCGGGCACCACCTCCCTCTGCGCGTCTCACTTCTAATGGCACCTGTGCGTCTCGTTGCTCTTTCTTCCCCTGCAAGGGGCCTGCTCCCCACAGGGTCCAGGCCTCCCCTTTCCTCCGTGTCTCTGCAGCACTTAGTGAAGGGCCAGAACCTCAGCATGTTTTGAAACTAATGATGAAAAACAGCGTGTGGGTTTCGCAAGCTTGAAGGGAGGTTTCAGAGAATAGTGACCACATTGTTCACCTGCCAGGTCCAAGCCAGGTTCCCCGCAGGGACCGGGGACCGCGCAGATCCGAGGCCCGGTGCCGCCTGCCCTCCTGTCCACATCTGTCCTCGCCTCTCGTTTCTCAAGACCGGGTTTGCGACCAGAGGGTACACGGGGGGCCTCCCTCCCGCTCCCCCCAACCCCTGTCATCTGAGTCTGTGATTTCTGAACTCGGCCTTGAAATGGATAGTGTTACCTTGGCAGGAACTTCATCACAGTTTTCTTTTTCACCTTACCCAGAGAGGGAAAAACTTACAAAGCCTTATTACGGAATTGAGATTCATTAGGTGGCGGGCAGTGCAGGGGAGTTGCTAAGAGTTGAGGAAACCCACGAACTTGACTCCGATTATACAGGGGCCTCCAGTCGGAGGCCTTGGTGTATCAGGGGGAAATGGCACATCGGTGCCACTTACCAGCGCACACCCCTAATGGTGAGTGACGTTTTGAACACGGGAACATGGCATTCATTCATGTACCATAATGAACCGGTTATTTGAAAGGTAATCTTTTTTTCTAAAAATTGCAACTTCAGGGTACTAAACAGATGAAATAGAACAATGGTATAATTCGTGTCAGTATTCGTTTTTCTTTGTTATGATCGCTCCCTAATAGGTTTGGAAGGATAAGCAAAGGCCAGTTGTTCCATTTCTGGGTGGCACTCCTGCCGGGAAAGGGGAGCGACAGGGAGGTCCCCACAGCCCTCGTCCTAGCCCCATGCCAGGAGCCGAGTCCCCAAGGGGAGCGGGCGCATGTTGTCTGAGAGCAGCGTCTCCAGGGAGAATTTCTTCTGCGCTCTGGCTATTTCAGCAGAGTCGACAAGGAGCATAACAAGTGTGGAAAGATGACCTATTTTGTAGAAAAGCTGAATATTTCCCCAGATGCTTAGTGGCAGAGTGGTGCAAAACAGGCCTGTGAAATCCAGCAGGGTGAAATCCCGCTCTGAATGCACATACAGGCAGCTCAACCAAAGCAGATGCCTTTTTCCCCCTCCTCCAGCTTGCAAATCTTTTTCCAGCCACAGGGTCCAGCTGCCCCCACCTCACCTGGGTTCTCTGATGGCTTTCCCAGCTGTTGACATTTCTGCAGAGAAGGGCCCACGGAGTGAAATCTCCTCTGGTTTGGCAGGAATGTTCCTGTCTGCCCCTGGACCACTGCTTCCTCGCCCCGCAGCTTTGATGAGGTGTTGTCTGGGTTCATTTCAGCTGTTAGTTTAGCAGTACCGAGGTAACAGCCTCAAGACACAGGGGAAGCCATTCAGGAACTTCCTGTTACATTTATGTAAGTGGCAGTCAATTGGATTTTATCTTCCAAACAGAGGTAGTTGAGGCCGCAGCCCATGACGGCAGGCAGCTCAGGCCTCCTCGGTGGCTGCAGGCCCCAAATTGCTCTGCCAGGGTCCAGGACTGCTTCATTGTGAGGCTGCCAGGCGTGCCCTGCAGGGCCCGCTGGCTCCGTAAGGCCTGCAAGCTCAGCACTGGGCAACCATGGTGCAGCTGGGAAGCCTGCCCGCCCACCAGCAGCCTGCCTGCAAGCCGATCTGGCTAGAGGGAAGCAGAGACACCCTCCCCGCCGTCCCCCCCGTTCCAACGGTGCTTGGCACCGAATGGCACGTCTCAGTTTGGTGTTGCGAAGTTAAGGTTTCAAAGGTTTATTCCAGAAACAGTCAAGGCAGCGGGTGCCGCAGGCCCAGCCCGGGCCCCGTGCCTGCTGCCATAATGGCTGGTGCTCTGCTAGTAATGGATTAAGCCACCACACTGTTCTCCTTCTAAACCAGCCCTGCACACGTTCGCTGCAGACCTCAGGCCCTGAGCCTTTGGTACAAACTCCTGGTCTGCTCTGGTTCATTCCTGAAAACACTTGATTACCGCTCCCTTCATTTGCAGTCCCTTCCTAAGATAAGTAGATTTCCAAACAAGGTAATTAGAAATTTTAAAAGCAGCCCACATTTCATTTGTACATGTGGTTATTAAAGTGATATTTACTTTTGCATATTTTCCCAAGGGCGTACCTGTTAGGCTCTCCCCTCTGTGCTTTCACTGAGACAGTTCCTCTGTGTCCTGCCTGCAAAGGGAGTGACAGTGCTGGGGAATCGGGTGCAGACCACGTGTAGCTCTGTCCCCAGCACACACAGGTGCTCCTGAAACAGTTGTGGGAGGAAGGGAGGGAGGAAGAAAAGCTTTTAGCTCATGTCTACCTTGCCCAGGAATACCCTTTATGACATCTCAGGGACGCCATCATTCTAAATGCTGTTTGAGCTCTCCAGCAGCTGGGGCCACTGCCTCCGAGCAGCCCAGCCGATCTCCGCAAGGTCCTCTGTGTAGTTCAGCAGTGCCGTCTCGCTGTGCATTCATATCCGCCCATCCATTTGGGGTACCACGCATCCCATCAGTGATGCGTGCCAACTATTCTCCACCATCCAGCCCGTGGGTAGCTCTCTCCTGCCCACAGAATTGGGGTGAGGAACTTCTAAGCCTCTGTGCCAAAATCCTGAGATGCTTACTCCCTTCTCTGCCAGCTATTACCCTCCTCAGAATGGCCATGAAGCACAACTTTGATCCTCACACTTCCTCTTCCAGGAATTTCCTCTGGAGAATGCTTACAGATGTGCAAAAAAAGATTTATCCGCAAGGGCAAGCACTGCTGCTTTTTAAATGTAATAACTCAAAAAAAGAGGTGTGTGGGGGGGGTGGATATCCTAAATGTCTAAAACAAAGGCAAGTCGGTTAAATTATGAAACCTCCATACAGTGGCCTTAACTTCTCAAGCATCAAACAGATTTTTTATTTAGATAAAAAGGTGTGCATGAATACTGCTAAGTGACAACTGGAGTGTGCAGTGTGATCTCATTTTAAAGGATATATCCACAGACCTGGAAACGTACACACACAAGACATTCACAGTGGTTTTCACTGGGTTTTCCAGCTCTTCTTTTTGTTTCTTTGCAGTGTCCCACTTTTCTATGATAGCACGTGTTACTCCCGTAATAAAAAATACCGGCTTGGGGTTAATTCAGCACAGTCTTGGGAAGCTTCCCAAGTGGCCACCGTCTTTTCTGAGGGCTCACAAGCCTTCCTCTGAGTGCTTCACAAGGACTTCCCCATGGCTCAGATGGTAAAGAATCTGCCTGCAATTCAGGAGAGCCTGGGTTCGATCCTTGGGTCAGGAAGATCCCGTGGAGAAGAGAATGGTGATGCACTCCAGTTTTCTTGCCTGGAGAATCCCATGCACAGAGGAGCCTGGTGGGCTACAGTCCATGGGGTCGCAGAGTCGGACACGACTGAGCAACTAACACTCTCACAGACTCATACTGTGCTTTCGAATTCTAATGGAAATCACTTCCAGACCACAGACCAATAGCTTCTTCTTGTCCCTTTTTGTGGACATGATTGTCCTCTGTTGTCCCATCCCCTGGACCCTCATGTCCACTGATGTTCCTCAGAGATCACTGACCATCCTCTGCGTCTGCTGGCCCTCCAGTCCCCAGCTGAGCCCGAAAGCACCTGGATGCACCTGCTGCCACCTCACCTTTCTTGCCCCTCAAATCCCCCATCTCCATGTTATTCACTCTCTAGGGTTTGAGGGTGGTTTTCCTTGAAAGAGTAGATGAAGTAAAACGGTGGGTGCCTGGTGTGGCCCACTCTGTAACCCGCATATATTAGGGTCGGCAAACCACTTTTTAAACTGGTCTCACTTGTGATCCATGGCAGCTGGCAGGCGCATGCTTTCCCGGTCGTGTTCTCACTGCTGTGTCTCCCTTGGTTAGATGCCCTTAAGGTCTTGTCCCCCAGGGGGACTCTCTTCAAGGCCGTGTTGATTTCTCTAGATTCTGTCCCAGAGCCCCAGCTCCTAAGTTTCCTTGTCAGAACTTCTAGTGACTGTTCGTTTTCTTTTAAAGAATGTCTTCTTGCTCCTGAAAGTCTTCTATTTTGGTCCCAGGTGGTGGTGTCCTCCCTTTTTTTTTTTCTTATCATTTTTTTTTTTTTTTTTTTTTGATGCTTAGATGTCTGAGCACTTACTCATTTCTCTTCCACTTATTCCAGAAAGATTTAAGGTAGCTCTGAAAACGCTAGCGAAGTGAAAATGGAAGGGGCAGAGCAGGAGTGAATGAAAATACAGGATAGCAGAGGAGGGTGCAGTCTTGGGTGAGGTTTTGCATGAAGGGGAGATTCCAGGTTTGGTCCAGAGTCAAGTCTTTTTATAGACAACATAGAAACAAGCCAGTTGTTCGGGAAGAACGTAACTATTCCTTTTATGAATTCTTCCTCATAGAGAGGGCCCTGTAAGGTGCTGGAAACAACAGAAGAGCCGCTTTTCAGTGAGCTTGATAACGAGAGAGTGTGACCTACTCGTGTTGGAAACCCTAAATGTTTGGAAGTTGAATGCAGTGATTTTTTTTACTGCGCTGAGTTGTCATTGCTGCACACGGGCTTTCTCTAGCTGCGTGGGGGCTGCTCTAGTTGCCGCGCACACGCTTCTCATTGCAGTGGCTTCTCTTGTTGCGGAGGAGGGGCTCTAGGGCACACAGCTTCAGTCACTGTGGCGCAAGTGCCCAGGGGCTCCGAGGCACGTGGGATCATCCCCGACCAGGGATCGAACCAGTGTCCCCTGCATTGGCAGTTGAGTTCATAACCACTGGACCACCAGGGAAGCCCGAGTGAGATGTTTCTTAAGACATGTCCTTGTGCTGGGCATCAGACCAGGGGCTGGAGACCTGGGGGACGTCAGGAAAGAGGAGCTCCCTGATGTCCTGTCCACCTTGAGGGTTTCCTATTCCCGGGGTTCCTGTAACGAGCAGCTCAATTCAGAGACCCCAGAATTGCTTTTTCCAACCTAGGAGTGTCCCATCAGTCTCATGGCAGGTTTTACTTCATGAACAGGGAAACGACACTGTAACGTTCTTTTGTTTTTGTGGTGGTTATAAACTGATTCATAGCTCCACGTGAAGAATTTTTTCCCAAAGAACTTATTTTTCTTGCTTTTGAAAAAATCAACATAGTTGTGTAAAATAGTAAAATAAAGCAGGTGCATATTAAAACTAGCACGTAATAAAGCCAAAACTCTCAAACAGCCCACAGTTTCAGGGTGAGCCACACGCAGAAATGCATGGAGGCCACACGGTGCGGGGAAGCACCTTTTAGCGCCTGATGTCTTCATCTGTCCATCAGTACCAGGCCGACCACTTAATGTATTTTCCACGTCATCACTTTTGAGAGTGAAAGGGGCGTGGAGCTGCCCCAGACAGAGCCAGAGAACCCAGAGCCGACCTGGCCAACTGGGGGTGCAGTCACCCTGTCTTGAGCTATTCTGGGTTTTTCAGGTTTTGGGGGTTTTTTTCCCCCCTTTTTGGTTTTCTTTTTGATTGTGGAAAAGCCAGCTTATTGCCTTCCACAGCTGTTCCCTCTTAAAAACCAGTCCGTTTTCAAGATGTTTGACATCAGGAAGCATGTGAGCATGGACAAGCCCGAGTCCATCAGCAGGCACTGTAGCCATAACCCTCATTCAGAGAGAAGGGGGATTTTATCTGAAACACAGAACCCCATACCAGCTGTGTGACTCTGACATCAGACCAGGAAAGCGCAAAGCAATTAAAAATAATTAATGATTTCTGAATATCAGCCTTCTCCATGCAGTTTTAATCTAGTCCTCATTTAAATTGGAAGATGGACATTTAATTATCAGTATTATGAAATTCATGATTTATATATTTCATCCAACTGGATAAAATTTCTGCCACCGGCTCTTCATCTTATTATGAAAAGAAAAAGAATCTGTGTGTTTTACAATGTGATCCTTTAGAAACTCGTCTATAGCATACCAAACAATTACGAATGTGTTTTCCTTTCATTTTTAGTGATTGCGTTATTTCTGTCTTTCAATTAGGAGAAGAAAATCTCTCCAGGAAAGTCAGAAACAAACTTGATACTTTAATGCCAGGTGGGAAAACGACCAAAAGACTAAAACAATCGGGCATGTGAGAAATGAGAAATGCCCTTCTCTTTTGTGTGAGGTGTTCTGACCAACAGCCGTCCACATGCCACGTTTATGCTGCAGAGTTTGCATGTGTTTTGTGTGGGTGTCACATGTGTGGGTGAGTGCCAGCCTGCAGGTGGGTTCACAACCTCAAAGCTGGGGAAGGGCTGCTAGCTTCCAGCAGGAGCCCCAGAGTAAATGTTAGTCACCCTCTGCATTCACAGTTACCTCTGTGGCCTGTGAATTAATGGACATGTTCTTGCGGCTTCTGTGGCCTTGAACTTCAGACCTCCCCCCCACCCCCCCGCCCACCTCTTTTCATGTATCCTCCACTGAGGATTTCAGACTCACCTAGGACTGCTCAGAGCGGTGGGGGGTGAGCTGGAGGGAGGGGAGGCAGGGAACCAAGGGAGGAACGTGGGTTTGACGGGCCCCAGATGATAGCATATGGGGAAGATTCCTCAGTGGAGTGAAAAAATATATATATTTATAATAATGGTGCTCGAATCAAGAAGGAAATAAGTCATTTTAAAGGCATATAAATTTTTATCATCCCCTCTAACAGCCATGGCGTCCCTTGTCTATCCATCTCTTCCTGCCCTGACAACAAAACCGAGCACAAAGGAAATGAGGAGAAGAGCAGGCAGAACCGAGCGGGCGCGGGTGGGGACTTGCTCGAGTAGTAGATCTGTACATCCTGATGCAAAGGTGCGGGTGACAGGTGGCCAGGTTTGCTCTGTACACAACCATGTGTGTGCTGTCAGGCGCTCACACGCCGCCTTGTTGCGATTGATGAATTGCCTGCTTTCTTGATTAAACCTTCCGTCACTTAAGAAACAAAAAGCCTGTGTTTAGATGGCAGAGTGGGACACGTCAAAAAAATCTGTCTCCTTTACCTTTGTGCAGATGTTGGGCACAGACTGTAACATGTATTATTAAAATGAATGTGGCATTTACTGTGCATTATTCCTTTCCTGGGAGAAAGGACTGTAAATTATATGCTAATAATAAGCTTTAACCCTTTCGAAATGCAAAAGATTTAAGAGTGCAAATATTCATGTAGGCCCGGCTAATTGGACGTGCCTTCATACACCCAGCCGTGGTTGCCGTGTCACCGGAGTTAATGAACAGCGTGTGCGGGCAGACACGCAGGGCGCTTGGGGAGCTCTCGCTTCCTGGAGGGGCTCCGCTCTGCAGGCGCCTCTGCTAGGATTTTGCAGAGAGAGACCCCGAAACCCCTGGGCTGGGCTCTGGGTCACCCTTCTGACAGATGAGGGCCAGAGCCTTGTCCAGTTCCCCCGGCCCATCTTCTGGACCCGAGCGTCAGGCGTGGTCCTCTGTGCTCTGTGTCCCTGACTCTGGGGCCAGCTGGGCTCGGGCCTGGCAGGTACCTTTTTGGTACTCAAACTTCCTTGACCTGGCTTATCAGTCCCCAGTCCAGTTGCCCAGGTGGCAGACTGACATCCCCAAAGCACACCTCGTCAGATCACGTTCACACCAGCCCCAGCCCACTGCCGACTGCATTCATGCGTACCTCACTTGCCCAGAGTGGGGGCTGTCGATGGCCAGTCTCTCCCTGTGCGGTATCTCTTCCTCCAGGCCCCCCAGCCCAGGTAGCTCCCGGTGTCCTCTCTCCATTGTGTCTTTCTGTGCACCTGTCCCTGCCGGTCCTGTGGCCTGATGGCCCCAGCGTCTCCTCTTCTGACCCATCCTTGAAGGCCTGCTTCCACACTGCCTCTGCCATGAGGCTTGTCTCATTCCCTCCCAGTTGGGGTGCTGGTTTCCTCCCCCTCGGTTTTGTGTTGGAGCCATTTCACCTGTGAGCACGCTCAGACAGCAGAGGCTGTGTTTAGAAGAGAGGACGGAGGCTGTCTTCACTCCTTTTTGAGTCATTGAGGATGTTATTAAAGGCAGAGAGAGAAGAACAACTGTTCACTTCTCTTTTCATTCAGCAGACAGCGCTGCCGTGTGCCAGGCCCCGTGTTCCCACTTCCAGGGCAGTGGGAAGGTTCAGCATGTGACTGACGGGGCATTTGGGGTCAGAAGCGCATGCAGCCATCGCACAGAGCTGCCGTGAATGGCCACACAGGTTGTGTGCTGAACAACCCACACACATGGTTCCCAGGTAGAGCTATGCAAGGGCCCTGTGTTACGTGACCCTGGGCAAGTCACTCGATGCTAGTTAGTCACCCCTCCCCGGTGGCTCAGATGGTAAAGGATCTGCCCACAATGCAGGAGACCTGGGTTCGAGCTCTAGGTCAGGAAGCTTCCCCTGGAGAAGGGAATGGCAGCCCACTGCAGTATTCTTGCCTGGAGAATCCCCATGGACAGAGAAGCCTGACAGTTACAGTCCATGGGGTCGCAAAGAGCCAGACATGACTGAGTGACTAACACTTTCACTTTCGAGATAATGCAGTAACCGCCTGTTGCCTTCCCAGTTGTTATGAGGGTCCAGGACGTGTGAGAGTATTTCATAAATCGGGAAGCGCCTCCCCTGCCGGAGCCCAGAGGTTTGTTGAGAATTATCACCCAGGGCACACCTTCTCAGTCCCGCGCTCCGTTGTATGATTTTGTGCATAAGATTTCTTCTCAGCAGTCGGCGTGCTCTGAGTGCTCAGGGAAGACATCTTCCTGGGGCTGGAGAAACTTGCAGTAAAGGCTCTGGCACAGCTCCGCTGGGCACCACCCAGAAAGGAGACGTCCTGTCACGCGTTGTCACTTAGACATGGGCTGTTTTGCGTGGCCAGCGGCCCACAAGCCCTTTCTTGGGAAAGTGACGGGATGCTGGTGTGGGGGCAGGAAGGGAAGACGCCTCTTGGCAGAGTGAGCCGGCAACCTCCATAAAATCTTGCAACGCACCTTTGGTTTTTCAGAGGAAAAGTGCTTGCAGCGGGGGGTTGGGTGTGCTGCTTTCGTCTCCAGGTTTTCATTTCTGCTTTTCCTGTGCTCCCCCGGCAGGAGAAAGTTAAGACTTTTTCCAGTTTCGTCATGGTGAAAAATAAAAGTATAATGAGGTGACAGATACTTGAGTGTTCTTAAAAGATGGCCACCCCCCGCTGTGCCTTCATTCTTCATATTTTTCTTTCACGTGTGGCAGAGAGTAGGCGGCGTTGGTTTAATGGGCCACGTCCCCCTCCCTCTTAAATCCTTGAGTGAGGCAGCTGAGAGGTGGTGGGAAGATTCTGGGCAGGAGCCAGAAGGGTAGGTGCAGCGAAGTTTCTGCCACGGACCTGCCCAGTGACGTCAGGCACAGCACCAAGCCTTTCTGGACCTGATGCCCCCGTCTCTCGACATCAGTAATTGCAATCCTGTTAATCATTCAATTGTAGCAATAGTTCAGCTCATGTTTTTTGGAAGCATCCTCTGTGTCTGCCATTGTCTGGCATCTAGGGGAGCAGTGATAACACCTCCAGGGGCTAGGGCCATGTGGGAAGGAGCTTGTGTGGTTTTCACATTGGGATACCCGAGACGTTACCACCAAATGCAAACTTACTGCCTCCACACTTCAGAGAAATGCCATCCAAACGCTGTCTTGACCATAAAGGTCCCACACGTGGACAGAGAAAAACCATCTCTCTGACACCTTTCTCTCTGCATGTGTATCTTCTTTGTGTAGTTTTTAAGCAGAAATATGTCTCCATTTCCCATCATAGTTCGCTTCCTGGCAGGCAGCGTGACTGTGGTCCTTTCTGAAGGCCTAGCCAGAGAAAGGGCTACCCAGGTGGCGCTAGTGGTAAAGAACCCTCCCACCCAAGCAGGAAAATGCAAGAGACCCAGGTTCCATCCATGGGTCAGGAAGATCCCCTGGAGAAGGAAATAGCAACCCACTCCAGTATTCTCGCCTGGAGAATCCCATGGATAGAGGAGCCTGCGGTCCATAGGGTCGCCAAGAGTCAGACACGACTGAAGCGACTTAGCACGCAGCCAGAGAAATGCTGAAAACAAATAGAAGACACTCAATCTCAGCGCTTCATCTGCTCTTAGCACTTCTTCAGAGGTTTTCTCTGGGGTGAGTGAAGTCATCGGGGTTACCAAACACTCCTGCCTAGGAGCAGCTTGTATCAAACTAGCCTTTTGTTTCTCTTTATACCTGTGTCTCTGTCTTGCAGTAACAGACTATCAGCTGAGAGGGAAAAAATGATATAATTAAGGTAAGTTCTTTAAGCACATTTCAGGAGCTGAAGTTGTTTTTGCTTTTATTAAAATGGATCACTTTAATTTATTTTAATAAATCTAACCTTCCTCTAGACTTACCATGTACAAAACTCTGTAGTAAGCCCTTTCCATGCATTTTATTATTTAATCCCAGCAAATCCTTATCAATAACCTTATAGAAAACCTCTCAGGGTTTGTACTGTTACTGCTGTGATCTCTGTTTTACAGACAGAGCTGCCAGTGTTGCTGAGTCCCTATGTTCAAGCCTTGTTCAAAGCCTTGGAGAATGAATACCTGTAATAATAATGAAAATGAAAATGCAAGCCACTCGGTCGTGTCTGACTGAGTACAGTCCATGGAATTCTACAGGCCAGAATACTGGAGTGGGTAGCCTTTCCCTTCTCCAAGGGACCTTCCCAACCCAGGGATTAAAGCCAGGTCTCCTGCATTGCAGGCAGATTCTATACATTAATATGACAATAATAATAATAAATATTGTGCAGGTGGAGAAACTGAGGTTTGAGAGTGATTTACCCATAGTTAGCAGTGCTAGTCAGCAGAAGGGCTGACATTCAAGCCCAACCAGCCCCTCAGCTCCCTGCCACTACCCTGGGGACAACTCCTCCTAGCTGGGGACCCTGTCCCTCCCTGTGTCAAGCGACGCTGGAAGGACACACACACACTAGAGTGGCTCACATGAGGACTCATCGGCTTATTAGGTCTCAGTGTAGTTTAACCTCAGGTGGCCCCTGGACCATCGTCTCTGGGACCTCGTCAGAGTGAGGCCTTCGTGCTTGACTGAAGATGCCCTTCCCCACCCCCGCACCCTCAGGGCACCTCCAGGGGGAAGTGTGGGTCCTGCTGGGCAGAACAGTGCAGAGCTGAGCACACAGCCCCTCTCGTAAAGCTGAGTGACCTTAGGTAAGGTCCTTAGTCAGACCTTAGGTCCGACTCTTTGCGACCCCATAGACTGCAACCTACCAGGCTCCTCCGCCCATGGGATTCTCCAGGCAAGAGTACTGGAGTGGGGTGCCATAAACTACACTGAGACCTAATAAACCTTCACCTTCACCTTTCTGGGCCTCAGTTTCCTCATCTGTCAAATGGGAACAGTGGTGGTTTGCAGTGAGGATTGGAACTGAGCCTGGAACATAGGAGGTGCTGCAGGGGTGTCCTTATGATTGTAATTATCCCACAGCTCCTCCCTCCGCCCCATCTCAGATCCTTTCCAGACCAGCAAGGGCAATACTCCGGATGCTTCAAGAAACCTCTCCGCCATTAGCAGGCAAGGCTGCCGCTGGTACTGCTGTTGGAAACCTCTGTCTGGGGTTGTGGGGAGCTCTGGGCACCTGGGTGTTCCCTTGCCATGGTCTTCTCTCAGCCCTGAGGTGACAGTGGCCAGCCCAGACACACCTTCTCACGTCTTGGGACTGAACTGTAGGCGTCTCCCCCCACTCCAGCTCTCTGCACACAGCAGGGCTCCTACGTGAACTGACAGTCACCGTAGTGCCACCTGCTCTGAAGCTTCACCCTCTAGGTTGGGCTTCCTAAAGTGCCAGCCTCTACCGAGGTGACCGAGCTGTTCCAGACCCTGTGCGACTCTGTGCTCCTGGTCCCAGGTCCCCTCCTGCCGGCTCCGCTGCCTGAGTTCTGCTGCTGCCTGTGTATCCCCGCTTCCAGGCTCCAGCCTGGCTGACCTACCTCAGTAGCCCTCGGGGATCAGTTGCCAAGTGGGCATCTGTAGACTCCTGATGACTTAGTAATGATGGGGGAGTTGGTAGAACTCGGGGAGCGGCTGGACAGGATCCCATGATGAGACGGGAAGTTTTCTCTGTCCCCCACACAGGATGTCAGGATGGGTGCATTTAACTGCTGGCCTCAGGACCAAAGAGCTCTGATCCGTTCTGTAGCAACGAAGCCGCCTTTCCCGTGGACAGAATACGTGCATCCATCCGTTGTGCGTTTGGCGTCCGTGTCCTGAGTACCCAGTACTTTTTTTCCCCATCTGTTTATAAATGGCCAGTGACGGTCTTAACCTGTTTATGTTTAAAGAACAGACTTCATTGCTCCAGCCTAGAGTTGGGATGGGATGTATTTATCACATGTCCTAGAGAACGCGGGGCCCTCAGTCCTCAGATTTGTCTTTCGATTGTCTCCGAGACAATGAGTGATGCAGAGCTCTCAGCCAAGGTTGAGATCCTTTGTTAGCGCGCGGTTTCTCACGCCTGGCTTGTTTTATAGCGAGAACGATCTGATGATCCACCGGCGAGGCGACATCCATAATTTTGAATGAGAGAGCAAAGCTTGCCTCGTCGGCCCTAAGCATCGCTCCTGGTGACACGCTTAGAAGTACTTAATCGCTTGCTACCTGGAGGCAATAAACGCACCCATCTTTCTGTTCATTGCCTCCTGTGTTTACCTTAAATATGCCCTGGGCTAACAGAATGCCACTGACACTCCTGTCAGAGGATCCCTTGGCTTGTGAATTACACAGCTGCCTCTCACCCTTTTTCCGGCCAAAGATGGTTGGGCCTCCCATAGGCCCAGCGTGGGCACCTTCTGTGGCCAGAAGCCTCTTGGCTGTTGATGCTGCTTGTAAACTTTGCCGTCTGATTGGTTTTCCCAGTTCTGAGAAGGGTGACCTGTTCTTGGTTGTAATGTCTCGTTCTATGCTCAGTTCTCCGCTGGAGTCCACGGTCTGTCCCGGGAGGTTAGGACCACAGGTCTCACACCCAGGCAGCCCAGCCTGCGGGAGGTGCTGAGATCCTCATTGTTGGACTGATTCTTGAGACCCACCCTTTGTATCCACCCTCCCCGGCTGCACGACTTTGGACAGTTTACGTAACCCTTCAGTCATTTCCTCTTCTAAAACTTGGGGATTAGGGATAATGTATGTGAAGTGCCTTGTACTGAGCGGGCCCCCCAGAAATGGTAGCTCACATGACTGTCATAGACCCTGGCATTCCAGGGAGCATGGGTCTTATTTCCCACTGAAGTAGGACCCCAGCCCCACCCCACCTAAAATGCAGTCAGGAGTGGGGCTTAGGTCCACTAAGGCAGGGCCGGATGGGGACTCACAGGTTGGAGCCTGCCCAGGTCCGGGTAACCCTCCACCCTCGTTCAGAAATCTATAATTGCTTGAGATGCAAGTTTGTTAGTGGGTGAAACAGTTTTGAAGAGAACGTCTCAGCGTTTAAATCAGCCTCCGATTTCCCTTTTCCCTTCTCCTTGAATCAGCTCTGGACTGAGAAATGAGCATTACCTGTTCTCAGCGCTCGAAACATTTGACTCCTTTCTTCTTTGTCCTTTGGCTCTTTTTTTCCTGCCCCTCCCATCCCAGGACCCTTGCCCCAGAGTCCTTACAGACCTGTGAGCCGAGGCTAGGTCTCAGGATACGTCGAGAGTCCCACCACCCACCGGGCACATCCTGAAGGCTCTCTCATGCTCCAGAGCGGCCACCGGGCCAGTGGGGCTCCAAGGCCTGTGCCAAAGGCCTGTGCCAAAGGCTGGCTTGGCAGCCACGGGACACACTGTCCACTGAAGACCATCTTTCTTGGGGTTTGGGAGAGTAGTTTAAGCAACTTTCTGAGACATTCCCATCTTAAGAAAGGATGCCAGACTATCTGTCGATGCTGAGGGATTGCTCCTTTCTTCAGACTACCTTTTTAAAAAAGATATTGTACCTTTTATTTGGATTTAATGAGGGCAGACATTTTAATCAGAGGTTAGTCATTTCTTTTTGCAAACTATTGTTTTGATTCATCATTTATGCAGATAATTAAATGGTTCAGTTGGCACAGTGTGTCTACTTTATTAAAACAGGTAATTTTGGGGGGAAAAAAGAGAGAGATGCTGTTTTTTGGATCACTGCACAAGAATTGCTTTTATCTTCATCTCTGTGCATAGTTTCTGGTTGTGTTGCCAGAAGGCTCTCTCACCTTCAAGTGTTTGGTGTCCTCTCTGGTCTGGGGGGTGCTTGCCCTGGGATGATTGGGGTGTAAGCCGTTATACCCTTTGAACTGGGAGATGAAGAAATCCTGTGCTGTTACCTTTCGGAAAGTCTCCAAGGTTTTAATTGGATTGGGGGAGAAGAGCCTACAAGTTATGAACTTTGCAGAGCAGCAGTTCTTATGCTAAAAACAGATTAATTGTAGCCCTCGCAGGGGGTGGAGTTTAAAAGTCAATTACTACTTGTCCTATTATAATTTATACACCTAGGATTTGAAAAAGTCTGTCACTTGGTGCAAAAATGAAAAGGTTACGTGTACTAGTGTGAGTATTGCCGTGACTTTTCATTTGTAAATGCTTTAGCTACACGCATCTGTATGTATGCAGCTTGTAGGTGCAGAGCTCCGATATTATTGCAGCTTAGAGCAGGGTTTCTCAGGAAGAGTAACCTTTAAGATTTCAGTCTTTAAATCCATAATGGCTTGAAACTTAGTCCTTTGTCTGGCAGTTCACTCCATTTGTAGGCACCCTGGCAGCCCTAGCTAGGGCCCTGGGGACACTCCCGGGTCACAAACCAGTAAGAGATGGCCCTTTAGGGGTCAATTTTTTAAAAACAACAAATTGCTTGCGAGGTTTGCTCTCCTTGATTTTTCCACGTTTGCATCCTGAATCAGTTCATTCACTCATTAAAAGGATTTATTTTAGGCAGACCAATTAAAACTTTGGAAGCTAATATTTTGCTGAGCAGCGCGCAGACCTCAGGAAGCACAATTTATAACAGGGCTTCCGCCCTTTTCCACCAAGAGCTGTCTGATGGCGCTGTGATCCCCAGCGCTCAGAGCATAGAACGTCGGTCCTTCGCGGGTGGGTGGCTCCTGGCCTCCATTGTTTCCTGGGGAACCCGCAAGTCTGAGAAGCCCAGCCCAGCCCGGGAGTGGCTCGCAGGATTTGTTTGCTTGCACAAACCCCACAGTTTAATATTTTTTAATAGGAAGCTGCTGTGTAGTTTGGATATTTAAACAGTTATTAACCGAATGACAATTAACAGATTGCATAGACAGATTTTCTTTTGAAAACCTCTGAAATTGAGTACAGTTTGCAAAACTATCACGGCCTAGTAATGACAATGAATTTTGATTTCCCGGAACTGATATTAGACTCCTTATTAAACTATGTGCATCTGCTTTTAATTTACTCCAAATAATTGGAAAATGCAATGAAGCTTTCCAATTAAAGCACGGCTTTATGCTGTTTAATAATACCCCCATAATATTATAGCTTATGAAGTGACAGGTGAGTTGGTGTATGAATAAAACATAAAGGCAGCAATAAGGGACAGAAAACCGGAGACAGTTGTGGGGATTTTAAATGCTGGATGTAATTTGCATATATTAATCTCTTCTTTTCAGCCTTATCAGGCGTTCTTCAGTATTTGAAGTTAAAATAGCGTTGACAGGCGGGAGTACGCTTAGTTTTTTCAAGGATTTATTACTTGTATAATTTCTGATCTTTAATAAGCAGATATGACTGATCCTCATAGTTCTATAGAAATCGGTTAATTGTTCCAGATGGCGTGTACTGATTATGCAAAATTACTTTTCACACCATTTTTTTTGTGATGGAGTTTGGAGTAAAATTAAATTTTTTATAGCCTTCTTATCATGCTGTTTTACAGTGGTTTTTCCACAGAAGTTGAATTTAATCTACTATATTACATTGACCAGCACAGTTATTCTAATGTAGCATTTTGTGATTTGACAAAGAATAATAGAACATATTGCTCATTGTTCATTACTGTATCCCTAATAAAAAGGAGCTCCTGTGTATAGAACATAGCTGTTATTTATGAAGAATGCCTAATTCATGCAGTTAAAAATGCAAAATTGTACTATGCAGTAGTTCCTTGTAGGGAGAGAGTATCTGAGAAAAGCAAATGGAAATAGGCTTGTTGCTACAGATTTTACATGCTAGAAGAGGGGTCTTCTTTTAATGACCAGAGAGTTTAAATTGTGCTACTTCTTCTTCTGTGAGTGGGGGAAAGAAAAAGCTAGATAATCTCATTGTATTGATATTAAGAGAGGTGTCACCGGTTGACTTGTCTTGATTTACATAATCCCAGAAGCCTTTCGTAACTGAATAGCGTTTATAAAAGGTGGTTATACTTTGGTATAAAGTATCAAAAAAAAATAAATAAATAAAGCCTAAAAAGCCTCAAAGATAATTAGTCTCTAACGTTTTCCAAAGCGTCAGTTTTTGCAAAGCATCTTGTGCTGGTGTCAAATCCAAGTCCAGGCTGTGCATTTTACCAGGTGACATTAATCTAAGCTTATCCTTGTCCAGGTTCTCGGATAACATTCTCTCTACAGTTCAGCTGGTAGCGGGAGACGACTCAGCAGGTGCATCCCAAAATGGGATTGTAGGCCTGTCACCGTGATGCAGGGAGAGATCCAGTTTCTTTCCTTTGGGAGAACTCCTCCCAAAAGCAGAGGGAAGGAGACAGGTTTTTCTGTTGCATGAGAAGAATCCTGTTTGGGTGTGTAGTATTTTAAATACAGTGCAGAAAGAAGTAACGCATTTCTGTGTATATAATCTAAACTTTGACTTGTTTTCAAGGGACCACTGTGTGTAAGAAACCTTATCGGGATTTTTATAGACTTGGGATGTACATTTCTGTTTCAGGTAGAGTCAAATCCCTTGTGCAGAGAGACTCACAGATCTTTCTGTGGCCCAGCTGCTCCATCCAGGTAGTTCATTGAGTTCTGTGCGTCATCACCCCTTGCCCATAGCCGTCTTCCCACAGGCCTTGAGAATGCTTCCTTGTTTGAACAGACTTGAGGTGGATTTGGATCTGTTTAAAAGGTTCAATTCCTTTAGCCCTGGGGGAATCACACGTCTTTTTTAAAAAATATATTTTTCTGCTAGCAACACTGATTGCTATTCACAATGCTCCATCCCCCCTTCCCCACCAATCCTCGAGTAGAAGCAGGACTTCATTGATGCCTCTCTGGCAGGTTCGAGGGGACCAGACAAACAGGTTGCAGACTTCAGAGGTCGTCTGTCCAGCTGTGTCTGCTGAGGGTGGGACTTGGGATGCAGGGCAGGGGTGCTCTCGGGGTGTGAGCTCTCCAGAGGGCCCAGGGGAACAGATTCAGTTAGATGCCCACGTTACCATTGCCAGTACAGTATTGTGTAGATTGTACTGTTTTCTAGTCTTCAAAATATTTTCAGTTAAGTTCTACTTTGTATCTAGTCTGGTCTTGAAAGAAGTTAAGTAGGAAGGTAAATATATTTGGCTGCCTGCAGTACGGAATGACTAATTAGACCAAATATAAAGAAATGTAATTCAGAGCCCAGAGCACTTTCAGTAACCTGTACTAACTGAATTCTGTATTCTCTTTACCTCCAGAGTACTTAAAAGACCTGAAACCTTTCACCTGCTCTCTTTTGTAAACTCAAGATATATTTTTGTGAAAATGAAAATTATATGAAAAAGAGCATGCATAAATCAGACATGATTAAAAATATTTGTTCTAATGCAGTAATAATGTGGTAGTAATGCTTTCATCAGTATAGCTTAAGGCTACATTAAGTGGACAGACTTTATATGGATTCTCTAATTTTAATCTTCAAAATGCTATCTAATGTCTCATTAAGACTTGCATATAATGTATCTTAAGTACAGTCATTAAATATAGTTTAGGGAGATTTATGTTCAGATATTGCTTAAAGATGTTTTAATAGGCCCATTTACTCTGATGATATTAATGAGCTCTTAATACAGACTAAGCTTCTAAAACTAGTTGTAAAGACTCCAGCCTGAACACAACAACTTGGGATTAAAGCCCGGTTTGCACGAGAGCCTGCAGGCTTGCCCCACTGACACGCAGGGTCAGGGCCACCCCTCTGCGGAGCCTTGAGCTTTGGAAAAAGAGTCTCCCTTGCCTTGGTCTGGCTGCTGACCCAGACGACTCCTTCCTTCTGCCAGCGCTGAGTACAGTCCCAAATCGTGCGCTGGACACGTGCTAATCTGGCCAAATCGCCCGTCTCCAAGGTCACCTGAGCGGCGTTGATGCCCTTGGCGGTATTGCTGGGGCACAGGAGGGTTAAAGGGGCTTTGCTGTGCTTCTCCCATAAGCATCTGCCAGGTAAGGTGTGCGCAGTCTGGCGACATCATGTGAACAGCTTCGACCTGCCATAAGCAACCTGTAAAAGGTCGCACGGGTGTGCTTTCATCACAGACATTCGTGGTGACTGAAATACATGTATTAAAGTGTCCTGCAAATTCAGAATTGGAAAGAAAAGCCCAGCCCACCAGGAGTCTCTGTGTCCGCTCTTGTGTATAGTCACCCCACCCCACCCCACCCGACCCCCTGCTACCAGGCCCCACTTTTAAACATGTTGAAAAAAATAAAACTCCATGTTGGTGTTTCCTTTTCTTTCAGAAAAATACTGAAAAGCATTTTTTGTTTGTTTGTTTCAATTATTTTAGAGGAGGGAAAAAAAAAAGAACCTATGAATTCAGAGACTTTTCTAATTACTAAATTGGTTTGTTATAAAAAGATAATAGCAAATTTCTTCTTTTCGTAATTGGACATCTCTTCCCTGTAGGCTGATGCGTGCACAGCCCGTGCATGCACAATAAGTTGTGCTTTTGAAAAGCCATAACTAGCTAATAACAGCTACAGTGTCATCAGAGAGTAATGGTGTGCTGATTAGCATAATTAATGACAAATGGTGGTGCGGAATTGGTGGATTGGTTTAGCGGATGATGAATGCGGGCGAGGCCTGGGCTGGGGCCTGCCAACTAGGCCTCGCTGGCTGTCAGCCCTTCTGTTCTCGCCGAGGCAGCCCTCATTAGTCACGATGGGAGGTGCCAGTTCGTATTCTGTTTGGAGCACAGAAAACTTAATAATCCAAGCGAATGTGGCTTCCCCTCTCTCCTGTGTATTTACTCACAAAACTCTCTCCTCGCTCGTTCCCACTGTGGGCTGACCCATGAGGACACAGCTCCTTCGAGAGGCTGCCGTGATCCTAGAAGGGGGAACAAAAGGTGGTGCTATAGAGACACATGCGTGTGGCCTGGTCCTCCCCTGACCACAGATGAATTACTCCCCTTCGGAGGACTTCTGCTTGTGACTCTGTTTATCTGGGTCTTTATAAGGGGAAAAGAAATGAACTCAGTAAGCTATACATTCCGTCCTGAAATAAGACTAGCACATTTATCTTTGGCTTGATTAATCAGACCTAATTTGCATTCTCAAATGAGACTGATAAAAATGGATTTACCTTTTAACCTTTAGAGGGGGGGAAAAGTATTTCTCTGCAAGATTTCCAGGGCTATCTTTCCTTAACTGATAAGAAGCAACTCCTTGATCAATAAAGATGAAAATCCTTAATTTGCATTAGTGAATGAGACTAATTATTATATAGTTAATTAGCATCTGGAAATGAGGATTATCTTAATTACAAAGCACAATTTCCCTAATAGCTACAAAACTGTAAGTTTGATCCGTGTGGAAATTGGTAACTATTATTATGTAATTAGTGATAACATTAATAGTACAGAGTATTTAGACATCATTTGCATATGCAAATGTAATTTACCTGAGCCAAACAAGTGGAGCATTAATGATTAAAGCATGATAGAGCTGAGTGAAAGTTCTAGATAGCTGAATAGTATCCATTATGCAGAGCATCTAAATAATTGTCGTAGAGTAGATAAGGACCTTTTATATTTAGATGGTCAGAATGGTTTTTGTTTTAAGAAGGATTAGGACCAGAAAGATTAAACACAAGGCTTCACTGCTTAGGGAAGTAGCTGGCCACATAGTCATCTCCTCAACTCTGCTTTCCCCATGCTTCCCAATGTGCCTTGAACCTTAGATGCTCTTTCCCTGTATATCTTAACATTTCTGGATATTGGCTTTGTCTTTCAGTTGATGCGTACTCCTAAAGCAGTTTTACACACACATGAGCGTGGTGAACTGTGAAGTTGATGGTGCGGCATACAGTTCTTAGGGGAGTCTTCAGAGGTCTCTGAATTTTATCTGTGTGGCCGCAGTCTCCCCGGTTCAGAGCTGCTGCTTTGTCTGCATCTCCTCTGGTGCCCAGCCTCTCCCTCTTTCAGGCTGTAGCAGTGTTTGCCAGAAGATGGGTGTGTGCCCGTGAGGGAGTGTGAGATGTGGGTGGCTGTTAAGATGTTTTTATTTCAACTCTAATAGCATATCAGCGGACAGTATTGTTGAGAATAAGATTAAAGCAGGCGCAGTCAACCAACAACCCCCCAAACCACCGTGGCTTCCCATACCACCATTCAGTATGCCACTCAAGTTCCAAGCTGGGGAGTGCAGGTCGATGGGGTTCCTACTTCATATGTCATCTCTTCCTGGGACCTGGGCTGAAGGAGCAGCTCCCATCTTCCGAGACATGCTGTTCTTGGAGCAGAGGGCAAGGGTAGAAGACCTGGAAGAGACACCCAGTGGCGCTGAAGCCTCTGCTCTGACATCAGAAGCCTTTGGACAAGGCATCCAGACCAGTCAGGTCCAGTTGCGGGGTGCCTGCTCTTCCCCAGGAAACCCTGACCTCCCACCTTTCACAGGGAAGTAGGATCATACGCCCAGGAATGGTGACTTTGTGGGGTTTAAAAAAAGTAGTTCAGAAAAAAAAATTTTTAATGAAATAACATTTAATTTTAAAAAATTTTAAGTGAGTTTTCAGATGTAAAGGAAAATATAAAGTCAGTAATTATACATGGAAGAAAACAAGCGAATCTGAGACACGGGATAGTTTCCTGACATGTGAGAAACGTTGGCCTGGAGTGTCTGTTGCTTATCTTCAGCTTAGCAGGAGCTTAAATTCTCCTGGGAAGGCTGGGGAGTCACTCAGGGATTTGCACAGCTGTTCCAGTGTGGTGGAAATAGCACTGCTCTCTGGGATTTAAGGCTCATTTTGACCGCTTCCAAACCTGAGAAAGCGGCTTCCTTTGCCTGGGTTTCACTTTTCCCAGCTGCAGAATGAGGCTTTGGGGCCAGGTGGTCCCTGTTGCTGCTCAGCCCTCCCACTACCCCTTTGGAGCACCTGTTGAGAGCCTGCTCCTCTCAGGGGCTAGAACAGAGGTGCTCCAGAAAGTTCTGCCTCAGGGCTGATGGGACTCAGCGGTTCCTGTAAGAACCTAAAAAACAGTTTGTTGCTAGCCAGAACAATTTATGATAGCTGTTCTGGTATCCATGTCTGATTTTTTTTTTTTTAATCAAAAACAGATACAAACTTTTCTGATTTATAAAAGTAGAAAAACGGGAAAATATATAAGCGCATACAGAAGAAGATAAAGATCATTCATAAGCCCATTATCCAGAGAAACAATTATTTTAAGGTATACACCATGTATTTGTTCTTGATTATTAGTTACTAAGTGTGTCTGACTCTTTGCTACCCCGTGGACTGTAGCCTGCCAGGCTCTGCTGTCCGTGGGATTTCCCAGGCAAGAATACTGGAGTGGGTTGCCATTTCTTTCTCCAGGGCCTCTTCCCAACCCAGGGATCAAACCCAAGTCTCCTGCCTTGGCAGGCAGATTCTTTACCACTGAGCCACCAGGGAAGCCCCTATACACCATATATATTTATATATAAAAGTATATTTCTACCTAATTGTCCATTATGGGGTATTTTGGTTAGATTTATTGAGGTATAATTTACATACAGTAAAATTCATCCTTAACTTTATCGTGTATTTCTTAAAATTATAATGTGTACAGTTACTGAATTTTGACAAATACCAAATCACATGATAAATGTCATGTATCTACCACCAGAAGTAAGCTAGGGAATTTCCGCATTACTGCCCGAGTTCTCTTGTTCCTGTTTCCGGTCGTGGCGTGCACCACCCGCCAGTCCCTGGCAGTCACCTATGTGCTTCACGTACAATCATGGAATCGTACAGTACTGTGGTTTCGTGTGTCACCTGGTGTAATGTTTTTGAGATTCGTCCACGTTGTTGAATGTATCAGCAGCTCCTCTTTATTCCTGAGAATGTCCACTCCTTTTGACTCGTCATCTCCAGAGTCTTCCTCGGGGCTCGTTGAACAGATGCACAACTTCCCTCCTGAATCCAATGCACGTTTTCCGACCAGTCCTCAGTGGCTGGGTACTTCCGTCATCTTCGCTTCTCAGAGTAGTACTTTGGTGAGCGTTCCTTTAGACAAATCTTTGTTCCTTAGGGCACGTATGCATTTTTAAACATTTCGATGTGTAATGGCAGATTGCCCACCAAAACGGTGGAATCCCTCTACAAGTCCATGTCAGACAAAGAGGCTTTCTTGCCCTGAAACCTTACTAACTGGCTGCTGTCTCCCAAACTCCTTATCAGTCTGAAAGTTGGGATAGTGAGGGGCGGTTCCCTCCAGCCCTTTCCTGGGCCAGCCATCCCTCTTTTCTGTTGAAGTCCAGTTTTTGCTTATTAAGCTGCAGCATCTCCTTAAGGAACAAAGTCTTTTTTTGACTCTCACCTTACTACTGCCTTTTTTCAGTTTGTGATTTAACCTTTAATTCTCCTTTTCCTTTTTTTGTTGTGCTTTTGCCATCACATTTTTGAAACGCCTTTTCCATCTTATCATATATTCTGGTACCTTCCTTTTTTTTAACATTTAAATCTAAATTTCTTCTAGAAATTGTTCTGATATATGGTATAAGGATCTAATTATGTTGTCCTAAAATTATTTGCCTTTGTCCCAGCTCTACTACCCTGAGTCAGGAAGATCCCCTGGAGAAGGGAATGGCTACCCACTCCAGTATACTTGCCTGGAGAATCTCAAGGACAGAGGAGCCTGGCAGGTACAGCGCATAGGTTCACAAAGATTTGGACATAACTGAGTGACTAACATTTAACAGCACTACTTATTAAATCTTTTTTTTACCAACTCATTTGAAAACAATCTTACATTAACTTCCTATTATCTACTATGATAGATTTTGTGGCTTATATCCTGTTTCATTGGCCTGGATGCATATTCTAATGAGTAGATCACACCACTAAGTATTATTCATGTGTATGTTTTGATATCTTATCTTATTATTCTTTGTAGTTGATTTTAAGAATGTTTCTGGTAATTCTAGCTCAATTTTTTATCCAGTTGAAATTTGGAATCACTTTACAGTCCAATGAAAATACTTTCAAGGTTTTAATTAAGAAAATATAAAAATTACAACTTAATGTTGGGAGAATGATCATCTTTAAAGTACTTGATCGTTCCTTCTAGAAATGTAACATGAGTCTCCATCCATTCAAATGTTCCTTTATATCACACAGTAAAGTATTATAGTTTTTTTTCCCTGATGATCTAATTCCTAGGTTTTATATTTGTTGTTATTATTGCTTTGCCCATGATGTTTTAACTGAGGATTGCTTATATGTATTTTAAAAACTACTGTTGGTTACCTTTTTTAGATTTTTTTTTCCTTTTTAAAATGTATTTATTTATTTTGGCTGTGCTGGTCTCCGTTGCTGCTAGTGGGCTTTCTTGAGTTGCAATGTGCAGGGGCTGCTCTCTGTTGTGGTTTACGGGCTCTAGAGCGTGGGCTCCGTCATCATAGCGCACAGGTTTAGTGCTTTTTGGCATGTGGGACCTGCCCAAATCAGGGATCGAACCCGAGCCCGGGTCCCCGGCATGGGCACGCAGATTCCTAACCACAGGACCATCAGGGAAGTCCCTACTATTGGCTTTTGAATATTCATCTTGTGACTGGCCCCCTCTCTGTTTGCTTGTTATTTCCAGTAGTTTCCAATCCATCACCTGGGTTTTCTCGGTAGACAGCACTGCCATCTGCAGATATGATTTTGTCTCTTTGATAACATTGAGACCACATTTCTTTTTCTTGCTTTGTATTATTGGCCAGAACATCAAGAACAGCAAATGATAATGGCAGTAGCTTGCATTCTTATTTGGTTCCAGCCTCAGAGAAGATGTTTCTAGTGTCCTGCAGTCAAGGCTAAGGTAGGCTAGTAATTTAGGAGAGAGAGTTTGATTATGCTAAGGGAATACTTCTTCCCTTTCTATATTCCTGGGTTGTTTTTTTTTTTTTAATTCAGACCCTAATTTCAATTTCTTATGAAAATAACTTCAGAAACTATCAATGTATTATTATATTCATTCTCACTTAATTTATTGATATGAATCATTTTGATTATCATTTAGAAAATTATCACCGTATTTATTTCATACTAAATCTTATTTTAGTATGGTGCATTATTTATGGTACTAGATTTGAGCTGCTGTTATTTAAGTTAGAATTTTGGTATATTTTGTATATGTGAAGTTGGATTTAATGCTTATTAAGATATTGCTTTTGTGTGACCTAAAAATTGTTTTTTTTCAAATATAAGTATATTTTAATTTCTTTTCTTGGGGGGAAAGAAAATGAAAAAAAAAAAAATCCCTGTAAAAACTAAATGGACTTGGAAGCATTTGGGGGAGCTAAGGGTGCTTTGGGGAAAAGGACACAATTTCAGTTTCTTTCACAAATGATAGATTTTTTTTTAATTTTATCATTTACATTTTCTTTGGGAAAAATCAGTGCTTTTCACATAAGTGTTAAAGTTTAGTAGTACAAAATTGTGCTTAAGAGTTTATTTTGATTTTAAAAGTAGTATACCCGTGGTCATATATATCACTATTGGGCTTTTTTTTTTTTTTTCTTTTCCTTTTTTCTTAGTTATCCTTACTAAGGGCTTGTTTTATTTATCTTTCAAGCAGCCAGTTTTTTATTTTTTTTATAAAGGCATTAGGCTTTTGCGTTACCTTTCATTGTTTACTTTTATTTTTATTAGTTCCTTTTACTACTTTCTTTTGGCTCATTCTGGGATTTTTGTAGCTTCTTGGGTTGGACCATCACCTTATTTGTTTTCAATTCTTAATGATTTTCAGTGAAAAGTGTTCAAAGCTATATAAATATTCTTGTGTGTTACTTTGATGGCAGTCTCATATGTAGTACTCATATTTATAAATACATAATAATTTTAGTTTCATTGCCTCTTTGACTCAAGTGGTTAGAAAACTTTTTTTTCTGAGTGATTGGATTTTGTTGAATTAGTTTCTAATTTTATCGCATGGTGTTCAGAGAATGTGACCTCTGTAATTTTTTTCATGTAATTGGATCTTTCTCTGTCTTCTAGCACATGATCAGTTTTAGTAAATGTTCTGTTGACACTTGAGCTGTGTTTTCTTTCTGTGAGGCACAGTATCTCACACACACTCTACCATTCTTTGATCAACTAGGAGGAATGGGTCCATATCCATGTGCACATATACATTTGTTCATCATATTTGACCCAAGATGGTAACCCTCATTGTTTTTTATATTTCTTCTTGTGTCATTATCATTTTAATCATTGGTTTTGTTTGTTTCAACGTAATGTTATTCGGGCCACGAAGGTTTACGATTGTGTGTTTTGTTGTTGTTCAGTCACTAAGTCGCGTCCAACTCTCTGCGACCCCATGGACTGCAGCACGCCAGGCTTCCCTGTCCTTCACCATCACTCAGAGTTTGCTCAAACTCTTGTCCATTGAACCAGTGATGCCATCCAACCATCTCATCCTATCTCACCCCCTTCTCCTCTTGCCCTCAGTCTTTCCCAGCATCAAGGTCTTTTCCAGTGAGTACACTCTCTACATCAGGTGGCTAAAGTATTGGAGCTTCAGCTTCAGCATCAGTCCTTCCAATGAATATTCAGGGTTGATTTCCTTTAGAATTGACTGGTTGTATCTCCTGGCAATCCAAGGGATTCTCAAGAGTCTTCTCCAGCACCACAGTTTGAAACCATCAATTCTTTGGCACTTAGCCTTCTTTATGGTCCAACTCTCACATCTGCACATGACTATTGGAAAAATCATAGCTTTAACTATACAGACCTTTGTTGGCAGAGATGCCTCTGCTTTTTAATATGCTAAGTTTGTCATAACTTTTCTTCCAAGGAGCAAGTGTCTTTTAATTTCATGGCTACAGTCATGATCTGCAGTGATTTTGGAGCCCAAGAAAATGAAATCTGTCACTGTGTCCATTGTTTCCCCACCTATTTTCCATGAAGTGATGGGACCAGATTCCATGATCTTTGTCTTTTGAATGTTCAGTTTTAAGCCAGCTTTTTCACTCCCCCCTTTCACCTTCATCAGAGGCTTTTTAGTTCCTCTTCACTTTCTGCCCTTAATGTTGTATCATCTGCATATCTGAGGTTGTTGGTATTTCTGCTGGCACTCTTGATTCCAGCTTGTGCTTCATCCAGCCCCGCATTTCATATGATGTGTGTTTTACCTTTCATCAAAATAAAATTCCACCTTTTTGTTCCATTTGTGTTTGGGGCCTCAAGTTCTATAATATTCTTGTCCCATGTTGGCTCTCAAGTGATTTGCAGGGGCCCTGTAGCTGTGGGTCACCCCTCCCTGTGCTCTGGCTGAGTGAGGCTTCTCAGGGTGCTGCCCACATGGGCCTTGCTTGGGGCTTCCTCCTGCCCCAGAGAGCCTTCCTGTCCCCTCCACATCTTCACCAGCCCCATCCTGCACTCCAGCCCCAGTTGTTCCCAGAGACCATTCATCCTTGGTGATCCCTGCTGCCCTCTGGTTCCTTCTGCAAGTGCATCCAGCCCGCCTTTGTACCTGTATGTGAGCACAGTCTCTCAACTGCCCTTCACATGCACGCCAGCTGCCCTGCCTAGGCTTGGCCCACTCCCTGAGGACAGGAGCTCTGTTCTGTGAGTCTCCCAACCCTGGCACGTGGTACCCAGTCCATCCCTGCTCAGTCTGTCTTTGCCACATAGTTCCCTTGTTACCACAGGGGCTGATTGCTGCTACTGGACTGTTTTGTTCTTAGAGTGCATCATGAAACACCAGCTATTTCACCTTTCAGAAATTACACCAAGGCCCTTGCTCTGAAACTTTAATCACTGGCAGTGCTGCACATAAGCCATGCACATTCCATTCCAATACTCCAGTGACACACGCACAAGAACACTAGGCAGGGGGGATAGGGGGGAGCAGTGGCTTTGGAAACCCCCGCCGTCCAGTATCTTGCAGCCGCTCTCACTTGGACTCACAAGGCTCCCTGCACCGATGTCAGACTCAGGCCATGAGTATTCACAAGGCCATATGCTCATTCAACAAGCAGTTACTCAGAAACTCCTGGCCGGGGTAGGGGGCGGGCGGTGACATTCAGCGTGGGGGCCAGGCATGGTTGATGACATGTACAGTGCCTGGCAGAGCCTGGGGCCAGTGGGTGGGTGCTCAGAGTGTGGCCACCCACACAGACATTGCTGTAACCCGGTTCCAGAAATGTTCAGATCAGACTGTGGGTGCATTAGCTTGTGGGGATGTCACTGAAGAAGGCCCATAGCGCCACATCCACAGAGTGAGCCTGGTGGGCAGGAACAGCCCCAGAGAGCACAGTCCTGCTCCCTCAGTTCATGAGGCTGACAGACTTAAGCCATGAGTATTCACGAGGCCGTGTGCTCATTCAACAAGCAGTTACTCAGAAACCCCTGGCTGGGGCGGGGGTTGGGGGGGCGCATCCAGCCTGGGGGCCGGGTGTGGTTGATGAGAGCATGGCCTCCCTGGCTTCCTGTCACTAGCGTGGTTTCAGATGAGAGTAGATGTGCCCAGGTGCCTCCTCGCTAAGGCTTATCTCCACAGGAAGGCAGAGACTCACCCTTCATGGCTAAGAGTAAGGACGGCCTATAATTGGGGCAGATTTAGGCACTTGCTACCTTTCCTGCCCAGAGACCCCAGAAATTCCTGAACCTGGAAGGGCTGACCTAGGCCCAGGAAACCCTGAGCCCTGTGGGCAGCTGTACCCAGGCTGAGATGACTGCTGTATCATCATTCATACTGAGAAGGGTCTGTCTTGTTCTCCCCAGACCAGCCTTCCCACAGAGGAGCGTGTGGCATGCTTCTGCTTGGTTTTAGGAAAAAAAATGTGCACTGAGTGGAATTGCTTTCACCACAGGGATTTATTAAACTGTTTTTCCCATTTTATACATGAGGAACAGAGGTTCAGAGAGGTTAGCCGGTTTTCCCCAAGGTCACACAGTAAACCATGACCACGCACCTGGGTGTGTCCATGGCGCCTTCCACAGAATTCTGTCATGGCTTTTGACCATCTCCTCTTGGTTTCAAGTTTCTTTTTTGTTTCCTGGACTGGATGCTCCATGGGGAAGTGCTTGGCCTCGTCAGTCTTTGTACCCTCAGTGTCCTGATGTGTACAGCGATTGAGTTGACCGTGAAGGCTCTGTGGTCAAGTTAATATCCCCCCACTCGAGCGCCACAGCACAGCAGGGGCAGAGCGGCACGGGCAGGGCGGTCACCAGGTGACGAGCACTGCGGTAACCCGCCTCGTGCAGCGCCAGGACCCCAACCCTCCCTGGGAAGGAAGGCCTGGCTTCCAGGGAGCGGCTGGGGAAATTCCATCTCCTCTCATTAGGCAGCGTAACTGATGGCCTGCTGAGCTTGCAGTTCTGTCCAGGGACTGGTGGGCCCTCCCGTGGGCTCCCAGAGCAGCCTGGGAAGCCGGCCCCGTCGGGGTAGCACAGATGGCAAGCCCAAACGACAAAGTAAACTCCAATATGTCTTAGAGACATTGTCAGCCTGCAGTTTATTTGTCATGTCACAGCGGCCTCGTGGAGCAGGGACCCCACCCCCCCACCCCATCCAGCTCCCTTCCTGTGTGGGGATTATTTACAGGAAACTGATTTTTGGTAGGGTTGCGGGGAAAGCATGGAGACAGAGCGTTTCCACAACAGACATTGGTCGTTTTCCTTCATGTTTAGAGGCGACTAATAACAACAAGAGCCAATACCTGGCATTGATGAAGTGCTGGCCCCTGTTCTGGGCGCTTTACCCAAACCGTTTCTCTACTCATAATAGCCCTAAGGGGCACGCTGCTGCTGCTGCTGCTAAGTCACTTCAGTTGTGTCCGACTGTGCGACCCCAGAGACGGCAGCCCACCAGGCTCCCCCGTCCCTGGGATTCTCCAGGCAAGAACACTGGAGTGGGTTGCCATTTCCTTCTCCAATGCATAAAAGTGAAGTCGTGTCTGACTCCTAGCGACCCCATGGACTGCAGCCTACCAGGCTCCTCCGTCCATGGTATTTTCCTGGCAAGAGTACTATTGGAGTCCAGTTCCTTTCAATTTATTACAGGAGAATTAATGCTATTGTTCCTAATTCTTTTACCAAATCTAGAAGAAACAAACTTCGGTGCTCAAGCAGATAAACAGCCCACCCAGGCAAAAGACTATTTTAAAAAGAGCCGGCCAGGTCTATAAAGATACAGGATATCCTCCTGAAATCTCTGTGCAATTCAAAGCTCTGACGCTTGTAGAAGTATAAATGCTACAAACTTACAAAACATCACCTGAGAGTCTACTTGAATTTCCTCCAAACTCATCAAGTTCTGTAAATTTTAAACATTAAGCTCAATTTCAATTTTCTGTCTCAGCCCATTGTTTGCCATCTTCAAGAGGGACTGAAACAAAAAATCAAAACCAAAAGCTCAACATCCAAGACCCACAAAATTAAATGAGTTTAGAAGAAACCCAAGCAAACTCTCAAGTGATGCCTTGTGTCTGTAGCATTTGTACTTCTGCGGCAGTGTCCTGGAGTGGGGCATAGGTATCCTTAATCCCAGCTTACAGATGCAGAAATGTAAGCTCAGAGGTTAGTTAACTTACCCACAGTCACACAGCTCTGGCAGGGTGGGTCCACAGCTACTCTTAACCTCCACACTCTAGCGTCCAGCATGTGGTGGAGGGTAAGAGGTCCCTGGCCCCTTACTGAGGGCTGGGACTGCTGGTCACTGCTGCGGGATCCTGTGGGTGCCGACCAGCTGCTCTCCTCAGCCTGAGACCAGAGACAGTAAGGCAGGGTGTCTGGGCCATCAGGTCCTCCTACCCCAGTGACAAGGCCCCGGGGTGACAAGCCGTGGCAGGGCCGGGCGGAGATGTCTGCTCCAGCCCAGGTAGTGACCCGGCTCCTCAGTGGTGACATCTTTGCATCACTGGAAGGGCAGGGGTCAGAGGAGGAGCAGGGGGCCTGGGGCCCAAGCCTCCCCCAGGTCCGCCCTTCACCCCAAACCATGATCAGGAGGCAGGCCATCTGGGCCTCAGTTTCCTCAGCTGTAGAAACAGAAATGGAGGCACGAAAAGCCTTCTCAGAGAAGACAGTGGTGCTTCGAGATAAATGCCTGGCTCACAGCAGGAGCAGAAAGTGGGTGCAGTGAGGAGGGGACACCGGTGGCCCTGCTGGGGGACAACCCTGAGGGGTGGCTGTACCCACAGGCCCCGCAGTGCTCTGAGGAGGAGCCCTGGGTGCCAGGCCGTGGCAGGACTCTCAGAGGGGGGTTCAGTCAAGCCACATCCCCAACAGGAGTTCACACATTCTGGGGGAGCAGGGAAAAGAGTGAGAGGGGACCAGTGTAGCTCCAGGTCTGACTGCCCTCGTCCCTGCCTTACAGAGGCAGAAAGAGAAAACCCTCAGGGCCAGGCTGGGTACCCAGAATGCGTGTCCTTCAAAAGGATTTATTTATCTTTCCAATTGAGCTTTAAAGATGCCCCGGAACTCACAGCCTCTGGTCACAGGTGAGCCGTGAAAAGCCAGGTAGAATGTAAAGAGCCGATTCGGTGAACTGTGATGAGTCGAGAGCTGTGTGCCCAGTCTCTGTGTAAATTTCAGGCCGGTTGGCTGACAAGGACCACCTGGAATGTCCCAGGCTCGGCGGCGATGAGTCACATGCTTTACCCTCTTTACTGCGCAGGTGATGCTTGTAGGAAAAGCCCGTTCCCAGCAGCCCGAGTGCACACAGAAGCAGGGGCAGCTGGTGAAAGCCTTCTTCAGGCATTCAAAACGAGGTGCCTTTTCTCCCCTCTGGAAGATGGAGGAAGGAGAGAGGTTGCCGAGTACCCTGGCGGGTCTTCACACTGCGTGTGCCCTTACAGTGTACAAGATATGCACTAGCACGTCCGTGTGGCTGCACACACACGCAGGTGCGCACCAACACACACCCAGGGCTCTCGGGTAGTTTGCTTTGTGCCTGCTGTTGGGTGTCGGCCTTTCAGCCAGTGGTTTATCAAGCCCAGAAGGGCTGCTCCGCAGCGGTCATTCTGCTTGATTCTGGGCCGCAAACGGCGGAGAAGGCAGCCCAGGCGGCGGCTCTCCTCCGGGGACACGTGTGCCCGGTCCCGGCTCCTGCCCGTGTCGTCAGCATCACCCGTCCTGCCACGATCCAGACCTGGGCTGAGGGTTCTCCAGGCCCCAAGAGGGCAAAGTGAGAGAGAGAAAACCAATGTCTTTTGTGCCATCAGGGAAACTCTAAGCCAGAAGGCGACACGGTGAAACCAGGGGTCAGAGGCAGACATGCAGGCCTGTAGCTATGATCTGGTGCCACCCGCCGCCCGTTAGCGCCTTGCCTCAGTCCCTCAGCAATTTGAAACCATCTCTCTGTACCAGGGCCTTGCCCTTCTGCTTTTACTTTCAGACTTCAAAGATCCCTTTTGAAATAGTTTTTCCAGTGAAATTCCAGAGGTTTTACACATGTGTGAAAGGAGGAGTTTGGCTGTTAAAACACGTTTGCTCTGCCCTCGGTCCTCTTAACTACAAAGGTTCCGAGACCGCCCCCACTTTGTTCCCTTAAATGTTAAACCAGCTACCTCGCTGCCGCCACGTGGGGCTTCGCCCCAGCCTCTTCCTGGTGTCCCCAGACTGGTTTCTGTTCAGCTAGAGCCTCACGGGGCAAAATTGATCATTTTCTTTTCTTTTTTTTTTTTATTACTGGAAGAATTATTTTGTGTTTGGGCGCTGTTCACAGCTCACTGCCATGAACCCCGGTCTGTGTAACTGAGACAGCTCTGGGGTCCAGTGCTGGGCAGAACGGGTGGTGGCCCTGGCTGCAGCTCACAGCACTTCCCATCTGAGAGTGGGAGTAAGTTTTCGGTGGGTGGAGTGTGGGCATGGTTGATTTTAACCCTTGCATGTCTTTAGCCCCACAGAGACCCAGCTAAATAATTGGGGTGAGGGTGGATTTCTGTGTCCCTGACGCCCTCACCTTGGGTTTTTGGTGTCATGGGTGATTCCAGAACAGTAAACTTTGATAGGCCCATCTTAAACATCTCTTCCGAATACAGTAATCAGACCACACATGTTTTCAGGGAATGACTCCCTGAAAGATATTCCCCAGATTTGAAAACAGCTCTTTAGCCCATAATTTCTCCCACAAAAGCCTGGCAACGTAAAAGTGAAACGTTTTGTTGAGCCTGTAGAAGCAACGATTCTAAAAATAAAAGTTGACATCATTTATAAAGTTTTTTAAATAAATTTTGTCATTTAAATAAATTCCTCCGTATATTACATCACTGTTCGTAATAATTTTAACTGTGGGTTTTATTTATGTAAAAAAGAATTGGGCCAAGACCCAGGCTTTTGCTGATCAGGCTATTGGTGTACTTGGCCCGGGTTCCCGTTTCGCCCCTTCCCACGCCCCTAGATCAGGATGTTCAAAGCAATAGTGTGAATCCAAAGACAGCCGCAGAGGGACTTCTGTGGCAGTCCAGTGGATAGGACTCTGTGCTTTTGCTGCGGGGGCCAGAGTTCTGTCCCTGGCTGGGAAACTAAGATCCGGCAAGCCACACAGTGCAGCCAGAGAAATAAAGACGGCTACGGAGCCCCAGGAGCTGCTGTCGTGAAGCCTCCTCAAACTAGGAAGCTTCCTCTGCTCCAGGATATTAGGTCAGGGATGGTATTTTCTTACAACAGAGTCCAGTTTCGTCTGCACCGACTCCTCGGCCCTCAAGCCTGGTAATGAGGCTTCACCAACAGCCACGTCTGCCCGGAGCCCCCTCTCTAACACCCGCTTGTAAAACGCAGAAGAGACAGAAAGGCCTCTGAAAATTCTCAAGCTGCCTTTAGTCTTGGAGGTGTTCCCGGGTCCCTGCTTTCTCCGGAACCACCTCGAGAATCTGTACTTTCTGTGAACGTCCTCACACTGCAGGGCAGTTAGGTCTTCGCTGTTGCCCAGGGTCGCCCTCCGTCCCTTGGCGAGCTGTCCTCATGTGCTCAGTGCCCCGCCGCGCCCCAGGCCAGCGGTGCCCCTGCCCCACCTCCCATCCCGCTCTGTGATTGACCCCATGCTCCGCCTCTCACCCCAGCGACGCCCCCTTCACCGTCTTAGCCCTTTTTGGCTCCCCTTTCCCTTCCAGCACCAGCGGTTGGCTCTTGGTTGGGGTCAATTTTTTAACATAAAGAAAGTTACTGCTTTTGCAGGAGAGAAACTTGGAGTAGCCCAGTTGGGCTGCGATTCAGGTGCGGAGTATCTGATGGGCTTCCTTGGTGACCAGAGGCCCCTACTCATGAAATCCCAGTGGTGCCGCAGCAAAATGAGCAGTTGCTTCACATCACGGCCTGCAGGGTTTCCGCGGATAGCAGACACCATGAGTCCGAGCCTTGAGTACCAAGTACCGAAGGGGAGGCTGTTTCAGGGGCAAGGACAGCTCCTTCTCCACTTCCGGTCACACCGCAGATGACCTCGGAAACAGGGTGGTGTTGCCTCTTGCCTCAGAGGGAAGAGGTGTGCTGGAGGGGCGCCCCTCGCCCCTGGCCACCTGGGCCTTTACAGGCAGAACCGGTAACACCACCTGGTGTTTTCACAACCCTCTGTGTAAATGAAGTCACAGCTTGGTGCTGGTCCAACAGCCTGGACGAGCATCAAGCTGTGAGCCCCAACCGGCGGACGCCGGTTCGCTCTCCACCAAAACCTAAACGATAAAAACAAGCAAAAGAGGTGTGCTTTCAAAGTGCATCTGTCAGAAGATGATTTGGAAACTCTTTCACAATAAGAACTGAAGTCTGAAAGTGAAAGGCGCTCAGTCGTGTCCAACTCTCTGCGACCCGCATGGAGTGTATAGCTGTTCTGGCCACGGAATTCTTCAGGCCAGAATACTGGAGTGGGTAGCCTTTTCCCTTCTCCAGGGGATCTTCCCAACCCAGGGATAAAACCCAGGTCTCCCACCTTGCAGGCGGATTCTTTACCAGCTGAGCCACCAGGGAAGCCACCCTCCTCACCCCTCCCCAAGCAGACTGTTAATGATTTGTGTCCTTGGAGTCCCCAGGGCCCTGAATTTTCTCTCACTGAAAGGCAGCCTTTGATTTTGGATTCGGAGTCTCTTCCAGGCCTCTGCTCAAATGGTTCTTCCACTGAACCAATAAATGATTACACAGCAGTCAGGAGACCCGTATCCAACACTCGACTTTGTTATTAGCCTGCTGGTCACACTGAGCAAGCCAGTAACCCTCTCTGAGCCCAGTGTCATCCTGGTGAAACTGGGCCAGGGTCAGCCTCATGGGCACAGGGTGGAGACTAAAGGAAATCCTGGGTATGGGGCCCAGAGGCCAGTTACGAGGCCCTGCGGGCGTCCACCTGGAGCTGCTCAGACTCCAGTGAGTGCTCCCTGGCCTGGCCTATCTGTCCCTCCCCACTGGCCTAGAGCTGTGCCCACCTGCAGGGTTTCTGTTCCCCTGTGGGGTCTGTTTTTTGTTTTTTTTTTTTAAGTTCATGTAATATTACCCCTTCCCTGGGACTTGAAAGAAATGTTTTCTTAAGAACAGGCCCCTGGTTTCCTACTGACCTGCTTTTCTTTGTTTTCTTTTTTTTTTTTTTTTTTTCACTTTTATTTAGTTATTTATTTTGGGCTGTGGTGGGTCTTCATTGCTACACAGGTGTTTTCTCTAGTTGGGGAGAGCAGGAGCTCCTCTCTAGTTGCCGTGTGCGGGCTTCTCGTTGCATTGGCTTCTCTTGTCGAGGAGCACTGGCTCTAGGGCATGAGAGCCGCAGTACTTGTGGCCCGTGGGCTCAGTCGTCGCAGCTCCCGGGCTCTAGAGCACAGGCTTAATCTTTGCGGCTCACGGGCTTAGTTGCTCCGCAGCGTGGGGGGTCTTCCTGGACCAGCGATGGAAGCCATGCCGCCCGCACTGGCAGGCGGATTCCTTTACCACTTAGTCACCGGGGAAGCCCTGACCTGCGTTTCCTGAGGATTACCTGCTCCTGGCCTGCAGTTTTTCCTCCTCCGTTATTACCTCCACAGCCCTGAAGTCCTCCCAGTGGAGACATCACTTAGGTGTATCTTTTTGAGCCCTTTGTTCCTACTGAAGTGTGGGCTTTCACACTTTGTCCTGACAAAAAGATTCCTTTAAAAACTCCAGGGCAGATTTTCAAGCTTCTGGAAGTCCTCACTCAAGAGAAGCCCAGAGGGGTTTAAGGAGGAAGCTTGAGTCTCACGTGAGCAAGTGAGAGCTGAGTTCCTTGACTTCAGAGTGTGCCGAATTCACTTTGAGTGAGGTAGACAGAGAAAAGCCTTCGGTCTGGAATCCAGAAAGACAGCCACAAGTGACGTGAATCTCTTTTTCCTGATATTGGAGGTAAAAGCCGTAGAAACCCTGAGTACTCAGAAATCTGAGTACAGAGAGATACAGAGAGAAACCAAGGACTGTCCTGAGTTCTTTCTCGCTTGTGAGTTTTAGAGGCTTAGTCCACAGAGGGTCTGAACCAAAGAGACTCCCAGAGTTAGATTACAGCATAACAAATAATCTCCCTTATGGATCACAGCCTTGTCGTGGCAAAGGGACCTGGGTAACCCAGTGAAGCTATGAGCCATCCAAAAGGAAATCAACCCTGAATATTCATTGGAAGGACTGATGCTGAAGCTCCATGCAAACAGCTGACTCACTAGAAAAGACCCTGATGCTGGGAAAGACTGAAGGCAAAAGAAGAACAGGGTGACAGAGAATGAGATGGTTACATACAATCACTGACTCAATGGACATGAGTTTGAGCAGACTCTAGGAGATGGTGAAAGACAGAGAAGCCTGGCGTGTGGCAGTCCATGGGGTGGCAAAGAGTGGGACACAACTGAACTACTGAACACCACCATACTGAATAATCCATTAGTGAACAGAGTCTCTGATTATACTTTGGCACTGGTGTTACTTGACACCAAATTTTACAGGAGTGTCAAGAGGCCAGTCTTCTGAGCTAAATGTGGGTGACGGTGCTGCCTTCCCCTTTCGACTGGAAGCAGGGCTCTCTTGCTTCTCGCAGACATAGGACAGAGTGATCCCATCTGCCTCACAGGGTTGTGACAGCTTTCTCCAAGTGACCGCTGTGGCCAGTGCTGACCACCCCCCGCCCCCTGACACCGTTAGTCCTTATGGATAACGGAGAGCCTTGCTCATGCAGAAAAGCTTCACGGAGCTACACCCATGAAACCCTCAGCAAAGCACTCTCTGGATCCAAGCCCAGAGAGGAGTTGCTCCTGTTGCCATTGTCTCTAGGTTCCTGAGCTGGTCTCTGGAGGTTTGGGGCTAGGAAGCTGCAGTTTTAATGAGCACCCCAGGCCATTCTGACATACCTGGAAGTCTGAGAACCTGCTGTTGGAGAGTCTGGGGCCAGCTCTGAAGACACAGTCTTTAAAGCCCTCCCACCCTGCCTCCCCCCCCCCCCCACCAGTCTGGACCAGTACGTTGCCCATGAGGGTGCCCCTTGTCTTCTCGTGGGATGTCGTTTGCTCTTTAGAGAGAGGGCGTGCGTGGCCAAGAGCATGAGCTGGTGCCCTGGGTGAGCAGCAGTGTCCCTGGCGGTCGGGATCATCTGCCTGGACTCTCCATTAGGGCTCCTATGAAAACCACTTGTGTTTCCTGCCTGGGGCGTCTGCGATCTCTTGGAGCTCAGTCAGCTGCTCTGGAGGTTGCCTGCCTGCGTCCCCAAGGACCCCCTGGCACTCCCCCACATAAATCTGTGGTACCCCTCGCAGCCTCTAAACCTGGGCAAGTTCCATCAAGCCATGTTTGCTTGTGTGACTCCGCTCCAAAACTGCCCTGAGAGGGCAAAAAGAAGCCCTGCTCGCCACGTGGGACCAGCGCTTACTGCAAAACAAGGCAGGATGTGGGAGGAGGTGCCCTGGGGTCTTAGGCAACCTGGACCTGCGCTCTGGCTCTGTGGCCACCTTGCTGTGAAAATCATGAGACCCTGACCCACGTATCTTCACCTGAAAAAGTAGGCCTTTCCACAGACAGGCCACCAGCCTGCTGGCTTGGACCTTTCCTGTGTGTCCTTTGACTTTATCCTCAGAGTCCTAACACCCGTTTCAGCTCCCACCAGCCGTGTTTTCAGCTGTTCCGCTAGGTGCCCTGGACAGTCCGCTTTTGCTACACTTCCTGTGATTTAATAATAATAACACATAACCTCATGGGATTGTCATGAGAAATCAGTCGACACACGGGAAGCACCCAGACCAGGGCCTGGCACAGGGCAGTTCAATTGAGATTGAACCGCCACCACCACCCTCTTTGGATTTAAAGGACTTTGGACTCAAGGTGCATAAGGACAGTGGAATTTAAAAGAATGAAGGAAAGAGCAGGGTCCTGTGGCTCTAGGCGACCCCCAGGTAGGAGTGAGAGATAGGGAGTGGTAGAGCCTTTCCCCAGGATTGGGAAAATGAAACAGGAAGCTCTCTCTAGGCAAGAGGGAAGCAGATCCACCCTTGCTTGCTTCTCTCTCGGAGGAGGGCAGGACAGTGCCTGTGGCCTCCACCGTGGTCCCCTCGTGGGCTCAGCCGCCTGTAGCGAGCGATTCCCGTCCCCAGGCAGCACTGCAGCTCTTCGGGGATTGCTGTCTCTTATCTGTGAATCACACTGCTGGGGAGTAGTTTGCATAGATTCCCAAGTTTGTAATTAAAGCAACTGAGAAACAGTTTTCACTATATATTTAAAAAAAGAAAAAAAAAAAAAAAGCATAGCTGAACAGGAAATGTCTTTTAAGCAGATGTTGTGCTGTGAGCCCTGTAGAAATATTATCTTCTCATCAGCCCAGCACAGTTATCTCAAGGCTCAAAAGAAACTAAGGGAGCATCTTTTCTCCTAACCTAGCATTTCTTTAGCGCCTGATATCATTTCACATTTAAAGGTGACAGCAATATCTTTAACATTTTTCTATTGGATTAATAACATTTAATGTTCAAAGCAATAAAGCGAAATGCTTTTGTGAGGGTTCCTTATATCACTAGCAGAAAATTCAAATTTAAAAACAAAAGACCACACACTGAAAGTACAACAGACGTCGAGAGCCATAAACTCAGAAGGGAGCCCTGGCGTGGAGGTGGTTTTGCGGAGTCGGTGGGTGTGGGCGTGCAAGGCCTGCCCCGCCTGGTGCCTGGAGGGACTCGTGCACTTGGCAGGGAGTGCTCGGCGCCCTCACCCACTCCCCCAGCCATTCATCTCCCCCCGCCCCGGCAGCAGAATATGACAATGTTAGCATTTTTCATTTCCCTGACGTTACCATTAATAAAGCAATGATCCAAAAGGGGCTTTGCTGACTCTGTTCTTTATGCTTCCATCACTCACGACTAGATAATTTCACACAGGATCGTTTTAAAATTAAATGACGATAAAAACGCTCTGCTGTTCTGTGTTCACCAGTTCATAGAAGTCTATCAAGTCATTAATGTGTCATGACAAACTGCTCGATGGATACAAGAGTAATTAATTATTTGAATAAATAACAAGTTGAACTTGGGGCTTTGAACCACAATGACACCACACATCCCATTAAGGGCGTCTTGGAACCTTTTCAGGGCGCTGGTCTGAAGAGTTAAAACGCAGGCCAGGGTATTTGGAAACGATGAAAAACAATTTCATAAACACAGGGTAACGTTTTAACAGGGAGAAAGCCAAAGTGTCACGTTGCCATGCCCACACGGAGTTCGTTTGGTGTTAAAAAAGTTCTCCTCTGCGGCCGTTTCAAGATACCACTTCATCAGTGATGATTTCAGAGAACAATTATACAGATTTTCATAATCACCATTAATCTCTGCATGTTTTTCAAGATAATTACAGCAATTATTATTTAGATTTCTCTTTCTGTGTGCCCATTGTAGAAAGGAACAAGTACTTATTATACCAGATAGTTCAAAGAACCTTGGATTAAAATTCTTTGTCATCTCTGCACTCATTATTTCAACTTGTGTTGCCTCTGAAAGTTCATCAGCTCTAGAAATGAGCGCAGTATGAGCAGGGCTCTATTATTAAACCTTAAGGTTGAGCTCAAACCGTGGTGAATTGTTCGTCCATGGGACTGCTGGGTTCGGTTAGAATTACTGTCAGGTAGAGGGAGACGCCCCTGACAGACGCAGTCGGAGACGGGTGGCAGCCTCACACCCAGCTTTCGTGATCGACTTACAAAGTGAGCTCACAACCTGTATTCAGAGAGTACATTTCTGTGACATGCCCTTTAAAGGTTAATATTAAATCTGAAATCTGAGCACTTGGTGGCATTGTACTTCAGAGACACTCCCCAGTATTCCAGATGAAAGCGGGTGTCAGCCTAGGCATCAGTTTTGTCTCTGGCTGCTCCTTTTTCTGACATCACCGTGGTCCTGGGAGCTTGTCCGCCAGAGCTGAGTTTGGGGCATGTGATACATGGCTCTCATGAGAAGCCGTTTCCAGGGAAGAGCCCCTTGAACGTCCCGCTGGTTGGAAAGGCGCCCCTGGGCAGGTCGATGGGCACGCCTGTGCCCTGTGCCTGCTACGGAGTGCAACTTTGTCATCTGTCATTGCACACTCTCCGTGGGCACCAACAGCCCGCCCACCTCAGCCAGAAGCTGCAAGTCTGGCTACGTGAGGGGGAGGAAGGCCAGGCCTTCGGTTTTTAACTGGGAATTCCAGTGTTTGAGAAAAATGCAAGACAGAGAAATGGTTTGTTTTTTTTCCTCTCTTCAAATTAAGTTTTATTATAAAGTTATGACCTGGTTCAAAGGCACACGGCAGTGCAGTCTTACTTAAACAGGTTGGATTTCGATTGCTGCCAGACTTCCCGCGTCATTTGGTCCGTGTCTGTCCGTCACTGTGCCTGGGCTTTTGGAATCACCCGGCGGCTTGGGGAGGATGAAACTTGGGGCCTCCGGGGTGGCTGCCCCTTCATGGCTCAGGCCGTGGCTCCAGGGTGCTCATCCTGAGTTCTCCCCTGCACTCAGGGGTGCCCAGGCCCTGATGAACGCGATCCCACTACTCAAGATCAGGAGATCTGTGTGCTGTGGAGCCAGAGGATCACATTTTGTTCCATTTCCCTTTAACCTGTGGGCAGTCTCTTTCCAAATCTTAAAATTTATAACGTATACCTTTCCAGCTGTGTGATGCTCTAGCCTGTTGTCTTATCATTAAAGTACTTGGGCAAATAAACAGTTAATTAACAGCTTACTCATTGATTGTGGAATCAGAAGAAAAGGAATTAGAATGTCCCTTTTCGTAGAGTCCTACTAGAGAATTCTCATCTGGAAACACAGCTTCCTTCGGGAACGCTGGCCTTCCCTCGTTTATCCAGGGTTGCCACGTCCTTGCAGGCCCCGGGCTAGCAGGGAGCTTGTGATCTGGGGAAAGGCACTGGGGGGGATTACGGGAGCACAGTAGTACTGGGAACAAGGCCATTGATTCCAACGAGTGACAGCTCAGAAGGTGACCCAGAGGGGTAACCTTCAGCCGGTTTGGGGATTCGCAGGCAGGAATGGGCTCTCCAGGCAGAGCACAGAGCAAGGAGACGGGTGCATGGTAAACAAAAGGCCTGGCTTGGTCAGAAGTGGCAAACAGGTTACAGTAATTAGATCTCAAGGTGTACGGAGCCGGTGGGGGAGACTGCAAAGCTAGGTTGGGGTCAGCTTGCCAGGGCCTGGGCTAAGACCTTTGGATATCAACCTTTAAACTTGAGGAAACAATTGAAGAGTTCACGTAAAGGAATAACTCGAGGAGTCCTGCACTGAAGCCAACTCCAAAGATCCCTGGGGTGGATGTGTCTTGGCCACAAGTGTTATATCCCTGGGGCAAGTGCTCAGAAGACCCTGTGGGGACCCCCCCCCCCCACCATCACCACTGCCCACCCTGTGCTGGCCACTTCACAGCCTCGACTCAGCGTACCTTCCATCCTGGTGCTCACCCTTCCTGACTGCGGCTTTCTGCTCCCATCCTTCTCTGACTGCTTCATGCCACGCAGGGAGGTGTCCCCATTTCTGCGCCAGTTTTGTGGCCCTGACCTGGCCCCTCCCTTCTGGGCTCCGGAGCCCTTTGCAGAGCCGGGGTGGTGACACTCACGGGGCCGTGCAGAGGCTTAATTCTCGTTCAGTCACCAAGTTGTGTCCGACTCTTTGCCACCCCAGGGACTGCAGCACCCGAGGCCTCCCTGTTCCTTACCACTTCCCGAAGTTTGCCCAAATTCATGTCCATTCAATCGGTGATACCATCCAACCATGGACGCGTGTGTAAGTGTCCCTGACACTGTCCCCTGGACAGGTACCCCAGGGCAATGCTCCCCTGAGCATGGGTCAGTGCTGGACAACCTGGACACCTTCTCTCTGCCCTTTAACCCCAGGAGAGGGGAGGCCTCTGGTCCAGAACTTACTATAACCCTTCGTGATTGTTGCTTTTGAGAAGGCTTTTTGCGTAGAATCTAGAGGAAGGGTAGAGAAATCAGCTGTTACCTACAGTGGGCCAGCCTAGGTGGATTTCATCCATTGTTTCTTCTGAAGCTTAAATCCAGGTCTCCAATCACCAATGCGTATTTAATACTTAGGGTGATTCTTACCATTTGTGAGACTGAAGAAGGTCAAGGCTGGGACAGATTTTTGACATCATCTTGTGGCCCAAGGCTGTGCAGACCTAGCTGCACACTGCAGCCACCTGGGAGCTTTGAAGACTGACTGATGCCTCAGTCCCCTCCTCAGACCAAGTAAAGCAGAACCTCCCAGGGAGAAACAGCAGCAGCAGCAGTAATTTTTGAAAGTTGCCAGGTGAGCACCAGCCAGGTGGCTGATGTAGCCCAAGCCGCTCACTCACAGATGAGGATGCTGAGACCAGACTGGCCCCATGTGGGCCCCCTGGCTCCAAGGCCAGTTCTCTTCACTGTTATTTATTCTTGGTGTATCATATCAGGAGGTCTGTGATGTGGGTGTGACTCGGCCGTGGTGAGGTTTTGCTGGTTGAAGTGCTGTTTGCCAGGTTTCTTCACCGTGAAGTTTCTGTTTTTCCTTTTGTAATTAACGCATATGTTGTGGGAAATACTTCAGACTATGTAAACAGCTCATTCCAAATCAGATTTTCACCTCCTAGTTTTAGCATCTGTTGATTTTGTCGCTCCATCCTTCCTTCAGTATTTCTTAGTTGGCATTTTATCATAAAGAAGAGTTTTCTCTTATCCCCAGTTTGTGTATATTGATGTGGACTAATGAAACTCCAGTACTTTGGCCACCTCATGCGAAGAGTTGACTCATTGGAAAAGACTCTGATGCCGGGAGGGATTGGGGGCAGGAGGAGAAGGGGACGACAGAGGATGAGATGGCTGGATGGCATCACTGGCTCGATGGACGTGAGTCTGGGTGAACTCCGGGAGCTGGTGATGGACAGGGAGGCCTGGCGTGCTGCGATTCATGGGGTCGCAAAGAGTCGGACACAACTGAGTGACTGAACTGAACTGAATGGATTCACATTCATTCTTACCATTATTTATTTTGATACTCATCACTCTGATGGGAGGCCCAACCTTCTGCTGCTTTCCCCTCGTTCTTTGAGAAAGTCTTTACTTTCTAGTACAACAAGATGTTGCGTGTTCCTTCCCTGCCCAGCACTCAACCGGCCACTTCTCCAAAGGGCCCCGTTTCTTTTAGAGAAGAATCCTGGAATCCCAAATCGGGGCACTGGGCATTCTCATCACTTTCAAGGTGCCACTGCTTCTCTGGCCCCAGGAGATAGAAGTGTATTACGTGTGTGTGTGTTGGGGCACATACACATACATGTAAATGTATGTATATATACATATACATACCTACATGTGTTCACCTCTGTACCTGATTTTCTTCTTTTGAAGTATAGTTGATTTACAGTGGTGTGCTAATTTCTGCTGTACAGCAGAGTGACTCAGTTCAGTTGCTCAGTCGTATCTAACTCTTTGCAACCCTATGGACTGCGCATGCCAGGCTTCCCTGACCATCACCAACTCCTGGAGCTTACTCAAAATCATGTCCATCAAGTCAGTGATGCCATCCAACCATCTCGTCCTTTGTCGTCCCCTTCTCCTCCTGCCTTCAATCTTTCTCAGCATCAGGGTCTTTTCCGATGAGTCAGTTCTTCACATCAGGTGATGAAAGTATTGGAGCTTCAGCCTCAGCATCAGTCCTTCCAATGAATATTCAGGACTGACTCAGTTATACACATGTATCCATTCTTTTTTTTTTTTTTATATTGTTTCCCACTATGGTTTATACAAGGAGATTGGATATAGTTCCCGTGCTGTACGGCAGGACCTTGTTGTTTATCCGTTCTAAGCTCGGTAGTCTGCATCTAGTAACCCGGAACTCCCAGTCCATCCTTCTTCCCCTCCCGCTCAGCAACCACAAGTCTGTTCTGTATACGGTGGAATACTGTGTTCAGTCACTCAGTCGTGTCCAGCTCTTTGTGATGGCAAGGACTGTAGCTCAACAGGCTCCCCTGTCCATGGAATTTTCCAGGCAAGACTACTGGAGCGGGTTGCCATTTCCTCTTCCAGGATACCTTCCCAACCCAGGGATCGAACCCATGTCTCTTGCATCTCTTGCATTGGCAGGCAGATTCTTTACCACTGTGCCACCTGGGAAACCCACAATGGAATACGAATCAGCCATAAAAAAGAATGCAATGTTGCCATTTGCAGCAACATGGATGCAACTAGAGATTATCATACTAAGTATAGTAAGTCCCACAGAGAAAGATAAATACCATATGACTTTACTTATAAGTGGAATCTAGAATGTGGCACAAATGAACCTATCTGCAAAGCCAAAGTATACCCACAGACACGTATCTGCTTATTAAAACCAGGTTCCTACTGACACATCTACTTTCAGAGTACATTCTCATCTTCTTCCCGTCATTTTGCCAACTTCTCTGCCTCAGCCTGCACATTAACAGTCAGCATCCTTCAGTGTTCCATCCTGGGCCCACCTGTCCTCCGTTATCACGATGCAGGTAACAGCCAAACACTCCCTTAGGTCTCCCTCCTGTACTTGTGTCCGGGCGGTCCTCACCAACCAGCCTCGCATTCCTGGCGCTTGTTTCCGCACCAGTGTTGGCCAGTGTCTTCCCTTGGATGTCTCACAAGCCCTTCAGACCTCACACATCCAAAATGGGACCCTCCAGCTCACACTGAACTTCCCGCCCCCGCCCCCACATCCATGCCCAGCACCCTTTCTCCCAACTGTTGGAACCTCAGAACACCTCAGAAGCACCCTTGGCTCCTCTGCCCTTGCTCCTCCATAGCGCATCGCCGCATCTCTTGATTGTGCCATCTAAATATCCCTCCCGCTGTCCCCTGCCCTCTGCTCTCACTGTCACAGTCCTAGCCCAGGCCCCCAGCATCCCTTGATTTGCTGTCAGAACCTCCTCCAGGTTGCCCCACCTCCAGCCTTACTCTCATCGCAGCATGGGAGACATCCCTAAAATACAAACATGATAGGTCGTCTCTAGCTCAGAACCCTTCAGTGGTTTCCCAGGGGCCTCACGGGGACATGCAGGCCACTGCAGATGGCAGTCAGGGCTCCTTGTGAGCTGGCCCTCCGTTGTCTCCACCCTTTCTTCGGTGCAGCTGTAACAAAGACTGGGATAGATCTGTAGCCACCCCAACACAAGTTCTCTGACAGGTGGAAAAAACAAACTGCAGAACAGTCAGTTATGCTGTGATGCTATTTTTGTTAAAAAACACCAATGAAAAAGGAAAAAGTGAAAGTGTTAGTCGCTTCGGTCATGAAGTCTTTGCAACCCCCTGGACTGTAGCTTGCTAGGCTCCTCTGTCCATGGAATTCTCCAGGCAAGAACACTGGTGTAGGTAGCCATTCCCTTCTCCAGGGGATCTTCCTGACCCAGGAATTAAACCTGGGTCTCCTGCATTAGCAGGCAGATTCTTTACTGTCTGAGCCACCAGGGAAGCCTATACCCAAAAAAATGTTACATTTCTTCTTGACTTGCAAGCTCATAGGCAAACACAGGAAATGGAGGGACTACAGGGGCCGTGTGCAGACTACTACCCCGGCTGCCCCAGAGGATAGGGCTCTGCAGCCAAGGGGCACTTTCACGTAACTGGACTATTGGAATTGTTTCTTTAGAAAACATTCATTTATTGAGAGGTTGAGAAAAAGAAAACTTAAAAAATATGTATGAGTTGGTTTTGAGACAGTGCAAAGAGCCCTGGAGAACAAAGTTCATCCCCTGCGCTGGGTCCGACCCTGCCAGGTCTGTCCCGTCCCCGTCAAGGCTTGGCCTCAGTTGCAGGACAGTGGCTGTGGGTTGACCGGCTCGGTTTAGACCTCGCCCACCTCCCTGAGCAACGTGCTTGCCCCTGGTGGCAGTACCCCTGGGCTGGCCCCTCGGTTCTGCCTCTTGTTCTGTGCTCACAGAGGCCCTTGTGTTGCTCTCGAGCTCATGGAGGAGATTTTGTGTGTGCGCACTGGGGAAGCAGGTGTGAACACGTGGTGTGAACACGTGGGGATAGTGACCCGCCCGGGAGCCCCTCAACAAGCCACAGGGGCAAGTGTCACTTAACTGGATTTTATCTTTACTTTGAGGGAAATGCAGTTGGTCCCTGCCCCAAGCCTTGAAGTACTTACAGAATTTTATAGTTCCCTGGTGGCTCAGACGGTAAAGCGTCTGCCTCCAGTGCAGGAGACCCAGGTTCAATCCCTGGGTCCGGAAGATCTCCTGGAGAAGGAAATGGCAACCCACTCCAGTATTCTTGCCTGGAAAATCCCATGGATGGAGGAGCCTGGTAGGCTACAGTCCATGGGGTCACAAAGAGTCGGACACGACTGAGCAACTTCACTTTTCACTTTCTGCAGCCAAGTGAGGGTGTCTCTTTCATGTATTTAGAGGGCGTGGTGGGCGTGGCAGCCACCCATGGCCCAGCTGCATGGGCTCCCACTGCCCAGCAAAGACCCTCGAGGGTCCTCCTGCACAGCCCCTGGGGCCCTCTGGGGTGCTTCTTGGAATGGTGGGGCAGGAGGGCTGGAGGGCCCCCAGACTCCTCCCAGGATGTGGGGATGCGGAAAGGGGAAGCAGGCTACAGGACTGAAGTGACAGTTATCGTCAGGTGCTGTGCATTTGGAAGGTAGGGGCAGAGATATGGGGGGACTTCCTGATTACCCACACAAAATAGAACCTCAGAGACCATTCATTTGTGGTGTGAAGGCATCTTTATTTGAAAAGTGCTGTATTTCTGCCTCAGTTCAGTTCAGTCACTCAGTCGTGTCCGACTCTTTGTGACCCCATGAATCGCAGCACGCCAGGCCTCCCTGTCCATCACCAGCTCCCGGAGTTTGCTCAAGCTCATGTCCATCGAGTCGGTGATGCCATTCAGCCATCTCATCCTCTGTTGTCCCCTTCTCCTCCTGCCCCCAACCCCTCCCAGCATCAGGGTCTTTTCCAGTGAGTCAACTCTTTGCATGACGTGGCCAAAGTATTGGAGTTTCAGCTTTAGCATCAGTCCTTGCAGTGAACACCCATAACTGATCTCCTTTAGGATGGACTGGTTGGATCTCCTTGCAGTCCAAGGGACTCTCAAGAGTCTTCTCCAGCACCACAGTTCAAAAGCATCAATTCTTCGGCACTCAGCTTTCTTCACAGTCCAACTCTTACACCCATACATGACCATTGGAAAAACCATAGCCTTGACTAGATGGACCTTTGTTGGCAAAGTAATGTCTCTGCTTTTCAATATGCTCTCTAGGTTGGTCATAACTTTCCTTCCAAGGAGTAAGCGTCTTTTAATTTCATGGCTGCAGTCACCATCTGCAGTGATTTTGGAGCCCAGAAAAATAAACTCTGACACTGTTTCCACTGTTTCCCCATCTATTTCCCATGCAGTGGTGGGACCAGATGCCATGATCTTCGTTTTCTGAATGTTGAGCTTTAAGCCAACTTTTTCACTCTCCTCTCTCACTTTCATCAAGAGGCTTTTTAGTTCCTCTTCACTTTCTGCCATAAGGGTGATGTCATCTGCATATCTGACGTTATTGGTATTTCTCCCGGCAATCTTGATTCCAGCTTGTGCTTTCTCCAGCCCAGCGTTTCTCATGATGTACTCTGCATATAAGTTAAATAAGCAGGGTGACAATATACAGCCTTGACGTACTCCTTTTCCTATTTGGAACTAGTCTGTTGTTCCATGTCCAGTTATAACTGTTGCTTTCTGCCTAACCTGGTAAAATTAGCCTCCTGACACCCAGGGGCAGTTTTGTTCTCTTGGCTTTGGGGGCTCTTTTCCAGGGGACGTTTAGCACCTGGACCAGCATGGGCCTTGCTCTCACAGGTGAGCTTGACCTGTGACTGTAGGGACAGCAGACGCCAGGAGAGCCAAGGTCAGGGCGCCCAGGGAAGCCGTCCCGGGCAGGCTTTGCCTTTGCACCCCCAAAAGCCTTTGGCCTCAGATTACGTAATTGAATGTGGATGCAGTTGTGTTTTTATGTAAAAGCAGAGAGAAAGAAAGGTCTATCTTAGATGGCTTTTCCATCTAGTGCAGGGGTGTTGATAGTTACTGAGGACTTAGTTTGTACCTGGGGCTTTACGCTTTTAACCTCATTTAAACTTTGCAGCCGTCCAGGTATGACTTCCTTCCTTCTGCAGTCAAGGAAGCAGGCTCAGAGAGATGACATGCTTGTCCTGAGTCAGAGGTGTGGGCAGGGGGTGCCTGCCACAGGCCCCCAGCCTCTTCCCAGCAGTGTACTGCAGACCAGGCATGCCTGTCCCCCTCCACGAGGACAGTTGCCTCCTTCCTCCCACGGAGCCGCCTCATGCATGGGACTTGGGAGGCTCTGGTTGTGGCCGATAAAGCACTGCTTTTGGCTTACAAGTAACGTGGCTAAACTGATTACTATGGGGATCCAGAAGGAAGCTGTTGGCCTTGTGTAAACTCAATTGGAATGTCACCTAGCAGACAGCTTTGGGGCATCCACAAATATCTTCCAAGGAATTTCCCCAAAGTGAAATCAGAGAAAGCAGAACGGGCTTGGCCGTTTTGGTTTGCAAATGAGTTTTGAGAAATGGCCCTGAGATCTTGAGTTGTTGGCATTTTTCCCATCACAGACTGTAAAGGACTTTTGAAATGCCCTAGGAAAGGGGGACAGAAAGGGCCGGGTTGCTGATTATTTACAGCTCTGAGCCCCAAGCAGGTACACAGAATTAAAGGCCTCCCACCATTCCAACTGCATGTAATTTTATTGTGAAAATGACTGCCTGCCAATAAGTCACGTTGTTCACCCTCATCTCTGCGAGGACTTCTGAGGAAGCCCAACTGAGCTCACTTAACACCACTTGGCAGCTGTAAGCAGATGACAGTTGAGATGCTGGTGATGGAGTCTTTTTAAAAATTTTACATTTTCACCATTGTTGTTCAGTCTCTTAAGTCATGTCGGACTCTGCGACCCCCTGGACTGCAGCACGACAGGCTTCCCTGTCATTTACCATCTCCTGGAGTTTGCTCAAATTCATGTCCATAGAGTTGGTGATGGCATCCAACCATCTCGTCCCCTGTCGCCCCCTTCTCCTCCTGCCTTCAGTCTTTCCCAGCATGAGGGTCACATTTTCACCCTATGACTTTATGAATCTCTGGATCGAGTGTGCTGGAAGTAATTCATGTGTTGATTGGAGTATTTCCTCTTTGAGGAAGGCATCAGCTGGTCCTGGGCCCGGTGCCTTTGGGAGCTGGTCAGCAGTGGGTTTGTGTTGAGCCTGCAGAAGTCCAAACGTGTGTGTGTGGAGGCGAGAATGGAGGGAAGGCACCGAGGGATTGCCTTGGCAAGTAAAATTATAGTTCCCGTACGCAGGAGCTATGGCCCTCTCCTGTTGCCAGGCAGAGTTCCCGCAGATTCATGGCAGAGGTGTCTGTGCAAACGAATCCAGTTTATGTCCAAACAGAAATGACATGCAAATCGGACTTCTTCCCGCAAGGAAAGCAAAGGCAGGTAGCACGGTCAGTTGGGAAAAAAATAAATAACCACCCCCCCACCTCCTTTCCTTCTTTAGAAGAGGGAGCGGTATTAATATAGTAGCAGATTAGAGCTTTATTTGTTTAAACCTTGCAGATTCTGTAAGCATTCACAATCCTCTTGACTTGTAGTGCCTGATTGTAAAAAGAACAGTTGAATGAGCTCATTGTTTCCTGGTTTTTTTCTGTAATGTATTTTACAAACACTCCGGTGACAGGCCTGACACGCTGATTTCTATGTAGTCGCACTTCAGTTTGGGATTACAGCATTAATAACAGAGTTCCATGCATCATGCCATTTTTAAGCATGATCGTTATGATAAAGGGCATATACTTAATTACAGGCCTGCTTAATTACAGCTCTGTTGAAGCTCGTTTGTTTAGGAGAATGCTAATTGCGCTACGGAGCCCACGGCACATCCTTGCTTTCATCTGCTGTGTGCCGCTCGGTGCCGAGGATCAGCGTTTTGTTAAAACTGCCACCAAAAGTAAAATTGAAAAAGAGAAAAAGGGGGAGGGTGGAAGGAAGAAGATGAAGAGAGCACTCGTCCTAGTCCTGAAAGGCGGCCTGCCTGGCGCGGGGCTGTGGGCCTGCACAGAAGCCCCTCCCGGGGCAGATGCCGTGTGGTCCCCACTTTACAGGCAGGGCGGCCAAGGCCCAGAGGGGTGAGATGGCCACACGTCTGCTGCACATCCTCCCTGCCACAGCCACGGCATGCCACTGCCAGCTGGGCACCTGGGCTCAAATCCTGGCCCCATCAAACTCCCTAACTCCTCAGCCTCGGGTTCCTTAAACGTTAACTTGCCCGTGACCATCGTGGAGGACGTTATTTGGTGCACGTTGGCTCTCTCGGGTGTGGTCAGTAAATGCGGTTTCGTTTCCTTCACACTCTCTCTGGCCTAGAGTTGGGCAGGGGAGAAGTTCTGCTACATCCAAGGTTTCAGGGGGTCAAGGGACCAGGACAATGGACTGCTCTGGGCCCCGGAAGCTCCACCTTCAGTGCCAGTGAGGAAAGGACAGACCTCTGTGTCCTGCCTCTGGGTTGTGCCCATGGATCGGTCAGGCTGTGTCCATGTGAGAGCCCTGTGCAAGCCCAGGCTGCCTGGGAGGCCTGGGGGGGGGGGACAAACATGTACCCCCTGAGCGGTGGCTCTGTGGGGGCTGCCCCTGCTCATGGCTCCCCCTCAGCCCCTCCACCGCGTGTCACTCTGACTGGGACTTGGCAGTGGTTGAAGGCTGGGGGAGGAGTGGGATGAGGACAGAGCACCAGAGCACAGTGAGGAAGACACGTGCTCCCCCATGAGGAGCACGGATGATGATTTATGAGATCTTTTGGAACATGTAAAAAATGAGCACCATTGATTTTAAGAATTATGTCTCACAAGCCTCTAGATATCTTAAAATGTGGAAAAGCTGCCCAGATAAGGAGAATAGAAATGGATGTCCTAGAATTAGAAGGGGATGTAGCAGTCCCACAGATCAGCTTTTCTGACACATAAGATCCCTCTCTAACCCCCTGACAAGTGGCCGTGCGTCTGGAACTTTCTCAGCCAGTGCTGTGTCCTTCCTTCTGGCTTCTCCAGAGGAGGACAAGGTCTCCCCTGGAAATCGTGCCCTGATGCCAGCCCCTCTTCTTGTGACAGCTCTCAGAACACGTGCAGACGCTTGACCACGTTCACCTCCAAGGCTTCTCTTATCTGGTGATGGTGGTTGTTCAGTCACTCAGTCGTATCCGACTCTGTGCGACCCTATAGACTGTAGCCCACCAGGCTCCTCTGCCCATGGGATTTCCCAGGCAAGAATACTGGAGTGGGTTGCCATTTCCTTCTCCAGGGCATCTTCCCGACCCAGGAATCAAACCTGTGTCTCCTGCATTGCCAGGCAGGTTCTTTACTGCTGAGCCACCAGGGAAGCCCCTCTTCTGTCTGGACCAGAACCTATCTAGCTGCACTTCTCGCATGCGGGACACTGGGCTCTTGGGTGCCAGGTATGGTCAGGCCTCCCTAGAGCAGCAGATCTGATGACTTCCTCTCCTTCCCTCCTGTGGGCTGGCCTCAGGTCCCTCACCAAGCTGTCCAGGACAAGGCTCTTGAGAGTACAGTCCCAGCACGGAACCCCTCCCTTGAGCCCAGAACAGACCAAGGTGGTGATTCCCCACCCTGGCATGGGGACGGCTGTGCTGTCGCTTACAATGGCAGCTCCCAACTTCTAAACAGCCAGGTCACGTTGTTGACTTGTTCCACTATGGACAAGTCTTTTTTTTGTGTCTTCTGCTGTTATTCCAGGGTGAACATCTCTTTCATTCCATCTGACGCAGTTGGCATTTTGGACCCAAGGTACAGGACTTAACACTGACCTTTAACAAATTCCATCTATTAAATTTAGCCCCTGACCCTGACTTTTTGAGATCTCTATTGGATTTCTCTCCCTTATCCAATCTGTGGGCTGTCCCCATCGGCCGCATATCGGATATGCCTACTCTGCGTGCCTTCACTGAAGTAATTGATAACGCCCTGGGCACCCTCCAGAGAGGTTGCTTGAGGTCAGTGTCAATCTATTAATCAGCTTCTTGAACATCTAGTCCAACCAGTTATGGATTCTCCTACCCTTAACATTGTCCAACCGTACTTATCTGTCTTGTCCGTTCGGATAACGTGAGAAATTTGTCAAATGCTTTGCTCAAATCTGCCTTCTTTCAGCCTATCATAATCTTGGCTATGCTAGATTTTTTTTTTTTAAATAAATGAAACTTGGTTGGCAGATCATCTGTTCAGCAGACTCTCAGTGGCTCCTGGGGACCTGGCTCCCCTTTTCAGGGAGTCCGAGCGTGTCACCCCAGAGGCTGTTCCTCTCGAGGCAGCGCCTGCCCATTCAGCAGCTTCTGCCCCCAGGACCCCGTGGATTCACTCTCTTTTCCTCCAAGACCGTTAGAGTCTGTTCTCTAGAAGAATGCAAGGACTGTCTGGCTCTGCCCATCTTCCCATCCTGAACTCTTTTAAGATGAAGTGGAAACTTATCCCCAGATTCTCATCTCTCTCTCCCTCCCCAGACGGCTCCCCTCAAGGTGGGATTAGGTCCACGTGGTTCTCCACAGCGGCCCCTCTGCTGCTCAACCCCGTCAGGAGGCCATCACCCCACTGTGCTAAGGGCCACCCTCACACTGCCTCTTGCTTCTCAGTCTTGGGAATGCATCCTCCCTTCTCCCCAGAGGTATCCCAGCCTGGAGCCCCGTTACAGGGGATGCTGAGCTCCCCAGGCACCCCCTGTGCTGGGATAGGAACACAGAGCTGACTCAGATGTGGACAGTCAGAGGCTCATGGCCAGCAGAGGAGACGCGGCCCTAGCCTGGCACCCAGCGGGGCAGGCAGGACTTCAGGGATAGCGTCCTGCAAGAGGGCACGCTGAGCTGACCCCAGAGGGATGGTGGAGGGACGGGGGTGGACATAGGGTGAAGGTGGGGGCAGGGAGCACCCCTCCTTGGCAATTCCCGTCCGTTCCCTTTGGGTGCAGCTGTGACTCCAGCCTCGTGTCTCTCACTCCTGCCCAGTGCTCCCCAGGACTCTCATTTCCTGTAGTAATCCAGCCCTTGCAGGTCAGCATACCACATTTTCAGAACACAAGTTCACAGAACAGACACTGACATTTTGATGGAAACAGATGTCACCAGTGAGAAGGGCAATCTTCATCATATCTTTCCAGAACCTCCAGACACTATGATGGGCAGAAAGCCCAGTGAATGGCCAAACAGGGTTCCCAGCCCAGGAATGCAGCCAGGGCAGGTGACCACAGGGGCTTTGAGAGTTTGAGGGACAGGTAAAGTAGGCTGTGGTTCCCAGCATCTGACATGGGGTGGGCAGGATGTGGGCGGTGGCTTCATGACGAGGGGACTGACTACGGAGGGAAGTGTGGGTCCAGAGGACAGTGGTGGGTGTGACTTGGGGCTGTTGGCGCACATAGTCACCTCCTGGCCCGTAGGTCTGATGGAAAAGAGCTGGCCAAAGGCCAGCTAGACACTTGGCGAGTGTGTGGTATTATCAAAACCATGAAAGGCCCTGGTGTGGAAGAAGCAGGTTTGCTGTCAGAAATAGCAAGTATCCCTCACAGGAGGGCCAGAGATTAGAATCACTGCTTCCACCTATTGTGGCCCCCAACCGCCTGTCTGTGAGTGATCAGAAATGCTGCCAGTGCTGCGTGCCCACCGGCCTGCATCAGGAAGCAGCCAGGGTCAGAGTGCCACGTGAGGTGAGCCTTGACTTCCAGCCACGGTGGGTGGACGGTGGCAACTGCGGGGAAGGGAGCTTGGCCCTTCCCTTGGGTTCTGAGTGGGCCTTGTCCTGTCTCTTCTAGAAGGCATCGCAGCCTTTCAGGGATCATCTGTTCAGGGCTGTATTTTCCCAGCTGTGAATGGGCATGTGTGGCTGTGTCATTTCCGTCATGTCCGGCTCTTTGTGACCCCATAGACTGTAGCCCACCAGGCTCCTCCATCCATGGGATTCTCCAGGCAAAAATCCTGGAGTGGGTTGCCATTTCCTTCTCCATGCATGTAGAATGCGTGTAGGTGCTCAGATTTCCTTAGTATATTTGTGTATATGACATACTGCGTAAGGTGATGGTGGGCTCCCTGCTCCTTCCTGGGGAGGTGTCACACTGTCCCCAGTGCTTAGCTGGGTCTCCAGGCAGGGAGGCAGGTCCCCGGGGCCTCTGTGATGCAAGGTCTCTGACCACAGATGTCTCTGTCCGAGCCCCGTGGCCCACGCAGCCCTCCCAGGAAAGGAGGGGGTGTCCCGTGCCGTAGTGGGGCCGGCCGTGCTAGTTCCTTTTCATACGTCCCAGAGAAGGTCCATTTTTTCCCTCCCCAGAAATGATGAAAGTAGCTTAAAATGAGACATTTGGCTCATCTTGTTGATCAGAGAGGATTTGTCCCAGAATTCTTTTCTTACTTCCTTTTCTTCTTTCTCCTTCTGCGACTCTCTATTTCTTAGGACTAAAAAAAAAGAAAAACCGTTGTCCACCAGCAGTGTCCCAGAGAAGGCCCCCCTGCCCCGAGATGACAGGGAAAGTGGAAACCTTCATTCCCAGGGAACGAACTCATCACTCCACATCTTTCCGTAACCACAACTCACCAGAAAACCATGAGGCCCCCACGCCGTGCCTGTGGCTGGGACTAGCGAGGCCAGTTTGGCCCCTGCTCGGGGCTGATGGGGACGCTGGACCCCGGGAGAAGCCCCTGCCCATCTCCCAAGCCTGTGGCCGCCCAGCCTTCACGCTAGGAGCACCTGTGTCATGCTCTGTCCAGGGTGACCTGTTTCCCTGGGTGCCAGGGTTTCCACATGGACGTAGGAATCCCTCATCCCGGGAGAAGAGGGGCAGCCCCAGGTCGTGACTTGGTGGCGATGATGACCTGGGGACACTGTGGATCCAGGGCCGTGGGAAAGGACCTGAACCCCTGACCCCTGCCTTCCCTGTTTTCTCTTCTGGGGGCCCATTCCCACCGCTTCTGTGTCCTCTGAACACTGAGCAGACAGTTGAGCCTCCATCCAGCCCTAAAAGACCAGGAGCCAGCAGTGGTGGCCGCATGGGCCCACCTGCCGAGCTCACATGGACAGCTCACACCAACTCCTACACAGGCCGCACTGCCCTCCTTTTAAACCCAAGCACACCCAAGGTCATGGCCAGGGTTCAACCCAGTCTTTTTGACTCCAGAACCACTCTTTCTCCCCGAACCTGGACCTTTCCTGTGAGCCTGACAGCCTGGCTGCGATCAGGACTCGGCCACGAGGGCACCTCATGAACACACTCACTGCCCGCCTCCACCCCGAGCCCCCAGCCTTGTCCCTTCCACCCTGTGAGCCTCTGTCCTGCTCCCAGCCCCTCAGTGGCTCCCCCCACTCACAGCTGGGACCCTGGGTGGGCTCTGGACCGTCCTTGCTCTCACAGTTCCTGTCTGTACTTCCCTCTGGGTGTCTGCCTCGCTCACCAGGTGTGTGTCCTGGGAGCACGGATGGTACCTGGGCACACATCGCCCTTGGGCCCCACTCACCTGTGCACGTGTCAGCCGGCTCCAGCCCCTGACCGCCCTATACTGTCCGTGTCAATAGCTCAAGTTACTGAATGTCAGTGAATCTGCAATGCCATTTATTTTCGCTTTTTTCCCCCCCTTTTCTTTTGCAGCCATGGATGGTGTGCCTTTTATGATTTCAGAGAAGTTTTCTTGTGTTCCAGAAAGTGTAAGTTTCTTGCATGATTGCCCTCCCCCTCAGCTCCCTCCACCCCTAGCCTAAGCCCTTCTCTTCACAGCACTGCAGGGCCATCTTGGCAGCCCCCAAACCCCTCCCCTGCCAGAATCATCCATCGCTACCTTTGTGCCCCACCCCCCACCACCGGAAGCTCAAGAGCAGGATTCTGTAGCTGTACCTAGAAGGTTCTTGATAAGTGAGAGAAAAGAAGGGATAAGGGTGGGGAGGGAGCAAGAAAGACGGACAGACATACTCAGACGCAACCACAGGCCGAGGCTTCTTGATTCAGATGTGATGGTAAATTGTTCTGAACCTCGCTGGCTGTAAATGTTCCTGGTTTCCAAGCTCACCTTGTTAATTTCTGCTGTTTTTTATTTAACATTGACAACGTTCAGCAGAAAGCAAGCTGCTAACCCTTTCCCATTGTCATTGCCGCATCCTGTGATGACCACATTCTCCGCTCTGAGTCACAGGCGTCTGAATGGCAGGGCTGGGCCTGCTCACGCAGGCTGCTGCTCGGCAGCTGTGGGTCCATCGCCCATGGCAGGCCAGCCCAGACCCCACGGTACACGAGAGGGAACCGAGGCCAGGCTGGGCCCCCAAGCCGTCTTTAGTGACAGAGGGACGAGTGAACTAGCCAGGCCTGAAGGCCGGACCCCACACCTTGAGAGGCATGCATGGCCTTGCAGGGCCCATCTGGCACCCCTGTGCCCTGTCTCTGGCAGTGCCTGCACCCCTCAGCGGTGCAGGCCTGGTCTGCGGGCTCAGTAGACTTGTTTCTGGATTTTTTTCAAATCCTTGCTGCAGAAGTTTGCTCTTGAGTAGTTAATAAACATGACAGCCCTGATTTGGGCACCAGCTCAGAGTCCTTCAAGCAAAAGTGTTTTTCTTGGATCCAGCTTAAAACCACCCAGCTTGCGATCTGACCTGCCCTGGAGTTTCCATTTTCATGAAATATAATAGGCCTCCTCTGAACCCTTCTGGTAAGCAGCTTAATCTTGGAAAAAAAAAAAGAAAAAAACACGCCCGTGATGTTGACACGCGGAGCCTGTGTAACTTCAGCCGACCACTCACTCCACTTGGCTGTGTTGCCATGGAGACGCTGGCGCCTCTCCCGCCCGCGCCATTGGAGAGGCCATTCTGTCCTGCGCTGCGGCTCCAAGCGGGCAAGTTTAGTGGGGCAGTTAGAGCCTAATGATACAACAGCTGGACCACCGCTGGATCCCGGGCCGCGGGGGCAGGCGGCCCCATGCTCACGCCGCGCGGGCTGGCAGCAGGAGAAAGCCAAACTGTTTTGTGGCTGCGGGCAGCGCAGCTCCAGAAGCCGAGAGCCTAATTCAGTGGCCCCGTCCCAAGTCCGGGCTCTGCCGACTCAGCGAGTGCTCAGGCAGGTGGCCACGGGCCAAGTCCAGTGCTTCCCCTCGCTTCTCTCTCTAATCTCCCGGCAGCCCGGCCTGGCCAGGAGGGGCTCACCCGCCAATGCTTTGTAACCGGAGAGGAGGTTGATGGAGGGATTAACCTGTCCTGCTACATCCCACCTAGAGGCAGGCGGAGGCACTGAGTCCCGTCAGAATCCAGGTCCTGGGGCTCAGAGCCGGCCTTCAGGGAATCCCCCCACTGGCTCAGCTCAGACTCCAGCTCTTGCCCCCTGCCTCTGGGCTGCAATTCAAAACCACAAAGGCCTCTGGGGGTTTTATCCGACTCTCACCTGTTCACCCCCAGCTGCTAGCCCTGGGGGGCTGCCTTGGGAATATAGACCATGGGGATCCCAGAGGAGACCCTGGCCAGGGACCTTGGAGACAGGGCTCCCTCTGCCCCTCACCGGGTGCTTCAGCCCAGGCTTCTCTGGGCCTCCAGCTGACTCTCGTTGCCCTGTGGTTTAATTTTTCATGCTGGCTGTGGAAAAGCCAGTGTTTTCAAAGAAGAAAGGTCCCCATCTCTATGAAGTTTTAGAAACAAACACCCCATTAAAATGGTGTTATTATTTTCCACCACTCTTTGATTTCTCAAACGACCATTGGTGGGCAGTTGGTTAGTTCATTCACCTGGCATTTTAAATGACCTAGAATTCCTTCCACCCTCTTCCCTGATGCTAAGGAGTCCCAGGCAAGAGATGGGCTGCCTGCCTCCCCAGAGTTCCTCAGACCTGTTCCAACACACAGGCGGGGGTGGTCAGGGCAGTGTAGTGAAGCCGTGGGCACCTGCATCCCCCTGGCTGCAGAAAGAGCATACTGGCCTTTCTGGGGCGGGTGGCGGTGGCGGAGGGGGGGGCGGTCAGAGAGAGACGAGAGGCAGAAGTGACTGGTGACAGTGATGGTCTTTCAGGAGAGCTGTGACCGCCCCCAACCTGGGCGCCTAAGCAGGAGTCCCCACCAGAAGGGACCCAGTGGCAGCCAGGTTTTCTGAGTCTGCTCCCGCAGCACTGTGGAGTCACACTGATGGTTTCTGTGGCAGAGGAGTGGAGAAAACACCAGATCGCAGTGGGGTTTGAAGTGTCGCAATTGTGAAGAAGAGCAAATGTGAAGCAGCACTTTTTCCAGCCACGTAAGAGGATGACTTGATGTATTTTCAGATGCAGCCCTTTGATCTCCTGGGAATCACCATCAAATCTCTGGCAGAAATTGAAAAAGAGGTAAGCAAGCTCCCCAGGATGGGGCAGGTGGGGCCTGGGTCCTCGCTGGCTGGCCCGGCGTCTCCCTTCCACATTAAGGGTGTGTTCCAGGCACAAGAAGGGACCTCAGCATGGGGCAGCCCTCTGAGAAAGACGCTTTCACTCAAGTTTACTTCTTAGAAAAAGAAGCTCTCTTTTTAATGTGTGTATTACTTAAAGTAATAAGACAGAAGGTTTTACATGATAACACGGAACGGGCAACGCTGCTTCATTTTGTTAAAAGTCTCAGCTTAAAGAAGGCAGAGGCTGGGGCCAGGGCGCGGAGTTAGCTCTTTATCCTTCAGCTTTATTATTTGCCTCCAGTAGGGGTTTGAGGAAATGTCTGAGCCATTTCATGATTTAGGGGAAGGATCAGGACACATTCCATTGTGCTTGATAAAGCCAAACCCCACTTGGCAGCCTGGTTAGAAAGAGTTTGGATGTTTTCCTAATAAAAAGAGATCCCAGGATTTGGAAGCACATGTGACGCCTCTGAGGACAGAGAGTGGCGATAACAGAACAAAACCGGGGGTCAGCTCTCCCGGTGGTCTCCCCACTTCCGTCAGACAGCGCCGGCGTGTGTGTCGTCTTCCGTGTGGAGACGGCTGTTAAGGGTCACATGCTTGCAGCCGGCTCTCCTCGGAGAGGGACATCCGTCTCAGAGATGGAAATGGAAGAACCATTTCAATATTCTCAGCTCCTCTGGGTGTTCTCTTGTGTACCCAGCTAGCAGAAGCAGGTTGCATTATTGAAAGATGGCTGAAATCAAGGAAAATTGAATCAATATAGTACAACAAATTTCTAAACCTGTCACAGCAAAAACAAGACAAAAAAGTCCCCCTTTGTCTTGGATTTTCAGTAAATCATAAAACCCCAAGCTGACTGTCATCTATAGATTTTAAGAGGGGTAGAACAATGACCGGCTGCCACATCAGAAAAACACCGGTGGGTTGGAGCCCCAGGTCAGCCCTGGCTCAAAGTGAGGTGACGCCCCCCCCCCAGACTGCCTTTGTGTGGGGTCCCCACAGGGTGGCGCCGGTGAGCGTGTCCACACGGCCTTTGCAGAGACCTGCAATGGCACCCCACTCCAGTACTCTTGCCTGGAGAATCCCATGGATGGAGGAGCCTGGTGGGCTGCGGTCCATGGGGTCACTGGGAGTCAGACACGACTGAGTGACTTCACTTTCACTTTTCACTTTCATGCATTGGAGAAGGAAATGGCAACCCACTCCAGTGTTCTTGCCTGGAGAATCCCAGGGACGGGGGAGCCTGGTGGGCTGCCGTCTCTGGGGTCGCACAGAGTCCAACATGACTGAAGCAACTTAGCAGCAGCAGCAGCAGCAGCAACAGCTCTGGCCGCAGGCTGTGAAGCAAGGAGCAGCCTGTGACCTTTCAGGATGGACAAGGTTGCACAGACTTTAAGGGGTGGGGGGGGCCAGGGGTATGCCCCTTCTCTGCTTAAAGCTTGGATAACAGGAAAACCTGTCTCATGAACACTAAAGGGACAGGTGTGAAAAACACCATAGACAGCAAGTGACCATCACTGTGGGTTGGTGGGGGTAGGTGGCCAGTGCCGGAGACAGGGCAGCTGTGAACGTCACCCCTTCTCTCCCCACCCATCCTCCTGGGCTGTAGCCAGAGCCCTGTTTATTTAAGCACCTGCTACATGGGCCTGGACTTTACCTCCATTATCACCGATTCTCACCCCAGGCTGACCAGGTGACAACATTCCTCCCCATCTCGTGGGTCAGAACTTGAGGTTCAGAGAGGCGAAGTTATCTGCTCAAGACAAGATGGAGAGCTAGCGCGTCATACTCCAGACGCCCTCCGTTATGACGTAAAGTCCATGGCCCCCTGTCCTCGGGCTGGTGAGGACAGTGGTACTAGGGAGGCCCATCAACCTGGGTCCTGACCCCACCTGGGCCTTCAGGTGACCAGGACAGGGTGAAATAGGAGAGAGCCCAGTGGTAGAGCCAGTGCCCGTGGTGGAAACCACCATCAATTCTCTTAACTCTCTTCCCACGGAAGGGCCAAAAATGTGTTTGTTTAGAGTACGGTGTGCTGATGTCGGGCGCTCTGAGCAGAGCTTGGCGGGGGTAGCATCCTCAGATTTTCCATGTAACCTTTCTGAGCCTCAGTTTCCTCTTCTGTAAAACCAGGAGAGTATTAATAATGAAAACGCTCTGTAGCATTTGTGGGTGTCGCTGAGACAGTCACGGAAATGGCCCAGAGCAGCACTTGCCGTGGCAGCTGCCCAGTTAGGTATCAGTTCAGTTCAGTCACTCAGTCGTGTTCACCTCTCTGCGAGCCCATGGACTGTGGCATGCCAAGTCCCCCTGTCCTTCACCAACTCCCAGAGATTACTCAAAGTCATGTCCATGGAGTTGGTGATGGACCAACCATCTCATCCTCTTTTGTCCCCTTTTCCTCCCACCTTTAATCTTTCCCAGCATCAGGGTCTTTTCAAATGAGTCCATTCTTACATCAGGTGGCCAAAGTATTGGAGTTTCAGCTTTAGCATCAGTCCTTCCAATGAATATTCAGGATTGATTTCCTTTAGGATGGACTGGTTGGATCTCCTTGCAGTCCAAGGGACTCTCAAGAGTCTTCTCCAACACCACAATTCAAAAGCATCAACTCTTTGGCGCTCAGCCTTCTTTATAGTCCAACTCTCACATCCATGCATGACCACTGGAAAAACCATAGCCTTGACTAGACAGACGTTTGTTGGCAAAGTAATGTCTCTGCTTTTTAATATGCTGTCTCGGTTGGTCGTAACTTTGCTTCCCAGGAGCAAGCGTCTCTCAATGAGGTATAGCAAGTGTCATGATTGTGGGCGGTGTGTTTTCTATTTATCTTTGGCTGCGCTGGGTCTTCATTGCTGCACATGGGCTTTCTCGAGTTGCGGCGGACCAGGGCTCCTCTCTCGCTGTGGTGCGCGGGCTTGTTATCGCGGCGGCTCCTCTTGTTTCGGAGCTCGGGCTCTAGGGCGCGTGGGCTTCAGTAGTTGTGGCACACAGGCTTAGTTGCCCCGAGGCACATGGAACCCTTCAGGACCAGGGATCAAACCCACGGCCCCTGCATTGGTAGGCGGACCACCAGGCAAGTCCAGTCATGTCGTGGTCACTGTCACCACCATCCCCCTGGTCCACAGGAAGCGGGGCGAGCTGGTGCAAGTCCGCCCCGTTGCAGCCTGACGCTCTGCCCTCTGTGGCAGAGCAGAGAGAGCCAGTGGACCCCGCCCGGCTTCCTTCCTTGCTTTCAGTGATGGGTTAAAAGCACACGCTGTGTTCTCTGTTGAAGGAGATTAAAGTGGAGTTAGAGAAAATGTAGGGAAATGGGGAGAGGTTAGACATGCTAAATAGGCTGGGAAACCATCGCAGACATCCCCACTGTCAGGGAGGCCGTGAGGGTTTTCATTTAATCTGAGGATTTAGAAGTTACTTCCACCAGCCATCCACGTGCACGTAATGGTGATTAGCATGTTGACATCCACACACTCCCGCAACAACATCGGCGAGCATTCTCCATAAATAAACTGGAGAACTAGCCCCTCTCAGCCTCTGAACTCAGCATAGCTCCTGGAGTTGGAGGCAGAGGAGGAGCTGAGCCCACAGCTCCCTGCCCCCCTGGCCCCGCCCTCGGCCTCCGTGGGCTGGCCCTGAGCACCTGGGGGTCCCCTTGCTCAGGGTGATTTTGCCCCTTTTCACTTGCACCCAGTCTGTCTGTTGTTTGGGGGTGAAGGGCATTGCTTGGGGAAGAGCCTGGGAGCAGCAGGAGCTCGGCTGGGGGCTTGCTTTGCTCTTGTTTACAGCATCAAGCCCAACGCCTTCCCCCAAGATCAGGAGACTGCCTTTGGGTTCAGGGCTGACTGTGACCTGCACCATCCCCTTGCCCATCCTGAACAACGCCCACCCCCCTCCCCCACCACCCAGATCTCGCCTGGGATTCGAAAACAGCAGGGAGAGCCTGGCGTCTGTGGGGGCTGCTTTGTAAGGGGCAGGCTCTCCCCTCCCTTATCCCTGCATGCCCCCGGGGGGAGGTGGTGTCAACCCAGCACACAGTGGTCCTGGCTGTAGAGGAAGTGGGAGTGCTCGCCCCAAGCAGCATGTCCAGGAGTGGCGTTGGCCTGTTTGCTCCCCTGCCGGCTTTGCTGTCCCCACCCCGCCCTGCCTGGGGGATGCTCTGTGACCATCATTTGGCCTCAGGAACAAGTCACCCCCGAACCAGCCTCATCGCTCTGTCGGTCTTGAGCTTCGTGATTTGGGGCCAGAGAGGACACCTGTCCCCAGGTGCCCCCCCACCCAGAGCAGGGACCCACCAGACCCCAGCCTGCCACTTCCAGGAGTAACAAGTGCAAGGAGACTGGGTGTCACCCCCCCAGCAGTGGGTGGCGTGCTCCTCCAGCTCCCCCACTGTGGAATCTGACCACCTCAAGGAGAGGGTGCCACCCGGCCCTGCCAGCAGGAAGGTGGCACAAGGCTCGCTGGCAGTGTGGACCAGAGCCATCTGCTGCTGTGTAGACACCGATGTTTGTAGACTGTGCAGACCACGGAGGAGACATGGCATAGTGGAGGGACACAGTTTTTGAGTCCAGCCCCTCTCCCCCAGATAGCACGCCAAATCCGCCACCTATGCTGACCCTGGAGCAGGTCCCCTGGCCTCCCCATCCTCAGGGTGGCGTGCAGGCCCCGGGATCCCACCGTGGCCATAGCGCCCACAGGACGCCCCCCACAGGTGCGGTGACACCAGGCTGCGTTTCACGAATGGCCCCCAAGGAAGATCACGATTATAAAGTCAGTGGCCATGCCACCCGCCACGTTTGGGGGGAATTCTTTAGGTGCTCACAGGTGGTGTGGGCTGTTGAAGTAAACGAAGCCGAGGTGAGTAAACCAGTCCTCACTTTTAAGGCTGTCACTCTCCAGGATCCAACAGCCACATCCCATGCCATCCACATCTACCCTCGGCTCGGGGCAGGGGCTTTGCCACGTAAATTACCCCTTAAGTCAGGAGAGCATGTTTTTGCTCACCCTCTCCGGGCCACAGGAGGTGACCAGGGAGCAGCCAGCAGCAGCTGTTGGGGCGGGCAGGGGGCGGGGGGGTTTGCAGTGATCCCTTCTGGCCCTGACCTGGCCCCGGTGCCCCAGGCAGCAGTCGTTGGGCTCTGCAGGAGGGCGGCAGGGGTCCCCGGAGGGCTGCATCCAGTGTGAAGCCCTTATCGTCCTCCCTGTTGCCCAGACAAAAGGTTCTCTCCGTTCAAGAGTCGAGAAAAGTGTAATTTCGCAGCCGACCCGGTGATGAAGCGTCTTCTCTCAGCGCCAGGAGATAGGCATATAAATATTCTCTGTCTCTGCCGCTCTTTATTTCCCTTGTAAGCAGGCGCCCCATCCCTCCCTCTGATGGATGCCCCTCACAGCCAGCCCGGGAGCTCCCCAGCTCCTCAGTTCGGCAGCAATTCTCCCGTCTCCTTGCCTCTCCCGTAGCCTGTTCATCCTACCCCCCCACCCCCAGCCCCACCTCCCTCACCCACCGCCCTGTCCCTTGTCTCCGGAGCAGTGGCCCAGAGACAGTGGCCTCGACCATAGATTCCATGCCGAGTGCACAACACCGCAAGCCTCTATAAATAGGAGCCAAGGGTTCCTGTGCCTGAAAGGGCAACCCGAGAGCCTCCCAGCCCCATACACAAAGACTTTCCCCACCATGGCTGCCACCCTCCCCTGGAAAAGACCACAGCATTCAACCCCCTTCGGTGGTCACCCCACTCAGAAACGTGGCGAGGAGCATCATCATTAGCCCAGCACACTCCCTGGTGGAGCAGACGGCCTCCATTTTCACTCGACTTTAAGGCTAAAAGACAAGGGAGAGTCTAATTAGTAAAGGGACGATCTGATATTAATCACTCCCTTAAAATTGACAAGGGAGGCAGTCCATTTAACCACTTAATGGCTACAGGTTTTTATGGGCTGCTGTTTGCAGACGTATTTAATGCTGAAGTTATAAATCCAAAGGAGCTTACAATTTTAATTTTATAAATATTTCCCTTGTTCTCATGTTTGTAGTCGGTCCTCCAGAGTCTAGTCACGTGGAATGTTCCTTAAATGAACATATTTGCTAACTGGCGTGATTTCAGTTTTTAAAACATTGGTTCCAGCAATTAGGCATTTTTTTTTTTTTCAGTTCCCAAATGACTAGAGAAATTCGTCTTGATTATAATTGCTCTTAGCCACGCATATCTAATTTGTGTCTTTTTAAGTGTTAATTAGTAAACAGTTTGAGCTGACATCTTTATGTGTTTGTGTGTTGAAAAATGGGGCTTATTGCTTATTTAGCTTGGGGCTGATTCCACTCGCATTGACGTCACGACATTGAGGTGAAATTAATGGAAATACATTTGGCATCATGAGGTAAAAAGAATTTTTGGAACCAACTTGTGGACGTCCACTTTGCATGGACTTCTGCAAGCGCTTCCGATATATGAGATTAGAGTGGATTTGGGAGCTGCATGTGCGGGGAGAAAGTGAGGCAGAAGATTTTTGTATCAGTAATGAAATGGCAGAGTCCCAATTTTATAAAAGCAAAATGTTCATATCCCAGTGCAATTGTTCATTCTTCCTACTTCTGGAAAGCTTTCATTGTGCATATTAATGTTAGAAGAATTTTGCAGAGGGCGAAGTCACAAAATGCGTGATCACTGTGCACCATCTAGTGGTCAGGTCTCAAACTGCAACAGGAAATAAGGTGTCCTTTATCCGTGCGAGTCAACGTTTTCATCCCCCAGCATCTTTTTTATCTTTTGTTTTCAGTCAGGAAGCTGATATGTTTGGGGAAAGAAATTCACCTACTTCATTTATTAAATGAAAGTTAGTTAATTAGATAGAAGTTAACCTTTCTTATCTATTGTTCTGCTCCCCCTTTTTTTATATTGTTTTCAAAGACCCAGTTGTTCAGTCATGCCACTGAATTCTTTTTTTTTTTTTTTAACTTTACAATATTGTATTGGTTTTGCCATATATCAACATGAATCCGCCACAGGTATACACTGAATTCTTACAAAGCTATCACACTAAGCTGAGATCATTTCAGCCAAAAACAAAGGAACCTAATGAATTAGTTTAATGGATAGCCATTCCAAAGGCATAAAAGAAGGGTTGTTATTGTCGTTCAGTCACTAACTCGAGTCCAGCTCTTTGCCACCCAGTGGACCACAGCAGTGCCTGGCCTCCCTGTCCCTCACCATTCCCTGGAGCTTGCCCAAGTTCGCGTCCATTGAATCAGTGATGCCATCCCACCATCTCATTTTCTGCCACCCTCTTCTCCTTTTGCCTTCAATCTTTCCCAGCATCAGGGTCTTTTCCAATTTGAAATGTGGGAAGTAGCTTGGGGACCTGCCTCTCATGGACTCTTCAGGAGTCTGACCACAGCTTGGGAACCACTGTTTGATGCCACAGACAAGACTAGTTCTCTCCCCATAAAGTGTGGCAGCCATCGTGGGCAGTTTATCATCTTCAGCATCTACCCTGCCAATCAGAATCAATTTTTTAACATTTAGTGTTCTCTTTCCAAGTGCAAAGGTCATACGTGTTTTTTAAAATGCAGACACAACAGAAACATGAAAAAGGTGCGAGTCCCCCATGGTCCACTCCTGGGGGAGAGATGCCCGCATCCAGCAAGCATCACGGGTGTCAGTACCGCACATACCGTTCCTGGGTCTTGCTTTCGCACCGACTAGTATATCTTGCACAACCTTCCATGTCATCACACACAGATCTGCCCCGTTCTTTTTAATGACTACATGTGGTTCCCTTTTATGATTGTGTCATAATTTATTTAAGCAATCCACTATTGATTAACTCTTGAGTTGTTTCCAAGTATTCGCTGTTCCACTGCTGCAGTATGTTTCCTTGTATGCGTCTTTGCTCTCCTGGGTCTTTCTTTAGAAGAATGCATGGTATTACCATTTTGCTTTCCAAAAAGAGAGGGCCCTTTTAAACCCCCCTGCCCCCCCGTCCTGTGGTGTGTGAGGGGGTACCTGTTTCCCACACCCTCTATAAGCATCACAGGTATTTAAAGGTGGACATCTTTTCATATATTTATCAGCCATTTGTATACTTCTTTTGTGAATCTATTCTGTGTGTGCCCTTTGCCCAGTTTTTTCTATTGGCTTATTTAGTTTTTTCATTCATTTGTGAGTTTTTTATGTTCTTTGTAACAACCTTCTTTCTGTCCTATGTTCAAACACACACACACACACACACACACACTTTAACCAGTGGCTTTTCACCTTGTTAAAGATGTGTTTTGCTATACAATAGTTTTTAATTTTTCATGGACAATCATGACTTTAATGTTTTGTTTTTGGTTTCATGTCATACTTAAGATTATAAAAAATACTATTTTCTCATACCCTTTTGTGTTTTAATATCTTACAGTATTAAACAGTTTTCAACTATTTGATCCATCTGAAGTTTATTAGAAAGTAAAAACTAGAACCAGCTTCATTTTATCCTAAACCGTTAACCAGTTTTCTTACCATTGTTTACTTTCTTCGGTAGTTTTAAGTGTTACTCTTATCGTATAGTTCCATCTGTAAGTGGACCAATGGACGTTTTTCTTGACACTCATCTCTGTTCTTTTTGTATGATTACCACACTGCCTTGACTCTGATAGCTTTATAATAAGCTTTAATATATGATAAGCTTAGTTCTTCCTTCTCCCCCCACCCCAGATTTTTCTAAGTATAGTCCCTTGATTATTCTTCTATCTGAACTTTAGACTCTTTTCAGGGGGAGAAACTCCACCCTAGATGTTTATTGTTGACTGCACCGAGCATGGAGGTTAATAGATGTTTGGTGAAGAGTCTCCCCCTGGGGATTTGTGTCTGTCGCTCAGCAGGGTAGAAGGGTGTTCTTTGCAGAGAGTCTGCACACTTCTTTGTAGGTTATTGCTGAGTGTTTGATGTTTTTGTGGTTCTCATGAGTAGAGTCTTTTTTTCCATTATATTTCCTGTCATTTTTTGTATCAAAGAGCTGTTGACATTTGTATTTTATTTTAGGGGCTGGCTCTCTCGCTAACTTCTACTTCTGATGGTTTTCAGTTGCTTTTCTTTGGTTACACAGGCTGGCGTTAATGTCGTCTGCAAACACTGACACCGCCCCCTTCCTGAACCTTCAGCCAGCATTGCAGCCGGAACGATCAGGTCACTGGGCCTCCTTGTCTGAACGGAAATTTCTAGTTTCAATACTCACCCATAATGCTGCATTTTGGCTTGCTATATATAGGCATCATTTTTTTTTTATCATGTTAAAGAATTAGCCATCTATTTCTATTTTCCTAAGTGTTTTTATCAGGAATGGATAGTAGCTTTTGATAAATGTCTTTTAATCATCCATTGAGATGATCATATTTTTTTCTCTGTGGGCATATTAATATGGTAGATTATATTAATAGAGTTCCTAATTGTGAGAGTCTGAGTCCCCCTCCCCCCACCACCCTCTCTGGTTCTATCAGCAGCAGTGCCGCTAAGCGCCAGCCTCCGCCCAGGTGTCCAGGTTGCTGGTGCAGCAGCCCAGGGCGTTCATCATACAGATGAGGGAGCCAGGCTGAGCCCTTGGAAATGAACCTGAGGCAGAGCTGATGTTTGACAGACAGAATTATCTGCCCTGGATACCGTCGTGAGCTATACCTGGCTCATGTAGAATAGAGGTCAAGGTGAATTATATGGTCTTTTGAAAGTTCATCCTAAAAGGACTTTTCTGTCCTTTTCTTGTGGTTTGGGGAACTCTCATCCCCCAAGTTTTAAAGTAATACCCTGTACACCCCAGGGACTTCCCTGGCAGCCCAGTGGTTAAGACTCTGTGCTTCCACTGCAGGGGGGCAGGGCGCAAGTTCAATCCCTGGTCAGGGAACTAAGATCCCACATGCTGCGCAACTTGGCCAAAAAAATAGTTAATACCCCCCAAAAAATAGTAACACCCCCCCAAACTGAACTCCTGGAAGGTTGCCTGACGTGTAGGTAAAAAATGAGCATAAAGATGACGAATGAGGAGGGCATCTTCCTGTAGTGATCACACAGCTTCTTTTTCACTCAGAAATCAGTGTCAGAAAGCAGCATCGTTCTAAATATTTTCCACAAATAACCTGGGAGAGGGAAAATACAAATACGCATCTTTTAGGTGATATTTAGATGAATTCTGAAATGCCGATTCACTGAGGGGGCTAGCCCTGCGGCTGTTTGTTGACGCACACCAGTGTTTAGTTGGCCACAGAGGTATCATCAGCCCCCAGCCTTGCCCAGAGCCCCACGCAGGCGACGCTGGTTGACACACAGGTTCCTGCCAGGCCCCAGCCCCGCAGCACGGGAGGGGCCTGGAGAAGCAGAGCTCATTAATACTCACACAGAGATCTAAGTCCCACCGTGGAATGCACGTTCCCCCATTTCCCTTAAAATGCCTGGCCTTCTCAGTCTGTATTTCGTTTTCCTACTTTTAAGCATCATGGGCACAAGAAATAGTTCTTGCTTACTCTGTCCCCATCAGTCCACACAAAATGCAGTCACGGTGATAAAATGGCAGAACACTCTGGTTGGGTGATTTATAGGGAGTGGTGGGGACTGTGCAAATTGGAAAATCCGTGTGTTTCTAGAGGAGGCAGCCTCCATTCACCTGTGTGAGGCTCATGGTCGTAGTGGGAGAGTCAAGCCATAGCCCCCTATATTTTTATATAAAACCTGGAAAATGTTGGCATTTTATGCCAAGTCTCTCCACTTTTCCACGTTTATGACTATTTTAAACCACCACACAGGCCAGCAGCATGAGCCTCCAGCTTGCACATGTCTGAGATACAAACACAGATCACATCTATACCTATACCTTCACCATTCATGGTGGGGGGTGGGGGGGCAGTGGTGGCAATGTGGATGAACCCTGGGATCAGCACTTTGCCTCCATGAGGTAAAAACCCCAGGATAGGGGCCATGACACCATCAGCCCAGAGGCCATGGGAATGCAGAGGACCCAAGGCTGGACTGACACACCACTGCTTCCACAAAAGACTGAGAACCCAGATGACCTCCCCGTTGTCTAAGAACTGAGTCCCTAAGCTAGCTGTCTGCTCTGCATTGAGCTGCCCCTCACTCACCCATCCACCCCCTCACTTCTCACATCCTGTACCATCATCCATCCATCCATCATTCGTTCGTTCATCTCTTCTGGGCCACAGCCTCTACCAGACTCTGGAGCTACAGAAATGGCTGAGCCCCCACCCCAACCTTGCACTTAAGGAGGAAATGGACAGTGATGTGGGGCCCTGGGGGCAGTAATTAATTGTCCCCAGAGGAGGACAAATGTCCCGGGGGGAGTAGCCTTCCCAAAGGCACCAAGGCATGGTGCTTGGAGGGAGGGGGGTGGGGGTGGGATCTGAGAAGCCATGCCTGGGGACAGGTCTGTGCAGGAAGCGTCCACACCTCCCTCCTGGGACTGGAGCTCTGCCCCGGGTGGGGACTTGGGAGGCACTTCGCCCCTCTGTGCTCATCGGATCCTAGGTGGAGATGCTCCTGAGCAAGGGTGCCCTGCCCTGAGTGGGGGGCTCTCCCAGCACTGAGCCCAGGGCGGCAGGCCATGAAGGGTGCAAGTGGGTGCCACCATCCCCTCCCAGGAGCCCCAGGCCTGGGGCAGGAAAGGAAAGGGGGTGCTGACAGGCATTGACAAAGATGACCTGGGTGCCCCAGAGTCAGAAGACACAGGGGCTGACTCTGCACATGGTCTCAGTCACCCTGCAGCCACGCCGGGCACGGTGCCCAGACAGGCGTGGTCCCTGCCCCTCAGAGGGGAGCTTTTCCAGCCCCTCGTTTAGGGTGAGACCGAGCAGCGGGACTGGGTGGGGCTCAGGGTTTCTGACTCTGGGGTTGCTGCTTGCGGGTTAGCACTGGGGAACCTGAGGGGAATGCAGAAGAGGCTTCCCAGAAGGTTCACACCAACCCCGCTGTGGGCTTGTCATGGGACCCGCCTGCTTCCTGACCTGGTGGCCTCACTCAGGACAGTCACCCATCATCGGAAGAGCGGTGGTACCATCTTCACTGGCAGAGAGGATTCTGTCCCCGACTGGGGACCCAGCAGCTCCTGCCCCTCCTGTCCCCTTACGAATGGCCACACTAGTGACCAAGGGCTCGTGGGCTGTAATCCAGGAGCCCTGACCTCCAGGCCCAGCTGTGGACTCTCAGCAGCTGAGGGGTGAACAAGGCACCACCCCAGCTCTGGGGTATTCTAGGACCCCCTCCAGGTCTGGGGGGGCGGCCCGTCTTGGCTGCCTCATGTCCCCTGAGCCCCAGTCTGCATGTGACAGCCTTTCCCTGGAGCCCTTTTAGAGCCCTTCTACGGGCTTCTCAGCCCAGGGCCTTCCCCTTTCACCCAGGCTTTAGGGTGTGTCTCTGGAACTGTAATCCAAGTGGGAAAATGGGGAGACCCGAACTCATCTCTGGGCCTCCCTGGCCCTTTCCACAGCTCGAAGGGGTGGACATGTATTCACATCAGCTGGACGGGCCCTCCCAGCACACAGAGGCCTGCTCCGTGGGCCATGGGGGCCCTCAGGGCCCACTGCTCACAACGGCACCTGCTCCTTCCCTCCCCAGGAGAGGGGGGCCGAGATCCAGCAGCCAGGCTTCAGGAAAGAGATGGGAGGACACGAGCCCTTGTGTAGGGAGAGGAAGCTTCCAGAGCTGGAATTCCCCGAGGGTCTGAACCAGGCATCGAGCATGGCAGGTATCGTGTCCTGGCCCCCGGGGCCGGGCAGGTGCCAGAACAGGCTCCAGGAGAGGCAGGCTTGGGGCCGCTGGGGCCACTGCTTAGAACTCCCCCACCACTGCGTGCCCCAGGCACCCTCACAACTGTGGCTCCAGCCCCAAACCAGACTTGGCGTTGGCCGGCGTCTTGCTCCTTCACTCCCCTGAGGCCCAGCCTGGGCTCCTTCAGGCCTGCCCCTGCCGCCATCCTGCCAGGCCCTTCTGTAACCCCACCTGCCCCCCCCATCTCAGAAGTCCACCCGTGTAAGTGGTGAGTACAGATCCCTGTCCTGAGTCCAGGTCCCTGCCCCTGGCGCCCTTGGGGCCTCGTCCAGCCCCCAGGGACCTTGGGAAGTCTGATCCTCCCCTGAACCTCAGCTCCCACGTCTCAAAATTCAGGTTCTAAAAACAGCCTCTCACTTCTGTTTCTCATCGACGTGATGGTTACGAGACCCAGGGAGGGAAGCGGGGAGGGTACCTTCTTGCCTTACTCTGCTGTCCGTTTAATTTAGTAAAAGGTCTCACGTAGTGGTTCCCCGCCTGCCTAACCATTGAAATCACTTTAGTGCTTCTAAAAAAGGCACCGATGCCTGCCCCGCCCGCCAGTTAAACCAGAACCACCCTCACCCCGCCCGCTGCCAGGCAGGACCCAGGTTCAAACCCCTGACTCTCTGATGCAACCCTTGACTCGGAAGGAGGACCGGGTTTTCACTTTCAAGGTGCTTTCACGCCAGTTGTCTCACGTCTCTGCGAGTGGATGCGGGCTTGCTCCCCCACCCCCACCCCCGTCCCTTTCTGCCTCGAAGCTGAGGCTAGGGTGCCTTTGGCTCCACGGTGTGGCCTCCCAAGGCCAGGACGTCGGCCTCACTGACAAAAGCTCTCGGAATCTGGGAATTGAGCGCCACGGCTTAAGAGTTGTCATGATGGCTCTTGTCCACCAGAGGGCGCTGTGGCTGGGGGCGCTGCTCCGCGGGGGTCTCAGCTCTGAACCAAAATGCTTTTTAATTGAAAATTTTTTTTAATTCAAAAAGGATTTGCTGTTTGTGCGCGAGTGCAGGTCCTCCTTATGCAGGAGACTTAATGTCTTGAGTAAACAGATCCGGGCCCAAATCCACCTTCAAAGGTACTCACTGTTTGCCCAAGGGAGCGAAAGGGCTTCCAGAAGCGGCCTAGTCTCTTGGGCAAACACTGGGGGCCAGCCCGTCCCGGCAGGGGACAGCGTCTGTGGGAAGGGTTATCCGCGGCCTAAGGGGGATTATGGCGGGGGGACATATGTTGAAATTTCATTTGGGGAGTTAAGAGAAAACAAGAGGTGGGGGAGCAGTGCTTTTCTCCAGCCAAGATGACCTAAAAAGGGAAAAATCTCAAGGGTAGGGGCGGGGCGGCAGTGGGGGTGGGGTGCAGGCTGTGCAGTGGGTCCCTGGCCCTCTCTGGGGGGCGGGGAGGAGGCGGTGGCATACTCGGCCCTGAGTCAGGAGACGGTGGCTGTGTACCCCTGATTCCCCCCCCAACACATGCCCACACCCCCTCACCCCAGAGAGTGAAAGAAGCAAGAATTTAGTTTATCCTTGAAGGCTCTTCTACACCACCAGCCCACCCCCCACCACCCAGGGACCCTGTCCGTTTCTGGCCACAAAGACGGCCTCCCAACCACCCCACAAGGCACTTCGACCCCGGCCCGCCTGCACCCCCTTGTCCCCACTGCCCCATGCCCTCAGAAAGTACCCTTTCTGGGCCTACCCCTGGCAGCATCCAGGTCTCTGAGCCTGGCCCCTGGGCCCCTGGCTGTGGACATCTGGTGGCCCGTGCCTCCGTCCCCTTTCACGCACCCTCTGTGGCCAGCTGGCCCCCAGCAAACTCAGGCGGCTTCCCTGCCCTGGGCATTCCTGCCACCTGGGAGCCAAGCACAGCAGGCGCTGGAGGGTAGAGGTGACCCAGCCCACAGCTGGTTGGTGCCACTCCAGCGGCTGACACTGGGCTGGCTCCCTCACTTAAGTGCCTCACCTCGGCTATGCCCCAAGCAAGGCCTCAGAGCAGCCCAAGTGGAGCCCCCCGCCGCAACCACCACCAGCCTCCTCCCCACATCCCCCCCATTCCCTCCTCAGCGCCCCCTCAGCCCTAAAGTCTCTGGCTCTTCCTCTCTGCCCCTCCCGTCCACTCCCACATCCTGCTGGTGGGGCCACAGAACCTACCTGCAGCATTGGGTCACCAGGGAGCTGGCTGACGAGGTGGAATCTCTGGCCCACTCCCCGGACCTACTAAGGCAGGACCTGTGTGTGTTACAGGCTGACCAGCCTGCTGCTTTCAGTCTGGGTGCCACCCTCTGTCCACCCTTGAGGAGAGACCACACTCTGCTGTCCATGTCGGCACCGCCCTGGAGCCTTTGCCCACCCAGCACTGCCCCTGCTGAGGTCACCACGTGCTTTTAGTGACCTTATCCCCCCCCCAGCCTGTGCAGCTCAGGCCAACTGCTGCCCCCTGATCCCCCTCCGTCCTCCTATCTGGCCCTGGGTCCATCGCCAGGGCTGGTGTCCTGCCTTCCAGGCCCATCCTCTTTGTCTTCTGATCCTATAAGCTTTCCTCCAAACATCTCTGCACTGTAACTCCAGATACCCTCTCCCCCAAGGGCTCCCACTTCATCCCTTCATTCCTGGTTCATCCACGTCTCTGCAGCCGGGCAGGCGGCACCCCTGAGTACTCCTCAGGGACCACCCTTGGCCATTGGCAGAAATGCCCTCATGTTCTCTCCCCGAGGCTGCTTTCTATTGCCCATTTGGGTTAAAAGCACCGGAGTTCCGGCGTCCATCCCCTGCCCCTCTTGTAGGGCTCCCTCCTGACCCCAGAGCCCAGCACAGGCAGATGCGGGTGGGTGAGTGGGTGATGGAGGCAGAGATTGTTTCCTGCCGCGATGCTCCTGAGCAGCCACCAGGTGGCGGTATTGTCCCAAACTTTGCCCGAAGTCCTCCTGGTCCGAGGCTGCACTGCTCCTCCAGCTTCCTGGAGCTGGAGTGCCCGGACCAGGGCTGGAGCCCGGGTCATTAGCAGGAAAGTGGGGCCACTTTGATGTCTTCTCTTACGTAGCCAACAAATGTACAGTGAGTGCTTGCCTGGTGCCGGGGCAGGCGGGCCCTTAACCTGCCGCACCTCATCCCACCCTCAAAGAGGGCCCCGGGAGTAGAGATTGTCACCCCCACCTCCTTTATTGAAGTATAAAAGGCATATTGGCTTCAGGTGTACAACGTGTGTCGATAGTTGTATATATTGCAAAGCAATTATCATAATAAATATAGTTACCATCTTTTATCTTACATAGTAACAACTGTTTTCTTCTGATGAGAATTTTTAAAATTTAGCAACTACCAAAATATGAATTGCAGTGTTGATATCCATATTCATGACGCTGTACAGCCTATCTTCAGGACGTAATCACTCTGCAACTGGACGTCCGTGCCTTTTCACCCCCTTGCCCCGTTTCACCCACCCCACCTGCCTCTGGCGTCGGCTCTGCCCGGTGGGCTTGGTCCTGCTGTGTTCTGGGTTCCACGTATAACTGAGATCACAAAGTGTTTGTCTTTCTGTGTCTGACTGACTTCATTTAGCACAACGCCCTCAAGATCCATCCATGTTGCTACAAATGACAAGATTTCCTTCTTTTTTTATTCTTTAAATTTTTGTTCTGAGTATAGTTGGTTTACAGTGTTAGTTTCAGGTGTGCAGCAAAGCAGTTCGGTTTTTTACACAGATACACACACACACACACACATATATACACACCCCCTTTCTCAGATTCTCTTCCCTTATAGGTTACTATAAAATACTGAGTATAGTTCTCTATGCTACACAGTAGATCCTTGTTGGTCATCTGTTTTATATACAGCAGCATATATTTGTTAATCCCCAACTCCTACTAATTTATCCCTACCTCCTGCTTCCCCTTTGGTAACCACATGTCTCTTTTCTATGTCTGTGGGTCTATTTCTGTTCTGTATACTAAATTCATTTGTATCCCTTCTTTTAGATTCCACATATAAGTGATATCCATGATGTTTGTTTTAGTCTGATTTACTTCATTTAGTATGATAATCTCTAGATCCATCCATGTTGCTGCAGATGGCATTCTTTCTTTTTATAGTTGAGTAGCATTCCGTTGTGTATATATAGGCAAAATTACTGGAGTGGGTTGCCATTCCCTTCTCCAGAGGATCTTCCCAACCCAGGGATCGAACCCAGGTCTCCTGCATTTGTAGGCAGATTCTTTACCATCTGAGCCACCAGGTAAGCCTATATATATATCACATTTTCTTTATTCATTTCTCTGTTGATGGGCATTTAGGTTGCTTCCATGTCCTGGTTATTATCAAGAGTGCTGCAGTGAACATTGGGGTACATGTATTTTTTCCAATGATTTTCTCCGGATATATAGCCAGGAGTGGGGTTGCAGGATCATATGGTAACTCTATTCTTAGTTTTTTTAAGGACGCTTCATACTGTTCTCCATAATGGCTGCACCAATTTACATTCCCACCAACACTGTAGGAGAGTTCCTTTTCCTTCACACCGTCTCCAGCATTTATTATTTATAGACTTTTTGATGATGGTTATTCTGACCAGTGTGAGGTGATACCTCATTGTAATTTTGATCAGCATTTCTGTATTAGCAATGTCGAGCATCTTTCTATGTGCCTTTTGGCCATCTGTATGTCTTCTTTAGAGGAATGTCTGTTTAGATCTTCTGCTCATTTTTTGATTGGGCTGTTCGTCTTTTTATATTGAGCTGTATGAGCTGTTTGTATTAATATATTTTGGAGATTAATACCTTGTCGGTTGCATCATTTGCAAATATTTTCTCCAATTCAATAGGTTGTTTGTGGTTGTTTTGCTGTGCAAAAGCTTTTGACTTTAATTAGGTCCCATTTGTTTTTTTGTTTGTTGGTTTGTTGTTTTTATTTCCATTCCTCTAGGAGACAGATCCAAAAAGAGATAGGTATGATTTATGTCAAAGAGTGTTCTGCCTATGTTTTCCTCTCAGAGTTCTATAGTATCTTGTGTTCACATTTAGGTCTTTAATCCACTTTGAGTTTATTTTTTGTGTATAATGTTAGAGAATGTTCTAATTGTATTCATTTACATGTAGCTGTCCAGTTTTCCCAGCACCACTTATTGAAGAGACTGTCTTTTCTCTGTTGTATATTCTTTCTTCCTTTGTTGTTGATTAATTGACCACAATTGTGTGGGTTTGTTTCTGGGCTTCCTATCCTGTTCCATTGATCTGTATTTCTGTTTTTATGCCAGTACCATACTGTTTTAATTACTGTAGCTTTGTAGTGTAGCCTGAAGTCAAGGAGTCTGATTCCTCCAGCTTCATTTTTCTTTCTCAAGGTTGCTTTGGCTATTCAGAGTCTTTGTGTTTCCATACAAATTAAAAAATTTTTTGTTCTAGTGCTGTGAAAAATGCCATTGGCATTCAATCTGTAGACTTTCTTGGGTAATATAGTCCTTTGACAATATTGATTCTTCCAATCCAAGAATGTGGTATAACTTTCCATCTGTCTGTGTCATCTTCCATTTTTTATCAGCATCTTATAGTTTTTGGACTCCAGATCTTTTGTCTCCTTGAAGTGAAGTGAAGTTGCTCAGTCATGTCCTACTCTTTGCAACCCCATGGACTGTAGCCTATCAGGCTCCTCCATCCATGGGATTTACCAGGCAAGAGTGCTGGAGTGGATTGCCATTTTGATGCAGTGGTAAATAGGATTTTCCTTAATTTCTCTTTCTGATATTTCATTTTTTAGTATATAGAAATGCAGCAGATTTCTGCGTATGAATTTTGTACCCTGCAACTTTACCGAATTCATTGATGAGCTCTAGTAGTCTTCTGTCAGTGTCTTTAGGATTTTTTATTAGTATGTATAGTAACATGTCATGAAAATGGTGACAGCTTTACTCTTTTTTTTCCCATTTGGATTCCTTTTCTTTTTATTCTCTGATTAATTAACATGCCTCGGACTTCCAAAACCATGTCAAATAAAAGTGGCAAGAGTGGACATTCCTGATTTTAGAGGAAATGCTTTCAGCTTTTCACCATTGAGTACGATGTTTTAATACCTGTGGGCTTGTCATATATGTCCTTTAGTATATTGACAGTAGGTTCCCTTTGTGCCCACTTTCTGGAAAATTTTTACCATAAATCAATATCGAATTTTATCAAAAGCTTTTTCTGCATCTATTGAGATGATCATATGAATTTTACTCTTCAGTTTGTTAATGTGATGTATCACATTTTTTTTACCATTTTTTTTTAAATAGCATTACTTAAAAGATAGTTTTTATTCCCTGAAATAAACCCACTAGATCATGGTATCAGTTCAGTTCAGTTCAGTCGCTCAGTTGTGTCCAACTCTTTGCGACCCCATGAATTGCAGCACGCCAGGCCTCCCTGTCCATCATCATCTCCCGGAGTTCACTCAGACTCACATCCATCGAGTCAGTGATGCCATCCAGCCATCTCATCCTCTGTCGTCCCCTTCTCCTCCTGCCCCCAATCCCTCCCAGCATCAGAGTCTTTTCCAAAGAGTCAACTCTTCGCATGAGGTGGCCAAAGTACTGGAGTTTCAGCTTTAGCATCATTCCTTCCAAAGAACACCCAGGGCTGATCTCCTTCAGAATGGACTGGTTGGATCTCCTTGCAGTCCAAGGGACTCTCAAGAGTCTTCTCCAACACCACAGTTCAAAAGCATCAATTCTTTGGTGCTCAGCCTTCTTCACAGTCCCAACTCTCACATCCATACATGACCACAGGAAAAACCATAGCATATGATCCTTTTAATGTATTGTTGGCTTCAGTTTAGTAGTATTTTGTTGAGGATTTTTGCATCAATGGTCATCAGTGATAGTAGCCTGTAATTTTCTTTTTGTGGTATCTTTGTCTGATTTAGGTATGAGGATGATGGTGGCTTCATAGAACGAGTTTGGGAGTGTTCCTTTTTCTGCAATGTTTTGGAATAGTTTGAGAAGGACAGGTGTCAACCCTTCCCTCAGTGTGTGATAGAATTCGCCTGTGAAGCCGTCTGATCCTGAACTTCTGTTTGTTGGGAGTTTTATAATCAGAGGTTCAGTTTCAGTGCTTGTAGTTGGTCTGTTCAGATTTTCTTCCTGACTCAGTCTTGGGAGACACACCTCTCTAAGAATCTGTCCTTTTCTTCCAGGCCGTCTGGTTTTATTGGCATAGAGTTGCCTGCAGTGGCCCTCATGGTCCTTTGTATTTCTGTGGCATCCCCTTGTAACTTCTCCTTTTTCATTTCTGATTGTATTGATTTGGACCCTCTGCCTTTTTTATTCCTTGATGATTCTGGCTTGAGGTTTATCCATTTTGCTTTTTTGATTTTAGTTTCATGAAGATTGCATATTTTTTATGAATACCCTATGTACGCACCACATTTTCTTTATCCATTCATCCATCGATGGACACTTAGGTCGCTTCTGTATCTTGACTGTTGTGAATGATGCTACAGGGAACACAGGGTTCCCTTTTCTCCACATCCTCACCCACACTTGTTATTTCTTAATAACAAGAAATTATTATTATAAAGGCGATGAGTTCACTGAGCTTCAGAGGCGCTGGGGTCACCCTGCAATGTCGAGTCCTCCCCTCCCCACCCCTTCTGTTTGTAGGGAGCACCGTCCTGTCACTGGCGTCCCCTGGCCCCTTTGGCTGCTCACACGGGACGGCCGGGGCCCGCCCAGACCTCGCCCCCACACCCAGCGCCAGCTGCCCCTCTGTCCTGGGCCAGCCTGTAGGCCATCGGCAGGTGGCTGAGGATGAAATGCTGGCTGCCTCGTTCTCCCCACCCTTTCCCCCGGGAGGAATAAACCCCTCCAGCATCCTCTGCTCCCCCCTCATTCCCAAGTGACCCCCAAAACCCCTCAGCTGTGCTCCCTCAGCTCAGCACAGCCCCTGGAAGGGCCTCGTAGCTGCATGCAGCTCACTTTGGGGCTCGGGGACCATTTGGAGCCCACAGCTGTGGCACCTTACTGGGTGGGCACCCAATGGTCACCCCCCGACACCCTTGCTGGGACGGTTCCATGTCATCCTGGCGGCTCCCCCAGCTGGGTCCCCAAGAGGGCAGCTTCAGGCAGAGGCTGAGTTCAGCCAGGTGGTTCAACTCTGCTCTGCTTTATGTAGGGGAGCCCTTCCTTATAGCAATTTTAGTGCTGAAAAGTTTTTGAAAATATTATTTTAAATGTTTAATGACCACTGATCTAAGCAACTCATTCCTAAGACCCAGGGTCCTGCGTGGCTGCCGCCCCTGGTGTCCAGGCCCTTCTCACGGCCCACTCCCAGTCCTGTAGCCTGAGCCCCCCCTCTTCTTGCCTGGCACACCTGCCCCACATTTGGGTGTAGAAATCCCTACTGGCCGTCAGGGTGAACCACAGGTGTTCCTCCTCCTCTGAATTTCCACCAGACTCGGAGCCCACCATCTGTCATTTCCGTGACCCAGGTCAGGTGGGTAGGCTTGGGTCTCCAGCATGAGAACTGAACGCAGGTTCAGGCCGGCAGCGGGGCAGGCCGGGCCCAGGTCCACTCCGCTGGTCCCACCCTGGCCCAGGCTCTCATAGCTTACTACGAACTGGCCCCAGGAGCCCAGGGAGGAAGGCACTGGGAGCATGGGGTGCCCCGTCCCTGTGGCCCGTGCCACCTGAGGCTTGTCTTCAGATCAGAAAGCACTGAGCAGGCGGCCGGCCCCGAGGGCTCCCCAAGCCTGCAGCCGCAGCCCGCCTGCCCAGCCAGGTCTGGGGTGGCGCCCAGGGCCATCCCTCCCCATCCAGGAGACTCCTCCCGCAGCGGGAGCGGGGGGAACCATCTGCCGGGAGGTGGGAGGGCGTGCAGCATACCACCTGGCATGCAAGCTGCTGCTGCTGCGGGCTCATACCACCCGGGGAGGGGTGTCAAGGGTCCAGTCATCACAGATGAGCCAGCCAGCCACCACACAGCACCAGAGGCGTGCCCCCTTCCCCGTGCACACACGCACACACATGCACAGCCCATGCCTGCGGTACGTGTGCACGTGCCAAGGGCAGCCCTCCGGCGTCCTCGGGGCCTCCGCCGAGCTTGTCCGCGGCCATGGGCTGGTTCTCTCCAGTGTCCCCTGCCCTGACTGAACTTCTCTCCCCCCTGACCTCCCGCAGTACGAGTACAGCTTCCGCACGGAGCAGAGTGCCGCGGCCAGGCTCCCGCCCAGCCCCACCCGATGTCAGCAGATCCCCCAGTCCTGAGGGGCCGCCCACCCGCCCGCGGGGAGACGACACAGCGCCCGGCCCCTCCCGCCGCCCGTCCACACTGCCCTGCTCGGCGCTCCTGGGAGACTCTGGGCAGCTGAGCTGTTGCCTCCTCAGTCATCGGTCATCAGCTTGCCCAACGTGACGCCCCCTGCCCCCCCGGGGATGCTCTTCCTTAACCTCCACTAACCTGTGTGTGCTGTAGTGACCAGCGGCTCCTCCCGTATCTGTGTGATGACCAGTAGTCCTCTGACCAACCCTACCCACCACGGGAGCCATCTGAGGGCCCTGGACAGTTGTCTGGCTGCCCAGTGATGCCACCGGCTCCCTGCCCTCCTGACTCTGCCACCATGAAGCCATCGCCTCCTCCCAGAAGACCCTGAGGGGCTGGCGGCCTGGCACAGGGCACCCACCCACCACCACCACCCCCCCCAGCACTGATGGGTTGCCCCATGGAACAGATCTCTCACGCCAGGGGCCTCAAGTGCCCGAGAACTTCATGGGGACCCTAAGGAAACATGGAGGGGCGGCCGGTGGTGCCCGAGTGGACCTGGGCCTGGCTCCCCTCTGACTCTCCCCTCAGTTCACACACTGGATGCCCTGAGGATGGGGGCCGGCCATCCCGCAGCCACTGGCCCAGAGAGGACTTGCCTGCAGGCGAGGCGGCCGAGGGGCTGGGTGCTTGCATGGACGTGAACTTTGCCGCCAGGTCCCCATGCCCAGCCTCCTCACCATCATCCCCACAGAGGGCTCATCTCTGCAGTGCTCACGTGCCAACAACAGCTCAACTGCCTGCCCCCACGCCCGGCCATCGCCACGGGGGTCAAGAGGCTCTGTGAGCCGGTGCCCAAGGACGTGGACACGCAGTCACCAGACTGAAGCCAGAACCGACCCTTCTGCCACGAGTGCCAGTGACCGCACCATCGTTCCCCCATGGTGCTGGCCGCCCAGCCCAGCTCCCCACACGGGCACCGTGGGAACGGGGCCGCTGTCCTCCCTGGAGGCCCGGTCCACAGCCAGTGGCTGCCTTGTCTGGCCATGGGACTCTGTCCTAAACTCCCAGAACCTGGTATCTCACACCTTGGAGGTGGGGGGCAGGGGTCAGCAGATAGTTGGAACATTGGACGTGAGCTTTGACACGTGTCTGGCGTAAGCAAGCAGCCCAGGAGAGGCCCTGCCCAGCTGGGAACAGAGCCCCCGCTCCCTGCAGTTCCTCGAATGACACCGGGGTGGCTGGGGTGCAGTCAGGAGGGGCAGCCTCTGGCTGAGACACAGGGCCAGGGCAAGACATACCTCAGTCAGCCGGCCTCAGCTCTGCCATCTCCAGACCCTCTGCCTTCCCCCGCGGCTGCCCCCTGATCTTTCCCTTCCGATACCTCCTGATTCCTGTGTGTCACCTCTCCCCGCTGTCCCCGAGACCTGAGGATATCCCTGGCAGGGCTGGCCTCCCCTGGAACCTGCCAGGGCCCAGGAGGCACAGGTGGAAATTCCTTGGGCAGACCTTTGGGATGGGTGCTTGCCCAGGGCTGAGCCAATGATCTGGCCTCAGACATACCCACTGAAATGAGCTGGTTGTTCCTGGGAGTCGGGGTGGGGAGCCCTGAAGGGCCCAGAGAGCCTACGTCTGCTGCTGCTGCCAGGATGGTAGAGCTGGTCCAAAACCAAGAGTGGGGGTGACCCCTCTGCTCACCTCTGTCCGGCCGTATTAGCTCCGTCCCTCAGTCTCTCCTCACACCCCGGCTGTGGGGTCGTCCCGCCAGGTAACACCCGCAGCCTTTCCGCGGCCTTCCTCCACTGAGAAGCAAGCATTTCAGCTCCATGGGCCCGAGGAAGTCCAGAGACGGTCACATGAGATTTCCTGTCAGGGAGCAAGAGGGCCATGAGGGTGGCTTTTGGGGAAAGGGTCTCCCCTCCACCCCCCAACCAGGCCACCCACGGGCCAGGCCGATAGAGGCAGGGTCCAGGGCCTCCGGGAGAGGGCCAGGCCTCCCCCAGCAGGCAGCCTCAGCACAGGGTCTAGCGAGTGACTGTGGACGGTGCCGTGATGGCAGCTGGAGAGAATGGCGCAGCGACGGTGTTGGAGAAGCCGGCGTCCCCGGTGGGTCTTAGGCGGCTCCTGACCTCTGTCTCTCTCCTTCTGAGGGGGGCTGCCCGCCCGCGTGGAGGTGAAGCTCGCTCACTGGGGACCGAGCCCCCTCTTCCCCCTTCCTTTCTGGGACGGTGCTTTTCTCCGCAAACCCTCTGGCCACGAGGGGCGGGGAGGCAGGGCTTCTCTCAGAAACACGAAGGGCAGTGACCTCCACCCTTCCCAGAAGGACTCCCCAGAGCACAGCGTCCCCCACTGCCTACTCCTCCATCCCCCGAAAATTCTAAGCCTGTCTGCACAGGCCTTGGAAATGGCACAATGGCGCTAAGGAGCAAGCAGCCAGCCCAGGTTCACTTGCAAATTTATAACAAGGTTTTCCCCCACCCCCGAGTCCAGGAACTGACTCTGGCCACGACCTCCTCTCAGAGGGACGGTCAGGACTGCGGGGGACGGGAGGCGAGGACCGACACATCCGAAGCACCTACTCCTTGCCAGGCACACAGCCGGCACTTGAAGCACATTTTCTTCTGTCATTCCCACCCACCCCACCCCGCCAAAAAAAACACACCAATACCCAGAAGCGGATGCTGGTTCCAGATGAAGATGCTGAGACGCGTCCGCAGGCACAAAGCCGGCGCGCTGCAGAGGCGGCCCAGGCCCCACTCTGTCCCGTCTCGAGCACCTGCCTCCGGTGCAGCAACGGGCCTGCGGGCATGACGGTGTCTCACCGAGCACGGGGCGAGGGCCGGGTCCAGTCCCCAGGGCTGCGGGCTGCCCCTCACCGTTCACACGGATCCCAGCCCGCAGCTCCCCGGAGCTGGCCGGCGAGCCTGAAGGTGAGCGTGAAAGCCGAGCTCACCTCCCCGGGGCCTGGAGCGGCCGGCGCCCGCTCTCACCGCAGCTGCCTGCCCCCCAAGGGCGGCTGGCCGTCCTCACCTGTTGGACCCTGCCGGCCGGGCCTGTCACCACCAGGAACGGGCCCCGGGCGGGCGGCTGGCTGCGCTAGGTTAGGAACAGCGTTGTACTGCGTGTATTTATTTGAGGTGACTCTAGTACTTGGCAAAGGGAAGTTTCACTGTGTGATTGTCTTCTTAATATAATTTGTTAAATAAACGTTTGTTTTAACCTTTTCCTGACTCGCTGCTGTCTCTGAGGCATGGAGACTGGGGTCCCTCCAGCTCATTCTGGATGCAGGCCGGGCCGGCACCATCCTGGCCCTCCAGCCTTCTAGAAAGAGCTGGTGGGTTTTCTTGCCCCGTTTGGATGACCTGGTGACAAGCCAGAAGGATCCAGGAGGAGCGGCAGCCCTCAGGAATGCTCCTGGAGGGAGAAAAATGCCAGTTTCCATAAAAGCATGTGAAGTGCATGTGTATTAATGGGTCTCCAGCAAGGAATGCAGAGGGCGCTTTCATCTCCAGCTCGCCCCGAGCCTCGTCTGTGCCGGGGCGGGGCCGTCTGGCTGCTGGAGCGGGGCTCATACAACCACACAGCTTCAGCACCACTGGTTTTGTCCCGTCCCCTCGCTCACCTGCTGGCAAGATGCTGCCCCAGATGCCCGGGAGGGGCTGCCAGCCCCAGACATGCACAGGCTCCTTGTGGGACACGACTGGTCAGGTTACACCATCAGAGCTCTTTGCCTCCTTTATAAAGTGACCTTAGTGGCTCAGAATCTGCCTGCAACGCAGCTCGATCCCTGGGGTCGGGAAAGATCCCCTGAGCAGGGGAATGGCAACCCACTCCAGTGTTCTTGCCTAGGAAATCCCATAGAGGAGTCTGATGGGCTACAGTTCATGGCGTCACAAAGAGTCGGACACGACTGAGCAACTAACACTTTCACTTGTGCATTTTGGGGCCAGACACCTGGGGCTCAGCCATCTCCACCTCCAAGCCTATTAACACCAGGCTTGGGTGACCCGTAGCTGTCATCTCACTAGAACCGTGAAAATCCCCCAAAAGGTAACGGCACCTCCAGCCCAGGCCCCCATGCCCGGCACCCCTCGGGTCTTTTCCCATGGTGGGAGAGGGAGAACAGCCCAGAGAATTCTGTGAGAAAGCCACGAACGCCGCTTGGCATGGAGTTCGGAGAGCTGACCTCATGTTCCGGCGCTGCTGCTTCCTGAGCACGTAGCTCAGAGCACCCCACGCCTGTCTAAAGGGGCCGTGCCTCCCTCGGCAGCCTCCCCTGGGAGGACGGAATGAGGACACTCAGGGCAGTCAGCACGGAGACCGAGTGACCTGCCAGCTATCTTTGGGGCCTGGTTCTGTGTTGCCGCCCACCGGATGTGCCAGGTTCCTCCCAGGGCTGCGCCACCCAGGAAGGTCAAGTGGTGGCCTTTGACACCCAGGGCACAGAACCTGTTTCCAGAGGGGCCTCCAGCACTGCTCTGGAGGGCCCCGGGAGAAGGCTCTGGGCAGCAAGAAACCGAAGTCCACACACAACAGCTGGACCAAGGTGGACTTTGTGGCCAGACCTGGAGACACTCGGAGCCCAAAGCAGGACGCAGTCGAGCCTGTGAGGGGCCAGAGCCAGGTGGCAGCTCTTTGCCCTCTGTCTGGACACCTGCTTGCTTCTCGTCCTCTCACACCCCAGCCCTCCCTCTCCCCTGCTCTGTGCACCAGCACACTTGGCACATGCACGCTCACATGACCCTCCATGTTTCCACATTCTCAGTTCAGCAGACCCAGAGACAAGAGTCCCAGGACAGACTGTGATTGGCTGCCTGGAACAGGTGTAGGTTTAGACCCTTGAGAAGCATCTGCTACAGAGAAGGGAAGACTAGGCAGAGGGGTGGGACACCTCCCCGGGTGATAGTGGAGCCCGCCACCACTCTGGGACAAGGGGGGAGGTCAGTGAAGAGGGTGGAGCACCACTCATCCATCCACACATCCGCCCAGCTGTCCAAGCCGTTTTATATATCCACGTGCAGGCCCCAAGCTGGGCACTGCGGGCTCAGCAGTGACTGGCACCGTGGACCTCCCTGTCTTGTGGTGCTGATGGTCTAGCCCATCCCACTCCATGCACGGCCCCACACACATACATCCCAGCCGTGTCTGTCCTACTCCCCGCACTAACTGGCTTGTTGCTAAAACCCAGGATGCTCCCTGAGCCCAACTTCACCTCTCCCCGCTGCTCCCCACTCCTGGCAGCTGGGAGCCGGTGGGTCTTTATGCTTAGGTCTGTCATGGCCAGTCTGCTTGAGCTCCAGCCGCATGGCCCCAGCAACAGTCTCCACGTGGACATTTCACCTCGATCTCAGCACAGCCTGAGCCAAGAGTGCCACCTTCCCCCAGGCCCCACACTGCCCACCTTCTGCTAACGTCCCCATCTCTGGAGCAGCCCTACCATCTCTCACCAGAGCCACCCACGCCCCCACCTGGAGCTGCCTGTGATCACCCCATTTCCAGCTGGGCAGTTCTCGCATCTAAACTTGCTTTCAAACTCAGCCTCTATTTTTCTTGCTGCTCCTTTTTCAGTTTCAGCCTCAACACCTTTGGCCTGGATGACAGCATCTACCCCTTAACTATTCCCCCCACTGCCTCCCCTGTCTTGCCATCTCTTCCATTGTCCTCACGGCCAAGATCCAATAGTAGTCCCCCACTTCCTGTGCTTCACCCCTCACCCTGAGAATGAAATCTGAGCCCCCAGGTCTCCATACCCCACTGTTCTAGGTCTGCCCCCACCTCCCATCCCAGCCTCACCTGCCGCTAATCCCCCTGCTGAATTATTCACACTTCCTCAACCCTTCCTGGTGGCTCAGAGGTGAAGCCTCTGCCTGCAATTCAGGAGACCCAGGTTTGATCCCTCAGTCAGGAAGATCCCCTGGAGAAGGAAATGGTCAACCCACTCCAATACTCTTGACTGGAAAATTCCATGGCTACGATCCATGGGGTCACAAAGAGTCAGACACGACTGAGCGACTTCGCTTTCACTTTCTTCAAACATAAGCTCTCCTTTCTTGCCTTTGCATATCCTATTCCCTCTGCCCAGAACGCTTTTCCCACATTTTCTTCTGCCTGGTAAACTCTGTTCATCCTTCAAGACCTGCTTATATATCTCCTCTGTGATGTCCTTTCTTGACTCCCTTCAAACCACTGAACACCTTTCGTTTAAAAGCCATTGATCTATTGGTGGTATTGGAGCCATTTGATCCTCTTATTGGGTTATCTGCTCCTGGAGGAAGGGGTATATGTCTCATTTATTACACTTACTCCCTGGGTACACATACTCAGAGCACCTAGTACAAGCCCAGAGGAATAGCAGGCATGGGCAAATGCTCTTTGAATGAGTTTCCTGAAGTGGGTGTAGAGACAGGTGGACCAAACTCAATTGCTGAGGAGCCCAAGAAGAATGGGCCCCAGTGGCACTTGCTGGGAGGCTTGTGACTGCCCCAGGGACCATGATGAACAGCACTGGGCTTCCACAGGCTTCCTATGCTGGCTTCAAAGACACCAGAGACAAGGGTGAGAGCTGGGCTCGTTTCTGAAGCTACAGCACCTAACACGATCAATGATGGTGGTGGGGTTGAGGCAGGAAGGTGGACTGCCATGGACTGCTGTTTCTCTCCCTTGAGCCCAACTCAGGGGGGTGTCAGAGAAAGAGACAGGGAGACTGGTGGATCACAGGACCCAGCACTAAAACTATGAGGGGCTTGGAGAACACCAGGCCAGAGAGAAAAACACAGATGCGAGATGGCGCGGGGAGGCGGTTTTCTGGCTTTGCTCGTTCATCTCTCTCCCACCCTCCCACACTGCCCTGGCTGGGTCACTGCCATCCTGTCACTGTCCCTTCACTATTTCACCCTTTTACCACCAAAACAACAACTGGGCTAGACACCTCTCTTCTCCCCACACCTTGGGCCAGGTAAATGCAACTAGAGACACAGATCTCAGGAAAGGTGGTTCAGGGGCATAGGTCTTAGACACTGAAGATCTGAATCCCCTGATGGGGGAGGACACATGGGCAGAAGTTGGCACAGGCTGGAGCCCCCAAGGTACATCAATCCCTCTATAACCCTCTTATCCTTCTCTGGAGGGAGCTCAAGGGTTTGCAACCTTGATTGTTCATTAGAATCAACTGAAGAGTTTTTAAATCTTCTAATGCCCAGATCATAGTTGCAGGATACAAAAATCAGTTGTTTTAGTACACTAATAATTAATTATCAAAAAGGGAAATTAAGAAAACAATTTTGCCTATAATTGCATCAAAGACAATAAAACATCTAGGAATAAATTTTAACCAAGGAGGTGAAAGGACTGTATATTGAAAACTGCAAGACACTGGAGAAAGAAATTGAAGACACAAATAAATGGAAAGATACCCCATACTCATGAATTAATAGGATTAATAGTCCTAAAATGCCCATATTCTCTAAAGCAATCTACAGATTCAATACAATCCCTATCAAAATTCCAAGGGCATTTTCACAGAAAGAGAATAATCCTAAAATTTGTATGGAACCACAAAAGATACCAAATAGCCAAAGCATCCTTGAGAAAAAAAGAACAAAGCTGGAGGCATCATGCTCCCTGATGTCAAACTATTGATATATTTTAAAGTTTTATTAACCAAATCAGTATGGAATTGGCACAAAAACAGACAGATAGATCCATGGAACAGACAGCCCATTAATAAACCAACACACTTACGGTCAATTAACCTACAACAAAGGAGATAAGAATATACAATGGAGAAAAGACAGTCTCTTCAGTAAGTGGTGCTGAGAAAACTGGACAGCTATATGCAAAAGAATGAAATTAGAGTATTTCCTCATATCATATACAAAAGTAAGCTCAAAATAAATGAGATCTAAAAGTAAGACTTGAAACCATAAAATTCCTAAAAATGAACCTAGTCAGAACATTCTTTGATATAAATCATAGCAATATTTTTTTTTACCTAAGGTTAAAAAAAAAAGCAAAAATAAACAAATGGGACCTAATTAAACTGAAAAGCTTTTGCACAGCAAATAAAACCATCAACAAAATGAAAAGGCAATCTGCAGAATGGGAGAAAATATTTGCAAATGATATGACTGACAAGGGATTAATATCCAACATACATGAACTGTTCATACAACTTAATAGCAAAAAACAAACAACCCAATCAAAAAATGGGCAGAAGACCTGAAATTTTTTCCAAAGAAGACATCCACATGGCCAACAGACATGATGTTGAGCAACATCATAATCATGAAGGAAATGCAAATCAAAACCACGAGATGTCACCTCACACCTGTCAAAATGGCTATCATCAAAAAGTCTACAAATAACAAATGTTGCTGAGGATGTGGAGAAATCCCACTGTTGGTGGGATTATAGACTGATGCAGCCACTGTGGAAAACAGTATAAAGTTTCCTTTGAAAGCTAAAAAATAGAGCTGCCGTATGATCCAGCTATTCCACTGCTGGGTATTCACCTGAAGAAAATGAAAAACCTAACTCAAAAGATAATTTCATCCCAGTGTTTATAGCAGCATTATTTATAATAGCCAAGATATGGAAGCAACCTAAATGCCCAACAACCGATGAATGGATAAAGAAGATGTAGTATATGTGCGTGTGTGTATATACATATATAATAGAATATTACTCTGCTGTTAAAAAGAATGAAAATCTGCCATTTGCTACAATATTGATGGGCCTAAAGAGTATTATGCTTAGTGAACTAAATCAGATAAGAAATACAGATACTCTATGTTATCATTTGTATGTGTAATCTAAAAAATAAAGCAAAGAAATGGATATAACAAAACAGAAACAGACTTATAGAGAACAAACTTGTGTCAGCAGTGTGGAGAAGGAAACAGAGACGGGTGAGATAGGTTATGGGACTAAGAGACACAGACGACTTTGGATAAAATAAATAAGGATATTTGCAGACTATAAAATAAGAAGGATATTTGGATAAAATAAACAAGGATACACAGTACAGGGACATTCTGCCATTATACTGCAATAATGTTAACTGAGAATAATCTGTAAAAACATTGAATCACTGTTATACACCTGAAGCTAATGTCATATTGTAAATCCACTATACTTCAATTAAAAAAAAAAGATAAAAAGGGCAGCCATCACCATCATTTTACAGATGAAGAAACCAAGTCTTCAAACAGGTTAAAGTGATTGCCTAAGGACATTAACTGATAAACGGTGGGTTTAAAACGGGAACACAGAGGGCTTCCTGGTGGTCCAGTGGTTAAGAATCTGCCTTGAAAGGCAAGGGACACCAGGTCAATTCCTGGTCCAGGAAGATCCCATATGCCACAGAGCAACTAAGCCCATGCACCACAACTACTGAGCCCACACACTACAACGACTGAAGCCTGTGTGTCTAGAGCCTGTGCTCCGCAGCAAGAGAAGCCACCAAAATGAGAAGCCCGTGCACAACAACAGAGTAGCCCCCACTGGCCACTAGTAAAAGCCTGTGTGCAGCAGTGAAGACCCACCAGTCAAAAAGCCAATTAATTCATTTTAAAAATCAATAAAATGGGGACACGGAGCTAATTTTTTTAATACATTCTCTGATTTGTAGGCACTTTGCAGTGTATTATTGATAAATAAGTAAATAAACACCACCACCACCACCACCACAATGAACCTAGTGCATATTATAGAGAACGGTAATTGCCAGAGACGGGGGTGGGGGATGGGCAAAATGGGTGAAGGGGGTCAAGGGATACAAACTTCCAGTTATAAGTTCCAGGGATGTAAAGAACAGCATGGTAACTGCAGTTATTAATACTGTATTGCACATCTGAAAGGTGTTAAAAGAGTAGATCATAAAAGTTCTCATTATGAGAAAAAAAGTTTAACTGTATGCTGACAGATGACTTCCCAGGTGGCACAGTGGTGAAGAATCCGCCTGCAAAGCAGGAGGCACAGGACACACGGGCCCGATTCCAGATTTGGGAAGATCCCCTGGAGGAGGAAATGGCAACCCATTCCAGTACTCTTGCCTGAAAAATCCTAGGGACAGAGGAGCCTGGTGGGATACAGTCCATGGGGCAACAAAGAGTTAGATATGACTGAGCATGCATGCACCATAGAATATATAATAACAGATGTTAAACAGATTTGTTATGGTCATTTTGCAACATATACAAATATTGAATTGTTATATTGTACACCTGAAATTAATATATGTCAATTACTGAAATCAGATTGATTTTATTCTTTGCAGCTGAAGATGGAGAAGCTCTATACAGTCTGCAAAAACAAGTCTGGGAGCTGACTGAGGCTCAGATCATGAACTCCTTATTACAAAATTCAGACTTAAGTTGAAGAATGTAGGGAAAACCACCAGGCCATTCAGGTATGACCTAAATCAAATCCTTTATTATGGTACAGTGGACGTGACAAACAGATTCAAGGGATTAGGTCTGATAAAGCGCCTGAAGAACTGTGGATGGAGGTTCGTGACATTGTATAGGAGGTGGTCATCAAAACCATCCCCAAGAAAAAGAAATGCAAACAGGAAAAATGGATATCTGAGGAGGCCTTACAAATAGATAAGAAAAGAAGAGAAGTGAAAGCCAAAGGAGAAAAGGAAAGATATATCCATCTGAATGCAGAGTTCCCAAGAATAGCAGAGAGAGATAAGAAAGCCTTCCTAAGTGAACAATGCAAAGAAATAGAGGAAAATAATAGAAAGGAAATAGAGATCTCTTTAAAAAATTAGAGATACCAATGGAACACTTCATGCAAAGATGGGCAGAATAAAGGACAGAAACAGCATGGACCTAACCAAAGCAGAAGATATTAAGAAGAGGTGGCAAGAATACACAGAAGAACTATACAAAAAAGATCTTAATAACCCAGATAACCACAATGGTGTGATCACTCACTTAGAGCCAGACATCTTGGAGTGTGAAGTCAAGTGGGCCTTAGGAAGCATCACTATGAACAAAGCCAGTGGGGGTGAAGGAATTCCAGCTGAGCTATTTCAAATACTAAAAGATGATGCTGTGAAAATGCTGCACTCAACATACCAGCAAATTTGGAAAACTCAGCAGTGGCCACGGGACTGGAAAAGGTCAGTTTTCATTCCAATCCCAAAGAAAGGTAATGCAAAAGAATGTTGAAACTACCACAAAATTGCCCTCATTTCACATGCTATCAAAGTAATATTCAAAATCCTTCAACCTAGGCTTCAATAGTATGTGAACCAAGAACTTCCAGATGTACAAGCTGGATGTAGAAAAGGCAGAGGAACCAGAGATCAAATTGCCAACATCCGTTGGATCATAGAAAAAGCAAGAGAATTCCAGAAAAACATCTACTTCTGCTTCATTGACTATGCTAAAGCCTTTGACTATGTGGATCACAACAAACTGTGAAAAATTCAAGAGATGGGAAGAGTAGACCACCTCACCTGCCTCCTGAGAAACCTGTATGCAGGTCAAGAAGCAACAGTTAGAACTGGACATGAAACAACAGACAGGTTCAAAACTAGGAAAGGTGTGTATCAAGGCTGTATATTGTCACCCTGCTTATTTATCATATGCAGAGTACATCATGCAAAATGCCAGACTAGATGAAGCACAAGCTGGAATCAAGATTGCAGGGAGAAATATCAATAACCTCAGATATGCAAGTGACACCACCCTTGATGAAGGTGAAAGAGGAGAGAGAAAAAGCTGCCTTAAAACTCAACATTCAAAAAACTAAGATCATGGCATAGATGGGGAAACAATGAAAACAGTGACAGGTTTTACTTTCTTGGGCTCCAAAATCACTGTGGACAGTGACTGCAGCCATGAAATTAAAAGACACTTGCTCCTTGGAAGAAAAGCTATGACAAACCTAGACAGCATATTAAAAAACAGATACATTACTTTGCCAACAAAGGTCCATATAGACAAAGCTATAGTTTTTCCAGTAGTCATGTATGGATGTGAGAGTTGGACCATAAAGAAGGCTGAGTGCTAAAGAATGGATGCTTTTGAACTGTGGTGTGAGAGAAGATCTTGAGAGTCCCTTGGACTGCAATAAGATCAAACCAGTCAATCATAAAGGAAACTCTGACACTTTGGCCACCTGATGTGAAAAGCTGATTCATTCGAAAAGACCCTGATGCTGGGAAAGCTTGAAGGCGGAAGGAGAAGGGGATGACAGAGAATGAGATGGTTCGATGGCATCACCGACTCGATGGACATGAGTTTGAGCAAGCTCTGGAAGCTGGTCATGCAGCTGGCGTGCTGCAGTCCATGGGGTCGCAAAGAGTCAGACACGACTGAGTGACTGAACAACAATGGCAACCTCAGTAAAAAAAAAAAAAATTAATATTTAATTTTTGAAGTTATTAATATAGTCCAATTATCAATCTTTTCCTTTCTGCACCTTAAGAATCTTTGCCCATACTCTCTAATCCTTTAAAAATGACTTTTGTTTCCCACTAGTCCCCATCCCTTGGAGAGGAGTCCTGGAAGATGGTAGAAGAAAGGTTTTGGAAGAAACAAGGTGGGTGCTGAGCTCAGAAGGGGATGGACTGGGATGAATGATGTTCCAAGTAAGGGGCAAACAAATGGAAGGGGGTTTGCATTTGGTCACACAGCCCCCGCACACATTTACAGAGGACCACAGCAATCTGCTTTGTGTGTTACACCACAGTCCATGGGCTCAGACTCTTTCTACCTTTGCCTATGCAGAAACCAGGCTGCAGAAGGATGCGTCAACCAGAGGGAGCTCAGGGTGTCCAACCAGAGTACTCCCAGAGCCCGTGCTGAGCCTGAAGGCAGCCGGGATTCCATGCTCCGGGGGTCCTGTCCCGTTTGGGGATGACTCCTGAGGTTTGATGGCCCCAGCTCAGCACCCAGCTCTGAACACAAGCCTGGGGCCCTGAGAAAACAGCCAGCAATCACCAGGGCTTTCCAGGGGAGGATCTGAAGTGAGACCCTTAAGATGCTTGGCACACGGTGTGGCCTAATGCTGGCTACCACCCACAGAAGGTACTGGGCTCCAAGGAGGCCAAGGAAGGCCCATTTAGGATACGCAGGAAGGGAGAGAGGCACTCTTAGGAGACCCCAGCTCACCCTAGACCTATCCAACCAGTGTGGGGGCCCCTGGCCTGGGTGCCCCATCAGTGTTCCCTGGCTGGATTTTTCCAGAAAATTTCCAAGAGCTCCGTGTTTGGAATTTGCTTCCAGCACCACCTCACCCATCAGCCCTTCCTGCCAGGTAGAGCGCCGCGGTGGGTCCCGCAGTCCTCCACCCAACGGAGGGGGCGGCAACAGCCTTTGGTTGCTTCCAGGGAGCAGGCCTTTCGCAGGGAGGCACTCCCCCACTTTGAATTCCATTTCCCAGTCGGGGGAACCTGGGAGGTCTCTTGCCCCTATCTTCTGCCTGTTTTCCCCTCTGTAAAAACAGGGCTTATCGCATCCTAGACCTCCCTTTCCGGCCGGTGCAGAGCACGAGGCCCCTCTCCGCCCGCAGCCTGGGACGCGGGCTCGCGCGCCCCAGTCCGGCCACGCGAGGGCGCTCTGCCGCGCCCGGCCCGGCGCCGGCCCTCGCTGGGCTCTGCGGGGGCCCCGGCTCTGCGTGCTGGCGGCTCACCCACCGTTCGGAAAAGAAAGCAGAGCTCCGAGAACCCCTCTGACAGTTCGGAAAACGAATCCATCGCCTCCGCACTGCGGGCATTTGTTTGGATGGAGGCCAGCCCGCCGCACTAGCCCCTCCGCGCCTCTCGGAGGTCCCACCCCAGCCGCTCCCCGCCGGTTTGCGGAGGGCGGCCCGCGTGGGCTCTCGACCGCCGCAAGGGGGTAACCAGCCCCGCTCGCCAAGCTCGGAATCCGGATCAGCTAGAGGGACCCAAAGCCTCCGGCTCCGCCCTCCCCCAGTAGCTTGGACCACATCCTAGAGACCAAACACTGAGCCTCGACTTCCACACATAAATTGGGAAAGACAACAGTCCCTACTGTGGAAGTTGCTGAGAAAGTTAGAGATGGGTCGCTATCGTCCGGGCCTTAGACAAACCACCTGCGTCTTTCTGAGCCTCAGTTTCCCCACCCGCAAAATGGGGATAATAAAAGTCTTTACCTCCCAGGGTCACTGAACAGGCCAGATTGCAGCAGCCACTTGGCACCCCCTGAGCTTTCGGGCAATGGAGCCACTGGGGTGGTTAGGAAGGCTCTGCAGAAGCACCGAGTTCACAGCTCATTCCAGAACCCCAGAACCCCATGGGGTTGTCTATTAGGAACCAGGTCCCCCAGCTGGCTTAGAGCATGGCTGATGATCCCTCACTTCCCTGGCTCAGATGGGGGGCGTGTGGGCAGGGGGCTGGGAGGCAGGGCCCCCCACTCCTCCTGGTTGGTTTTCAGGGCCCTCTCTGGTTGAGTCACCAGGCAAAAACACACAGCTCTGACACCATCCAGAAAATGAAAATGTCTCCGGCATCTAATCCTTCCCTTTCTTTTGGCAACTTAAATCTCCCTGAAACATAACCAAGATACCAGACGCAGTGTGAGCGCTCATGATGGAGCCGGCCTCCTCCCATAAAGCCGGCCTCAGGGACTTTGTGCAGCAGAGCAATACCTCAGGTCAGGCTCAGCCTCACCAGGTAGGTGATGACCTCTGACCTCCCCAGACCACATCACAACGTGCCTCCACACTGGCCCTGACCTGACGGGCACCCTCAAGCCCTGACTTCCTTCCCAGACAAGGGCTGCTACCCACCCCCATCTACCCACCCCCCAAATATTTGGAATGGTCTTTGACTGAAATGAGATTAATCCTCAGTTCCCTGACAGTGTCTTTGGGCATGTGTTTTTATAACCTCCCTTTCAAATGAGAACCATTTGTCGTGGGGAAGCTGGGGAGGCCCAGCCCTAACTGCTGGGCCAGACATCATCGGCACCTGATTGAATGTCAAGGACAGTGTGAGGGGGCAGGGCCGAGGTGACGGCAGGCTGTAAGCAGCGATGACCTGTCCTTTGCTGGTCCCCGGCCCAAGCCAGTGTCATAAGTCTGAGGGTCCTGCCTCCAACCCAGTCTCTCCCACCCACCAGCCAAATACCCTTGAGCTGGTGAGCCTTTAGCCTTTGCCTCTAGGAGTCTTACTTTCCTCATCTGTAAAATAGGAGAGTTGGGCTTCCTACATGGCGCTAGTGGTAAGAATCTGCCTGCCAAAGCAGGAGATGCAAGAGATGAAGAGCTGCAGGTTGGATCCCTGAGTTGGGAAGATCCCCTGGAGGAGGGCATGGCAACTCACTCCAGTCTTCTTTCCTGGAGAATCCCATGGACAGAGGAGCCTGGCAGGCTACAGTCCAGGGGGTCACAAAGACACGACTAAAGCAACTTAGCACGCACACACGCTGGGCCCAGACCAGTGCCTGATAAACAATAGATCTTCAATGTCCAAAGAGGCTTTTGGTGGGGAGGCAAAGCAGCCCACACTGGGGTCTTCCAGGGGGTTGCAAATGTCTGTCCTATGTGTGACTCAAATCTGTTCCCTTTCCGGGCTCACCCTAAGTGAGGGGCACATCCTTGCATAGAACTTGAGTGGCTGGCACTTGAATAGGGAGAGGGTCGAGTTTATAGGTGCCCCCACGCAGTCTCTTTAATTAGCTCCGGGCCCTCTGTCGGTGGCCTCCCTGCTCAGCACCATCTCCCCCCTACCCCCACCGCCACACCAGGTCCTGTTTGAAGTTGGCAGACCCCCACCCGCTTCCTGCCGCCCCAGCTTGCTGAACCAACTACAGACCCTTGGGGCTCAGCTGGGAGGAATTTATTGGTGGAGAATTTCAATCATGGGTTCTTGGCTCAAACTTGTTGCTTCCCCCACCCCCAAAGTCTCCCCAGCAGTTTGATACTCATGGAACTGAGGCTCAAAGGAGGGACTTCTGACGATCTCAGAATTCCACCTGGGCAGGTCGGAGAGTTCACAGCCACTCGTCACTCGGAGGAAGGGAATGCAGAGGAGCAAGGATGCAGGTTCCTGAGACCATACGGAGGTACCGGAATTTGCTCACCTTCCAGAGCTGCTTAGAAACACCATCCCCACCTTCACTAGCATCCCCTCCCCAGCACTGTGGCAGGTGTCTGGATCTCTGAGGTGTGAGCTTCCCCCCTACCCAAAGTTGGTCTCGGGGCTGGGGGAAATGGGGGAATCCGAGTGGAGAGCCCAGAACGGCAGACCTGGACACCAAAGCCACAGAGATGTACCATTTTTCTGAAGCCGTGTGCCTTTGCCTCCCCAGAGGCCTTCCCTGGGCGGTTTCCAGACCAAGAAGCCCACGCCCTTCCCCGGGAGCCGAGCCAAGAAGGTCCTGGGACTGAGGGCCCCATGTGCCGCTCATTTTCCAACCCCTCTGGGAAGGGCTGCCTCCGCTCCATGCCTCGGAGAGATCTTTGCAATGATGGATAAGCCGTGGCCCCGACGGCCCTGGCCCTGGGGAGGAAAAAAAACATCTTTTGCAGTTTCGTGTAAAGCCTCCCACTTCTCGCTTAATAAGTGCTGAAAGAGGCACAAACAGAGGGACCCCGAGCTTGCCATGACTAACAAGATGACCACATCAGGCAGAGCCGAGCTGGGGGAGAGGACCGCGCCGGCCGGCCGCCCGGCTTCCCGGCGCGGAGGTGTCCGATTCCCCATTCCCTCCCGGGACGCTCCGCCAACAGTGCTTTGAAGCCGTGCCTAGGAGCCGGGAGCAGGGAGGCACGGAGCGGAGGGGGGAAAGGGCTGGTCCTCCCTCCCGCCTCCCGCAGGATGGGCACAGATCGCCCAAGATAAAGGAACCGCAGCCTCCTCCAACTTGTGCTGAGTCGCTCTTTTCAAAAGCCCTTTCAGATGGTTTCACTTCTCCGCGCGCGCTTTGTTGAAAGATGTAAAAATTTCAAACCACCACAGAGTAAACATTTCAAAACTCGCTCTTTGCAAAAATCAGTCACATTTTCCAAAAAAAAAAAAAAAAAAATCTTGAATTCCATCTCTCCACGCACCACCACTCCCCCCCCCTCCGTCTCCCCCGCCCCCCCAATCCCTTCTTCTGCGCTCTTTGGATTCGAGTGTTTTTCATTAATTTAGAAGCAGTCCAGGTAAAGCTGGTGTTTGCGAGCTGGTGTTTTACGGGCGGGAAGTAGCTTTGTTATTTAGGAGATGTTTTAGATAAGTCAATGTCTTGTCAAAATCAAGCAGGTTTTCTTTATTAGGGTGAAATCGTAATGAACTCATCTGCTTCTAATATTTATAAAGAGAAGAGAGGCCATTAATTCTACTGCTTGTGAATAAAACCATCTGTGATTTCTTTCCATTTGATGGGTTTTGGTTTTAATATACATTTTTCACAAATAAGCACAGAGATTTTTTGGTGAAAATGTCACATTCAGGATCTCATAAAGAAAGAATGCAAAGAGAGGAAAACGAAATGTTTTGTTAGCTAAGTAATTTCTCACCTTGCAGAGTGGGGAACATTTGAGCCAACTTTAGCACATTTGGGTGATGGACTCGCCCGTTCAACGCTAATGCAATCCATGACATGTTACAAGGCGAACCGCGTCCGTTTTGAAGTTTGTTTTCCTTCGGGAATTACACAGTTCATTTAACCTAATCTGTCCTGACACTTGAATTATAATATCATGAGCTTCTTCAGGGAAGTAAAACAGTAGTTGCCTGCTTAAAAGCAAAGCAGAAGTTAATAAAGTGGGCAAAATGTCAAGGAAAAGGAGCTAATCGAATCACAGTGTCATTCTCTAGAGAAAATACAGTCAAGTTGTATTTTTTTTCCAGTCGAAATCTTGGACGCCTAATGACACATTTCTGTCCAGGAAGAAATTTGAACTCTGAAACCAAACTTGATTAAACCCCAAACTGCAAGACCTTGCCCACTGGGGACCGCTCGGGGACTTTGACTTCTGGGTGTCAGAGCTTAATTAAAATATTCATCCAGCTGCTCTCCCCTTGCCAAGAGGACCCAGAGGAATTAAACCAATAAGCCTAATTCTATTAGTTCACCTGCCTGTGTACACAGAGATGCGGAAGACCATTTACAGGTTCAGAAAAAAATAAAAAGCACCAGAGCCACCCTGCACGCTCAGCATCAGTGAAGTGGCCCCCTAGACAGAGTTCCGTGTAATATTTAGGGGTCTCAGTTCCCGGCTCCAAACATACATGACAAGTTAAAAATTCTCTTTCAAGGAAACAAAAATGCCAAGTAAGACATTGTAAGGATTTGTGTGTTATGATTTATGTATCATCTATAATAACATCTAACATTCACTGAATTCCCTGTGCCGCTGGGCTGACCCTGTCCCTTTCACATCTCAAGGAAATCTTCAGTTCCCCTTTGTGAAGTAAACACTGTTATTACCCCCACTCGACAGATGAGGAAACTGAGGCTCCTCAGTGAGACAAGTAGCTTGAAGCCCAGAATTCCCAGACCACAGTCTGAGCACTTAACCTCTAATATAATGATGGCTTCCCTGACATTCTGATCTTTGTTTCAAATTTTAATGATTTTGTATTCACCCTACACACACACACGTACAAAATTAGGAAAGTAGAGAAGCTGTAAAGAGGAAAGTCAACCTCGGTCTCTCCCTTCCTCGGTCCCGCCCCCAAAGCAGTCTCTTTGGACCATTTCTAGTGTTTCCTTCCAGAGTCGAGGCTTATTCCAACAGTTATGCATATATTTCCCTTTCAAAAAAAAATATATATATATATATACAGAGCATACCAGTACACAATTCTGCAGCTTGCTTTTTTCCATTTTCTAATACATCTTGGAGAGTCCTCCATATTATCCCTTTTAAGACTGCCTGTTATAACACAGAGAACTATATTCAGTATCTTGTAATAGCCTATAGTGGACAAGAATCTGAAAAGAATACACACACACACACACACACACACACATATGTATAACAGAATTACTTTGCTGTACACCTGAAACTAACACAACATTGTAAATTAACTATACTTCAATAAAAAAAATTTTATTAAAAAAGTGCTCACCATTCTATTCGATAGAGGTGGTAGATGGATCCATATGAGATTATCAATATTCAACCATTTTTGACCAGCAGAAATGGTAGCTTAACGTGGTTCTGCCTAATATCATACTTTTTTTTTTTAAACCCAATCTCCAGTAATGGATGTGGAGGTGGTTTCCCCAACTTGGCACCTACAAGCAGTGCTGTGTTGAATATCCCTTCACACAATGGCAGGTACCATCTATAGGGCAGACTCCTAGAAGTGCTACTACCTGGGAAGAGGGGAAGTCAGGTCCCATCCCTTGACCCAAAGTCTTTAAAATGAAGTGGTCACCCTGGATAATTTCCGAAGCCCCTGTTATCACTACGTTTGTAATCCCACAGCCTAACTTGAGATGACCCCCCCACACACACACACACACACACAAAACCTCACAGCTCCAGCCTCAGGATCCCCCAGATCACTGTGAAAATAAATGTTTTCCACCAAACATGGACTCCCTCCCCACTGGCTGCATTTGTCAGCCAGGGAATGAGACATTTCCCCGTGATCAATACAAATGAAATAGAGATCCAGCCTGGGCAGCCGCAAGATGTGGTTTTTTAATAAGGAGACCTCCAGAGGATATTGCATTCCTATGACAACAGCCGGAAGACCTTGATTTTTAGTGTCAGAACCTGTTTAACGCGAAGGTCTGTGGCTGGGGCCTGGCCGAGCACTGGGTGGGTGGGTTGTCTGAGGCTGGAATCAGGCTGGTCCTCCAAGGCTGCGGCGGAGACCAGCCACCGCCCCTGCGGGCCACCTGTTCCCAAAGGCGGCTGCGTCTACCAGCTGGGCGGCCGTGGAGGTGGCGTGGCTGTCCAGCCAGAGGTAATCTACAGCCACGGACTGGGTTATTTACGGCTCGCCTGTGGTCCCCGACACCTGGGCGTCTCTTGGATGACGGCAGTTTGCCTTAAACAGGACCGGTACCTGAGCAGAGGTGGCAGCGAATGTGAGCAACTCTATTGACTGTCTTTTTCTTTTTATAAATTCACTGGTAACAGAGCAAGTCAGAGAGACGATATGAGTTGGTTGCTATTTGAAAAGACTTGAGAAGGAACAGCTACCAACTGTACAGGACAGAGTAGGATGTTCTAAAAACGCAATCCTTGCCCAAACAACCTAGATGCCTCTGAGGTTTCTCTCTCGATTCTCCAGCCTCTTTTAGAATTATCTGCTAATACAGACCAGGGCCAAGGACGACAGCAGAAACAGAACAGCTGGTGCTTAAGGGAGATGGGATCGGCGGTGCTTTATTCCAAGGATTTGATATTTTAAGTTATTGTTGTTGTTATGTGTGTGCAATAAATCATGTTTTAAAGTATCTGTTAATAGAGTGTTTTATTCTTTAAAAATAATAATTTTTTTTTTCTTTCAAGTGGATGGGTTGTTTCTTGAAGCTGAAACTCTCAGGTTTTATGAAGAGATGTGACAATCAGTAAGAATGTGTCAATAAATTTTTCCACTGGGAAAAAAATTTCCACCCAATTTTATCACCTAGAAAAGGAAAAATTAGAAGGAAAAGAATAAACGGAGCCTTAGCTAGTATGGCTTAAAATACTTGGTTTGAATTTACGTAAATGTATTTAGTCCTTTGGCTTTTTTAACCACTGAATTCGCGTTTAGGAATTTTAAATACCATGATGGGTGCTCTTGAGTTTCAAATGGCAACTCTCAAAGCAGCATCTGCCAAAGCTCTTGAAAACCAGGGCACAGTGGTCCCCCAAGGAGGGTCTTAGAGGATGATTACAACATTCCTTTGTGTGACACAATAACACCCCGCTCGTGGACACTCTCGGACCCTCTGCTGAAAGTAACCGGCTGGGCCGCGGCTTAAAACTAATCTTGTCCGCGGCTGCGGCTCCCGGCAAGAGGTCAGGAGGAGGCGAGTCTTTCAGAAAATGATCTCCGGCAAGATCTGAAGGGCTCCGGGAATATAACAAGTTGTAAAAGGGAGGGGGAACGGGGAGAGAGAGGGAGAAAAGAAAAGAATGAAAGGAAAATGAGATTTTTACAATTAAGTATACTCCTTTTTTTTTTTTCATTTAGTTAATTTCCAGCCGCTCACGTTTATTGCACATTAATTATGCATACAGCTTTTGTGCGACTTAAAAATGTGAAGACTGTGATCCTTATCCTTTTATGGAGGATCGGGCTGCCACGCTGGAGGCCCCACTGGAGAAGCTTCAGGTCAGACGGGGCAGGAGTTGCCGACAGCCAGCGGCCCAAACCAGTCAGTACCCTCCAATCCCCTGCCTGGCTTTCACAAAAGTGATTTCTACAGAGGGGCGGCGGTGGGATTGGGTGGGGGCGGTGTGACTCAGGGCCCCAGAGGGTCTGAATCAAGGGAAAGGATCCCAAGCAAGCCCTTGGCTTGACCAATATTTATGTTCAAAGCCACTGGCCAGGCCTGGGGCTAAAACAGAATGTCACAAACAAGAGGTGTTGGGGTCTATTTCCTTCTTCCAAGTACCCATCCCACACGCCAAAGGAAGCCGAGGAGGCAGCAGGCATAACCTGGTGGGAGACTGTCCCCCAGTCCCACCCAACCCCAACCTCCACGCTCCCACCAGTGGCCTCAGGAAGGTATTGGCAGATGGCCCTTGGCCAGAATGCTGTGTGAAACCAGACAGGGCCACAGCCTCTCCGTACCCTCCTATCAGGGACTGTGCAGAAAGCCCTCTGGATGCCAGCAGGCCCAGTGCGTCTCTGCCTGCCCCCATTTTGCCTCGGCAGGCCACAAACAGGAGACCACCAGAGCCCAAGCAGAGACGAGGATTCATCATTTGGTACACCCACTTGTGGGGAGGGGCCCAGGAGCCCCTTCACCAGCTGATCAGACCTAGGCCAAGAGCATAGATCCAGGAGCCCCAGGCCCCTACTTGAGGAGGGAGAGACCCTTGGGGACTGAAAGTTGCCACGTTGGGCCAGGACCCACAGGCTCTTCTCAGAGCAGGGCTCCCAGCGTCCTCAGAAGCTGCACTTCCCTCCCCAGCCTGAGGTCAGCTGTCTGGTCACCCCAAGGAGCCCACCCTGAGCCAGTGGGGCAGGGCCATCCCCCTACTTCCTGCACAGGTTCTGAGCAGACAACCTGGGGTCCCCAGCACAGGCCCACCCTGACCACTGGGTGGCTTGGGTAACAGGGCTTCCCTCTCTCAGATCCCAGATTCCTCATCTGAAAGTGGGGATCAGATGAGACACAGAGTCACCCTAGGGTCAGGTGGAATGGCCTCTAGAGCACCCAGCCCCGGGAGAGCACCCAGGAAATGGGGCACTCAGAGCAGCCCCAGGGTGAGAGTGAAGCCCCCATGTCACAGATGGGGAAGCTGAGGCTTTCGGGGAAGGAAGGCACCAGCCTCCCACCACAGTCTTGGTGGCAGGACCAGCTGCATGACACGCTCCAGGAGTCTTCCTCAGGGGTCCCCCTGCCCTCCGCTCACGAAGGACTGGAACCCCCACCCCTTCTCCAGGCACTGCATCGGAGGGGAGAAGAGAGAAAACACACACTCAGTCCCTCGCTCCCTCCCACGGACAGCTCTTGTGACGGGTTTGCCGAGGGGTGTCACACCCCACATGGGCTCTTGTCCCTGTTCCCTGCAAGTACAACCACACACCAGCCCCTCCAACCCCCAATGCTGGCCTGGGGAACAAAGGCGGTAGAAGCTGCCCAGAGGCCCACAAGCCTGACCGGGCAGTGAGCGGCTCCCACCACAGCCAGACCTCAGGAGGTCAAGGCCGGGTTCCAGGACAGGCGCCCACAGGCCACAGTGGCCCCCTGACCCGCTCTTGGGAGGAGAGCTTTGGGCCTGGACAGCCTCCTCTTCCTCTGTTGTTTTAATAACAACTGCTCTCTACTGGGATAAACTGGCAGCGATCCTTCCTGCCCTTCTCTCCCAGCATCGCCACCCAGTTCGGCAGGGACTCTGTGACAAACTTTAAAATGAAATTGTCATCATAAAGAAGTCAACTGCGTGTACTAATAAACAGCACGCTTAACATTTATTACTCTGCCTTCTGACAAACTAAAATGTGAAAACATGCCAAAATTTGGGTTTCATAAAACAATTTTTCATCAAGTTCTTTCCTCTGACAAAATGCCTCTGTTTCGTTCCTGGCTGGCGGGACTCACTTCAAACGCAGCAGCGTTTCCAGAAACGGGTCTCTGGTCTGACGCTCCCGAAGCCATCTCTGGCTTTTTGAGACTTTATCTGATTGACCACGTTCTGGGCTTTGCTAGCAAGCACCCGCGGGGGACAGGGGGCACCACGGTTCCGAAGCAGAACCTTACAAAGCCGCCAGTCACAGGCACCACAATCCCACCATTTTATTGTGGTAAAATACACAACATAATTTTTACCTAGCCATAATCCTAACCATTTTTAAGTGTGACAGTCAGTGGCATTAAATACCTTGACACGTCGTACAACCATCACCTCCATCCCTCTCCAAAACCCCTTTCAGCTTGCAAAACAGAAATTCTGTCCCTATTAAATAGCTCCCCACTTCCCCCTGCACCCCCCTCTCTACTCTTTGTGAATCTGGCTGCCCCAAGCACCTCACATAAATGACACGGTACAGTCCTCATCCCTTTGTGATTGGCTTAATCGCACTGAGCTAATGACCTCCAGGTTCCTTCCGCTCGTAGCCTGTGTCAGGATTTCCTTCCTCTTAAAGGCTGAATACTATTCCATCAGCTGCCACCCAAGCTCTCCTAACCTCACACAGGTACAGGTATATGATGCTCCCCCTCAGCTGGGGAGGGCAAAGGGCCTCACAGTGTCCGAGGAGGCACCACATGGCGCCATGATCCTAGCTCAGTGTCGACGGCCCCGAGGGAGCTGGAGATTTGGGGGTACCCCAGTCAGCCCGGGTCTTAAAGACTCAAATGGCTCCAGTCTGCCTACCAGGCAAACCCTGACTCTCCCCCCACGCCTCCCTGCTCTGGGCAAGGACGGAACCGGGAGAACAGAGCCCTCCCTGTACTCGGGGGCATAAGGGGCTACTTCAGGATAGGCTGTAGCCAGGAGTGAAGTCAATCAACAGGCACCTGGAAGGTAGTCACAGTGTACCCCCTGCTCTGCTCTCACAGAGCTCACGGGCTTTGTTACCAGAGTGCCACCCCTTCCTCCACCAGCTGCCCTGGATGGAGAATGAAACCAAGGGAAGCTTTTAAAATAATAACACTCTGCTGGGCTTTTTGCTTTTTTTCTGAGGTACCAGACCTTGTGTTTTAACTAATTGTCAAAAATTCCTCCCTCTCAAATTACGGCTAATTTTCTTCACATGGTAATGGTGTTATGGTTCCAGAGGAAAATGTCCTTATTCTTAGAAAAATCACCCTGAAGTATTTAGGCACACAGGATGGCACACAGAATTTAGTTTCAAACTTGTAACAAAAAATTACAGGTATATGTGTATACATTGGCTTCCCTAGTGGCTCAGATGGTAAAGAATCTGCCTGCAATGTGGGAGACCTGGGTTTGATCCCTGGGTTGGGAAGATCCCTTGGAGCAGGGCATGGCAACCCACTCCAGTATTCTTGCCTGGAGTATTCCATGGACAAAGGAGCCTAGCAGGAGGGCCTGGCCTGGTGGCCATGGAGGTCACAAAGAGTCAGACACGACTGAGCAACCAAGAACACAGCACATACATAAAGTATAGTAAAATGTTCATGTGTATTGAATCTAAGAAGTGAGCATATCGGCATTCCTTGGACTGCTCTCAATTTTTCTATATATTTATAATTTTTTAAAAGTCTATGTGTTTGAATATATTTGTAACAACAAAAAAACAACCTAATCAGAAAATGAGCAGAAGACCTAAATAGACATTTCTTTAAAGAAGACATACAGAGGGCCCACAAGCACATGAGCCATGCTCACCATCGCTAATTATCAGAGGAATGTAAATCAAAACTACAACAAGGTACCACCTCACACTGACCAGAATACCTATCATTTGAAAATCTACAAATAACAAATGCTGGAGAGGGTATGGAGAAAAGGGAACCCTAGTATGCGATGGGAGGGTAAATTAGTGTGGCTGCTATGGAACACAGTATGAAGATTCCTCAAAAAATTAAAAATAGAGTTGCCATGTGACCCAGTACTCCCACTCCTAGGCATATATCCAGACAAAAATATAATTCAAAGAGATACATGCACCCCAGTGTTCATTGCAGCACTATTTACAATAGCTAGGACATGCAAACAACCCAAATGTCCATCAGCAGATGAATGGATAAAGAAGATGAGGTGTATGTATACACACACACACACACACACACACACACACACACACACAATGGAATACTACTCAGCCAGCACAAAGAATGAAATGCCATTTGTAGCAACATGGATAGAACTACAGATTCTCATACTAAGTGAAATCAGACAGAGAAAGCCAAATACCATATGATATCACTTATATGTGGAATCTAAAATATGCCACAAATGAACATATCGAAGAAACAGAAACAGCCTCACAGACATAGAGAGCAGCTTGTCGTTGCCAAGGGAGGAGGGGTGGAGGAGGGCTAGACTGGGAGTGCGAGATTAACAGATGCAAACTATTATGTATGGGATAGAGAAACAAGGTCCTCCTGTAGAGCAGAGGGAACTATGTTCAATATCCTATGGCAAACCATGTATGTATATGCACAACTGCATCACTTTGCTGCACACCAGAAAATTAACATACAGTAAATCAACTATACTATCAATATAAATACAGCTATATTTACACAGTAAATCAATACATATTTTTTAAGTTGGGGAGAAGCCCTTTGCTCTCATCTTGCCCTTCCTTTTATCGTTCTGCATCCTCTTACCACAGATGTGACCCAGGGGTCCGAGAGGGCATGTCAGTGACTGGACATGGGAAGAAGAGCCTGCCCAAGGCTCAAGCAGGAGTACTCCATTCTCTGGCTCCTAATGGAGGCATCACATGGCTCAGCCCAAAAACCGCAGGTCCAGGTGGGGGCAGGAGGCATCAGGACCACCACTACTCCTGTATCCTTTAGGGACCCACTGGGACCCCAGGAGGGCTGTCACCCAACAGTGAGGGCTCTACCCCCAGCCCTTGCTCAGGAACCCTGGGGCATCTGTGATCTGCTGTGAATTATGTGGCCCAGAACCCATCGCTAATCAGAATCAGAACCACCTCCCCCCACTTCCCCGCATGAGGACAGGAATCACATCCATCTCCCTGGCCACTGTGCCCCCAGCACCAGCCCAGGGCCTGGCACAAAGCTGGGGCCTGGCAGGGTGAGTCAAGGCTTCCAACTGAGGTTCTCTCTTCACAAGTTAGATGAACCTTAAGGTCCTTCCTCGCAGACAGCTGACCATAGAGGTCAGAGGGACTTGGCACATCTGTCCCATCTTCCTGGCAGCAGCAGCAGCGGAGGGCAAGAAGTCAGTGGGCCCGAGGAGCCCTGATGGGAGAACCTCAAGGGCAGGTGGCTGGGATCCAAGCATGGGGAAGGCAGCAGGCCACCAGGCCAGGGACAGTTCTAACCCTGGAGTCTAGGTGAGCCTCTCCAGAGTCCCTTTGAAAGCAGGACCTCTCTCACGGGAAGGCTCTGGGAGGGGACAGTCTCTGGCCACTCACTGTCTGCCAGCCAGAAAGGGGGCTTCCCTCCCTGATGAGGAGGAAACCCCTGGAGAGGGTGCTTTCCTTTAACCAGAGATCAAAGACAAGTCCCCCTGGGCTGGGGGTCCTCTATCTCTCCTTCCCACTCCAGGGTGCCTGACTCTCAGCTCCCCACTTCCAGAGCCGCTGCCTGGGGCCACCTCTGGACACCTGTGGGGCAGGGGAGCAGGACCTCAGAGCTGGGGACTTGCTAACTTTATGGCTGTGGTCTTACTGAAAGCCCAGGCACAGGTAAGAAGAATCGAGGAAAAGGCTGTGCACCTGGAGAAGTGGTGCGTTGCGGGGGCCTGAGGACCAGCTCAGGCTCCCACCCTTCCAGCGAGGCCAGTGATTAAGAGCTGGGCAGTGGGGTGACAGGTCTGGTCCCACCCTGCCTCTGACTGGCAGGCCACCTAACTCGGAGCACACAGGATCATCCTCGTCAAACGCTTGGTTGGTCCCCGGAGGACTGAGCGCTCTGTAAGCAACCAGGGTTATCTTTGCCGGCACTGTTCTTACTGACTCGGGTTCACTCCCCACGCCAGCGTCCCCTGTGGCTGCTGAGGTTGGCTAAGATGCATCTTAGGTGAGTTTTTTTCACTGGGAGCCAGCGAACCTGGCGTGACGGGCACGTAGGTCTGAACATGGAGGCTAGGAAAGCCCCCTCCCTCGGCCACAGCCCGTGGCCTGGGCCAACACCCCCACTCCAGGGCCAGCCACCTCCCTGCCCTTCCCAGGAGGTGGGATGGCCTGCGTCCCCCGCAGACAGAGGCCAGAGACTTTGGCCTCCTCTGCCATGAAAGAGCGAAACCACCGCAGGGTTCAAAAGGAAAAGAGGAAAACCTGGTAACTCGACCCAGACGGTCCATCCGCTTTATCAAAGCTGAGTCCAGGGAGCAGCATTCCCACCAGGAGAGGCTGCGGCCTCATTAGGGACGATGAAAAAGCTTGGCCGCAACGCACATCCCAGGGACAATTAGGCCTTGTCTCCCTGCCTTCAAAGGCAATCTGTGTGTGTGTACATGCGCGTGCACCTCTTTTGCATTCGTTCTCTCTCCCCCTCCTTTCTGCCTACCCTCTCACCTCTCCCAGCACTAAGTGACTCGGAATGTCATTAAAGACCATCCTTGGCCCACTGAGTACCCACAGAGGTTCAAGACCCAAAAAGAATTCCCCCAAAGACCCTGCTTTCATGCAACTGGCCCTGATTCATGCAACTGGCCCTGAGACACTGCCCCCAGACACTCAGCTCAGCCAAAAGACAGGCGCAGTGTGATCATTTTCGAGCGTTACTCCTCCTGAATGCCAGTTTTCCCATCCGAGACACAGAATGCAAACTATTCCCCTAGAGCAACTCCTGCTCCGGTTTCCGGATGCCTCTCTTCTAGCAGCAACAGTCTGAGCCCCGGAGACTCTTCTCCAAATCCTGGCGAGCACCTCCCCACCCCTTCCCCTGGAATGTTCCTTACCCACTGGCAGGAATCCGAAGCCAGGACACTAACACATTCCTTCGCACACGGACACTGCCTTAGACCGAGAGGCATCCCGCTGTCAGGAAGCAAGGACTTGTTTTGGGATTGCCACCCTGAAACGGACCCAGGCCCCGAGCACGACCCAGGCCTGCCTGGTCCTGCCAAGGCCACCGCCCGCCGCCCAGGCCCTGGCACCGTGAAAGTTTCCTGTAACCGACAACGCCACTTGTGAGATGCCGATTCTGACATCAGGCAGTTATTTGAGGGGATCAGCGTGTTGCTTTTAGTGAGAAGGCAAATTCTAGATACTTGTTTTTGTCATAACACCAGAGGAAGCGGGCGCAATATTTGTGAAATTAGAAACAGCCGTAGGTCTCAGGCCCTCGCTGATGGCACCCAGGTATTAATCCATTAAGGGAATCAAAAGAGCTTAAATAAAAGTCTGAAGCCCGCAATATACATGTCCATGAACAAGCAGTAAAACTTCCTGAAAAGGTGATTTCAAAGCCATATTGCCCACGCTTGGCAAATTGCATATTTAATTATTTTGTCATTCCCTCTCGCTCCTCTAATCTTTGGGGAAAATGCCTTTGGACATATGAAACCAGTTAGGATAATTAAACTATGATGGAATTAGGTGTCGGCTGATTCCTCAGGAAGATGGCATACTCTAACCTGGTATGAGATGTGTACAGGCCCCAAAAGGCAGTAACGTTGCTAATGCCTGCCTTTCTATAGAAAGATCAAAGGTCTTTTGCCCCTTTCAAGATGTCTGTAGAATTTGTTTCCCAATTATCCCACATTTGCGCACTGGGACATCCTAGTTAACTCTTTGATAGCACCTCTAGAATTGGGGCATAATTGACATCAAGCCGCACCTCGTGGCTCCAGGCTTGGGGCCAAGATTCCCCTCTGAGGTCTATGATCCTAGAGGGAAGAGGAGGGATGGGAACTGGAAAGGGGGTGCTGGCTGAGGTTTGGGTCCCTTAGGTTTCAGCCAGCATCTTTGCTCAGGAAAGCAGGACTCACCCCATCGTTCAGATTTAGCGGATGGAGCATAGGTGAACTCCCCTGGGTCTCATTCTGATGTGAATTGGGACTTGGATTTTGTCTTTGCAAAATTTTGCCATCTTAAAAGCAGAGCCTGACTGCCTTTAAATACTGTTCTCAAAAGGAAATTCACTGAATACATTATTTTCCCGCGTTGGAATATTTTTCCTGGTCCGGGAAGATATTTTAAAAAAACAAAAAGAAAGAAAAAGCCATCAAATATTTGGGGGAAGTGAGAAAAATCCAAGATTTGATGTTTTAGTTACGGCATCTTGAAACTAAGTGTGACTAGGGTAGCACAAGGTAGAAAGTTAGATGTCAAAAAATATTAACAAAAATCTAATATAAAAGACTTTGTTTTCTCATGTGTGTCTTTTACTTGCTTTTTATCTGTTTCCTATTTTCAAGTTCTGTTGATCTTTCTTGACTCTGCAAATATTTTTTCCTGATTGCCTAGTTCAGATAATGTCTTTAACATCTATGTGTTAGCTTAAGAAAGAGAGAGAATGGGAAAGAAAAAGATCTAAGTCTCTTTATATGCAAAGGCAGCAGCCCTTTTGGAAAAGGACCTCAACAATTTGAAAAATGAAACATCATTGATCCCAAGAATTGTATTTCAAGAGCTGCTCTGAGAACTTTTGCAGGTATTTTGTTTTTTTCTTTCATTTTACATCTTAAAAAAAAAAAAAATCCACCTGTGTTCCAGCAAGTTTTAAATCGAGGAGATGAGCGTCCAGAAACATCAGAAGGAAAAGTTCGCAGGGTACCATCGGCTGTTTTCCATATTCGTCAAGAGAAACTAGAGACCACAGGAACGGTCCGCCCGGCACTGCCATACCCTCCACTAGCGACAAACTCAGGACCGCCCCGTTTCCCAATAAATAATTCCCCTTGAGAGGGAGCCCTCCAAGCCTCCTCCAGAAGCAAATACCGGAAGAAAAATATCACAAGAAAATGCATTTGCTGTTCTTCGCAACAGTAAAGGAATAATTATGGCTTCTGGCGTCTCCAAATGGTAAGACCGGTGCCTCCAGCCCAGGGCCCTGCTGACAGAGAAGAGCCTAGAAGATTCTCCCCAGAAGGGAACAGCAGCCCCAACTGGGGAAGGGGGCCTTGGGTAGAATTGCCAGATTTTAACAAATAAAATACAGGATGCAGGATTTAATTGGAATTTCAGGTAAATAAGGAATAGCTTTTTTTCAGTATAAGTGTGTCCCAAATATTGTACTGGACAAACTTACACTGGAAAATTATCCCCTGTTATCTGAAATTCCAGTCGGATGGAGAGTCCTATATTTAATCCCACAACCCCGGCCCAGGGCTCTAGAAGGGGTCGAGGAACCTGAGCAGGGACATCCTAGTTTTCCGCCCAGAAGCAGAACCAAAGCCATCAAGAAAACAGTGCTTTGCATTGGGCTAGAACAAGGCTTGGCCTCCATCGTGTGGCTGTGACCCCAGAGACCTGTCCCATCCTCTCGCTGCACCCAGGTTTCCGTATCGTGGGTTGCAGGTTGGGGTGAGGTTTGCAGGAAGGAAGGAAGCTGACTGGCTCAGCTCAGCCCTGAGCGTGGCTTTCCAGGGTCTCTCCTGTCCCCAGCTCTCCAGGGTCAGTGGCCCTGGTCCAAGGGAGGAAGCGCCAGGCTGGGTCACCCTGTGAGCAGACAGAGCCTGTGCTTAGGGCACCAGCTGAACACAAGACACCTAGAGGTTTCAGCCGAATTGTTTTAAAACACCAAAGTGTTCATTGTGGGAAGAACTGGGACATTACAGGCCTTCCTAACCCTTACTGAACAGTTTTGTACTTTGACAGTTTATTTTCATGAGCTACGGTTTAGGGTGGGGGGGGGGGCATCATGATGTTTGGGGGGGGTGCCTTTGGCGGCTAAAGGTTTCACCTTCTGAGACCGGCTGTCCTCAGCCTGGGTGGGCTGAGACATGGGATGCCCCAGAACCCTGACTGTTCAGCAAGCTTGGAGGGGCAGCTTCAGGGGCTCCTACTTAAAGCTTGAGAGCCCAGACGCTGGGCCTGCTGGAAGAGTGGAGCGTCAGATCCACAGGCAGGGCTGGGAGAGGGTGATGGGTTCATTCAAACGTGTCATGGAGGAGGAGAGTCCTTGGGGCTAACTTTCCAAGTTCTCTCTGGCCCCCACGAGCTGTTTGGAGCTGCTGTCCTGTTCCTTACAGCTCCTCAGAGCCTGACCACCCCCTTCAGCCAGTTCTTCCTCCTATCCCCCCTAATTCTCTCCTGCTGTAGAAGCCCTATCTGGCTCTGCTGGGCCTCCAGGGAGACAGAGAACAGCTGGTCAGCATCTGGTGCTCGCCATTAACCGGGGCCCCTGCCCCCTGGGCCTTCCGCTCCCCGGGAGGAATAATCCCGCTTCCTCTAACCTTTCGGCTAGGTCCCGTGCTCCGGGCCTTTCATCATGTCCATCGTGGCCTCTGAAGCCACTCCAGGCTCCCTGGCCCTCCTATGGCTTCTGCTGGGCCGGGCCAGGCGAACCGGCAGGGGTCGGGGCAGGGGGTGAACAACCCGCTCTCTTTTCGGCACAGAGAGAGGTGGGGGTGGGGGCAGCCACGTCCAGGGAAAGGAGGCGGAGGTCAGAGCCCTGCCAGGTTCCCGGCTGCCAGGTGAGTCTCGGCTTGTCTGGAAACAGGGGGAGCCTACGCTTCCCTTTAAGGTTTGACGGGAGGGTGCCTGCAGGTGATCTTGGTAGGATTCTCTGCTTTTAGTCCCAAACGCTCTGGTCCATTGGGCGACTTCAGGTCAGTAAGCTCATTGCTTAAACCTGAGCTTCCTCGCATACAAAGGGGTAGTTAAGGCCCCAGAGATAAACTCACCCCTGACTCACCTCTGCACGCTTGGCCCTGGCCCATAGTGACAGCTCAGAACCTGTATTATCACGGGTACTGTGCCCAGTGGTGGGATCGTCATCAGTGTCTTCCCAGACCAGAAAAGTGCCCATCCCAAGGCTCAGCTGGCTCAGGCCCAGCTCTACTTCCCCGGTCCCCTGGCTGAAAAGGAGGGACCTACGAGCACAGCTGAATTCAATGTTTCTCCTCGGGGCTTGCAGAAAGAGGAGGGCTATCTCCTCTTTCCAGAAGCTTCTGTGACCCCAGCATGGTGCCTCAGCTGAATCTCACATTCCCTCTCCCTGGCATGGGTGGCTTCCCTGAGCCGGGCCAACATGCCCCAAGCCATATGGACAGACCTGGGGGCATGTCCCTACCACACCATCATGGAAGCATCCCAGAAATGCCAGTGGTTAAGCGTCCAGAAGCAACGTGTACTCTCTGACTTGGAGACCAGTGCGTCACCCCGCCTTGGGTCCTCCGAGGCACCTTGTCCTGAAAGGGGCTGCAGATCTATCAGATCCCCCATCTGCCTGCCCCCTCCCCCAGCCCTCTGTGATCCCCCCAGGAGTATAGACTCCTATGTGACCTTCCAGACTCACGTCGAAGTTAAGAAAGAGCCACTGGCCGCATCGCCAGCTGCCTCAGCCACAGGGCCTCATATCTGCCCATAAGCCAGCACACACCTCGCGATTAATTTGGTGATCATGACTTGGAAAGAACCCCGGAGACCAGAGACATATTTATTAAATGCAAACTTCTAATTATTTCTTGGAACGCTGATGAAAACTACTCCTTAAGTAATCTTTTTTTTCTTGGCTAGTGACGGAGCTGCCATGTAGTTTTCTAGCAATTATTTTTAACATCCCCAAAATTGCCCTGAAGATATGCGAAACACACTTCCTACGAATCGCACTTGAGAGAGGCGAGCAGCTCTTTTCTCTCCATTTGTTATTAAGAAAATGGGAAGTCAAATTTATTGATAAACACACTTCCACGGCAGATCCTAATGGGGGCAACTGCCCCCACAGCGAACAAGAAATCAACCAGAGAATGCGTCTTTGTGTGTCTGCCATGACTGCCAAAGGACACGGGTTTCCGGAGTGGAGTCCTCCCCAGGGTCAAGGGGCACCAGGCTCTGGGAGCGGCTCGGATGGAGTCCAGGGCCATGGGAACTTACCTGCCGGCGTCCGAGGGGCAGGGCGAACTCAGGAGCTGGCGGTGCCAGGGCCGGCCCAGGAGGTACGGCTGTATGGAGGCTCTCTGTGGACAGGTGCATGGGCCCATCTCTCTCCCAGGCTACCTGCGGTTTAGTGGACGTTTATTAGAAGTCCACGCAATCTCATGAAGCACCTGCAGGCCATAAAACCTCACATGTGTGAGGCCTTGAGGAAATTAACGGCTCCTCCCTGGGGGTGCATATTTTGTGAAGATGTTTATTACAGATGAAGTGCTCCTGGGGTGGAACATTAACAAGTTGTAGAGTGATAAAAGGATTTTTATCCTTTTTCAGTGACAGAGGTAGGAAGAAGGCTTTAACGGAATCTATAAAAGACCCACTTCCTAATGAATTTTCTTAACTCTTTATTAATAGGGTCGGCTGAGTGGAGTCAGGGTCTTTGGACTGTTGGACCACTGGATGAGGGGGGTGGGGCCGAACGGGGACCACGGGGCCTGGATGCTGGACAGAGGATGCCCAGGATGGATGCGGGTTGGAATTCCAGGCACAGAAGGCCATCCGAGCCCGGGCGCATGGGGAAAGCTTTCTGCCCCAGGAAACTCATTTGGAGGCCCCTCCAGGTGATGGGGTGAATCGGGCCAAAAAGCAGGTTCTAAGCCCCTCCTTTTAACCCCCTGTTCCCCACTCCGGCCTGCAGACCATTACCGAGATGAAAGCCCAGAGAATGCCTTTGGACCACGACTGCGGGATCTAATTGAATTATATGAACGCAGTTAAACGCCTGCTTCAGAGAGGCAGGGCTTGCTTTCAAGACTGGATGCTTCAGGAGTTAATGGGCTATTTGAACAATATAGGCCGAGAGCCGAACACAGGTGGGCTGTGTTAATAACTTTATTTAGACCCGCTTTTTTTTTTTCCCCTTTGAGGCGCACAAGCCTTCCATTAATGCATTCATTAGAGTTTATGGCCAGGCTCTGGTTTTCTCCTAATGACACTGTCCAGACCCGGCTCCCCGGCTAATTGAGGCCAGCTGCCCGGCTGCCCCGCCCCGGCCTCAGGACCCAGTGTCACCAGGATTAGCCACTGGGGCTGAAGCTGGACTTGGCCTGAGCCAGGCTGGGGATGATAGCCGTTCAGGAAGGGAAACCTGCTACTCTCCCCAGCCCACAACCACTGTAGCTGTGGGGGAGGAGGGGTCAAGGGAACCTGTGTGTCTGGACACCCTCCAGCCCCACCCAGGCACAGCGAAGGAGCCCAGGTGGGTGGGCTCCCATCCCCACGTCTCCTCATCATGGCCTGTGCCACCTCCACCCCTGTCCACTCCCGGGCCTCCTCCCCACCGCAGTCACACTGACGATCCCTGAGACCAACCTGAGGCCGTCGGGCCCTCTGAGCAACCTGCTGTGGCTCCCCACAGCCCTCCGAGGAAAGTTTAGAAGATATGTCTGCATTCACAACCTTCTTGTTGCCTTAGGTCTCATCTCTCATCCCTCCTCCACTGTGCGGACCGTCAGCCAGGAATGCCTCCCTCTATCTCCCATGGACACCCCTCCATCCTGAGTCCTCAATCCTGCTGGAGTCAATTTAAATGCAACCTCCTCCAGGTAGCCTTCCTTTGCAGAAAAGAATCCCATGAATGCATATAGGTCTTGTCATTGCCCACCTCCCCCCCTACTAGAGTATGAACACCCTGAGAGGATATATGTTCATTATTTTTACTAAAGTAACTACAACACACTAGTGGGTCCCACTTGTCAAGCATTTGCTTTATGCCAGGTGCTTTACAAGCTTTAACTCATGAAATCTCCATAGCACCCCGGGAGATACATTTTATTGGCCCCATTTTACAGATGAGGAAACTGAGGCTCAAGGGCAGGAAGTTACTTGCTCAAGGATACTCAGTTCTCCCATTCACCAGCTGGGTGACCTCACTTCACCTCCCCAATGACAGCAGCTATGTCATGGGATTGTAGCAGCCGTGTACTGAAATTGGTTCAGACAAGCTCCCAAGAACTGCTTGTTAAATTTTCAAGAATTAACTTTGTGGGCTGGTCATTAAAAACAGCCTTTGTTAAAAATTAAATTAGGTAAACTTACAATTAAATATTGTGATATTGAAATAAATGCTCCAAATCTGTCAGTTCCTATAAAATTACATTTTACTATCATCAATGCCCTGAAGGTGGTCCGGGTCTGTTGTATCTGTGGTGGAAATCCCACATAGGGGTGTGTTATTGCCTGTCTCTTCCAGTTCCACATCCCATGACATCATGGGTCACTTGAAATCAACCACAGTTGGAGTATTTACACCAGGGAAATTGGCAAACTCTACAAATCAGGGTGTGTATGCTTTTTCTCTGGAGAACTGGTGGCGAGACCTGTATCAGCACACCACTGGATTATAGGGAAGAGTCAACAATAAAGAGCACAGTGCCTACTACCTACTAAGTGCTTAATTAAAGTTCGCTTAGATGAAGACTGGGCATCCCAGGTGGCTCAGCAGTAAAGAATCCTCCTGCAGTGCAGGAGACACAGGTTCAGTCCCTGGGTTGGGTAGATCCCCTGGAAAGGAAATGGCAACCCACTCCAGTATTTTTGCCTGGTGAGGCCCAGGATCAGAGGAGCCTGGCCAGCTACAGTTCAGGGGGTCACATGAGTCGGGCACAACTTAGCGACTAAGCCACCACCTCAGTGAAGATCATGAGTGGCGATGACAATGAGGATGTCATGCTCCCCGGGCTCCAAGCCCAAAACTGTCCAGGGCAGGATGCTCTCCTGAGCTTTAGATCCCCCGGCCCCAATTTCCCAGATACCCCCGACTAAGATGCCCGAGAGCCCCTTGGACTTGACACCCCCAGAACAGAATCATTCCTCTGGGATTCCCCAGCTCAGTGAATGGCATTTCACCCCTCAGTGGCCAGACCAGCAGCCTGACCATCAGACTTGGCTCCTCCCTGACTCCCTCCCCTACAACCAACCCTTCACCACTACCCCTTACCTGCACTGGGGTAACTTGACCACACTGACTGCCAGTCTCACTCCTTCCAGGACATGCCCATCCCAACCAGCAACCTGACTATCCATCAGCATAAATTCAACCACTCATCTTGCCCGGCTGACTGACTCCAGGAAAAGATCCAAGCTCCTTGCCATCATCCAAGGCATCCCCCACCCCCAGCCTGCTGGTGGAGTCTACTGGTTCTAAGCCTCATCTCCTGCCTCCCTCCTCAAGTTTGCTCTGTTCCCAGCAATGCCAAACTGTTTGAAGTTATTGAACATATGCTTCTAGATGGTGTTCTAGTACTAGGACCACAAGAGTGAACAAAGTCCCTATTCTCTTGAAACTCCCATTCTCACTGGCAAAAAAAAAAGGTTAAAAATCATACATATATATCATATCACACATTATGATATATACATAAATATATATGTATACATATACATGTGTATGTGCATGTGTATAAAATCAGGTGACTTTATAAGCTCAGAAGAAAATAAAGCCAGGTAAAGACAGAGAGTAACTGAGAGTTTATACAGGGGTCAAGGACAGCCTCACCAGTTGGTGACATTTGGGCAGAGACTGGGGGGAGAATGAAGGTGGGAATCTCCAGGCACTGGAAGCAGGCAGTGCAGAGGCCTGAGCCAGCAATGTTTGGGCTCTCCAAGAAACAGCAGTGGTTGGAATAGAGTGATCAGGTAAATTCAGAGAATCACTGAGGCCAGATACATCAGGTCTTGCTTGTGTCAAGGACTTTGGGATTTATCTGAAAGTGAAAGTTAAAGTCACTCAGTCGTGTCCCACTCCTTGCGACCCCATCGACTATACAGCCCATGGAATTCTCCATGCCAGAATACTGGAGTGGGTAGCCTTTCCCTTCTTCAGGGGATCTTCCCAATCTAGGGATTGAAACCAGGTCTCCCACATTACAGGCAGATTCTTTACCAACTGAGCCCCAAGGGAAGCCCTGGGATTTATCTGGAGTAAGCTAAAAAACCATCAGTGGATTTTCAGCAAAGGAGGGACATGACATGCTAGGAGGCAGGTACTACAGTAGTCCTGAGAAGAGATGACAGAGTTGTGCTGGGTCTTCCCTTTGGGTCTTGGTTCCTTGTGTCCCCTTAGCATGGATACCCTCTTCTCCTCATCATGCAAGACAAATTCCAGGGCCACCTTCTCCAGGAAGCCTCTTTGACCTCTCTTCCTGTGTTGGGTCAGGTGGCCCTTCCTGGGGTCCCACAATGCCACTCATGTCCTCCTGACTGCAATTACATCATTGTGTATAAGGTGTGTTTACTCACCTGTTTCCCCAATAGCCAAACAGCACCTTGAGTACAGGTGCTGAGATTCTTTCCCCCAGGATCAGCATATGACCAGGCACAAAGGAGATGCTCAGCAAACATGTGTTGACATGAACTAAAAGATACAATAATAGTAACACAGTGAATGCCGTTCAACATGAACTCAAGGAATACCTGTCAAAGGGAAGTTTCTACAGGGTGCCAGAGATTCTGCCCTGAAAACAACCTACCCTCTTGAATCTCCTACTCTAGGGCCTGAGGAATTTCGAGAAGTTAGGTGTGGCCAGAGGGATTGATCCCTGAGTCGGGAAGATCCCTTGGAGAAGGAAATGGCAACCCACTCCAGTATTCTTGCCTGGAAAATCCCACGGACAGAGAAGTCTGTAGTCCAGAAGGCTGTAGTCCGCAGGGTAGCAAGAGTTGGACATGACTGAGCATAGCACAGCTAGAGTATAAGAGAGTGAGGGAGAGTAGTGACAGATGGTGCAGAGGTCAATCATACTGCAACTTGAATGTCAGGCTAAAGGATTTTTGCTTAACTTGTAGTCAATGAGAAGCTGTTGAAAGCATATGGCATAGTTAAATTTCAGTTTTAGAAAGACGACACTAAAATGGCACCAGGCCCAGAGGGTTTTATGCACTCTCGCAAAGAATGGATAATCCACCTGCAATTAATACTTTCCTGAGATTAGGAAAAGATTAAAATGTTTGTTTATAATAGGAAAGTATGGAAAGTTTCACTTATAATTCTATGAAGCAATCAAAAATCTCATGCCATAACCCAACAAAGACAGTTCCGTAAGCCCTATAGACCAATCTATCAAAGAGAATCTAGTAGAATATAAAAGTATAATACACTGTGATTAAATAGCAACTATTCCAGGAATGCAAGTCCAAGAATACATAGTTAACACCAGGAAAAACTATGTAAATAGCCCATTACATTCAATGCCCATTTAAATATTATGCAGACTTTGTACTTAGGTGTCAAACATGACCAGCAGACAGATAAGCCAGCCCAGGTTGTTGACAGGGTGCCTGTGATGGCAGCGAGGCTACAACTTTGCCCAGGAGTTCTCCTCCTTTTGTCTTAGAGACATGCTTACGTGCCCTTTTCCTCATGGCCACCTCCAGATGCTTAAAGTGGTGCTCAGCATCACTAAGCCACATCTGAGGTTATTGGTGATTCCCAGACCACTCACTATAACCCATCCATTCCAAATAATCATGACATATAAGGCTAAAAGGAAGTATAGATACTGGAAAAGAAAGTATCACCATTCTTCAAATGAAGATGCTGTTTGCCAATAAAACCCATGACAATGAAAAAAAAAATTATTAGAGCTAAAAAGAGAGTTTGGTATAACAGCTAGTGTGTTGTTGCTGTTTAGTCACTTAAGTTGTGTCTAACTCTTATGTGACCCCATGGATTTAGCCCGCCAAGCTCCTTGGTCCATGGGATTTCCCAGGCAAGAATACTGGAGTGGGTCACCATTTCCTTCTTCAGGAGATCTTCCCAACCCAGGGATTGAACCTGAGTCTCCTGCATAGGCAGGCAGGGTCTTTACCACCTGAGACACCAGGGAAACCAATAGTTAGATGATTAGAAAGAAATAACTTTTCTAGACTTCAGTAGCAAGCAGTTAAAATATAATGGGGAAAATCCCATTTATAAAAACCATTAAAAAGTACCAAATGCCTAGAACTAAGCACAACCAAAAATGTATTAGGACCTATAAAATGAAACTTAAGAACTTCCTTGAGAGACACAGAAGAACTTTTTTTTTTTAAGCTGAAAAATTTTTAATCCTGAGAGACACAGAAGAACTTTTAACTAGCTGGGCAACAAGACATTTTACTGGATAGGAAGATCAGATCAGATCAGATCAGATCAGTCGCTCAGTCGTGTCCAACTCTTTGCGACCCCATGAATTACAGCACACCAGGCCTCCCTGTCCAACACCAACTCCCGGAGTTCACTGAGACTCATGTCCATCGAGTCAGTGATGCCATGGTCAACAAAAGAGTCCGAAATGCAGTACTTGGATGCAGTCTCAAAAACGACAGAATGATCTCTGTTCATTTCCAAGGCAAACCATTCACTATCACAGTAATCCAAGTCTATGCCCCAACCAGTAACGCTGAAGAAGCTGAAGTTGAACAGTTCTATGAAGACCTTTTAGAACTAACACCCAAAAAAGATGTCCTTTTCATTATAGGGGACTGGAATGCAAAAGTAGGAAGTCAAGAAACACCTGGAGTAATAGGCAAATTTGGCCTTGGAATACGCAATGAAGCAGAGCAAAGACTAATAGAGTTTTGCCAAGAAAATGCACTGGTCATTATAAACACCCTCTTTCAACAACACAAGAGAAGAGTCTATACGTGGACATCACCAGATGGTCAACACCGAAATCAGATTGATTATATTCTTTGCAGCCAAAGATGGAGAAGCTCTATACAGTCAGCAAAAACAAGACCAGGAGCTGACTGTGGCTCAGACCATGAACTCCTTATTGCCAAATTCAGACTTAAATTGAAGAAAGTAGGGAAAACCACTACACCATTCAGGTATGACCTAAATCAAATCCCTTATGATTAATACAATGGAAGTGAGAAATAGATTTAAGGATAGGAAGATGGAGTGCTGTAAAAATCTATAAAATGCCTACCTTCTTCGAAGTAATCTGCATATGCAACACAAACAAAAAGTCAACGGAATTTTATTTTTCAAATTAAATGATTCTAAAGTTCATCTGGATATGCAAACATATTAGAATCACCAAGAAAGTTTTGAAAAGAAAGATTAATGAGAAGGGTTTGCTTGTAAGATTACAAAACATATTATAAAACTACAGTAATTAAATCAGGGAGATACCAGCAGAGGGAGAGACAAGCACGCCAGTGAGATAGATCCAAAGACAATAAGAATTAAGTACAGCAAAAGACAATTCAAATCAATAAGGAAATAATGGAACTTATAATAAATGATCAGAGACATTAGAAGAACCACTGAGAAAAAAATAGTTACATCCCTACCTTAAGTGAAAATAAATTTCAGATAGATTAATGATTTAAGTTTTTAGAAGGGAATTTATTTTTTCGATTACCAGAAGAAACTATTGGTGAATATGCTTATAATCTTGAGGATAGGGAATATCTTTCTAGTTTGACTTCCAAAGATAAATAACAAAATTTACTCTAACTACATAAATTATTAAATAATTTGGCATAGCAAAGTATTCCAAATGAGCAAAATATAAAAGACACACTGTAAACTGGAGGGAGGAGGGCTATTCGCTAGATATATGACAGAAAGAAGTGAGCATATTTGCATATAAGTATGTATACGTATGGGCTTCCTAGGTGGCTCAATGGTAAAAAGAATCTGCCTGTCAAACAGGAGACGCAGAAGACTTGGGTTCGATCTCTGGGTCAAGAATATCCCTTGGAGGAGAAAATGGCAACCCACTCCAGTATTTTCCACTCCTGGGAAATCCCATGGACAGAGAAGTCTGGCGGGCTTCAGTCCATGGGGTGACAAAGAGTCAGATATGCCTGAGCAACTGAACACTGCCGCATGCGCATTTACCCATAAGAATCTCTCAGAAATCTATGAATATGTCAGAGACAATTCACAAAAGAAGAAATGAAAGTGGTCCGTATGTGTAAGAAAAGGTGCCCAACCTCACCAATACCCAGAAAAAGGTAAAATACAGCATCAAGATAGAATGTTTGGCTTATCAGATTGGTCAAGATTCAAATGAATGATAATACTGGGTACTGGTGATGCTGCAGGAAAAATCTATTGGTCAGCCTTCTAAAAGAGGCAGCATACACTGACAGCCTCTAAAATATACATAGGGGCTTCCCTGGACTTCCCAGGTGGTTCTAGTAGTAAGGAACATGCCTGCCAAGGCAGGAGACCTAAGAGACGCAGCTTTGATCCCTGGGTCGGGAAGATCCCTTGGAGGAGGGCATGGCAACCCACTCCTGTGCTCTTGCCTGGAGAATTCCATGGACAGAGAAGCCTGGTAGGCTATGGTCCATAGCATCACAAAGAGTCAGACACGACTGAATCGACTTAGCATGCATGCATACAGAGACTTCTCTGGTGGCCGGGTGGTAAGGAACGCACCTGCCAACGCAGGAAACATGGGTTCGATGCCTGGTCCAGAAACTAGGATCCCACGTGCTGATGGCAACTAAACAACTGTGTCCACCTGCCTCAACTACCGAAGCCCATGTACCCTAGAGCCTGTGCTCCAGGACAAGAGAGCCAGCTCAAGGAGAAGCCCACGAACGGCAATGAAGCATAGCCCTCGCTCACCACAACTAAAGAAAGCCGGCGCATAGCAACAAACAGCCCATGTGCTCCAGTGAAGACCCACTGAGGCCAAAAATACATTAAAAAAAAATATATATATATATACACACACACATTATGTTTTATTTAACATTTCTGCTTCTAGGATTTAGTCATGAAGATAGACAAGTTCCATACACAAGCATATGCAAGGAGGCACTGTTAATAAATATGTGACAACCTGGATACAGCTAAAAGTCTACGAGATGGATAAGTTTTTGCACAATCATCTTAAGTAGCCTTAAAAAGAATGAGGGAAACCTTTGTGTGCTGATGTGGAACCATCTCCAAGACTGCGGATAAATAAGTATGTAAGCAAATGCCAAATTATTTATAGCATGTTTATAGTTATGGGGGAAAAAAAACACATATTTATATGTACATGCATAAAAGTTCTAAAAACATGCCCTCCCAAAACTGTTAACAGTGGATGGTGGGGGGGGGGGCGGGTATAGCTATTTGTACTTTTAATATTTTTATCTTGTGGTTTTTTATTTTAAAAAATTAAACAAAAAAGTCATGGTAAATATGGGTGTGTGCTCTCACATGGGAGAGCTATCAAAAATTAGCAGTTACCAAGTGGTATAAACAACAAGATACCATCTTTTTAAAAAAAGAAAGAAATACGTGTATGTGCATGTGTGTTTGTGTGTGCGTTTTGTTTCTGGCTTAGTTATTGTTTCATCTCATTATTGTGTGTGTTTCATTCTGGACACAAAATTGGGGCTTAATAATATTTGTTGGATAGTCTAAATGTGCATTGCTAGAAGATACATGTTGATATCTTACATGGTGCTGGTCCCTCAGTAATAAGGTTATGAATGATTTTTTATTTTCTTCTATTTGCCATTTTTCCTTAAAGTTTCTTTAATAAATAGATATTGTGTTTATTTCTGTCATTATCTTTTTGATTAAAAAATAAAAGCCAATCATTTCCCTACAAAATGGGCTGGTCAGTGGTTGAGGTCTGGTGACCTTATGGAAGACAGATGGGAGGGGCTTGACATCCTGGCCCAGTCTGCCCAGGGCACACATCTACCAAAGAACCACCCGCAACATTCCCTTCCCCAACATCCTGGTTTCCATCCCAAATAAGCATCAGTTGCACCCGGAAGCTTATTAAAAACTGTTATGCTCAGTCTCAGCTTAGACCAGCCTGAAATGGTGAGTGAGCCCACTCACCAAGGTGGCCGAGGGCACTCTGGTCTGGAGCCCCCAGAGCCCCATTGGTGCCAGGGCATGGAGCAGCCCACAGATCAGGGCTCGACCACGATGCCCTGGGTTCAAGTCTGCTCATGATCTGGCCTCAGTTTATAGCCCTGAAGTCATATGGAACTTGAAAAAAGTGAAGTGAAAGTGAAGCCGCTTAGTCATGTCTGACTCTTTGCGACCCCATGGACTGTAGCCTGACAGGCTTTTCCTGCCATGGGATTTTCCAGGCAAGAGTCCCAGAGTGGTTTCCATTTCCTTCTCCAGGGGATCTTCCTGACCCAGGGATCGAACCTATGTCTCCCGCACTGCAGGCAGAGGCTTTACCCTCTGAGCCACCAAGGAAGCCCTGTATGGCACCTGCTTCCCTTAAATCGCATCCCCCTCTACGCCCCACTAAAGCCCTCACTCTTCCTAGAACAGACCTGACCCCTTTTCCCCTTTGCCCTATTGTACATACAGCTCCCTTATCTGAAATGCCCCCTCTTTGCCTTCTGGCTCCTTCCTACCCGTGGAAACCAATTCTGGGCACCCATTCAGAGACACCCCCCAATAACAAGTGGGGTCTGGATGCTCTTTGCTCACTCCTGTCCTGGAGAAGGCCTTGCCCAGGGAGGCCCATGGGACACAAGGGCAGGGAGGGGCTGTAATGGAACAGCTCTGGGCCCTGGGGATGAGAAAGGAATGATGCTCGGAGCCTGGTAGGGGGTCAGAGAGACAAACAGATAAGGGGACCTTCCGGGGCTGGGGTCGGGCCTGCTTGGAACCCCTGTGAGCTTCAGCTCCCTGTCCCTGAGGGGGATCTTGCTGCCAGTCCTCTGTGCTTTGCCCACGGCACCAAGCATCACTGGGGACACCTAGCCAGGCCCTCCAGCCCTCCCCTCAGGCATCCCCTTCCTGGCCTTTCTCACTACCCACCCTAACCCAACAAACTCCCCTTCCCAAGGCAGTGGGGGCCTTCTGGGGGGAAGTCCCCTTAACACTTTAGGGCCCTAAATGGAAGTCTCCCCACTGTGGTGCCCACCTGGCCTGCAGTGATCGGGTGGGATCTGCCTCCAGCCCCTTCATCAGAGGTTCCTTTTCTTTCTCCATCCACCCTCGGCCTTTAACCTCTCAGTTCTCTCCACACTGGAAAGAAAGTCCTGGGACTTCCCTGGCAGTCCAGTGGTTAAGATGCCATGCTTCCACTGCAGGGGGCACAGGTTCAGTACCTGGTTGGGCACCAATGCCTTGCATGTCGTGGCCAAAAAAAAGGAAAGTCCTTTGAATCCCTCCCCCAGTAGCCACACCTTCACACTGCTCCATTGCATGGGCAAGCTTCTCAGAAGGGTCCTGGGCATCCCAGCCACACCTTCGCCCCACCCCTCCACCAAAGCCCTGCTCTCCCAGCCTCCTGTTCCAGGTGCGTCTCCACCCCATGTCAGCTCCTCCCTCCAGCTTTCCTCAGAGACTCAGCCTTCCCTGGGGTTCCCTCCCCCTCTGCACTCTGGTCCCCCTGCCCCCCAACTCCCTGACCTTCACGGGGAATGGCCATTTTGTTCTTTGCTGAATCCTGGACACCTGAACAGCGCCTGGCACAGCTGATGAGTGAGTGAGTGAATGAGTGAGAGAAGCCAGAGCTCAGCGTGGGGCAGGGGGGCTGAGAGGGTCCAAACAGAACTGGGTGGGAAAGGCCACTGTGGCCAGCAGAGTGGGTATCATTGTGCCAACAGGGACCCCAGTGAAGCTGGGGAAGTTGGTGATTAAGGGTAAGGATCACGGAGTCAAACAGTGCTCATTCCAACCTTCACCCTGCCTCCTGGGCCTCTGTTTTCTCATCTGTAAAGTGGGTCTAATACCCCCTGGGAAAGTATTTGTGGGGATTAAGAAAACACAGGACACACTTGCCTCTGTCTGGGGCTTGCTGTAAGGAGCCTGGGTTTAGCTTCTTTTCACCACAAGCCTGGAGTTAGTCAAGACTATTGTCCCCATTTTAAAAAGTATTTATTTACTCAGGTGGGTCTTAGTTGCCGTGCACCAGCTTTGTTGCCCCACAGAACGTGGGATCTTATTTTTTCTGGTCAGGGATCGAACCCATGTCCCCTGCTTTGGAAGGCAGATTCTTAACCACTGAACGGCCAGGGAAATCCCCATTGTCCCCATTTTTCAGATGAGGAAGCCAAGGCTAGAGAGGTTAAGTGGTTTGCCCAGGGCAGCAAGGCTCAAAGGCAAGGGGCTTCAGATTTGAACCCAACAGTGTGACCCCGGAGCCAATATTCCAAGCAGAGCAAAGCAGCCAGCACACTGAAGGTGCTCCAGCAACAAGGGTGCCCACCCGGCACAGGGCTTACTCTCTGGGGTTGCCCAGAGATGGAGGCCCAAGAAGACAGTAAGGAAGCCCATGACACTGAAGGCTTTCAGCTAAAAAGTAAGGATGCACCAGGCTAGAGGAGAAACAACAGAGCATCATACACTTCAGGTTGGGGGTTGGAATGTGAGCCACAGGGAGCCATTGCAGGTTCTTGAGTGAGAGGAACCCTGCAGCAGCAGTAGGCAGGGTGGATGGAAGGCACTGTGTCCCTGGGGCTGAAGTTTACACTCTAAGAAGACAAGGATCAAGCTTGGCTCATTTGCCACTTGGCCCTCTGTGCCCTGCTTAGTGGCTGGCCCTTAGTAGGCAAACTATGGTATAGAATAGTAGGCAAACTGTTGATAGATGGATGAATGGATGGATGGATGGGTGAATGGATGGATGGATGGATGGATGGGTGAATGGATGGATGGATGGATGGATGGGTGAATGGATGAATGGATGGATGGATGGGTGAATGGATGAATGGATGGATGGATGGGTGAATGGATGGATGGATGGATGGATGGGTGAATGGATGGATGGATGGATGGATGGGTGAATGGATGAATGGAAGGATGGATGGATGGATGGATGGGTGAATGGATGGATGGATGGATGAATGGATGGGTGAATGGATGGATGGGTGGGTGGATGGATGGATGGGTGAATGGATGGATGGATGGATGGGTGAATGGATGGATAGATGGATGGATGGATGGGTGAATGGATGGGTGGATGGATGAATGGATGGGTGAATGGATGGATAGATGGATGGATGGATGGGTGAATGGATGGGTGGATGGATGAATGGATGGGTGAATGGATGGATGGATGGATGGATGGGTGGATGGATGGATGGGTGAATGGATGGATGGATGGATGGTTGAATGCATGGATGGATGGATGGATGGATGGGTGACTGGATGGATGGATGGGTGGATGGATGAACAAGGTTTCTATATTAAGAGAGATTCTACCCTTCAACCCAACAAGTTCTATTCTGGGAATTGTCCTACAGACAAACAACCCGATGACGTATGTATAAGGTTCTTCCACTCATCTTTGTTAAAAGTAACAAAAAACAGGCCACAATCAAAACATCTGTCACAGGGGCCTGGTTAAATCAACCCAGGTACCAGCACAATGGAATACTAAGCAGCTGGAAAAAGGAGAGGAACCTTCACATCAATATGGAAAGATCTCCAGGATGTAGCATTAATAAGTGAAAGAGCAAGGTAGAGATCTTGGTGCACAGCGTTTTGTTTTATTTTTTTGTACCTTGTAATCATACCTAAACATATACGTGCATAAAGAAACTCAAGAAGAGTACCCGAGAGGCCGACAGTGGTGGTCCCCTGTGGGGGTGAACGTGGTGACTTAACTATTCTGTCTATAAATAACTTTGAACCATGTGAACTGTGATGTATTATATATACAGGGATCTCCCTGGTGGTCCAGGGTTAAGACTCCATGCTTCCAGTGCAGGGGCTATGTGTCTGATCCCTGGTCCGGGAACAAAGATTCTGTATGTCTCAAGGTGCAGCCAAAAGAAAACAAGTAACAAATAGGTATATATTTTGGCCACATTGTAGGGCATGTAGGATCTCGGTTCCCTGACCAGGGATTGAACCTATGCTCCCTGCATTGGAAGAATGGAGTCTTAACCACTGAACCACCAGGGAAGTCCCATGTATTTTAAATAATTAAACTTAAAATATTTTTTTGTGGATTCCAGGGAGAGACAGGGTCTGGGAGAAGACTAGCTGAGCCCTGAGTCTGACCTGGGGGAGCCAAAGCCAGAGCCGTGCATCGCTGGATGCACCATGGGTGCCCCTCAGGCCCCTACTGGGGGGTGGCAGGGACCATACCCCTTCCCCGGGCAGAGTGATGGGTGCTCCTGATGTGTAGCTGAGGAAACTGAGGCACAGAGAAAGTGAATCATCTGCTTGCTTGGTTCCTAGCCTGGTAGGAAGTAAAACTGGTATAGGAGCCTCTATTCCAAACTCAGGGTTGCTCGTCGGCTTCGTTCATTCATTCATCCATTCATTAGATCCAGTAAGTTCCTTACATGCAAATGAGCTCCATTCCGACAGCATGTTCATAAGTCCAACAAAGTCAGCCTAGGTACCCAGCTAACACAATAGGCTTTATAGTACTGTACTGTAATAGGCTTATAATACTTTTCATACAAATACTACATTAAAACACAATAAAGAAAAAATTTTTAATCTTACAGTATGGTACTTTGAAAAGTACAGGGTACAGAACAACAGCTGGCATACAGGGGCTGGCATCGAGTGAACAGGCAAGCGTTACTACTGACTGGAGCAGGGAAAGGAGGTAGGAGACGGTAGAACTGAAGGACGTCAGCAGTAGGAGACGGAGGGCCAGCTGCAATGTCACTCTGTCCATGGGGTCCTCCAGGCAAGAATACTGGAGTGGGTTGCTAGGCCCTCCTCCAGGGGATCTTCCCTGGGTCGCAACAAGTAGGACATGACTGAAGCGATTTAGCATGTAGGGACTGACGCGGATGACACAGGTTCTTGTTCCTTGTTGGAAACAGATGCACAGTTGCATTTTTCAAAGTTCGCAACTTGAAGGTTCATATGTAGCGGACTTCCTGTATTCCCTGAGTCCCTGCTGTCTTGTCAGGCTCTGGACCGGGTGCCGGGGGATTCATATGTCATCAGAGGAGGCCAGGGAGGGACACGGTGGGCTGGGACATGAAAGACAAAATGAAAGCCACAAACGGAAGGCTGGACAGAAGGACCCGAACAGGTGAAGGCAGGGAGGTGGGAGGGGAGGGGCTGCTGAGAGTGCAACACTTGGCCTCACCCAGTTCTCCTCCAGATACAGCCTCCAAGCAGAGCTGGAGATCTGCCCGGACTGGTGGGGGGGGGGGGAGGGGAGGGAGTGGGGTGCGGGCAGGGCAGGGGGCAGGGACGTGGCAGGAGAAAGGGAAGAGCTGGGCAACAGGAGGTTGGAGCAGGGAGGGGGCAGCAGGGAAGGGGCAGCAGCTGCCGCCTCTGGCTGGGCGATGGGCAGGCTGATAGCAGCGGTGTCGGGCCGGCCGCGGGGCTCACTGCATCTTCCTCGCGCAGTTCCTTATCAGCAGGATGCGCCGTTGCCAGGGAGCCCGCTTCAGGCCCCGCTCCAGCCGTTGCTGGGAGGATTATCAGCAAGATTTGAGTCTTTTTAATTAAATCTGAGCTGAATGCAATTCTGCTCCCGCCTGCCCGGAGAAGCCCATTCAGTATCCTGTTGAAGACTCTGATAGCTTTGTCTCGAGAGCCCTGCTATCAGGGTACCTATCTGGTCGCAAGGCGCGGGCACCCCTGTCCCCAGCCTGATAACTGCTGGCACCTGTGGGGATGGCTTTAAAGCTGAGAGGAGGGTTGGCCCAGGGCTGGTTTTCTGGCGTGGCTCTGGTCTCTGCAGAGGCTCCCAGGCCAGCACCCAGCAAGTTCACGCCCCAGGGGCCTGCACCTTTCACTCGGTTCTCAGTCTGCAACCATAAAAGGAAGGCTCTAGGATCATTCCCATTTTACAGATGAGAAAACGGAGCCCCAAGGGGAGTTACTTACCCAGGTCCACACAGCTAGGAAGTGGCAGAAGCAGGATTTGAACCTAGATCTTTTTGACTCTCAAGTCTCCACTCTTAATTGTTGCATCTAGGAGCTTGAGCAGCCAGCATGGGCTTCCCCAGCCACCCCAGCCTCCCTCCCGCCAAGACCTCCTGGGCTCCACGCAGAAGCCCCCACCACCAGGGCTCAGGATGTCAACAATGTTCACAGCCCATGTTGGCTGAGTGGTCACTGAGAGCCCAGCACCCTTCCTCACTGTCTCATGGGTGGGGGGGCGGGGGTGGCAGCTTCAGCTTCTAACTCACTTCTCAATGCAGAAACAGACCATCTGGGCGGAGTGAGTCACTTGCCTGACATTACAAAGCCGGGGGGGTCCTGCCCGCTCTTCCGCATCTCTAGCTGGCATTCCTGGTTTTGCTCCTCCCCCAAGGAGGCAAGCGTGTGCCTGGCACAGCCTGGGAGCAGCAGGCAAGTCAGGGTCGGGGCTCAGGGGCTTGGAGTTGGTTCATGCCATGGCCAGAGGATAAAATTAACTCGATAAATAACATGGGCACGCGGGGAGGGGAGTGTTCTTTTTAGAAAACCCAGCAGCTCCCAGCACCCACGCCTGTGTGCTGAGTTTATAGAGCTAAGTTTTAATTGCAGGCCCCACACCCTGGCTGAAGCCGCCCTGCAGAGGAGGATGTGTGTTCTTTTTAATTAAATCTGTCTGTTATCACGGCAGATTGTGATGAAAGGAGGCCCATTAGTGGCGCATCGGCTGCCGGGAAACCTCTCGCTGCACTGGACGCATGGCCCTGAGAAATTCCCGATGGGGCCAGATTCCCTGACCTTTCCCCCTGTCCACACTGTGCCACCATGGAGAAGCTCTGGACAAGCCGCCTGACACTCAGCCCTACTACCCTCCAGAAGGCAACTGCCATCCAGAGCTCTTGCCAACAAGCCTCGAGCCCCTCATGCCAGAAACTGGAAGGACCTGGACTCTGGGGTCAGAGACACCTGGGCCACTGCTTTGCAGCGTGATCCTAGGAGGGCAACTTCACCTCTTTGGTCTTGGGGGTGACAGGCAGTTCACATAAACTGGCCCATCCTAGAGGGTAAACTATGGGCTCTTAGCACAATCCTGGACTTCCCTTTGACTCAATGGTAAAGAACCCACCTGCCAACGCAGGGGACACAGGTTCAATCCCTGGTCCGGAAAGATTCCACATGCTGCAGAGCAAGTAAGTTCGCATGCCATAACTACTAAGCCCACGTGCTGCAGCCACTAAAACCCTTTCATTCTAGAGCCCACACTCCACAGAGAAGCCCCCAAAATGAGAAGCCCCATGCACTGCATCGAAGAGTAGCCCCCACTTGCCACAACTAGAGAAAAGCCCAAGTGCAACAACGAAAACCCAGTACAGCCAAAAATAAACAAACTAATTAATTTTTTCAAAAGAGCAGAATCCTATTGACCACACACAGCACCTCAAGAAGTAGTAGTGGTTCAGTCACTCAGTTACGTTTGACTCTGTGACCCCATGGACAGCAGCACGCCAGGCTTCCCTGTCCCTCACCGTCTCCCAGAGGTTGCTCAGACTCACGTCCATTGAGTCAGTGATGCCATCCAGCCACCCATCCTTCATCATCCCCTTCTCGTGCTTTCAACCTTTCCCAGCATCAGGGTCTTTTCTAATGAGTCGGCTCTTCGCATCAGGTGGCCAAAGTATTGAAGCTTCAGCTTCAGTATCAGTCCTTTCAATGAATATTTGATTTCCTTTAGGATTGACCGGTTTAATAGCACCAGTTTGAAAGCATCAATTCTTCAACACTCAGCCTCCTTTATGGTCCAACTCTCACATTCATTCATGACTACTGGAACAATCACAGCTTTGACTATATGGACCTTTGTTGGCAAAGTAATGTCTCTGCTTCTAAGGCTATCGTTATTAAACTGAGGCTCAGAAACAACTTACTATGGGTCACTACAACTGAGCTAGGATTTGGATAGATCACTGAGAGTTTCCCCACCTAGAAAGTGAAGCCAGTGATCCTCAACTGGGAATGGGGGCTTTAGATAGGACAGTGAAGGGCATGAAGTCTCAGTGAATGATGGCTGTTTTTATTTGAACTTTGTATTTTAAGTACCAGAGTGGCTATTAGCCTGATTATCCACATGAGAAAGCTGAGGCTTTGGCCCCCATCACCTATTGTATACCCACTCCAAGATCACTGCACACCTGGACATCCCAACGGCCTCCTTATCAGGGTTCCTGCTCTGATTTCATGCCTTTCAAATCCTGTCCCCTTGGGTACCCAGAGCAATCTCTCATTCTATCATTAGAAAAATGTATATTTGATTTTTCTTACTTGAGTATAAAATCAGGATAAACATGTGTTCAAAAGAGTATAAAAAGAAAATTAAAATCCCCTGTAATTCAATACTGTTATCTATTTGGGATAATTTCTTTCTGACATTTTCCTGTTTGCTTATTCATTCGTTGAGTAAGTATTTGGTGAGCTCCTGCTCTGTGCCAAGCCCTGTGCGCAGTGATGGGGAAACAGACTAACCTGCTCCCTGCCTTCAGTGAGTTCAACATAATGGGAGGAAGCCTATATTAAATAGGGAACACATCTATGATAGTGAACCTTAGGTGCAAAATGTGCTGTACCATAATATTAGGAGGATTATACTCCATGACCAAGTGGGATTTATTCCTGGAATGCAAGGATAGTTCAACATATGAAAATTGTTCTGTGTAATATATCACATTAACAGAAGGAAGGGGAAAAAACCCACGTGATAAAAAAAAAAAAAGGCCATGATCATCTCAGCCAATGCAGAAAAAGCATTTGACAAAATTCAATACCCTTTGTGATTTTTTTAAAGAAAATACACATAACAAACTGGGAACAGGAGGTAACCTCCTAAACAAAATAAAAGCCAGATACGAAAAACCTACAGAAGCGTCATACTTAATGGTGCAAGATTAAAAGACTTTTCCTCCAAAATCAGGAACAAGGCACAGAAGTCTGCTTTTCCACTTCTGTGCAACACAGTACTGAAAGTCCTAACCAGAGAAATTAGGGAAGAAAGGGAAATTGAAGGCATCCCACTGGAAATAAAGGAGTAAAATTATATCTGCTCACAGACAACATAAGCTTATATGTAGAAAACTCTAAAATTCCACAAAAATCATGGGCAGAACTAACAAATTCAACTAAGTAGGAGGATACAAAGTAGACACACAAAAATTAGTTGCAATTCTGTACACTAACAAGGAACAATCTAAAAGGAAAATTAGAAAACAATTCCATGTACAACAGCATCCAAAAAAATAAATGAAATACTTAGAAAGTAACTTAACCAAGGAGGTGAACGATTTGTACAATAAAACCTATAAAACATTTCTGAAAAGAAATTAAGACAAATAAATGAAGAGACACACTATGTCCATGGGTTGGAAGAATGAACATTTCTGAGATATCAATGCTACCCAAGATAATCTATATACTTAATGCAGTCCCTACCAAAATTATTATCTCAATAATTTTTTGCAAAAGTAAAAATTCAAAAAAACTCATCCCCAAATTTATACAGAATCTCAAGGGACCCCAAATAGCCAAAACAATTCTGACAAAGAGGAACAAAATTCAGGTCACACTTCCTGATTTCAAAACTTACTATTATACAAAGTTACATGAGAAAAAACAGTGTGGTACTGGCATAAATACAGACATACAGACAAGTACAACAGAATACAGAGTCCAGAAATGAATCTTTACATGTATAGTCAAACAATTTTTTATAAGAATGTCAAGACTAATCAATGGAGAAGAGACCATCTTTTCAACAAATGGTCCTGGAAAAATTAGATATCCACATGCAAGAGAATGAAGTTGGACCTTTTACCTAACACCATGTACAAAAATTAACTCAAAATAGATCCATGACCTAAACGTACAGCTTAAAATTATAAAACTCTTAGAAGAAAACACAGGACAAAAGCTTCACAACATTGCCAGTGATATCTTGGATATGACACCAAAGGCAAAGACAACAAAAGGAAGAGAATAGACAAGTTGGACTCCAACAAAATTATAAATTTTTTATGCATCAAAAGATACCATAAAGAAAGTAAAAATGCAACCCACTTAATGGGAAGAAATATTTGCAAATCAAATATCAAATAAAGTATTAATATCCATAGCATATAGAAAACTCCTAAAACTTAACAATGACAAAATTCAACAAACAACCCAATTCAAAAATGTGCAAAAGACTTAAATAGAAATTTCTCCAAAGAAGATATATAAATGGTCAATAAGCACATGAAAAGATGCTCAACATCATTGATCATTAGGGAAATGCAAATCAAAACTACAATGAGATATCATTTCATATCATTAAGATGACTATTATGAAAACAAATCATAGGTGTTGCTGAGTATGTGACAAAATCGGAACCCATATGCACTGCTGTTGGGAACACAAAACGCTTCAGCCACAGCGGAAAATAGTACAGTAGTTCCTCAAAAAGTCAAAAGTAGAATTACCAAATGATTCAGCAATTCCACTTTTGGGTAAATACTCAAAGGAGTTTAAAGCGAGGTGGCTATGGAGGGGAGACAAAGGCATCATCCTATTTCATACAACATTTGGATTTTGTTCCAGGTGCCTTTCATAACTGAAAAATAGATAACATTCAAGAAATAAATAATACGGCTTTCAAATATTACAGTTTTAAAATTTCTCTTTGGGCTAGAGATGTATTATCTATTTACCTGGGTTCGAATCCCAACCCCATCACTTCCTGGCTGTGTGACCTTAGCAAGTGAGCTCATCTCTTGGCACTTCGGGCTCCTCATTCACATTATTCAAAGGAGAGCAACTTTGTGAGACGTGAGAACAACATGTGTCAAGGTACCCAGTGTAGAGTGGGTGCTCAACTCTTCCCAACAGAGCTCAGCCTGGGTTCCCTTACTCCCTGCCTCACCTTACTACCTTAACTGTGGCTTTAGCCAGGGTCATCTCTTCCCCTGGGGTGGCCCTGACCAGCTCTGGCCCCAGGCATGGCTGGTAAGTCCCCTCCCCATGGGGCAGGGGACTGGAAATGGTGGCCTCTGGGGCTCGAGTCCCACAGCCCCTATCCATCTCCTGCCAGCCGACCGGCGCATCTGAGACCCATGTGTGTGCTCTCCCAGTCAGGGGTTTGGGTTCCTTGTTTATGACCCCCTAATCCGCACTTGGCAGAAAGGAAGTCGTGGGTCCACCCAGCCGTGCGGAGAGTGGCCGGAGGATCCACACAGGAAAGATTCATGGACCATCAAACGGGTCTTGTGCCTCCCAGGCCGCCCCAGCCCTTCCCATGGAGATAAATCACAGCCAGAGGAGGAAGATAAAAGGTACAGGATAGCAGGGTCCCGTCTTATGAGAAAAAACATGCAGAGGGGGACTATTCCCTGGACTCCTGCAGAGCTGGGCTGGTGACATCCCAGGGCCTCCTGAGACATGCATGTCCCCCATAGGCCTTCCCCAGACCCAAAGGGCTGGGCTTCCTGGGCGTTCAATTTGTGCAGTGACACAGAACCTCATACTTAGAAGGGCCCTGTACTTGGCTTGCTGATCTGCTTTATCTTGAAATTCTTAATTTTTGAGCAAAGGGTTCCACATTTTCATTTTGCAGCGGGTTGTGAAAATGATATAGCCGGTCCTGCCTGTCCAGGAGCAGCTTTGGGCACCTGGTGCCCCACACCCTCTCTGGTGGGTGCTTACCCAGCACAACTTGCACACCTCCAGGGATGGGGAACTCACTTCCTCCTGATGGGGCGGCCCACTGAGTCTGCTGAGGAGCGGCTAAAATTCAGAGGTCTTATATCACTGTTGTTGAGGAAAGGCTCCTAGTCTCCCGGTCCTGGAAAGCCCTGGCTATGACCTGGGGCATGTTATTGAGCCTCAGTTTCTTTGTCTGAGAATGAGGTTAATAATAAGACTATAATTAGAAAAATGAGAATTCAGTGAGATCTTGCATAGTCAGCACCTGGCACAAACTGCTTTTCACACACACATGCACACACATGTGGACACACACACAAAGAGCCAGAGGCTCCCCTCTAAGGTCAAACCGAGTTTCACCTGGGCTCCACCCATCAGGTACCTTGTTCTCTGCTGCCATCTGCTGGCTTGAATACGGCACTGCATCACAGGTGGCGCCGCTGGACTCCAAGCTTCATTAATAATTGGAAGATAATCGAATCCTTCCCTAGCTCTTTACTGAAGACCTGCTTTAAATTTTCTGATGAACATAAAAGACAAGGACCTTGTCCTCCTGGAACTGATTCTTGTGGGAGAGATGGATAACAAGCAAGAAAAACAATCATCTGATTTCCACCAGTGAGAATTACAACAAAAAGGAAAAACAAAAACCGAGGGCGGGGAATGGAGCCCGTGCGCTCTCACGGAGCCAGGAGAACAAAGTCCATTTGGAGGTTGGGTCAGAAGAGCCGCAGGCTGAAAAACTGTCTGGTGCGGGGGAGAGCCTGTGGCTCTGCTGTTTGTCCGGTCCCCCCACTTCCTGTTTAACTTTAGGCAACTTCCGCCCTTGACCCAGGCCCTAGTTTACCGATCCGGAAAATGGGGAGAATCACAGGCGCACCTCAAAATAGTGCTGTTGTGAGGAGTCAGTGGGATCCTGGAGGGGAAACACAGTTTGAACTGTATTATTTTGTTTCATTATAATCTTATTGTTAGTTAATATTTGCTCAGCATTTTTCAGAGCCCTTTCATAAATCGCCTCTTTGAATCCTTAGAAAAACCCTGCTTGGTAGATACTGTGATTACTCCCCACTTACAGATGAGAAAATCGCGGCCCAGGAGATAAAGCAGCTTGTCCAAAGACACAGAGTACGGTGGCAGCTGAGGGGCTTGGATGAGTGAAAGTTTGGGGACCAGCACGCATCAGCAGGAAGGCTAAGGGTCTTGCTCTTTTCCAGACTCACTGCTCCCTCCCACTCCAAGTCACCTCTATCCGTCCTTCCAGTTCTCACCTCCCTGGGGAAGGATGGTAAGAGTAGAGGGAAGGGCTTCTCTCATGAACACGGCCATGGCCGTGGCCAGCAGACCCTGGGCTCCACTGTCCAGGAAAACATTATCTAGTGACCACAAGTCTCCCATGCCACGCAGACACAGGCGTTCCTGTAACCACAGAACTTAGTCGTTCACCCTCAGCAGGTCCTGTCTGACCCCAGATATGCTGCCTATTTCTCTCTGGCCTCAGTTTTCTCACCCTTATAGCAGGAAGAATAAGTAGGATCATTGGGAGGTTCATGAAATAAGAGTAGAAGTGTTGTGTAAACTGTGAAGTGTGGTGCACACGGGGCCCCAGCTGTCGCTGCTCTTCTCCAAGACCCCACGTTCAGCACTTTTCATTCTCACAACAACCCTGTAAGTGACCAACTCGTCATCCTGGTTTGCCTGGAATTTTCCAGGCTCGAGCACTGAATGTCCTGCATTCCAAGAAACACTCAGTTTTAAGCAAACCTGTAAGGTGGAGAACATTGTCTCCATTTTCCAGGGGAGGAAACTGAAACTCAGAGTCCTGGGCCCTGGGGCTTCCCTGTAGCTCAGCTGGTAAAGAATCCACCTGCAATGCAAGAGACCCGGGTTCAATGCCTGGGCCAGGAAGATCCCCTGGAGAAGGGATACGCTACCCACTCCAGTATTCTTACCTTGTGAGAATACTACCTACTTACTACTTACCTACTACCTTACTCCAGTAGGCTTACCTTGTGGCTCAGATGGTAAAGAATCTGCTCGCTATGTAGGAGACCTGGGTCCAATCCCTGGGTTGGGAAGATCCCTTGGAGGAGGGCTTGGCACAACCCATTCCAGAATTCTGGCCTGGAGAATCCTCATGGACAAAGGAGCCTGGTGGGCTTCAGTCCATGGGGTCGCAAAGAGTCAGACACGACTAAGCACAGCACAGCAGCCTGGGGTCCCACAACCAGAAAGGGGCCCAGGTTGGTGGGCTCCAGAGCTATCCTCTGGCTGAGGTGTCTGGCTGGTCCTCGTGGACACTGGGAGCCATGGAAGGTTCAGGGCAGTGGCAGGCACATGCTTGAGAGCTCACAGCCCACCCAGACAGGCCTGGGCCATGCAGCCATTGAAATGTCAGCCAGCAATACACTTCAGAGGAGGACAATCTGAATGAACAGCAAAACACCCTGTTACCCTCCCTTCCATGTTTAGGTTTCGACTTTGAAGACACAAATGCCTCAAATAAGTTCAACATGGACTCCAGGCCCAAGAGACTCGGGCCCCAATTGCTTCCAAATGGGCCTGAAGATTCATCTCCCAGAACCCGTTGTCATGTACACGTGGTTTCAGATGCCTGAGGATCCCAGGCAGGGGAGAAGGGGCTACGTGCGTTCCTGGAAGGCCAGGCCTTGGAGTCGGAAAGCTTGGGCTCAGGGTTGACAGCTGGGCAAACCCCAGGCCTGAGTTCTATTGTCAGTTGCCATTTACTGAGCAATCACTGAGTAAGCCTGTAGAAGTCTCTGAACTCTAGCTGTGTTATTATCCCCATTTTACAGATGGACAATTGAAGGCTGAGAGAGATGCCTTGGCCCAGGTCACCCAGTGGGAAGTGCTGGAGCCAGATCACACCCAGGATTCGACAGCCCCCCAAGCCCCACAGTTGGCCTGCATGTCCCACCTCCTGTATGCCCCGGGTATCTCTGCCCTCTGTGTCCTGGTTGGCTCACCTGGAAGCTGGGAGTAAGAGTCCATACCTCCTAGCATGTTGAGAAGACTCAGAAAGATTTGGTTTGCAGGGCACTCGGGAAGGACTGAGATCATGGCGTGAAATGATTGATAGTTGTGGTTATCACTGATCTCCAGTGAAGGGGCTCTTTAGGTTCAAATACACAATTTTCTCCTGTGTCCACATCACCTGGAAAGGGGGCTAATGTCCAACAGTCCTGAGATGGGCACGTCCTTCTCCTCAGCTGCTCACAGGCACGGAAACACAGACCAGAGCAAAGGACCTTCAGCTGCTAGGTGGTGGGGCTGGGCTTTGAATCCAGGCAGACTGGGTCTACACTCTGAGTTTGATTCCACAGGATGGAGGCTCCCAGAGGTAGCTGGGACCCCTGGACAGGGCCAGGGCCAGGGATGCCTGGCTTTGGTGGGGAACAGGAACTGGAGAGCTCTGCCGGGGCCCCAGGCACCGTGGGCACCCAGTTTGGCCCACTGTTACGTGCCCTCGTTCCAATCTGTCTCCTCTGTAAAATAGGAGGTGAAGCCCCAGAGGAAATGAAACCAGGGTGCAGGGATGGAATATGGGTGGGTGGGAAGGGGGAAGGAACCACGGAAGATAGAGTCGCCAGGGAACCTCGCTGAAGAGGTGACGCTGGTACGGAGTCCTGGAGGTTGGAACAGGCTAGTCTTGTGAAGGACTTCCGGAGACAGCAGACCTGCTTGCCAAGCCAGCCTCAGTTTCCCCATCCGTAAAGGATGAGGGGTGGGGCTGCTGCTGCCCTTCCAGAAACTAAAGTGAAGCAGAACCCCAGGCAGCTCTGATCCATGGGGATCCAGGCAAAGCTCAGAGGAGGCACTTCCCCCGTGGTCCAGTGGCTAAGACTCCAAGCTCCCAATACAGGGGGCCGGGGTTCAATCCCTGGTCAGGAAACTAGATCCCCAATGCCAAAACAATGATGGAAGGTCCCCAGTGCAGCCAAATAAATATCGAAAAAAAAAGAAAAACTCAGAGGAGTGAGGGGACCCTGGGAGCTGGGGGACAGGGAGCTGGAAGGGTCAACCAGAAAGCCTGAGGGGCCCGACCCACAATACTGAAATTCCCTTTCTGGAGGGGCAGAGATGGGCTGTCAGGACAAGACGGAGGCCCCTGGGCTGGGAGGGGGGAGGGACCACAGATGGGAAGCAGGTGGGGGGTGGCGGATGGGAGGCAGGAGACAGATGAGGCCTGGACAGGGAGGAAGCGGAGAACAAGATGAGAGATAAGATTTCAAAGGCGCGTCAGACAGTGGCAGGGGCGGAATATAAGCAGCAGTGGCTGGACCCGGGAGGGCTGGAGTGAGGCGGGTGGGGAGGGCTGAGGAACCCGAGGAGGGGAGCAGAGGACCAGGCTCCCCGGAGCCCTGTCCACACCGCTGTCTCCCAGGACCATCCCCTGTGTCTCCACCACTACCTGCTGTGCCCCGGACTGTCTGCATGATGCACATGCTGTTCAGGGGTGAGCTTGGTACCCACTGTTGCCAGCATCTCCAGCCACAGTGTGATCCCAACCCCGTTCCTGTCTGAGTCCCTGTAGCTCTGGCCACGCCCTTGCCTGGGGACAGCACCCAAGCTCAAGGTGGGTCCCTGTGTGGTGGGAGGACAAATCCAGGCCCCAGACTCACTGGGCAGCCCACAGTGTGGGGACTCCTGCAGCCCCACATTTCAGAATCAGATGGACCCCAAAGTGGGGGGTTGAAAGAGCACGGGAGAAACCTGTACAGAGCTGTGTCCCTGGAATATCTAGAAGAACCTGGATGAGCTGAACATATCTCCACCCCCTGCCCCCACTCCTGCCTCCTGTTTACACCTCAGCCTAGGTGCCCTGCAGGTGGCTCTGGGGACACAGAGGCATGGAGATCCTTCAGTAGCCCCTGACCTGCAGACATCAGCCCAAAGTGTCCCCCTCGACCACTCCGCACCATGGGTGTTGGCACCAGGCAGCCAGGTCGACACCCAGCTCCACCTGGCCCTGCTGGGGGCCCTCGGCAAGTCTTTCGACTCTCAGATGTGGATGGGTCGGTGGAGGGACCTGCATCCCATGGTCAGTGTTAGGAGCCAGGGAGGGTGTGGCACACAGTAGGACCTCGCTGCATTGGCATATGATGCCCTGCCATCTCCATGACTCTAATGGGAGTGATGGCATCTGAAGGACCCAACTGGAGGGTAAGACCTGGGGGCATCCCAGAGGCATTGCCCAGGGGTGGGAGGCAGTGTCAGAACCCAGAGCGGAAGGGGGCGCCAAGAAGGTTTCCTGATGGAGTGGATTGGGAGGCGGTGAGAAAGCAAGAGGCAGGAGGGAATCCCCTGTGCAGAGACGGGGCTGGGTGGGTGGAGGCTGGCCTTTAGCTTCTTGCACTGAGGGCAACAGGCAGGCGCAGCGGAGGATGGGGCTGTGCGGTGGATGGCGATCTACAGTGGCTGCAGAAATGAGGACAGCTCGGGGGTCTCACCACAGAGGGGCTGTCACCCCCTTAGCTCCTGCACAGGTTGTGGAGAACAGCCCTGCACCACAGGGGTTGGGATCTGATCGCCCAGAGGGGCAGGAGTGGAAGGTGCAAAGCCAAGGTTGGGCCAGGTGGGCAGAGCCAGCAGGTAGGCATGGGGGTTTGGAGGAACCAAGGAATAGGCTCTGAGTGCACCCTTAAAAGTCCTGGGACCCTTCAAGCCAGTGCGGGTGGTCTGTCTGCAGCCTCTGACATCAAGGCACATGGAGCAACACCAGGAACTTGGAATCAGGCAGGTCCAAGTTTGAATCCAGCCCCTCGACTTCCCAGTGGGCAACCCAGTTAGAGACATCTCTGGGTAAAAATCTCTCAGTGATATTGAATTTGGAGGTTTACATCCTCCCCTTTCTGTGCATTAGAGCAAACCCAAATTCACTTTTGTGAATAACTTTATCTTGGCTAATGTCTGTCAGGCACATATTCCTCGTCAGTCATTCTGCTAAACACGCTCCACGAATTATCTGGTTTAATTTAATCTCTCTCCTAACCTTAACCTTTGCCAGTTCACTCCTGGGCCAGTGATTGCCAATGGGCCAGTTGGCCACTCAGACTCTTCTAGTTTGTGATAGTAGAAACATCATCAGAATACACACAAAAACTATACTTCTAACCTCCAGAGCTATGCTGCCCAGCAGTAGCCAATAGCCGCGTATAGCCACTGAGCACTTGACGTCCAGCCAGGACCAATGACACAAGTGACCAGCATAAAATGCACACCAGATTGCAAATACATATATGAATGAAATACATAAACCAGCTCATTAATTTTTATATTGATTGTATGTTGAAATAACATTTTGGATATATCGTATTAAATAATTTCTTTAATATTTGTTTATTTTTGGCTCCATCAGGTCTTCTCTGTGGCACACAGGTTTGTTGCTGTGGGTGGGCTTCTCTGTATCTAGTTGTGGTACCCAGGCTCCAGAGTGCGTGGGCTCAGAAATTGCAGCACTCGGGCTCAGTTGCCCTATAGCATGTGGGATCTTAGTTCCCCAACCAGGGATCAAACCCATGTCTCCTGCATTGGAAGGCGGCTTCTTAACTACTGGACCACCAAGGAAGTACCTAAATAATATTTTATTAAAGTTAATTTCACCTATTTCTGTTTTAATACAACTCCTAGAAAAAATTGCTGCATGTATTTTATTTATTTCTAGTGGACAGCACTGCTCCAGACCAACCAAAGTATCCACAATTATCATCAAATCATGAAAGTTCCAAGCCCTGGTTTACATCTCTGGACATCTTTTCTGACCTCCCAGGGGGCACTCCCCACTGGCTCTAACTGTGCAGGACCCAGAGTCAGTTCTGTGTAGGCATCAGAAACCAGCTAGGCTTTGAGGCTTGACCCAAGGTCTCCCCAAAGGTCAAGACACGACCCATAAAAGGCACAACCACACATTCTTTCTGCAAGGTTCCCTCACAGGAAACCCAGAAGTTCAGGCTCAAGGCTGATTCATTCTCATCCCAGGCCACAGCCCCAATGTCACCTTCTCGGAGATGCTGTCTGGACACCCTTGAGCACTTTGGATGCCCAGGGCCAGTAGAACAATGCCTCACTAAGGTTGGGCAAACCTCGGCTCACCTGCCGTGGGGTTTCTCTCTGCACACTGCACAGTGGAAATCCACTCCGAGTCCACATATTTGCAACCCAAACATTCAGGAAGAGATAATGCCTGGTGGGGTGAACCAGTAACCAGCAAATGGGGTAAACCTTTGAGCAATGGGGGACTGGTGTGGTGGGGTGGACAAGCCTTTCCCCTTCCTGCCACGGTTCCTACAGGACTGAGCATACATTGTCCCTAGATGGCAGAGGTCAGCGTGATGACAAACTTTCACACTGGCTCTCCCTCCTCCCTGACTCACTCTGCAACCCTCACCCCTCCCTGGGATCGCACTCCCCGTAAAGTATCGGGTTGGGCAAAAACTTTGGGTTTTTCCAAAGGAGCTTAAGAACCCAAAAGAATTTTTTGGCCAACACAGTACTTGCACTGATAACTTTGTCTCAGTCCCAGCTTGCTGGGGAGCCCAGGCTAAGACAGAGGCCCCCGCCCCGGCTGCCTGTTCCCAGCCCCCGGTACCCCCAAATCACATCTTTTATGCTCTTGATGATCGTATTCATTTCATTTGCTTGACTTGTGTTTTCCTCTCCACCCAACTAGACTGCAGGCTCCATGGGGGTGCCATCCCCAACACCTGAAACTGGACCGAGGGCATACTTGGTGCTTGATTGAAAGGAATGGCCCCAACCAAGCCTGACTGTCCTCTTAGAGCTCGTTAGACTGTGAAGCCCAGACTCTGCGTGTATCCGATGGGTCAGGCATGTTGAGAACAGACCACCTAGTAAGCTGGTAGGTCTTCGTCCTGGGGACAAATGATGCTGCTCCTCTGAGAAACAGGATCTTACCTTCTGGATCCACCCAGAGGGGCCCTTGCCCTTGAAGGTAATGGCAGTCAACAAAGAAGCACATGTTGAAATCCACCAGTCAGAGCATTTGGAACAGTTCTGGGGACACATAATCCTCCCCTGGAGACTGGATGGCCTTCAGCTTTTAAGTCACCTGGGATATTAGGAAGTTTCTCCAAGGTCCAGAGAGCAGCCCAGGGGAGCTGATGACAAGGACTTCCTTTGGCAAAGTGGCAAAGGCCCTGTCTCACTCACCAACCTCTCGGGGAGTGGGGTGGGAAGGGGCTTCCTCAGGGGTTGGGATGGGGAACAAGTGAGGAGCACCTGACATATGCATTGTCTTCATGTTCTTTATTCTTTCCGCTTATGATACTGAACCCTCATTGTCAGACCTAAGACACAAGCCCTGTTCCTCTCACACAGACCATGTCCATTCCAAGGAAGTATGTCTAGATCAGGGGTCCTCTACAAGGGCAATGTTAACCACCCCCACCCCCAGGGCATGTTGGCCATGTCCAGAGGCATTCTGGGTGGTCAGAGCTGGAGGGAGGATGCGACTGGCAGCTAGTGGGTAGAAGCCAGGAAGCTTGATCCTCCAGAGCATGGACAGCCCCTCGCATGTCAGTCCCAAATGTCAGTAGAGCTCGGTTGAGAAACCCTGAGTTGGAAGATGCAGGGTGCACATGGAACGTGCCCTGAGCCTCCTGCTGCACGGGACAGTGTGGCAACGGGACCCCAACCGACTGGGTCTGAGGCCTGGATCCTCTCTGAGTGTCTGTGCATCCTCAGGCAAGTGAAGTTCCCCCTCTGAGCCTCAGCCACCTCGACTGTAAAATGGGAAAGACGACAACCATCGCTGTAAGTTGCAGGAGGATTAAATGAGATAATATTTAGAAGGGGTCAACTCAGTTCTTTGCGGAAAGAGCTCATGGAATGGGGGCTGTGCTGGATTCAACAGTCCCCACCTCACCCCCATTCATGTCCAACCAGAATCGCAACCCGTGACTTTATTTGGAAATAAGGCTTCCCAAGTGGCACAGTAGTAAAGGACCTGCCTACCAATGCAGGAGACTCAAGAGACTCAGGTTCGATCCCTGTTATCAGGAAGATTCCTCTGGAGAAGGAAATGGCAACCCACTCCAGTATTCTGGCCTGGGAAATCCCAAGGACAGAGGAGCTTCTTGGATTATAGTCCGTGGGCTCACAAAGAGTTCCACACAACTGAGCAGTGACTGCAAACGTTTTTGCAGATGTAATTAGTTAAACTATGATGAGGTCACGCTGAATTAGGGTGGGGCCAGAATCCAATGACTGGTGTCCTTGTAGAAGAACGGAGGACACATTCAGACAGGCGGGCACTAGGGAGACCCCTCCGGGGAGAGACCAGATGGAGACAGAGGCAGAGATTGGAATGATGCAGTTACAAGCCACGGAGCACCAAGAGTCGTGGCCGCCCCTCACTCCAGGAGAGCGCGTGGAGCAGGTCTCCCCAGGGCTGTGGGAGGAACCAACCCCACCGGCACCTTAACTTCAGACCTCGGGCTTCCTGAAACTGTGAGAGAATAAATTTTGGCTATCTTAAGCTCCTAAGTGTGTGGCTCTATTTTACAGAAGCTCCAGAAAGCTAATCCGGGGCTGCAGCCATCCTGCGGCTGTGACCGACGTTACCTGGAGGGGACAGCTCCAGGGCACACAGACGTCTCACCCTGCTGAGGGCACCTGCATGCAACGGGAAGGCCCAGGCTGAGTCTGGAGTGGGAAGGTTTTCTCCACGGATGGGGAGAGTGTATCTCCAGACCTCCAGTTGTGTCTGGGAGTCACTGGCGGTCCGCAATGTATACCATCGGTGCCACCTGTGTGCACCAACCTAGTGGGAGGGGAGGGGTACGTCCAAGGTGGTGGTGGCTGGCGTCTGGGGTGATGTGTGTATTGACACAGCTCGCCACCTGTGTCCAAGGAAAGGCGGACAAATTTGGAGGATGCAGACAGAGCCCGTGGCACACTCGTGTGCGCACACGGCAGGAACACCAGGTGCGGCCCACCCACTGTGTCCCCAGCCCACCGACCGTCTGGAGGACACAGAGCGGGTCTGCGGCACCCGGGCGCATGCGCAGCCCGCCGTGGCTACCCGCGGCCTGGGAGGATGTCTGCCCGCGGAGATGGCTCCGAGAAACTCGGAGTAGCTATGACACATGGAAAGCAGAGAAGGAGGAAAATCCATTTGGGGCCAAGAGCTCTGTCTGAACTTTGTCCTTTTCTCAAGCAAAAGAAAATATTATTTCACCCTCTAAAGAACCACACATAATAACAGGCGAAATGTCAAGACCAATGTTGATATAAACCCCCAAGGAAAACAAACATCTCTGTACCTTCTCCGCGGCCTCCCCACCTCACCCTGCTCAGCTAGTTTAAACAGATCTAGCGGTGGGCAGAGGGGAGGTGGGGGAGAGCCTGCCTGGCTGGGAGCTGTGAGGGAAACAGGGTCTCTCCCGGACCAGGAGCCGTCTGGGCGAGCCTGGCCTGAGAGGACACAGACCAGACCAGCCATTAAGAAGTCATCCTGATTCCAAGTCCCGGTGTCGCTCGCTGGCTGTGTGATCCTGGGCAAGTAGCCTGACCTCTCTGAACCTGAGGTTCCTCTTTGGCAAATGGAGAGGATGGCATGGGATCATGCAGTAGGGCGCCAAGCATGGCACTTTATGATCATTACCCTCTAGCAGGCCAAGTGTCCCCTGGGGTTGTCACCAGGGAGAACCCCAAGGGGGCATGAAAAACCATGTTCTGACTACCTACTAGGTGCCAGCACTACTGAAGCAGCCCCATGGCAATTGCTCATTGAATCCATGCAGTAATCTCCATGTGGAGATGACCATCAAGTTGCAAGAAGCAGAACAGGTTTGGAGAGGTGAAGGGACTTAACCAAGGTCACACAGCTGGGAAGCGGCGTTGAAATTTCAAGCCAGATCCACTTGGCTCCAAGAACCCAGGCAGGGCTCAACCATGAAGCTGAAAGGCCCAGTTCTAGCCCCAGAGTTTGTGGAACTCTCTGCAGCCCAGGATGTATGTTGTGGGGTGTTGGATTATACTGCCCAAGAGACCCTCCCCTGCTAAGTTTGGCTCTGGATTGAAACCTCAATTCACCAGCCTGAGCCTACTGGTCCTCCAAGCCCCACCCAGGTGATCTTCTAAACTTCAGCCTAGCTTTTCTTTTTATTTGCTTTTCTGAATTGGAAGCAACCTGACAAATATTCATTGAGCTCCTTCTCTATGCCAGACCCTGGGCTGAGCACTAGGGACCCAGAGTTAAATTCTCCCTGAACCCAACTCTTGAGAATCTCCCCATCCAGTAGGGGTGGGGTGGGGTGAGGGAGACAGACAGATGTAACAAGACTATTACAGTTATACTAAGTACTCACTTTCATGGTGACTGTATAACCTTTAATAGGACCTTAGTGAAGGGGCACCTGAGATATCCAGGAGAGTCAAAGGGAAGTGGCATCTGAGAGAAGATTTGAAAAGGAACAGTAGTTTGCCTGGAGGATCAGAGAGGAAGAGTGTTCAAGACAGAGAGAATAGCGCATGTAAAATTGTAGGGACAGCAAAGCCTTAAGTGATGGGGATTGGCACGCAGTCCGTGTTGATACCGAGCATGGAGACTGGCAAGAAAGGGTAGCGAGCTGACCCGAGATGCCCCAACGAGAAAGCAGGGTGGAGAGGCTCTCAGGGGCCACATCATGGAAAGTTTTATTGAGGTGGGTTTTATTTCAAGAACAACAGGAGGCTATTGAAGGGACGTAACCAGATCAAATTTGCATTAGAGAAAAATGACTCTGTGTACAGTGGGGAGAGGGCTTCCCTGGTGGCTCAGTGGTAAAGAATCTACCTGCCAATGCAGGACACGTAGGTTCAATCCCTGGGTCAGGAAGATCCCCTGGAGAAGGAAATGGCAACCCACTTTAGTATGCTTGCCTGGGAAATCCCATGGACAGAGGAGCCTGGTGGGCTACAGTCCGTGGGGTCTCAAAGAGTCGGACACAACTCAGTGACTAAACAACAACAGTGGGGAAATGAGTTCGGAGGAGCAGGGCTGGAGATGGGAGAGCAGGGAGGAGGTAAGAAAATACGGCAGCCTGAATAAGGGCGGAAGGCCGGGGATGTGAAGGAAGAAGGGGAATAGAGGATGCACAGGAGGTAGAAATGACAGGGCCTGGTACCCGACCCAGAGCAGGAGTGACTAGAAGAGAAGACAGAAGGATCCACAGGGTGCTCCGATTTCACACCTGGGTGGAGGTTGACGGTGACGCCCCCGGTGGAATGGGTAGCCCGGGGGGAAAGCCCACTAGGTGTTCCAGTGGGGATGTGCTGAGTCTGCGGGGCCAGCGGGATGTCCCAGTGAAGACAGCAGGGCACCAGGAGGCATTGGCTCTGTGGGTAGGAGCGAAGCCAGAACTGGGGGTGCAGGTTAGGACATCATCTCAGGGGTCCTGGGGGCTGAGGTCCCCCAGCGAGGGGGGGCCATGCTGGGAAAGCTGTGGCTGCACCAACATGCAGGAGAGGGAGCAAAGGAAGAGACGCCAAGAAGCAGCTGGAGAAGAAGCAGTGGTGAACCATAGGGGAGAGAGGCTAAGGGTATAAGGCGAAGACGAAAACCTGGACGAGTGGACCGGAAGACCCAGGGGTCAGAGGCGGTCTCAGCCAGAGCCATTTCAGGGGAGACATGGGAGCAGAGTGCCAAGAGCTGAGGGGTGGATGGGGGTGAAGAGGCGGACATGCAGGAGGCCATACCCTGGTCTTGCAAAAGCTTGGCCAGAGATGGAAACTGAGACCAAAGGTGGTCTAGCTAGCAGGAGCCTCCAGGTCAAGGAAGGGTTTTTATTTCAAAATGGGCTAGTTGAAGAGCCGCTGGAGTTTGAGTCACGGGAGCTGATGGGTTACTGGAGGCAAGGGGGTCCTGTGGAGAAGACCAGGGTTGAGGTCTGGAGGCCATGGTAGGGGAGAGGGGTCCTGCCTTGAGACTGAGGGACAGAAGTGATGAGCTGGAGGGTCAACCTGGAGCAGGCAGAGGGAGAACGCTGGGGGCGCTCATCAAGGGCAGGCCGAGGACTCCAGCAGGGCTGGAGAGGCCGGGGCTTCTGGACGCAGCCTTATCTGGGTTTGCGTCCCAGCCCTGTCACCCACCAGCAATGCAACCCCACGGCAACCCCCCCAGCACACACTGCTGCTCCTTCTTCCCTGTGACCCAGGTAGCAGCAGTCCCTGCCCCACGGGAACACATGCACAAAAGGCATTCAGCCACAGGACTGGAGAGCAGAGGACCTGGATAAATGTGAACGAATAAGAATAATAAATAATGCGGAGCCATCGAGGGGTTTTGAAGCTGGGAAGTGACAAGGTCAAATCTGTATTTTAGAAAGACCCCGCTGGAGGAGGAGTAGCCTTGGGGAGAAACTAAAAGGTCGTGCACTTCTCGAGGTATTTCTCTGAAGTCTGTGGGAAGTTTGTAGTGTCAGGTTAAGGATTTTATTGGTTCCATGTTTGGTTTTTGATTCGGCTGCTTCCTCGGGTCCTCACACGTCGGATGCCGGTCTTACTGGCGGGGCTGCTGAGTTGGGTCTATCTGGGGCTCTGAGGTGTATTTCAGGGATGAAATGAAGGGGCAGGAAAAGAAAATACAGAAAAATAAATAAGTAACTGGGGGGGGGGGGTTTCGGGGAGGGAGAGGGGTGGCCCGGTGGCACCCCCGCCCCACCCCGTTCAGAAGATGCTGCAGCAGGGTGAGGGGTGCTGGCCGAACCAGGAAAGGGCCGGGAAAGTGACTCCTCGTGAGATTTCCTGGTCGGCATCCAGGGATGACCTGCCACTGGGATCCACACGGGTGAGCTGCCCTCACACCCCTCACGGCCTCATCAGGGAAAGCTTCCATTTAGGAACGGCATGGACCCATCTTGTAGGAGACTCCTGGGCCCACGCTGAGCCCCGGTGGGGTTAGAACTGGGTGAGACGCAGCAGTGGTAATAGCACTCACGGAGGCTGTATTGTGTTCTCACTCGCCATCCGGCCGCACGGCTCTCTGATGAGACGGACGCTGTTATCTGTCCCATGACACCGAGGAGACGGGGGCTCGGGGAACGCTGTTTGCCAGAGGCCTCTTGGAGGAGACGCCCACCTGCTTTTCCATCCTACTCTAGGGACCCCGGCCTGTGTGGAGCCCTTCGCGGGGCCTCCCCCATGAAGCCCCAGGGAGGCTGTTTTTTCTCTGCCAGTCACTCAGGCACAAAGTAGAGAGCGCCCAGGGGAGCAGGTGGCCTCCCCTTCCAGCACTCTGCTAGCCTGCTGTGTGACCTTGGGCAAGTGCCTTCCCTTTCTGAACCTTGACGGCCTCCTCCTCAGTCATGTGACTCAGCGTCCAGTCTTGGTAGAGGGTTGGGGGGGTTGGAGGTCTCGCTGGCTCCCGCCTGCCTTGGGCCTAGCACATAGTAGGCGCTCCACAGAGGCCCGAGCCCTCTTCCAGGGCTTCCCTGTCAGGGCCGATTATGTCCATGGAATCCACACTGTGAAAATAAACATGAACTCAAGTGGCCCCGGTCTCCGTGGCAGCCAAGGGGAAGCTGGGTCCCCAGCCTGTGTCTGTTCTGGGCAAGAACAAAAGTTTCCCTGTGAAGTTGCCCCCACCCCCGCTTCCCTTCTGGAGCCAGCTGGGATGGGAGGACGGGCGGGGGGAGGGGGCCCCGCCAAGAGCAGCCCAAGAGCCCAGCTGCCTGTCAAAACCCAGTCTCCCTCCCCCGCCCAAGCCCATCCCAACACACACCCCCACCCTCCAGGGGTGGCTCAGGTAGGTGAAGGGCCCCTAAACTCAGGAGCCCTAGGGGCAGAAAGCTGAGTCTGGTTAAGGATTTGAGGAAGAGAAGGTTCCCAGGGGTGGTCCTAGGTACAGAATGTGTGACACTATAGAGTCCAGGGATGCAGGTGGGAGAAGCTGCCCGGTTACTCTTGCACCGACCGCCATCCGGTCCATGCCTCTTACAGCCCTTTACCCCCTACCCGAGCCTCTCAGCTCAGAGCCTCTCCCAACCAGGGGGAAATGGCCAGTTCTGGAGGACTCGGCCGAACCAGCACAGAACTTGGCATCAGAGAGAAATGGCACAGATTCTGGCTCCATCATAACCTGCAGTGAGACCTTGGGCCGGGAAGGTGCTCTCTGAACCACCGTCTCTGCCTCTGCATCACAGAATGGATTGGGGCCGAGCGGCAGCCGCGTCCAAGTTCAGTGACACGCCTCTGCTCAGCAGCTGTTGTGCCCACCGGGGACCAGGCAGCGTCGTTGGGTGGACCTGGAGCTCACCCACCGGGGGGTCAGACGTGTGACATGAGACAGCCTGGGAGAACATGGGAGCGGGGTGCCAGGAGGAGCAGAGGGCCCGGGAGAGAGGGAAAAGAGACAGACTGAACCCAGGGCCAGAGGAGCAGAGGGTGACTTGGACAGGATATGGCTGCTGTCAGTGTCCAAGCAGCAATCCTAACACCCACGTGGACACAGCTCTCCTAACAATGGGATTGCTCCCTGAGGCGGGGGAAGAACTGTGTGGAAGGAAGCTTCACTTCACTCTGCTCCTTCCTGGGCCCAGGCAGCGCTGCTGCAGGGCCCCCTAGCCAAACAAAAGCCGGAGGAACAACCTCCCTTTCCTTTCCAAGGTCATCAGGGCGGGAGAAGTCCACAGGGAGCAGCATCTCTGCGTGGCCAGGGGCCATGGGGGAGAACTCTGCTCAGCAGGGCTATGACATAGGTGAGGGAGGGGGAGGAGATGTCAAATGACAACCAGGACTTGCATGAATTGTATCTCAATAATGCTGTTGAAGAAAACATAATTGTGATCGCTCATTCCTAGTTTATAGAAAGACAAGTGATTTGGGTTTTAGAAAATATATATTTATTTATTTATTTTTGACTGCACTGGGTCTTCGTTGCTCCGAGTGGGCTTTCTCTAGTTGCAGTACATGGCCTTCAGTTGTTGCAGAGCGTGGGCTCAGTAGTCGTAGCTCATGGTCTTAGTTGCCCCTCCGCATGTGGGATCTTCTGGGACCAGGGATCGAACCCATGTGCCCTGCAATGGCAAGTGGATTCTTAACCACTGGCCCACCAGGGAAGTCCTGATTTTTGTATTTTGATGTAGTATCTTGCAACCTTACTAAACTCACTTATTAGTTTTAGCAGCATTTTTTGTAGATGACACTGGATTCTTCTACATAGATGATCATGTCATCTGCAAGTAAATCAATGCTATGTTTTCTTTTCAAAATAAAATGACAACCAGGACTTACCTGTGGGTGCACATTCCACACCCCTCGGGGTCTCCCTGAAACACCTCGAAGGATAGGGCCCTGCAAGGTACAAGGTCTCCTGAGTGAAGAGACTGATGCTGAGAACTAGCAAGATCCTGGTTAATGTCATCCTAGGCTGATGAAATCAGTTTCCGAGATCATGGTCTCTGCCCTCTAGGGGTATCATGAGAACTCATGATGTCAGAGCTGTAAAAGCGTCTGATGCAGAGAAGACTGGGAGCCCACAGAACTGGGATCCTTGCCATCTGGAAAAGAAAGTCATGTGTTTGATAACATTACTGTGGGCTCAGTGTTTGTATCCCCACCCAGATTCTATGTTAAAGCCCAATCCCCAACATGATGGTATTTGGAGTTGGGACTTTGTGGGGAGGTGATTAGATCATGAGGGTTCCACCCTTCCAAATGGGATTAGTGTCCACAAAAGAGAGACCCCAGAGAGCTCCTTCGCCCCTGCCCCCACGTGAGGACACAGGTGGCTATAAATCAGGAACAGAATCCCATCCCCAGACACCAAATCCACTGATCTTGGACTTCTCAGCCTACAGAACTGTAAGAAATAAATTTCTGTTGTTTATAAGCCACCCAGACTCTGTTATAGCAGCCCCCGAACACTAAGACATGTTTTAATCAAAAACTAAACATTCCAATAAAAATTACAAGGTAGGTTTTCAAATCTGCAAAATTTTTGATTGTGCGATCTTAGTCTTAGAAACTGATTATAAGAAAATTATGAAATGCACAAAAATACAGGTTAATTAGTTGACAGATGATGGAAAATGCTATCACAGCATCAATTTCTACAAAAATGATTTGGAGATAATCTGAATATTCAACAACAATATAGAATGCTATGCAGCTGTGCTGCTCAGATATAACTTTGTGATGCATTTGATTTCTGAGTGCAATAGGTTACAATACAGTATTAGAGAAAAATCTCATTTTGCTTTATATATGTGCATGCTAAGTCGCTTCAATTGTGTCCAACTCTTTGTGATGCTATGGACCATAGCCTGCCAGGCTACTCTGTCCATGGGATTCTCCAGGCAGGAAAACTGGAGTGGGTAGTCACTTCTCCAGGGGATCTTCCCGACCCAGGGATCAAACCCGTGTCTCTTCCGTCTCCTGCATTGGCAGGCGGATTCTTTACCACTAGTGCCACCTGGGAAGACTTCATATATGTCACTAAGAGTCAGACACGACTGAGCGACTTCACTTTCACTTTTCACTTTCATGCATTGAGAAGGAAATGGCAACCCACTCCAGTGTTCTTGCCTGGAGAATCCCAGGGACGGGGGAGCCTGGTGGGCTGCCGTCTATGGGGTCGCACAGAGTCGGACACGACTGAAGCGACTTAGCAGAAGCAGCAGCAGCAGTCTCAGTTCAGTCACTCAGTCGTATCTGACTCTTTGCAACCCCATGTACTTTATATATGTGTATGCATATACACACATATATATGAAATGTCCGGAAGAAAAATATTTAGCTGATTATTCCTAAGAGATAAAATTAGGAATAATGGAATAATGTACACTTTTTTCCTCTGGTATTTTTTGCTTTTTCTGAATTTTCTTGCTTTTCTACAAAATTATAATGACAACAGTATAAACAACTACCATTTATTGAGCATGTACTTTGTTCCACACTGCACTGAGGGCTTTCTATATGTTTCCTTACTTAATCCTTACAACAATTCTGAGAGACAGGTACTAATCTTTACTAGGAAGGGTTCTTTCAATTGAAAGTGACAAAATACCCAACTCAAAAGGGCTTCCCAGGTGGCTCAGTGGGCAAAGAGTCCACCTGCCCATGCAGGAGACACAGGACTCAAACTGGTTTAAGCCAAGAAAGAGGATCAATTCACTTGGAAGTGTCAAGTGTCAATGGAAAAATCATGATTGACTTCAAGCAGGGACTCAAATGTTTCCCACAACTGGTGTCTCTTGGCTCTGCTCCCCTGAAGCACACTCCCATTTGGGAGCAAGATGGCTTTGTAGCAGGGACCAGTCACACCCTCACAACTGCAAGGCTTTATGGAAAAGAAGTGGTTGACTAAAGCCCTAAGGAATACTCCATTGGAATGGCATGGGTCCACATGACCACCCACCAACCCATCTCTGTGGCCAGGTGATGGGTGCACTGAGTGGCTTAAGCCCAGGTCACATGCCCGAGAGAGTGAAATCATAGTTCAGGGTAGAACAGAATTGGTTTTCTCAAAGCAAAAGCACAAACAGAGTAGCAGGTGGATGGGAGGGGGAAAAGCTTTTCACTGCAACCATCATCTCCAACTTACTAAAGAAGAAACTGCAGCTCAGAGATGGGAACTAGTTTGTTCAAAATGGTACAGATAGGGGAATTCTCTGGTGGTCTGGTTAGGACCCTACACTTCCACTGTAGGAGGCACAGGTCTAGAAACTAAGATACCCCAATCCCACAAGCCACCCACATGGCAAAAAAAAAAAAAAAAAAAATCTCAAAATGACACAGATAGTAAGTAAGGAGGCAGGGACTCATTATCTAGTTCCAAAGACAGGAAACTTAGTTACTATGCGATATTGCCTTCCAGGATTACTCGCGTAGTATTTTGGTGAATTTAGAAACAAAAGAAAGTCATAATTCCCACATCAGTGGGTTTAGGGTGCCTGGCTGCTTAAGGTCAGGGTGGGGTCAGGGCACAGCTGAGACACATGTGCCCCAATGCTTCCTTCCAAGATGGCGATCATCCAGTTGCTTCACATCCTTCCATCAAGACGAGCTGTCAGAACAACCCTGACACCAGAGAATGGCCAGTGCAGGTTGGGAAAAAAGAGAAGACCCTCCAAACACAAGTTATAATAATAATATCTGATATTTATTGATGGCTTATCCTGGGCCAGGCATTGTGCTCTTGTGTCCTCGTGACCCCTAGTGGACGCAGGAGCAGGTGCTGCCCTGGGTTACAGATGAGGGAACTGAAGCACAGAGAGGTGAAGCTCCTTACTGAGATCACACAGCCATCTCAGGAGGACCCAGCTGAGAGTCTGACTCCGGAGCCAGCCCCTAATCACACACTCTGATGCCAGCATCATAGCTCCTCACCAGCCAGGAAAGAATTTTAGTGGTACCTGCAGAGATCAGAACTGTAGAGAGTGAATGTGCTGATAACATAACGCTGAGCCATATAGGAGCCAAGTAAGGCTGATGTCTCCAGCTGATTTCTTGAGGCATTTCCCTGGGCCTTTGTGGGAGAAAGGTTGTGCAGTCAAGGCTGAGGCCCGGTACCCTGCTTAGAAACCTGCTTAATAGTCTTCCCATTATGATATCCACCTTAGTCTTGAGTTTATAATTATTTTATGTGGTAAAGGAAATCGTCACTGGTGAAAATAAATCCAACCTCTAAGTAGACCCTTAAGTCTGAAAAGATGTTCAATTAAGAAAATGTTCATGATACACTGTTAGTGATTTTTTTAATGCAAACCACAGAGCTATTTACATATATAGAAAAGATCCAAATGTTGTTTCTTAAACAAAGATATCCATACATAAAAAAGACCAAAGGAATAAACAGAAAGACTAACTCCAGGGGCTAGTATTATGGATTATTTTTATATTCTCATTTATGCTGTCTATATTTTCTATAATTTTCTAATAGTAATAAAGTATATTATACCCATAATTTAAAAGTTATTAAATTTTTAACAAAGTTTTCTGAGTATAAGTGACATAAGACTTCCATAACAACCTCAAGCTTTGTTCTTTCAACCTCCTTTATTTATTTATTCATTCAACAAACATCACTGGCTTCTGCTGTGTGGGGTTCTCGCTTCGAGTGGTGCAGACAGAGTCCCTTGAGGCGCTCCCTGTGCAGTGGGTGGAATGACAGACAAATGCTCAGACACGAATGATGCCCTAGGTGTGAGCCTCATGAGGACAGGAGCCTGCCTAGTTCATCTCTGTGTCTCAGCACCTGGGATGGAGTCTGAAACAGAGTTAGGAGCTTTGGAAATTCTCACAAACAAATGGGGGAAGTCAGGGAGACAAGAGTTCAAATCCTAGTTCATTAAGTTCCAGTTTCCATTTCTGCAAAATAGGGGGATAACAACTACCTCCTGGGATTGTTTGAGGGCTCCACTAACATGCAGGCATCTTTTTATACAAAACTGGAAATAACAGTGGGCCCTCAACAAAGAACAGAAATAATGTATTTCTAGTTGGATGGATTCTGACAGTGTACAAATTCTGCAAACAGCCGACTCATTGGAGAAGACCCTGATGCTGCGAAAGACTGAGGGCAGGAGGAGAAGAGGGCAACAAAGGATGAGATGGTCATATGGCATCACTGATTCAAGGGACCTGAACTTGGGCAAACTCCAGGAGACAGGGAGGAACAGGGAACTAGCATGCCGCAGCTCATGGGATATTGAAGAGTCAGACACAACTTGGCAACTGAACACCACCAACAACAACACGAAGTCCGGGGTCAGCAAGTATCTGGAACTTGGGAAGAAATTGGGTTTAAAATTTGGAGAAGAGTGTGTAGACTATACTCTTATTTATCTAAGAAAAGAGGAGGCATTGTATTTTTAAATGAGAGGATAAACTAAAAACTTGAAGCAGCAAAAGTTACCGAACAGGAGAGGAACAGCATAGAGAAGCAGAGATGGAAGGTAGACTACGTGTAACATCGCATGATTTGTGGACCTGACTTGGAAACCAGGCAAATATTTTACATAATCATGTGTTAAATGTTTAGAAAAGGAATTCCAAATAACAAAAGCAAAGCAAAGAAACAAAAAGCTAACTTATGGCAAGTTGGTGATAAAGCCATGGAGAGGAATTGTTCCAAATAACTAAAACACAGTACTTTGGACTGTCCATCCCTAATAAGATATTCCCTGAAGGCAAAGCAAAAATAAACTGCAAAAGACAAAAACACAGTAATTGCACTGTGGGTGGTACTGTATTCTCATCTGAGAGCGTCATCTGGAATGCTCATGTGTGCTCACTTGTGTCTGACTGTTTGAGACCCCATGGACTGTAGCCCACCAGGGTCCTCTGTCCATGGAACTTTCCAGGCAAGAATACTGGAGTGGGCTGTCGTTTCCTACTCCAGGGGATCTTCCTGACCCAGGGATCGAACCTACACTCTCTTGTTTCTCCTGCATTGGCAGGCAGACTCTTTACCACTAGAGCCACCAGGAAAGTCCATTATGTGGAATAGGATTCAGCAAACGAGTGCATCTTTCTCTGGGAACTGGGGAGAAAGGACAGGCAGCATGGGGAAAAGGATATGCAGATGTAAAATGAATGAGGCTAAGTAAAAACACTGCAGCCCTGACTTTGAATGAGAAGTGTCAATCTGAATTCATATTTTGAAAATAAATTAATGGATCTTATTTAACTTACATGCAGAGTACATTATGAGAAACGCTGGTCTGGAAGAAGCACAAGCTGGAATCAAGATCGCTGGGAGAAATATCAATAACCTCAGATATGCAGATGACACCACCCTTATGGCAGAAAGTGAAGAGGAACTAAAAAGCCTCTTGACGAAAGTGAAAGAGGAGAGTGAAAAAGTCGGCTTAAAACTCAACATTCAGAAAACGAAGATCATGGCATCTGGTCCTTCATGGGAAATAGATGGGGAAACAGTGGAAACAGTGTCAGAGTTTATTTTTCTGGGCTCCAAAATCACTGCAGATGGTGACTGCAGCCATGAAATTAAAAGATGCTTACTCCTTGGAAGGAAAGTTATGACCAACCTAGAGAGCATATTGAAAAGCAGAGACATCACTTTGCCAACAAAGGTCCGTCTAGTCAAGGCTATGCTTTTTCCAGTGGTCATGTATGGATGTGAGAGTTGGACTGTGAAGAAGGCTGAGCACTGAAGAATTGATGCTTTTGAACTGTGGTGTTGGAGAAGACTCTTGAGAGTCCCTTGGACTACAAGGAGATCCAACCAGTCCATTCTAAAGGAGATCAGCCCTGGGTGTTCTTTGGAAGGAATGATGCTAAAGCTGAAACTCCAGTACTTTGGCCACCTCATGCGAAGAGTTGACTCATTGGAAAAGACTCTGATGCTGGGAGGGATTGGGGGCAGGAGGAGAAGGGGACGACAGAGGATGAGATGGCTGGATGGCATCACTGACTCAATGGACGTGAGTTTGAGTGAACTCCGGGAGTTGGTCATGGACAGGGAGGCCTGGTGTGCTGTGATTCATGGGGTCGCAAAGAGTTGGACACGACTGAGTGACTGAACTGAACTGATTTTTTTTTTTAGCAATTTTAGGGTTACAGAAAAATTGAGCAGAAAGTACAAGAGTTCCCATATACCGCTGCATCTCTCCCTCCTCCCAATGAACCCCATTATTAACATGAGTGGGGTACACTTGCTACAGTTGATGAGCCAATATTGATGCATAATTATGATCCAAGGTCCATAGTTGATATTAGGGCTCACTCTAGGTGCTGCACTTTTTTTTAAAGAATCATTTATTGTTTTTTAATCAGAAATATTTTATTTATTTATTTATGGCTATGTTGAGTCTTTGTTGCCATGCAGGCTTTTCTCCAGTTGTGGTCCATGGGCTTCTCACTGCAGCGGCTTCTCTTGCTGCCGTGCGTGGGCTCAGTAATTGCAGCATATGGGTTTAGTTGCCCCAAGGCATGTGGGATCTTCCTGGACCAGAGATCAAACCCATGTCTCCTGCACTGGCAGGTAGGTTCTTAACCATTGGACCACCAGGGAAGTCCCTAGGCGCTGCACATTTTAAGGATTTTGACAAATGTATAATGACACATATCCATCATTGTAGAATCATTCAGAATAGTTTCAATGCCCTAAAAATGCCCTGTGTTCTGCCTATTTATCCCTCTTTCCACCAGCTCCTGGCAACCACAGATCTAGTTGTCTCCACGGTTTTGCCTTTTCCAAAATATCAGATAGTTGGAATCATACGGTGTGTAGCCTTTTCAGATTGACTTCTTTCACCTAGCAATATGCATTTAAGGCTCCTTTATGTCTTTCCATGGCTTGATACCTTATTATTTTTTTTTTTTTAGCACTGAATAGCATTCCATTGTGTGGATGTACTACAGTTTGTTTATCCATTCACCTTCTAAAGGACACCTTTGTTGTTTCCAAGTTTTGGCAGTTATGACTCACAATGTATTCTACCTGTAAAAAACAAATGTATTTCCTAGCTCTGTCTACTGAAAATGCCCAGAAACAATGACTAGCCCAGTGGTGCTAAGCATTACTTAAACCTTGACTGTAGTCTCTAAATGCCACTCCCCACTCAAAGAAACCAGGGTTCCTTGGAGAAATGGTTGATTTCTGGTCTGGGCAGAAAATGTCCAAGGCAAATCCGGGAAACTAGGGTATCTTGCTGTTCCAGAAAGCAAGAAAGTATCAGAGCCTACTAAGGTCAAAAGGCTGCAGGAGCAAACCTGAAGAGCTTCACTCTGGCCGAGGGGGAATCGTTTGAGTATCTTAAGAATAATCATTGCAGGGGATTAAAACACACCAAGTAACATTCAATTTCTATGTTTGTAATGATTCTAAAACAAAAAACTCCATTAAAAAATAACTTCAAGGATGTCAGGAAGCCAACTTATTATTTGAACACTGTTAAAGAGTCAAGTATTTTGTACTATCTGCATTATATGTATGAAGGATATTGTATTGTACCTCGGGGTAACTAAAGAGTTGAAGAAGAAAGTTTCTCTTTTACAAGCCTTCTAGCTAATAAATGAAGAAGGAAGACATAATTAGAATATCATCCTTTGGCAATCCTTAATTAAAGAATGAACTTGGGCAGTGAACCTCCATGAACTGCTAACTTCACAGAAACAGAGATCACAAGATATTATGGGCCACCTGATGAAAGGATGCAATAGCTCCTGTGAAGTATTGTGGCCAAAAATCGAACCTGAATCTGACCAAGCCTTAGATCTAATTACAGGAAATACAGAGGACAGAGGAACACGTTAAAGGACCCCACAGGAATACAATCCAGATTGAAGGAAAGTCTACAGGACAAACAACCAGGTTCCTTCAACAAATAAATGACAAGGGCAGAGAGGGAGGGAAGGGGGATGCGGAGGAGACTACAGATTAAAAGGGACTTAAGAGACAGATATGGTCTTTTTCACAAGGTGCAAAAAAACATTTATGAGACAGTCCAGGAAATGTAAACAATGGCTAGATATGTGTGATGATGATGATAATTTCTCTAGCTGTGATAGTGGTATTATGGCTATAATCTCTTTTTTTAAAAAGATTTTTTTATTTTTAGACATTTTGTTTTATGGAGTATAGCTGACTAACAATGTTGTGATAGCTTCAGACGCACAGCAGAGTGCACACATACACATGTGTTGTACACACAAACATACACGTATCCATTCTCCCCCATACTCCTCTCCCATCCAGGCTGCCACATAATATGCAGCAGAGTTTCCTGTGCTATACAGTAGGTCCTTGTTGGTTATCCATTTTTTTTTAACTTCTTATTTTGTCTTGGGTGTTCTTGCCTGGAGAATCCCAGGGATGGGGGAGCCTGGTGGGCTGCCATCTATGGGGTCGCAGAGAGTCAGACACGACTGAAGCGACTTAGAAGGAGGAGGATAGCTGCTTAGTGGGCTTCCCTGGTGGCTCAGTGGTAAAGAACCCGCCTGAATGCAGGAGATGCAGGAGACCCAGTTTCAATCCTTGGGTCGGGAAGATCCCCTGGAGGAGGGCATGGACACCCACTCCAGTATTCTTGCCAGGAGAATCTCATGGAGAGAGGAGCCTGGTGGGCTACAGTCCATAGGGTCACAAAGAGTCAGGCATGACTGAGCATGCCCGCATGCATGCACACATAGCCAATTTGTACACCCATGGCTGATTCGTGTCACTGTATGGCAAAAACCACCACCATATTGTAAAGTAATTAGCCTCCAATTAAAATAAATAAAAAACAATGTTGTGACGTTATGAGTTTCAGGTGAACAGCGAAGGGACTCAGCCATACATATACATGTAACCATTCTCCTCCAAACCCCCCTCCCATCCAGGCTGCCACATAATATGGAGCAGAGTTTCCTGTGCTATACAGTAGGTCCATGTACTATCTGGTAGGTCCCTGATGGTTATCCTTTTAAATATAGCAGTGTATACACGTCCATCCCAAACTCCCTATCTCTTCCCACCACCCTCCCCCCCATAACAATGAGTTCATTCTCTGAGTCGGTGAGTCTGTTTCTGTTTTGTAAATAAGTTCATTTGTATCATTTTTTTTTTAGATTCTGCATATAAGGGATATCATAGGATATTTCTCTTTCTCTGTCTGACTTATTTCACTCAGCATGACAGTGTTCTAGGTCCATCCACGTTGCTGTAAATGGTATTATTTCATTCTTTTTAATGGCTGAGTAATATTCTGTTGTATGTAAGAACAACATCTTCCTTATCCATTCCTCTGTCAAAGAAAAATTTTCTTATCTTTTAGAAGGATATAGCCAAATTGCTATGGTTGAGATGTTAAAGGGTCTTGGAATTGCTTCAAAATAGCCCACTGGGATAGAGGAACTGGGGTAGAATATGGATAAAACAAGACTGGGCATGAGTTATAATTGTTGAAGCTGGGTGATAGGTATATTATTCTCTTGACTTTTATGTATGCTTGAAATTTTCCATAATAAAAAAACAAGCTTACCAAAAATAAAAATATTAGCTCCTTCTAACAAAATAAGAGGTAACCCAGAGTCTCCTGTGCCTCTGATGTTTTTATGTTGTCACCTCTTTGTGTGAAACTGACCTGAATGGTAACTTTCTTCTCTTTTATCTTCCAAGTGTCTGATGGTGAGTTGGTTCTAACCTGCCTGAGCAGAAGTGAGGAAGAACCTCCTGTGATGCCCCCTTCCTGTATCAGCCTGCACCCTGGGGGCAGACCACCAACCAGCAGGCAGAAGGAACCAAGCCAAGGGTGGGTCCCAGCCCTGCAGCCAACTCTGCATGAGTGAGATAGGAGGACTTTAACTCCCACCAGTACCTGAACGGGCTCCCCTCTGGGTCACCTACAGTGCTGGGCACTCACAGCCTGGCACAGGATGGATAAAAGCAGAATCGTGTAGTGATTAAGAGCTCAGGTTCTGAAAGACACAGGTTCAAATCCCAGCTCTCCCAGCATGTGTCTTCACCTGCCTGAGCCTCAATTTCTCCATCTGTAGATAGGGAACAATATGAGCCCCTTCCTCGTAAGGCTGGTGTGTGGATTCCATGTGAGAATGTGTGTGAAGCAATGAACTCAGTGCCAGGCTGGAGTAACAAATGGTGGTTATTTCTGCTGCTACTATCATTGTCAGTATTTTATAATAATTATTCTATAGGTAGAATATAAAGTAAGGCTTTCCCCCCGTCCAATTCCTTATATTTGCCTCTTTCCAAAGCATGGTGTATTTTGGGTCATTCTCTCAAGTATTTCATTTGACCAACAGCGTGTTGTTTGGGGAAGACACATTGGCCTGAAATGACCTCACTGGGTGCTCATTTTGGGTGTTAATTGCAGTAAGCTGACAAATGGGTTAAAGGAGATAAAGTCATTTCGTGTAGCTTTAGAATTTCTCCCGGGAGTGTGGCCTGGCATACATAGGGGTTGGATACTGTTGCAAACAAGCCTTTTACAATTCACTTTACGATGCAATATAGCAGCTCTGCAGATTATGAATTTGTACCTACAAGGAGAGTAAGTATAACCTAGTGCCATAATATGTGGCCAATCAGTATTTGTGGCTGGCATAATTACTACACCAAGCATGAATTTGTCTGTCAAGCAACTTAGAGAAGTAAAGAGAGGTGCTCTGGAAAGTGATGCTGGACATTTTGAAAGGTGGCTTTGTAATGACAAAGGTCACAGACTCAAAAATGCAGGTGTGGCACAGGCAACAAAAGCAAAAATAGGTAAACTGAACCTCAAAATTGAAAATTTCTGTGTATCGAAGGACTTGAATCAACAGAGTAAAATGCAACCCACTGGATGTGAGAAATATTTGCAAATCATATATTTGATAAGGGGTTAATATCCAGAATATATTAGGAGGAGAAGGAGGAGACAGAGGATGAGATGGTTGGACGGCATCACTGACTCAACAGACAGCAAGCTCAAGGATATAGTGGAGGACAGAAGAGCCTGGTGTGCTGCAGTCCATGGGGTCACAAAAACTCAGACACAACTGAGCAACTGAACAACAACTCCACAACAACCAAGATCCCCACCAAACATGAGGAAAAGACCTGATAGACATTTCTCCAAAGCAGATATACAAATGACCAATGAGCTCATGAAAAAACGCTTAGCATGGCTATTCGTTGTTATCACTGTTCAGTCGCACTATTTATTAGGGACACGTAAATCAAAAGTACCAGGATACCACCTCACATCCATTAGGATACTACTATCAAAAATGGACGACATGGAGAAATTGGAACCCTGGTGCACTGCTGGTGGGAATGTCAAATGGTGCAGCCACTGTGGAAACCAGCATGGCGGTTCCTAAAAATAATAATAATAGAATCACCATATGATACAGCAATTCCAATTCTGGGTCTATACTCAAAAGAATTGAAAGTGGGAATTTGAAGAGATATTTGTATACTCATGTTCATAGCCACATTATTCACCTTAGCAAAGAGGTGGAAGCAACTCAAGACAAATGAGAAATGGATAAACAAAATGTGGCATATATATGCACAATGGAATATCATTCAGTCTTAGGAAGGGATTTCTGACACATGCTATAACACAGATGAGCCTCAAGGGCATTATGTTAAGTGGAATAAGCCATTCGTAAATGGACAAATATGTATGATTCCACCTAATGAGATACCTACTGCTGCTAAGTCACTTCAGTCGTGTCCGACTCTGCGCGACCCCATAGACGGCAGCCCACCAGGCTCCCCCGTCCCTGGGATTCTCCAGGCAAGAACACTGGAGTGGGTTGCCATTTCCTTCTCCAATGCATGAAAGTGAAAAAGTGAAAGTGAAGTCGCTCAGTCATGTCCGACTCTTAGCGACCCCATGGACTGCAGCCCACCAGGCTCCGTCCATGGGATTTTCCAGGCAAGAGTACTGGAGTGGGGTGCCACTGCCTTCTCTGAATGAGATACCTAGAAGAGTCAAATTCATAAAAGACAGAATGTTGAATGGTGGTTGCCAAGGGAGTCAGAGAAGGAAAGAAGAAGAGATTATTGTTTGATGTGGACAGAGTTTCAGTTCTGCAATGAAGAGCTCTGGAAAAGGCTGATGGCTCCACAGGCAATGTGAATACACTTAAGGCCACTGCACACAAAGATAGTGAAATGGTAAGTTGTCACACAATTAAAAACAATTTAAAAAAGGAAGAAAGTCAAGTGAAGAGTCTGAAATTACACTATGTCACCAACTGTAAAAAAAAGCAATATTTATATGTACTATCGCTTCTTAACCCATTTACTAGGTTACTGCTATAAACATCCAAAATTATAATAAAATTTTTGATTATAATTTTACAGATAATACCCAACTCATAATATTAATATTTTAAGTAGCCATTTGAAAGTTTCATTGTCTTGAGCTCCTATACTTAAATTGGCCAAAAACATTGGAGGGTAATCCTCTCATTAGGCAAATGTGGAAGAAGTGGAAGCAGTGATGAATTTTATTTTCTTGGGCTCCAAAATCACTGCAGACAGTGACTGCAGCCATGAAATTAAAAGATGCTTGCTCCTTGGAAGAAAATCTATGACAAACATAGAGAGCATTTTAAAAAGCAGAGACATTACTTTGTCAACAAAAGTCCATATAGTCAAGCCTATGACTTCTCCAGTACTCATGTATGGATGTGAGAGTTGGACCTTAAAGGAAGTTGAGCACCGAAGAACTGATGCTTTCAAATGTGGTACTGGAGAAGATCCTTGAGAGTCCCTTGGACTGCGAGGAAATCCAAGCAGTCACTCCTAAAGGAAATCAACCCTGAATATTCATCGGAAGGACTGATGCTAAAGCTGAAGTTCCAATACTTTGGCCATCTGAGGCAAAGGGCTGACTCATTAGAAAAGACCCTGATGCTGGGAAAGATTGAAGGCAGGAGGAGAAGGGGATGACAGAGGATGAGATGGTTACATAGCATCACCGACTCAATGAACATAAATCCAAGCAAACTCAGGGAGATAGTGAAGGACAGGAAAGCCTGGTGTGCTGCAGTCCATGGGGCTGCAAAGAGTCGGACATGACTGAGCAACTGGACCACAACAAGTGTGCTCACCGTTCCTCTTCGCGTGTTCAGGACACAGTGGAACCATCTCCCGTCACTGCTGTTCCCTCAACCTGGCTCTCCTTGGGCAGCCTGGACTGTTCTGGGCTCCCATATAGACTAGAACCTGGAGCTCAGGGCCCCAAAACTCCCACAAAGCCTCTGTCTCCCCCGTGGGGAGCTTCCTAAACACAGAAAACATTTATTGTCTAAAATGCTCGTGTTTGTGTTATGCTTCTTAATGTTCCTTTATTAAAAAGAAATGAGTTTCTGAAAGAAATGGTTGGAAACAGATTTTTTAAATTGCTGTTGTGCCCTAACACCCTGAAAATACAGTTTTCCTTTTGGGGGGTCCCCTCTGGGCTGTCACCCTCCAATTGCCCCCACAATGAGCTCCTTCCATGGGAATCTGGCTTCTGCTCAGCAGTGGCAGACAAAGGCCTGAGGCCCCACGGGTGAAATCCGATGGTCATCACCATGCACGGGGTGCTTATGAAGGGACCAGGCTCCTGGCTACCTCTTCTCGTCCCCTTGCACTGTGTGAGACACCACCGCACCCCTAGGAGTTGCCTCTGTGGTCGCCATCGAGAAGCCTTAGGTAGGGACACTCCCCGACAGTTCAGTGGTTAGGACTCCGTGCTTCCACTGCAGGGGTGATGGATTCGATCTCAGGTTGTGGAATGAAGATCCTGCATACTATTTGGCCAGAGAACAAAAACAAAGCCAATATCTAACCTATGTAACCAAAAGATCTCATTAAACAAACCCCACTTGGAAAAATAAAAATAAAAGAGTCCCCAGGTATATCAACTATGTGTGCTAAGTTGCTTCGGTCATGTCCGAGTCTTTGGGACACCATGGACTGTAGCCCGTCAGGCTCCTCTGTCCATGGGATTCTCCAGGCAAGAATACTGGAGTGGGTGGCCAAGCCCTCCTTCAGGTAATCTTCCCCATCCAGGGATCAAACCTGTCTCTTATGGTTCCTGTGGTGGCAGGCAGGTTCTTTACCCCTAGTGCCACCTAGGAAGCCCATATCAACTATGAAGTGAAGTGAAGTGGAGTCGCTCAGTCGTGTCCAACTCTTTGCGACCCCATGGACTGTAGCCCACCAGGCTCCTCCATCCATGGAATTTTCTAGGCAAGAGTACTGGAGTGGGTTGCCATTTCCTTCTCCAGGGGATCTTCCCGACCCAGGGATCGAACCTGGGTCTCCCGCATTGCGGGCAGAGGCTTTACTGTCTGAGCTACCAGGGAATCAACTATAGTGAAGTTCAAGTAGCTCAGTCGTGTCCAACTCTTTGCGACCCCATGGACTTAGTCCATGGAATTCTCCAGGCCAGAATACTGGAGTGGGTAGCCTTTCCCTTCTCCAGGGCATCTTCCCTACCCGGGAATAGAACCCAGGTCTCCCACATTGCAGGTGGGTTCTTTACCAGCTGAGCCACAAGGCAAGCCCAAGAATACTGGAGCGGGTAGACTATCCCTTCTCCAGTGGATCTTCTCAACCTAGGAATCGAATCGGGGTCTCCTGCATCACAGGTGGACTCTTTACCAACTGAGCTATGAGGAAAGCCCCATATCATCTATACCTCAATCTTAAAAGTACTTTTTAATTTAAAAAAGAAAAAAAAGAATTCTAGAAACAGAGAACAGCCTCTCCTTACCTCACCATCTTCCACCCCCATCCTCAGGCCTTTAAGCTCCTCCCCACCCCCAGCTCTGCTGCTGCAGTCTCCCCAGACCATCCCACCCTCCCCTAGAACCTAGCAAGCCCAGGTCTCCATTCGCATGTTTTCCAGCCTGGCCTGTGAGTCCAGGTTTTCTTCTCCCACATCCTTAGGGCTCCCCGGCAGAGGGAAGGGCGGTGAAAAGGGACAAACTGGGGCAATTATTCAGTGCAATCAGCCTCATCTCATGCCATGAGAAGTGATTTCTTGCCTTGAGTCCTCAGCTGGTCTATGTGGGAGACATGTATCTTCAACCACTGAGCAAGCACAATATGGCCCGTGTTATATTTCAAGAGCCCTTGTCCCCTCCCCATCGTACAGATCCCCTTCCACCCCCATCCACCGAGGAAGTCCTCCCCGTCTCTCCTTCCTGAGACCGTGGGACTGTTGAAGAGTGGGGAAGACAGATAACCCATCGCCCCGTGATGAAGAAATACACATTGCTGAAAACACGTAAGAGGAAGACCTGAGCTAGTCCAAGAAGTGAAGGAAGACTTCTGGGAGGTGGTGACATTTACACTGAGTCCAAAAGGATGAATAGGAGTAAGCTAGGAAAACGGAATGGAGAAAGCCTGCCAGGCAAAGGGAACAGCCTGTTCAGAGCCTGCAGGCAGGACAGAGTAGGGCTGTCTGAGAAGCTGAAATAAGGCCAAAAGTTTTGGAGAGTAATGCAGAGTGGAGGGGAAGGAGGTAGGGCTGAGGCCAGGGGGTGGACACAGGCCAAGAAGCCTTAGAGCCCATTGGGAGGATTCTAGTCGTGGAGGATTTTCCTAGGTTTGGAAAGCCTGAATTGCCAAGCTCTTCCAGGGAGAATAACTGCCGGGCAGATTATGTGGGCTGAAGTGAAGGTGGAGGCCAGGGTGCCAGGTTGCAATTCTCTGGCTTTTCTGTGCACTGGAAACAGTTGCAGGGCTGTCTGGATGCCACAGAGTTCAACAACACACCAGCTTGCCACCCTTCTGGGGCGGCCCAGCACCCACAAGTGGCAGTGTAAGGGCAGTGGCTACTGCCCTGGTTCTACCACTCAGTAACCATGAGCAAGGCATTTCCCTACTCTGGGCCTCGCTTTCCTCATCTGTATAATGGGTATCCGTGCCAGCTACCTCACAGGCTTATTTTAGGATGTCATGAGATCACAGGGCCTTCCTAGGTGGCACTAGTGGTAAAGAACCTGCCTGGCAATGCAGGAGACATAGGAGACGTGGGTTTGATCCCTGGGTCGGGAAGATCCCCTGAAGAAGGGCATGGCAACCCATTTCAGTATTCTTGCCTGGAGAGTCCCATGGACAGAGGAGCCTGGTGAGCTACAGTCCATAGGGTTGCAAAGAGTCAGACATGACTGAAGCAACTTAGCATGCACACAGGCACGCATAAGATCACAGATGTTAGAGACTTCACAAAAGCCTGGAATGGTCATCAATACAGGTTAGTTGCTATCATCATTACTATTACTGTTATTATTGGTGTTTGCAGCCTGTCCCAACTCCTAAAACACTGTTTCATCTGTTGGTTGCTGGATGGTTTCAGGGACAGACACCGCCAAGGCCCAGCACTGCAATGCTCTACTTTTTTGCATAAAAGTGCATTTTGCATTCAGAAGAGCCCCTCCTTCCACAGAGGGTCCAGCGGGGTTGCTCGGGGGACACATTCCAGAAAGAATAACTCTGTGTAACATGAAACCCTGAATCTGGAAACACAACCTCTATGGGAAATTAGAGGATAAGGTCTGCTCTGCGGACCGCCCAACCTCATTCCATACAAAAGGGATATTGAAACCCAAAGGCCTCGTCACTTGGCCTCTCGCTTATGGTCTCACCCTTCATCACAGCCAGAAAGATCTTCCTAAAAAACAAACTTGACTGTGGCATGATGTTGTTCAAGCCCTCCCATGGCTCCCTGCTGCCCTCGGATTCAAGTCCACACTCCTCGTCGTGACCTAGGATGTCCTGCGGTCAGACTCCTGTCCACACCTGCAGCCACGGCCTTCCTCTGACCCAGCCATTCGGGCATCCAATGGATCGAGTTCTTTCCCACCTCAGGACCTTTGCATATCCAGTGACATTCTTGCCCCCCCTTCTAACAGGCCACCTCCAATTCTTCCAGACTCAAAAGCCCATAGGTCTTGTTGAACCTCCAAATAGTAATGAAAAGTAGTAATACTATCCCCATTTCCTAGATGAAGAAACTGAGGTCCAATGAAGTATCACATGGCTCCTGAAACTAAGCCTCAGACTAAGTCAGGCAAACTCCAGAAACCTTTGTGCACCCAAGAGGACGTACCTGGGTGCACCTCCATCGTAACAGGAGAGTGGAGGGGACCAGATAAGAGGGTTGAGCCAGTGTGGCACAAAGGCATACCACTCACACATTCGTAGTTCAAGGCAAGAAATGTGACCTCTTTGAACCTCAGTTTTCTCATCTGTAAAGTGGGGCTAAATAACATCACGTACCTCATAGGCACCTTGTGAATCTTAGGGAACAACATACAGAAAGTGCCTGGCATGTGCTGGATACTCAGTGACTGGCACAATGCCGCCCTCCCTGGCTGCATCTGGGAGGCTGCACCCGTCCAGACCAGCCCTTCCCAGACTAGACTTGCATCCCTCGAGGTTAGGCTGCTGGGGCCTGGGAACCATCCCTGCCCTGTTTTCTGTTTTGGGTTTTGTGTTTCCCAGCGTTTCCTTTGGAAAAAGTCCAGCTTCCTCCCTGCTGGAAGGAGGCAGAGGGGGATTGTTCACGCCTGGGCCGGGATGCCCAGGGGAGCCATGTGGGGAGGCGACAAGAGCCTGAGGTTTGGGGTCTGGCCAATCCAGGTTCGAATCCAAGATCTGACACTTAGAATGCTGTGTGACCCCGGGCAAGTGACCTCATCTCTCTGAGGTGCTGATTTCCTCACCTGTTAAAAGGTCTCATGATTTCTACCTCAGAGGATATTGGATATGGATGGAGGGACTAGGATAAGACTCTGGATCCACTTCCCCAGTGTACATACAGTAATTCCTTTGGGGGAAGGGGCTGAAGAGCAGGGGAGAAGCCACAGGTTTTATAGCAGGAGTCACCAATTCATACACTCCCTGACAAACTGAAGGGGATGGGTGTGTAGGGGTTAATTAGGGGCTGGGGGAGGGCACAATTCAGCTGCAGATTATCAACACCCCACTGGAATAAGGATCCAAGATAAGCAGACCTCTGGATTATCAGGAGAAAAATCCCTATTTTCATGCAAAACCCCATGATTAAAGTATGGTTAAGATGTACATACTCTATGATTCTGCACATATAAAATTCAAAACCAGACAAAACTCATGTATGATGATAGAAACCAGATAGCAGTTTCCTTCATGAAGGGGGTGGGCAGTGCCTGGGAGTAGGGCTGCGGAGACATTCTGCATAGCCAGAACATTTCCTCTCTTGATTAGGGTCTTGGGGGCATAAGTGTGTCCCCTTCATAATTTTATGCATTGTGCACTTCTCTGTATGTTTTTGTTGTTGCTGTTTAGTCACTAAGTCGTGTCTGACTCTTTTGAGACCCCATGGACTGTAGCCCACCAGGCTCCTCTATCCATGGGATTTCCCAGGCAAGAGTACTGGAGTAGGTTTGTCACTTCCTTCTCCAGTGGATCTTCCTGACCCACGGATCAAACCCAAATCTCCTGCTTGGCTGGCAGATTCTTCACCCCTGAGCCATATCATACGTCAATAAAAATGCTAAAATAATTTGAGAACAAATAAATCAAGACGACAGGGCTGGGAGGAGAGACAGCCAGCATGAACCAAACCTGAGCGCACCTGCAGGCCTCTCAGGCACCAGGTGGACACCTGAGACAGGGACACAGATGCTTCTAGCCCCTGACCCCCTGACCTGGCTCCTGGCCTTTAGGGAGCTCCCCTGCTTCCCCGGGCCACACAGGAGGAATGCCCATTCTGCTTCACCCTGCTCACCTTGTGCTGAGAAGGCTGGGGAGCCACATGCCCATTCAACCTGCCTCTCCACCGGATTCCGCTGAGCTCAAATTCCAGAGAAGTAGGTCTACCCTGCCACTTGGATGATAACATGATACGTGAAAAACTTACCCTTATTTTTTATTCATTTTTCTTCACCAAGAATATCCAGAGGACAGTAATCAAAAGGCAGGCAGATTCTGTTTCCAAAAAAAGCCTTCCTAGAATCTGTGCTTCACCCAACCCGCCTCCTAGCCCAGGGCAACTCCATGCAGCAAACCCAAAGGCCGCAAAACTTATTTGGTGGCATCCCCGGTTCCTATGAGCCCTCAGCAGAGGGTGGTGGTCTGCAGGGGGACGGCCTTGGCTCTGCCCCTCTGCCTGGGCCGGATATCTTGGTTTTATTTTTATTTTCACTCTCGTTCTTTTCTGAGGGCCAACAGAAGACGCACACGCCTCCTATATAAAGCGGCACTAGCCAAAACAAATGCACATCAAATGCATTTATTTGCACAGACACTCATAAAAACTTTACTAGACACCAAATAATTACAGGAAGAGGCAAACCTCCAGCTCTGCCGATTCCCCGCTTTTGAAGTGGATTTAAGATAAAGATCAAATAGGCTGGGCGCTGGCCCCTGCATCACACCCAGCCCCCCTTCCCCAGTCACGGACCCTCGGGGTGGAGACCAATGAACTTTCTTGCTTTTGTGAATTTGTGTCCAATTCATATAAAATGTCTTTCTGCGAGTTATTCTTAAGTGTCCTAATGGGGGTTTTATGGCTCGAAATATGGTCCTGGGCCTTTTCTTTGTTCTGGCTCAGGTCCTCCGTCAGGGAAGCCCCGGTTCTATAGGAGCCGCTGAAATACCCCAGCCTGTCCATTTGGCAAGAAATGCAAAGATTCTTGAGGAAAGTGCCTTTTAGGAAATAAATATAAATGGCACCTTGGGAGTCCCACACGGACAGCTTCGACGCATTGGGCTGAAGCCCCTAATTCTGTTGCTGTCTGAAAAACCCCTCAGCCTGGGCTCCACAGCCAAAGCAAGAAGTGAAGGCTGAGACTGTGCTGGGCTGTCTGGGCACTGCCTGGGTGGGGGGCAGGGGGTCTCCTGGACCCAGCCCACAGCTGCCTGGACCTGAGTTTCACCTCCCCTAAAGGAAGATAGATTGTTGAGCTCAGCATGCGTTTGGGCAGGAAGGGGGCAGCTGCAGTCTCCCCTAAGTCCTGGGGACTCTCTTTCCTCCAGACATCTGAGTGGAGACGCACTATGTGCCAGGCACTGTGGTGAGCGCTTGTAGTCCATTCTCCCAACGGCCCTGCAGGAATTCAGGCTATTACGCCCACTTTACAGATGAGGAAGTTGCAGTACAGAGCGAGGGGAGGGCCTTCTGGAGGTCCTGAACCAGATCTGGGGGGACTTCCTGAGACCTGCTCTTCACCCCGGTTCTAACCCACTGCTTGGCCAGTGAGAGATCTCAGCCCTGAGCCACCTGACTGGGGCACTGTCCCTCTCCAGCCCTGAGGGCTCAAAACAGCCTTTCGATCTGCAATCCTGAGTCAGGATCTCCTGACCCACCAAGGAGAAATCTCATGACTAGTGACCCAGACCTTGTGCTGAAAAGTCATGAGTCTGTGGCCAGAGACCCCCACCAGCTGGTTGAGGATGGTGCTGGGGCTGGATGGTCCCCACATTGCACATGGACACACACCCGCACACAGCCTCGGAGCCACACACACTGTGCCTCACCAGCAAGTTCTGACTAAAGTCTTGTCCCCTGCCACCTCAGTCTAGAAAACCCCAGATGGGAGAGTGAGGCCTGCTCCCAGTCCTGAGTCAGAGGGACCCCCCACACACTTGGAAACCGCACCGCCCTCCTCCCCCAGTCATTCCTCTGGGCACCTCCACGGGACTCAGGGTCTCTGAGCTCTCCGCAGACATGGGACGACCACAGAGCCTCTTCCCTGGGCTGTGGGAAGGTGACCAGATTACTTATCACACACATGCATCTCTCTGCTAGCTGAGAAGAGACCTGAGCCTTTGACCCCTGTGTCCTGAGGGTCAAGTACAGCCGGTGATCCAAGGAGTCAAGGGTGATCACATCTGGCCCCAGAGGCCGGTACATTCAACCCCTTCAGTGCCTGCCTGCTTCACTTCCTGAGCACCCAGGTCTTCAGAGCCCAGGCTAGGTCCTGGGAGGAGCAGCCCCCAGCCTAGGTCTTGGCTGGGGGCCTCAGCTCTGGTCCAGGCTGGCTCCCCCCACATGCACACATCTGAGTATCTCAGGGGCCAGTGGCCAGCAAGCAAGGCAGGACGGGGTCTGCGTGCTCTGGCAGCCCTGACTCTACCCCTGGCTGGCAGGGTGGAATCTCAGATCCGCACAGCTCGGCGCCCGCGCCTCCAAGCTGCACGGCACCAGGCTGGGCCGCGCCCTGTCCTCCACCCCTGCCCAGGATTCTGGCTTCCAGCTGGGGCTGTAAACTGGGAGGGGACTCACGGCTGGCTCTGGTCAGAAGCACAGCTGGGGGAGAACAGACTGGGCTCCACTGCCCGGAGGGTGGGGGTCCTAGGGCCCTGCTTGTGGGCCGCTGGTAGCGCGCAGGCAGGCGGCGGGAGCACTAAGCCCTAAGGAAAGGAGCAAGGAGGTAGAGAGAAAGGCTCAGGGGAAATGAGGTGTCCGTAGAATTGGGGAGCTAAGACTCCCGCCCTACAGCTTCCATCTCAGTTCTTGCTTCTTCCCAAGCGATTCTGCACAGTCGACTGGGTCTTCCCTTAGGTGGAGAAAACCCGAAGCTGTTTCTGACACCTTAGTCCAAGCCCAGGAGGATCCCGGATCGCCAGAGGGCCCGGGGTCGCCTTGGGGAGGAATTGGCGGCTTCTGTCGGCCCATTCGAGCAAGACAGCACTCGCCAGCTACCGGCAGTATCCAACTTCAGGCCGAGGCCCCGTTTCTACAGTGCAGTCCGCCAAGTTTTCAGCAGCGGAAGCCCGTCGGGAGACGCAGGAGCCACGACTGGGCTTGAAAGAGACCTGGGGCCTCGGCGCACAGCGCGAAGGAGCCGGGACGCCACCGACTCAGCTAGGGGAGAGGGGGAGCAGAGACAAAAGGCAAGGACAGGATCCACGGGTTGATCCAGAGGGTGGGGTGGGGTGGGGAATTAATGCGCAGCAAACCGAGAGGAGGAGGAGAAGGAGATGGGAAACCAGGTTTGTGGCCTAAGCAACCCCACTCCCAGATCAGAGACAGCAGACTGCGGCCTGGGTCCAAGCCCGAATCTCAGCTGCTGCCGACAGCTCTGGGCACCCGCCTTGGCCCTGGTGGTGTGGGCTGTGAAGCCAGCAGGAGCACAGGGTGATGGGCCAAGATTCTGTGCGACCCGGGGGCCAGGTGAGCCATGTACCTGAAGGTGGGTCACCGGCTCACCCTTCTGCTTGGAGATGCGGCCTTTGACCCGCCCCGGGAATGCGACCCTGGGCACAGTCCAGACCCAACTCTGTACATCAGCCATAGAGTCCCAGAAGCTCAGAGGTCTCCATTCCGACAAAGGGGAGAAGAGAGGTGTGGAGAAGAGGCTCGGCACAGGGAAGGCGGGAGTGGGAAACAGGAAGAAGGGGATGACCTGCTGTTCCCGGAATTTGGAGTCTGGGGTGGGCCTGCAGGACCTGTGATGGAAGAGGATTCCTAAGTGATGGAAGAGGATTCCTAAGTGATGGAAGAGAATTCCTAAGTGCGCTCTGAAGGAGGAGAGGGTCTGGGCCTGGAACAAGGACCCTCTCTCCTACAAGCAGTCGCCCGACAGAGGGTGCAAGAATGCAGCGCTGCCAGCAGAGGGCAGAATGTGCCCGATCGGTCCGCCAGCCCTGAGCCCGGCTCTGCGCCCCGGGCTCTGCGCGCCCGAGCCTAGTCCACCCGGCTTCACCCGCCGCTGCCTCGCCCCCCGTCCCAGTCACCCTGCGGGGACGGTCCAGGCCCAGGCCCAGGCCCGGGCCCGGCTTCGGGAGCTCAAGGCCTGGGGTTCCAGGTTGCCCAAGGACAGGGCACCAAGGGCTTGTGGGAGAAACTCCACACCCACTTATCCGCTGTCCTGGATACAGACACACAAAGACGCCAAGAAATCAAGAAAAACACGGAGACACAAAGACATACACAACTCGGAGACTCGCGAGCACAATGAATCGTTCGGAAACTCGGAGGTACACACAGACACACAAAGGTGACACCAAGACACCAACAGAAAAGGATCCCACACACAATGCGGAGGGTGAGAGTCACACAAAGACCTTGGGACCCGCATAGCGTGACAGGCGCAGGGGCACACACAAAGACCTACAAAAACGCTAACTATACGGAGACAGAGAAGGCCCAGCAGACTCACATCCAAACACACACGGATGCGGGGATATCAGACACGGATTCAGAATCACATACTCGGAACCCAGACATTTGTAGGGACACAGAGAAATCGTATGTGCACAGAGACACGGGTGCACAAGCATGGCAGAACCTCAGAGACGGGAGCATCGAAACGCACAGACACACACACACACGCAGATACCCACCGACATACACGCAGGTATTGGGATAGGGAGGGAGCTTTCTAATCCTCCACAAAGCCGGGCTCCTCCGCGGGGCCCCGCGGCACAGGGGGCCACTTCTTACCAAGCCTCCCGCAGGCTTCAAATCCGATCCGCCCTCTCGCCTCCAGCGGGGTCAGGGGACCCGCCTCCCTTGCCCTCCGCCCCCGCCCGGCTCCGCGCCGCTGCTCCGCTCCGGGAGGGGCCCGGGCTGCCCCCAGCGGCGCGCAGGGTCAACCTGCGCCTGCCCCCGGGCCGCGTCGGCCCCCCTGCTCCCGGGCGAGCCGTGCCTCCGTGGGGACCCCGGGAGCCGAAGACACAGCCGGCCCGGGCGCGGTGCGCCGCAGCCGGACGCAGCGGCCTGCGTGCGGAGTGCGGGTGCCAGACCCGTGGGAGCCAGGCCGGGCGGGCGCCCGAGTCGGCCGCTCATTCTCGCCGGCCTCTCCTTTCCCGATGCCGAGGCCCACTCTGCCCAGACTGGCCAGGGCCCTGTCCCTGCCGGGTATGGCCTACTGACCCCCAGCAGGGTCCCTCAGCCACCCAAGGTAGCTTATATTCCAGCGATCAATCCGGTTTCCTTCGCGCTCTCCAACGCACGTCCTCCGCGACCCTGGGGCCACCACCTTCTACCCCTGCCCCTCATTGTCAATCCTGCGAGGCCAGGAATTGTCCCCACCCCTAGGCACGATCGCTTTCTCACTCCTAACCATCCTCTAAACTCTATGTCGCCTGCAGCCCGGCCTCACCTTTCTGGCCCGCCCCAGTGTTCCCATTCTTCATTCCGGGGGCATTTCTCAGATCTTCGCTCACCCGTCCACCCACTCTCTGCCACGTCTGAAGCTTTCCCGGACCCCCACCCCCAAATCTGGAGCCAAATCCCACTCCCCCCACCCCGGGCCAGGGCTTTGGCAAGTCCTGGGCCAGCAGCCCTTCCCTCCTGCCCTCCGGTCCCCGAGCTTCGATCCCCGCAGCCAGCCCTCTCCACGGAGCACACCAGATCCGGGAAGGCGCTGGCACCGGGGTGGCTGGGGTCGGGGGGCGGGTTCGGGGGGACGCCAACTCAGCCCGGTGCGACCTACCTCGGCCGACGGTCGGGGTCTCCCTCGGGCGGCCACTGCGGGTCGGCGCCGTCTCCTGGTGGAGCCGCTGCTCTCCCCGCGGTCCGTGAAGAGTCTGTCCTCTCTCAGGGCCACTCCTCTTAGCACTGAAGCTTTACAAAATATTAATAATAAAGAAGGCAAGAAGAGGGAAGAAAAAAAAAGTAAGAAAGAAAAGCTTTCATTCCCCAACTCCCAAATCAATTTTTCAAGGGGGTGGGGCAGAAGGATTTGTTTCGAAGGCGACCCAAACTTCTGCGAGGGACCCGCGGGGCGCTCGGCCTGGCCGGGGGCGCCCGGGTCCGCACTCGGGGGCCCAGCGCAGCGCAGGGAGCTCAAGCCGGGGGGCCGCGGGGAGCCCTCCCGCCGGGGGGCGGGAGGGTTGGAGAGGTGGGGGGGGGGGCAGCGACGGCACTATTTGACGTGGAGTCGCCGGCTCATCCCGGCGCAGGGATACGAGGCGCACCAATGAGTTCAAATGTCAGGAAGTTTGAGGAGCGGTGAGGCGGCTCCCGGCCGGGGTATCCCTCCGCCGCCGTCCCCACAGCTCTAAACTGAGCGGCTCCTCGGGCGCACCATGGCACTGGGGTAGCGCGGGGAGCGCGCCTGGAAGCCCGCGGCCCGCTGCGCCCCGCCCGGGACCCCGCTGCGCCGCCCGCGCGCCCCCCCCCTCAGCCTGCGGGGCCGCCCCTGCACCCCCACCCCCTCCCCCGCCCGCCGCCGCCGCCGCCGCGGCCGCCGCCGCCACCACCACCACCAGCACCGCCGCCGCCGTCTCCTCCTCCCCGCGCGGCTCCGTCCGCCGCCGCCGCTCGCCGCCGCTGCATCCCGGCTGCGGGGCTGACAGGCAGGTGACTGACAGAGGAGCCGGCGCGCGTGCCCACGAGTGCCCCGGGAGAGAGCGCGGCGCGGGCTGCAGCCGCCCCGGCCCGCCCGCACGACGCCGGGGCCCGGGGCCAGCGAGTGGCCGCTCCGCACTCGCCGGGGGCAGCCGGCGGCCCCAGCCGCAGCTCCAACCCCGCGGGGGCCGGGCCTCCCCGGCTCCCCGTCTCCCCGGCGGCGGCGGGAGGCGAGCGGGCCGGCAGGCGGGCGGGCAAACACCCTGGCCGGCGGGGCCCGCAGCGCGCCCTGCGTCCCATGGATATAGCAACAGGTCCCGAGTCGCTGGAGAGGTGCTTCCCCCGCGGGCAGACGGACTGCTCGAAGATGTTGGACGGCATCAAGATGGAGGAGCACGCCCTGCGCCCCGGGCCCGCCACTCTGGGGGTGCTGCTGGGTGAGTGCGGGGTCGGGACGCCCCGAGTGGTCTACTGGCAGGGGACAGGGGCCTCGGCCCCTGGAGGTGGACACGGGGGGTCCAGGCCAACGGATAAAGGCAATGGTGTTGCAGAACGTGGGGGTGTCGGGGACACAGAGAGAAGACTCCTGGAGTGATCACCAGAGGGACGAGAGGCACACCTAGACAGGCATCCTGAGGGGACAGAGGTACGCAGGGACACCCCCTAGGAGGAGCGAGGACAGGCACAGCTCTAGCCGCCACCTCCCATCCTCACTGGGCCGCAGTTCTAGAGCTGCCACTCGGGAGGCGAGAGGTAGGAGGCGGTGGCAGGGGTGATGGAGAAGACAAGAAGTCACCTTGGCAAGCTTGGGAGTGGTGCCGGGTCACTTGGGGAAGGGCCGTGTCTAAGAGAGAAATGTTCCCTGGGTCACCTAGATTACAGATTTGGGGGGAGATGTGGGAGAGAAGACAGCGAACGCCACCATGGGGCGTGCGCCTAAGCCCTCACCTCGCCTGTCTCGGTCCCGGCCGGCTGCCCCGCGCCGTGCTCGTTCCTCCTCTCTTGTATTACCACCGAGCGCTGGATCTCCGGAGAAGGGGAGCGCGCAGCGCCGAGCCGAGGCTCCAGGCCCGCGCGGCCTCTCGGCGCCGGAGTCCGCCGACCGGGATGAACTCACTGAGTCTGCCCGGCCCCTGGCGCGGCGGCCGGGGAGGCGCAAGCATGCGGGCGGCGCTCCCGGGCTGCCCTCGCCTTTGGGGCCGGGGGCCGCGGGCACAGCGCGATCGGGACGCTGGGCCGGGCTGGTCGGCGCTGACGGCCCGGCTCTCGCCCTGTGCGCTGCAGGCTCCGATTGCCCGCATCCCGCCGTGTGCGAGGGCTGCCAGCGGCCCATCTCCGACCGCTTCCTGATGCGAGTCAACGAGTCGTCCTGGCACGAGGAATGTTTGCAGTGCGCGGCGTGTCAGCAAGCCCTCACCACCAGCTGCTACTTCCGGGATCGGAAACTGTACTGCAAACAAGACTACCAACAGTAAGCGCCTCGCGTCCTCCTCCTTCCCCGCCGCCGCCCGGCACTCGAGCCCGGCAGCCCCTCTGCCCGGCCGTGGCCCGCGTACGCCCTGCAGCCGGCCCCGCGCGCAGCTGGGCCCGTCAACTCCAGAGAGAACTCCGCGGGTTGCGCGTCTCCCTCCAGGGCAGAACCATCCCGGCCCGGCTAACCCCGGTGGGGTGGCCGGGACCCTCCGGCAGCCCCTAGTTGCCATCTTTTTTGTTCGGGAAACCTGCGCTGGGCTGCTCCCATTGGAGTGCGTGGGACAAGGCCCTGAGCGGAGCGGAGGATACGATGCTGCGGTCGTGGGACCAGGGCCTAGCTTCACGGAGGCCTGCACTGGGGACCGAGAATTGCTTTTCAAACGAAAGCAGTGCTTTAGGGAGCCGGGCCCTAGCGGTGTGCTTCCCCAGCCCCAAGGCAGGGTTTGTGTCGGTTGGGGATTGCTGAAGCAAGGGGGTGGAGTGCCAGGGTGCTGAAGCGCGGGAGCCCTCGGGCATGCCCCCTTTCTGCCAGGCTCCCTGCTGCCGTTTCAGTCCCCGATGGAGAGAAAAGGGTGTGCACCCTCCCCAGACCGTTCCATGCGGGAATCCTGCACACATAATTATTGTTGGCTGGAGACGCTGTCTAGGAAGAGGACCTTAAGAGGTGGCAAACCACAATCTGGGCTCCCCATGGGGTGAGGAGCTGACCAAGTCAACCTTCCCCAGCAGGCCCTCTTTCTTGCAATGTGTGTATGTTGGGGAGGGCTGGCCTGCTTTGGCCTCCTGCAGCCCAAGCCTGCTCAGGGTTGGGGCCAGAGAGTGAGCTGAGCCCTACCTGCTTGGCTTTTGTTTTTAGCTGAGACTACGGATTTGTCTGGCAGGGGGCATGGGGTAGATAAAAGTAGATCCAGGTTTTTGTTTTGTTTCTTTTGACCCTCTGGGTTTTTTGCCTGGTGGTGTGATTAAGAGGGAGGCGGAGGGGAGCAACAGCAGGAAGAGGGGTGTGGGGATGCCCAGGGCAGCGACTACTGGGTGCCTGTGAGAACTTTGCAGTGACGCCCAGAAAACCATTTCTGATAGGGCTGTGGGGTGGGTAGGCTGCTCAGGTGGTGTGGCGCTCAGAAGGGGCTGTGTGTGCCCAAGCCTTTGAGAAAAGACAGGGCGGCCAGTGCTTAGTATCAATAGCAAGGGCAGCCTACCTGCTCTGCTCAGGGACTGTCCCGAAATCCACGCCCTGATGGGAAGGGGAGCAGCTTGACCGAGACCTGGAAATAGGGGGGCTGCAGGCCAGAGCCCTGGAGAGGGCATCGGGTTCTACTTCAAAAGACCCCGGCTGAGCCCTCCACTAGCACCTACTCTGTGCTCCCCTGGTCCAGGGGCCCAGCAGGACCTGCTTTTTGTGCCTTGCTCTTCCTGCCAGCTGGGGGGATCTGCAGGCAGGAACTGGGGCCCTGTCCTAAGCCGGCTCTTCTGTGGTCCCCAAAGACTGCCCCTGTCTCTGGAGCATCCCGGGTTAGGCACACTACCATTCATGGGGTTTGTGCTGTGCCCCGGACTGATATGGTTCTAGTTCCAGAAGAAGGTGAGGCCACCAGTCAGCTCAGCCACAGGCAGGCACAGAGCAGTATAAAGAAAAGGAGGAAAGTAGTTGGAGCTAGGTGCAGTCAGAGGCTTTGGGCTGGCCCCAGGGACTGGCCCCTCAGCAGGGCTCACCAGCCTCCAGTCCACATACATCCTGCTATCCTGTACCCCTCCCCTGGCTCTGCCTGCCCAAGCTCGGCTCTGGTGGTGCCACTGCCCAGGGCAGCTCAGCCTGGATAACTCAACACATGGGGGCCGGAGGCCCAGAAAACTGGAAATGAGCCTCCAAATCATTTGTGCAAGTTTCTGGGGGGGGGGGGGAAATTTTTTTTTTTTTTTTTTTTTTACGTTTTGTAAAGACTCTTTCCAGCCACTCATACCCATCTGCCCATCCTCTCCTCCCCACACTCCAGTCATTCATAGCAATTTTCTTTAAAACAAGGAGAGGGTGCTCCCCTGGTTCTTCAGAGCAGGGAATTGTAAAGTCACACAATTTGAGCTGGATGATCCTTTAAAGCTGAAAGGCCAACTCCCTGATTTTACAAAACAATTAAGCATTAGACAGCTATTGCTTTGCTGAAAGTATATTTGTTTAAAATAGAAAAAAAGGTACCTAAGAGCTTTCTCCCTCAGTGCAGCAGGGATGTGTTTGCAAGTGAATTTTGGGTCAGGGTGAATCTCCAGCGCAGAGTCTAGGTCCTGTGGGCAGCAGGCGGGCATTATTCATGCCTCTCATGGTGTCGTCCTCCCTCTGCTGTCGCCTCTTTCTTCCAATAATGCCAAGCAGGTATCTGCACTAGGCTGGCCGGTGGAGGAGGGGGCAGAAGGGGGGTTGTTATCAAGACAATTCTGGGGACAAATCCTCCGGTGGATCTCGCATCAGCTTTTCTCTGGGAGAGCAAGGGCAGAGAGGCAAGCAGGGCTCACTGGGAAGCGATGTTCTTTGCACAATAAAAATGTATTTCACGATTTATTTTTTTCTTTGAGGATCGCAGATGCATATTTATTGCATCTGTGCCTAAATGCTTTTCAGACGAGAATGCAGGCAAGTGGGCGCAGCAATGTGCCTTCTTGATTTTGTAGAGTCTTCGTCAGCGGTACAGGGAAATTAACACCCCCCCCCCAAAAAAAAAAAACTTTTGAAAACTGTTTCTTCGCCTTGAGAGGAGCTGAAGGGCTCGATCCTTGGAAAGAGGTTCCTATTTTTATTAAGCGTCTCTTCCTCCTTCCGATTTATTTTAAAGATCCGGGACACTCAGAGGCACAACGTTATTTTACGCACCACGGGGGTGATTAATTGACGTTCGGGCGCATTTAATAACGTTTGATAAAAATCCACCCGGACATCATGATCCTGCAAAGTGGAGAGCGGGCCACGGACATTTGGGCGTTTTCACGCATCACTCGAAGTCTTCTTTTTCTCAGTTACGTGTTTTTTTTGGGGGGGGGGGGGGTGTCTCCTTCAGGGGAGAAAAAAAGCATCGGATCGTTCAGCTGTGCCCCAGACTTTGGCCCCTCGGCAGCGCGAGCTCCGTTTCGGGTAGAAAATCGGGTTAGAAACCGGGAAGACCCACAACCTCCAAACACAAACACCCTCTCCTTCCTCCACCCCCAGAACACATTTAAAAATGACGTTACCAACCTCCTCGGTTTTTTTTTTTTTTTTTTTTTCTCTTTTGCCGCTTAGCCAAATAGAATTATGTAACTCTCTTTTCCTGCCGTCTGTCGCTCGTCTGGAAAGGGTTTCTATCATTCTATCCCGAGGAGATGGCGAATTCCTGGAGGAGGCTCCGGAAGGGGGGAGGGTCGTTGGCAGAGTCCAAAAATCTGTCACAAAATGGAGCCTAATCGCTTGGAAGACAGCTCCCAGATCTGGCCACCGGAGCCTCGTCGGTGTGCGGCCCGCGGGAGCCTGCGTGCGCTGTGCGCCCACCTCTGCGTCCAGGGCTGGCGGCGCGTTTTGGCTGCCAGGCCGGCCGGGCGGCCTCACCTCTCCGCCGTGGAGCCCGCGCGGTGCCCTGGGCCTTGCCTGCCCAGGTAGGATGCCCACACAGCGGCGAGAGTGGGGCAGCGAGGCTTTGCTTGAGTTTCACCAAAAAAGCTGTCTGAATCCTGGGGTGATTTTCTTTCTTTCTTTCTTTCTTTTTTAAATTTACCCCAGCTGACTGTGGCTCCAGTGCCCCAACCCCAGTCTTCCCCAGCGCATTCCTTTCCTGGGAAATGTTTACACCAGGAAGGGCCTTCCTGGGAGAGTCACCTCACCTCCCAGCACCGGGTGTGGCGCATGGGGAGAGCAAAGTCAGGCCTTAGCCTTTGCTGGCGGCTGCTTCTCCCTGCTTGGGAGGCCTCCTTTAGGAGGGCGCCAGTTACACCAGCAGCATGCCCTCCACCAGTGGGTACCCCAGCTGGCATCACTCCCAGCAGACTAGTTTCGAGCTATGACATCCCTGCCCACAGCCTGGGGTAGAGTAGTGGGTCTGTCCTGGAAACGGATTTCCTTAGAAGGAAGAGCCAGCGCTTTGCCTTACTTAAGAGACTTCTCAAATGCTCTCCCTGGACATGGAAGGGCTGAGGGGCTCCCTCTGCCAGCCCAAATCTAGGGACCCTCTGGCCCCCCGGGAGGGCACCTCCTTGATTAACCCCAGCAACTTGGCTGCAGGCAGAAGGGTAAGCAAGGGCCTTCCTGAGGCTGCAGTTCTCCGCTGCTGAACGGATGCATTATTCACAGCTGACTCCTGGCTCACCCTGTATTCCCCAGGCTCCTGGCTGGTGTAGCCTAATTTGTTTGCTGGGTTTTTCCCGAGTCGGGGAAGCAGGCTGTGAGACTCTCCTCTGGGGTATGTGAGGCTCCCTCCTGTGTGTCCTTTGGAGCCAGGCTTAGGACTACAGAGCCCCAACACCTACCTGAGCCTCTTTTGTAAAATGGGGGACATACCTACCTGGGAAGGGAGAAGTATTTTTATGAAGATTGGAGATATTGTGCCCCAAAGGACCTGGCATCTTGCCTGGCACATTGTTAATACTCTGGAAATTGTTGTTGTTGCTTTATCACCATCAGCATGGCAAGGAATGCCTTGTCTCCGAGGCCACACACCATACCACCCATGGATTCCATGCCAAAGAGAGGGCAGCTGGCATGCTAGGCTTGCCATAAGGAAGGATGAGGGACACCCCTGGGAAAACCATTCCCTTTGCCTGAGTGGGACACTGAGGCAGACCCGGGTTTACCTCCCGGCCTCAGCACTCAGCAGCTGTGTGATCTTAGCCAAGCGGCTGCCCATCTCTGAGTCAGAGGTTCTCCATCCACAGAATGGAGGTGACGATATAATTTCTCAGGGAGGTTGTGAGGATTACACCGGGTACCCGAGTAGGGGTGAGGAAGCTTCAGTAAATGTTCCATACTTCATGGGATCCAGTATCCTCTCCTGAACCTCCATAGAGGCAGAAAAGCTTCTGATTACATGAGTGAAAACAAATGCCAACTGTGCATTGTCAAGAAGGGCAGCGGGCAGCAGAGTGGGCCTGGCCTATCCTTCTTGTGGCAGGGCGGGCGGGGTGGGGGGCAGCGCGTGGAGGTTGGGCTAAATCAAAGATCTTTCCATTGAAATCTCCAGGGTCTACATATAACTTGGAAAAGCACACTCAATAATATAATTTAGTATTTGGAGAGCTGTTCATGTTCATTTGCTCTTGTGATTCAAATGACAGAAAATAAAGCTCAACCGACATCTCCCAGGCTGCAGGGGGGGATTCCGAAGAGATGGTATGTGTGGGAGATATCCAGGGATCTGTGCGTTTTTCAGGTGAGAAACACCAGCGCAGGCAGTCAGAAGGCTCTTCCAGCCCAGGGAGGTTTTTTGGTCCATAAGAGCTGGCAGTGCTTCCCCAAGGAACTTCCTCTATCCTGCAGCTGTGAGGTTTTTAAAACAGAAAAGGGAAAACACACACATACACACACAACCACCCAGTCCTACTTTGGCATTAGTTAGGCGGAGGGATGGAAGATACTCTCAGTGACATGAGTTATAACTTCCAATTTGTTGGACACCACAATCAGGCCTCAGCTTTAGGGGAGGGAAGAAAGAGGGATGGTCCACTCATCCAAGGAGTTCCTGTGAGCTGTCAGTCAACGGAGGGTGCTGGAGGACCCAAGGCCCTTGGCTTTCTGGCTGACCCAGCCCTCTCCAACCTCCAGATTCTGTGCTGATGGCAGCAGAGAGCAAAACCAAAATTATATGTATTTATTGCCACGGCAGTCAGAAGTGGGGAGGCGGTGGTACGGAGGGGAGGGCAAGGCTGAAAACCATATTTGAAAAAGTTGATTCACGAAGGCAGAGGAAGCAAAGTGGCAGACGTTTGCCATTTCATCGGCCGGCTGGTGTTCTCCATTCATGTCATAAATGTCTCCTGTCATTTGAAGCCAAAAGCAACATGATTTGGTTCCCTGGTGGCCTATAGGGTTTTTCTCCATTTTCTTTTTTTTTGCAGTAAATGTTTATTTGTTAATGATATACTTTAAACAGCCTAGCCTTGACCTCAAGTCTCCTGAAGCATCCATCTCCTCTCAGAAAAATCTTTCAAAGTTTGTGTAATTTTGAGGGGAAGGTGTAACTGACAGGGCAGTGAAGGGCCTGTGTTTGCTTTAACTACTGCGGTGTTGGGAGTGGAGGGGTATAAGGGGCCACTGTGCTCCGAATGGCAACTTTCTTGAGTTTCAGGCCTGGCTGACAGCACTTCCTCGCTGCCCTTTACCTTTGGGTCGCCTGATCAGTACAAATAAATTTCTGCAGAGGCCCTTCCTTTGTAATTCCCAGGGCAATATTGTATCCATTTCTGTTCAGCTTTTTGATTGGCAGCCGCTGGATCTGCCTGGTAGACCCTGGACCCTGAAAAGAGGTAGGGGAGTCTCAGGGTCCAGGGGACCTGTGTGCGCACACTGGGGAGGGAGGGGGCTTTGTCTCAGTCAGGAGCCAGGCCCAGACCAGGACCAAGTGTGCCGGCTGATGGCAGAGCACCTGGCTGGCCTGGCGCTTCGTGACCTGGGGACGGTGGTGGAGGGAGGGTAGGGACCCAGTTCCTGGAATCGGGTTCCAGGAGAAACAAAGATGTTTGCTTCCTGGCCAGCCATGCTGTCAGAGGTTTCCTCAGGAACTGTGAGGTGGGTGCCAGCTGGGGAGGGTGCTGAAGGCTGTCCAGAGCAACAGAGGTGCCCACCGGGGCCGGGGTGAGGAGCCCGCTGAGCAGCGCGCGCTAGGTGCAGTAAGATGAGTGAGCATGCTGGAATACCGAGCTGCCAGGGCGCCCCCCAACCCCAAATGCCTCTGCTGATGCTGCCCACCTCTGATGGCAAGCGCAGCATCGCCACCGGTCTGGAGGAGCTGGGTGTGACCGCCCTTCCCCTCTCCCACCTCTGGCTTTCAAGGGGGACTCCGTGACTGTTTGTCATGTGACTCCTGGATTGCCATAGTTACTGGGCTGCCGGGGTGTGGGCACCCGCCCGGGCCTGGAGTTGCCCAAGCCCGTGCAGACGGAGAGGAGCAGGGTGCTCTGGGGCCACCTCCTCCAAAGGGCGGCCCCTCGGAGGGGGACACAGTTTCTCAAAGGAAAGAGCAAGACGGCAGTTAAGATGGGGGCTCGAGAATGTCTTTGGCTCCCAGTAACGCAGGCCAAGGGCATTTAGGAAAGCTGATGCCTCTTCCGGAGCTTCAGTTTTCTTTCTCTGTGTAATAGGGATGATCTTTCCAATCTCACTGGGTTGCTCAGAGGAAAAGTGAAACAAACCCAAAGATGCCAGCCTACCTTCGGCATCCAGTCAATGTATGTTTCCTGCCTGCCTGCCTGGGATGGAAGCCTGAGGCGCCCTGCCCAGCAGGAATGCATTGTCTGCCTGAGTGGGAGGCCCAAGGAGCGCAGCCTCCTAAACCGACCTCCTAGAACAGCCCTGCCCACCCTCTTACTTCTCATCCGGGTCTGGACTGGTGTTTGGGGGTTTTCCCCTTGCAGAACCCCAAAGCCAGCACAGGGCTGACCATCAGAAGCTGGTCTTTGGAGGCAGGCAGTCAGCAGCCTGTGGATGGACCCCTATTACTGTGGGTGAGGCACATAAGTTCCCAGTTTTTCCCAGCAGACCCTGGCAGTTGCCAGGGTAGGTGTTACTAACACCTAATAAGGTAGGTTAGCTGTACTAACCCCAGAGCATCAGGCCACAGAAGTGCATCTGGAAGGAAAGCGACGGGTGTTTTTTGAGTGTCTAGATGGACACTCACCTTTTTTGCTGCAGCTCTGTGTATTGGTGAGAAAACCCAGGCTGGGAGAGTTAATAACTTCCCCCAAGTCCAGAGTGACTCTGTAGCAGATTCTTCCCCAGATGGGGCTAACTCCCAAAGCGGTAGGGACCCTGCACCCCTTCACTCCTGACCTTCTGGAAGCTCTACGTTCCCATCTTGGACCGTTGTGACCCTCCCTGGAGCACCCAGAGGGAGGTGGAGGAGCGGTGTCACCGCCGGAGGTTTGGAAGGGGTGGAGTTGGGTGGATCACTGCTCTCTTCCACCGGAATGCCCCAGTAAGGCCAGTCCTGGCCAGAGAAGGAAAAATAACTGCCTTTCTCGGGGCGGGAGAGCTGCCTTCAGCGCCCCCCTTCGGCGCTCAGGTGGGGCGGCTCTCAGTGGTCTCCACCCGCCTTCTCCTTCAAGCCCCCCTCTCGGAGAGTTCCTGCTCCTCGTTCTCTTTTACCCTCGAGTTGGGGCAGCGAGGTGCACGAGCTCCTCGGTTCTCCGGCTCCTCGGCTCCCGGGATCCTTGGCCGAGCCACGGGGCGCCAGCCGCGGTTGATGAATTTCGGTGTCACCAGGGGTTTAGCCCGGATTTGGGAACCGAGCGCTCTAATACGCGCACACGGTCCTGCCCTTTCTAAAGCGCAGCCCTTTCACCCAGCCGCTGATTTATGAAGGAACCCGATCCCGGGACGGGCTGGGCTGGAGCCGGGAGCCCGGGGCCCGCGCGGCAGCCTTCGGGCTCCTTCTCGTTGCGGGGGCCCTTGGCGGCTCCGGGCGTTCTCCTGGGCTGGACTCGAAGAGCCCTGCCGGGCGGGGCCTCCCGCGGCCCAGGACTTCCCTCCGAGCCACTTAAACCCCCTGGAAGGGAGCGAGGCTGGTGGAGAGAGTTCGCGTTTTCATTCGGAATTGAGCAAAGCCCTCGCCCCTCCCCAAGCCCTGCAATCGACCCCCTCGGGCAGGCCCTAAAGCGGCGAGATCGGGAGGTTTGTTTATCGAGGGAATAGAAAACTGGGGAGGGGGGGGGGAGCGTCCAAGACCTTTTTTCCCCGCCGCAGAAACATGCCAAGTCCCTCAGCTCCTGCAGGCGGCGTGGCGCCCCGATAGCCAAGTTCCCCGCGCGCCCACGCGGGGCCGACCCAGCGCCCTCCCTCCTGCGCCCCTGGCCGAAGCACGGCGGGAGAGCGGATTTTTTTTCAGATTTGGTTTGCAGGGGGGAAATGGGGTTGTATCAATCCACAAATATTTACTCTTAACAGACTTGTATCTGTGGAGATTTCTAACAAAGACAGTTTAGGGGGATTACAAAAACCCTAAACCCCGTTTTTCTCCCGGACTTGGTGCTTTAAATGCCAATTACAGGCGAGCCATATCCAACAGCAACGGGGGGGAGGCGAGCAGGGTCCGGGGAGGGAGTGGGGGGCGAGTCCAGCCATTAAATGTAACTTTTCATTATGAAAAGGCTTTCGCCGGTTTTATCTTCTAATAAGATTATGTCACGAACACAAGTACCTAGGATGGTGCTGAGTGACAGGGCTCTGTCGTTTAATCAGAGGCTGCGCCGCTCAAACTGCGGGGCCCTTTGTCCGAAGGAGTGAACGACGGAAACTTGCCGTCCTAATCCCCTTATTCATGTCAGGCAGAGAAAAGAAGCCGAGCACCTTACAACCGTGTCCCCTCCACCCCTTCCGAGGGCGGAGAGAGGAGGAGGGCTCCAGCCCTGTGCCCCCCACCCCACCCCCAGGCGCCTTTCGTTTCCCGTTGCGCTTGGGTCTCCGGAGCCCACCAGGCATTCCAGCAAAGGTGGGGGAAGGGGATGCTTTTCGGGAGCCTCAATTGTCAGCTTCTGGAAAATGGGGGCAAAGGCCCCAGGACCAGAGGATTCAAATTGGTGGGATTTTTTTTTTTTTTTTTTTGCCTCCGTTGACAGAGGACACAGGCCCTGTCAGTTGTTCCCTTTCTCCAGGAGAAGTGGCATTGGGCAGTGCACGCCCATCATCCCCTGTAAAGCAGGATTGAGAAGCTGGGAGGCCGGAGGGAGATAACCAGGCTGGGGCCCTCCGCGGGGCGGATTTCGTTGAGATCCCTGGGACTGATGTCGCCAAGCTGGTACCCCTGAGAGTCTCAGGGTTGACCGTTCGCAGCCTACTCGCTGGGCCCCTTTCTTATGAGGGCGAATTCCTTTGTTCAACCCCTGCGGAAACCTGCTTCTCCGCTGGGCCAGTGGCGCCTTTATTCTCGCCTCCGCCGCCTCCACCCCTGTCCCACAGTATGCAGATCTTTTCAGAGGCGCTCGGGCCGCCCATATCCAGCCAGGTCCACCGACCGACCGGACCCTCGACGTCGCTGCCCTGCCTGAGCTCTGGCAATCAGCTAGATTCTCCAGCCCAACAGCGGAGGCGCGGCTGCGGACTTTAGCCGCTGGCGCTCGCCTCGGGGCGCAGTGGGAAGCCGCGGGCTTACGAGAAGTCGCGGCGCACGGCTCCGGGTCGCTGCACAGGCTGAAAAACACCAAAAGCAAAACCAACACCCAGCAAATGAAACCCCCGCGCCCCCAGGGCTTCGCTCAGCGCCCCTCCAGGGGACCATGCCGGCGACCTCCCGCCTGGCTTCTAGGATCTCAGACCCAAAGCCCTAGAGTCAACGGAGCTGGTGTGGGGGTAGGGGGTGGGGGTACTTCGGAGGAATTTGTCTCTCGTATACCCAGCTCTTTGGCCTCCTTTTAAAGCTCTTAGGCTGTGCTCCGGGGCAGCCTCCCGGGGATCCCATTGCGCCCTGGGAGCGCTCTGGAGACGCCTGACTGCACGCAGTCTCCTCCCTCTCTAGCCCAGGCTCCGGGGCGTGGGGAGGATCGGGCTGAGAGCAGGGTGTCACCTCGTAAAAGCGACAGGCAAGGGCTGTTTTATGGGGAGGGAGAAGGGGCAGGAAGTGATGCTTCCATCTCTGGTCACTCTAGGACAGAGAGCCCCAAGGAGGGAGCCCCATCTGAGCAGGGGACAACCAGGGAACCCGGGCAGGGTCAAAAAACAGCCAGGGCTGCGGCTGTGAAGAAGGGCATGGGGACCGGCCAGAGCTGGGAAGGGGACCAGCGGACCTGGGAATTCGGAGCTCACCTCCCGCCGGTGCTCCGCCGCAGCCCCCTCTGCAGTGCCTGCTGCAGCCAGCAGCCAGCCCCGGCCCTTCCTCCCAGGCCGGGGGTGGGGGAGAGACTTTCTCCCTCGAAACACTTGATACCAACTTTGTTTTTTTGGCAAGAAAAATAAGCCTTGTTTGGAAAGGGGGGTTGGTGGTCGAGCGAGCAGGGGGAAGGAGCGAGCCGCCGGCGGCAGAGCAAACTTTGCGGATTAGGTTTCAGCGCCTCCGCCCCACCCCCAGCCCCGCGGCGGTGATTTGTGCGCGGGGGTCTGTGACCCTGAGAGGCATCAAACGGCCCGCGGGAACCGGCCGAGTTCAGAGGGACAGTGGGCAGAGGGGCGGCCTAAGACAACGCAGATGGTTCATATCAGCCCAGCCGGGCCAGCCTTGGGCTCGCAGCGTCTGCCCGCTAGCCTGGGCTCCTCCGGCAGGGGAGAGGCCTGGTGTCTTCCAGGGAGGCCAAGGCCTCAGCTGGTGATAGGTGGCCAGCAACGGAGCAGTCATTGACCAGCGGGTCACAGCTGAAAGAAGGCGAGGCAGCCGGTGACAGGGTTCTTCCACCAGGCAATCCTGACCACGTCCAGCTAAGGTGGGGCCTGACTTCCAGGGTAGCCTCCGAGAACTGAGTGATGCCCAAAGGAGACCCTCCCACGGCTGCCCTATGGCAGCTGGACTCATCCAGGTCATAGTGCCCCTTCTCCGGGGACCGTGAGTGGCCTTTTTCCTCTCCAGGAGGTGCCCTGTCCTCAGCCTGCCTGCTGTAATGGGTTCGGAAAGCCCTCTCCGCTGACATTCATTCACTCATTCATTCATTCTACCACTAAGGTAGACTGCCCTTCCTCTCTCTGCGGACCCTAACCCTTCTGCCTGATCTGGGCAAACTCCTTCCTCCCTCCTAGCTCTTAGGGAAACCTAAGACAGAGGCTCACTCTCAGGTTAGCCCAGAAACTAGCTTTGGGGGCTGGGCCTTGGGTGGTCAGGGTGCGAGAGGTCCTTACCCATACCAGCCTTGGCTCTGAGCCTGCTGCACCCCCACCCCAGAACTGGAGTCCTGCGCTTGGCAGTGGCATGCCCAGGCCTCCCTGCCCTGGTCTCCAGGACCTGGCTTTCTCCTTGGCCTCCAAGGACCTCAGAGGACAGGATCACACCTGCCACTGGGACCTTGGGCTGGTTTAGAGTATCCCAGCTGAGGGCCTCTTTAAGATCCTTGTAGAAATGGGAAAATGAGGCCCAGGTGTAGCCAGGTGTAGCCCAGCATCTCAGTGGTAGCAAAACAGAGTCAGGAACCTCATTCCGCTGCCTAGTTAGGGGTCTATGTGCCAACTCCACAGTTCTTTCTAGAACCCTCTTCTAAGCTCTGGCTTTATCAGTGACCTTGTCAGTTCCCCTGGGCTGAGGCCACTGAGGTGGTGGGCAGAGGTTGACCTCAGACAGACCACTGAGAAAAGGTCCTACAATTCCAGTTCGTAGAGGGGGTTAACAGGCCTCTGTGATGAAATGATTTTGCAAGCTTTCTGGATAGCATGGGGTTGTGTGGGTTTGGGAATTTTATCTTCTAAATTGGGACACCAAAGGACAAGAGCCAGGTGGCACAGTGCCACATCCCATTATCTCTCTGTCCCCCAAGTGTCCGACTCCAAGACCCCCTGGGCTTGGCCCTTCCTCTCTACAGCAGGTCACAGGGAGGCCAGCCGCCTGGCCAAGGCCACAGAGGGCCACTGGGCTGCCAGGACCTCTCGGGGCTCTGTCTCCCAAGGTCCCTGCCTCGGGGGAGCAGCCGGCTGGGTCATCTGTGCACAGAAGACACATCTGTCTTCCACATGTTGGAGGCCGAGCCGAGGACATGTGGTTTGGGACGTGTTATCTTAATCATATTTATTAACCAATCCTGAAATGTAAAAATGTTTGATATTGTTACGATTCGGAAAAGATCCCTGAATCTACATGGCAACAGATCGGGGAACCCGCCAGCGTCAGCCAGGTTTCTTTCAGCTGGGCTCAGGACACAGCTTTGGAAGTTCTCTGAGTTGTTCTAGTGTGGTGGGATCTCTGTGCTGTGAAGTAACACTTCCCGCTTTCATTTTCCCAAGCAAAGATCTGAAGCAAAATTAATTACCCGCCTTGACTGATAGTTGTTCTGTTGGAGTATGGTTCTAATCCTTATTAACATTCTCTAAAGTCAGGCATGAAATATGACTTTTGCACCACACTCTTTGGCATATGTTTTTCTTTTCCAGGATATTTTTCAGGCTATCTCTGAGCCTCGCTGCTGTTCATTATTTCTGCCATAGGTCTAAAGTTGCCGGTCCCGCACTGAGCGCAGCCAAGGGGGTGGGGAGTGGGAATGACACGTCTCCGCTCACAATGCAAATTGCTTCTGATTATTGAGCTTTGAATGTTTTCCTCCATCATGTTTTTATTAAAAACTCCAGCATATTTACGCTCAATGGTGTCTTCAATTAGGATTTTTTTTTTTTAAGCCAGGGGTTCCCCTTTCTATAGCCGTATGTAAAGAAAATAGTTGTTATGACCGCAAAATTACCGTCCAAACCTGGTTTTAGTAAATCTGGCCCTGCTTTGACAAGCCCAGTGGGCTTGGAGCTTTTTTTCCCTAAGTGTTCCAGCTGCTGGGGAAACAGACAGGGAGGAAGCCCACAGAAGCCTCTGTTCTGCAGGGTACTCGTTGCGCCTCTCAGGGGCGAACACTTCCCAAGTTTGGGAGCTGCAGAAGGGGGTCTGGCTGCAGGGGGCTGGCTGATGGGCAGACCCAGGCCAGCAGCACACAACCTCAGCAGCAACAGTACTAATCATGGCCGATGCTTGTTGAGGGGCCATGGTTTGTCAGGTTCTGCTCTAAAGGGTGGGTGTCCCAGGTGGCTAGTGGTAAAGAATCTGCCTGCAGATGCAGGAGCTGCGAGTTCGATCCCTGGGTCACGAAGATCACCTCGGGGAGGAAATGGCAGCCCACTCCAATATTCCTGCCTGGAAGCCTGTGGACAAACCCTTGGACAGAGGAGCCTGGTGGGCTGCAGGCCACAGGGCCACAAAGAGTCAGACACCTGAGCAACTGAGCGCGAACGCGTGCTCTAAGGGGTGCTCTTATCATTTATCTCGCTTTCAGATAAGGCAAGAGGCACCGAGGAGTTGAGTGACTTACCCAGGATCACACAGATAGTAAGTGGAACTGGGATTGGAGCCCAGGCATTCTGGCAGGAGAAAACTTTCAGCCATCCCATAGGAGGCAAATTCCAGCCCCTTGGGTTCTGTACCCTCGTGGTGGCCTGGCACCAAACTTCACATTATTCGTTGAATGAACACTTTATAATTCAAGGCCAGTGCTCACGGTGTGCTGCCTGTGGGAAGGGTTTCATGGGGATTCGCTCATCGAATCTTCTCACCACCCTGGGGCAGGTATTGTCATCTCCCATTTTGCAACTTTGACCTGAGAGGTGCAGTGATTTTCCCATGCAGCTTCAGGTGGCAGTGATAAAAGCTACCATGTATTCTGGGCATCTGTTATGTCCAGGCTCAGGGCTAAGCCCTCGGCACCCCACATCTTAGCAAGAGTTCTGAAAAGCTCAGTTGTTGACCCAGATTTCCAGGTGACAGACCTGGGGCTCAGAGAGGTGAAGACACATCCCCAGAGTCACACAGCCAGCATGGAGCTGCACCAGCATCTGTAGGTGCCAAGACTGGACCATTCCTCAGCCTCGAGGGGCTCGGGGTTGGGGGAGCCCTGGGACCAGCCTTCATGGTGGGTCTCACTTGGGATGAATAACTGTCCTGGCAGGAGGCAGGACATATTTTGGAACTGACCGGAGGAGCATGTCTGTGTCCAGCCTTGTGCAGAGTGGTCATGGCATCATCCCATCCTAGCCTCCCCTTGCAGATGGGGAAGGCAATCACACAGAAGCTGTGTGACTCACCCTGGGTCACACAGCTAGTGAGCAGCTAATGAGATCCCCGCTCCAGTGTTCTGGCTTTGGGGTGGTGTTTCTCAGACATTCTGACTCATCATTACTGTCATTGACATCATGCGTGACCATCCTGAGTGCCTTCTGAGTGCTTCGCAAATACACAGTGACAGCAGGGTGGTTCCCAGAGGGAGGGTGCTTTTCCCAGTGTCACCCTGCAAGATACAGCCGGCCAGGGTGTGCCCGCCTACTCAGGGACAGGGGACAGGGGAGCAGGGGCCAGCCGCTCCCTAGTGGATGAGAGAGGTGGATGGGAGCCCTGCCAGCTCTCCCAGGGCTGCCTTGACTCCTGCCCTGCCTTCCGGGCTCCGGCTGCCGGTACGGCAGCTCCGGGCAGGCTCTGTCTGCCCTTTGAAGGGGGACAGCCTCCTGAGCCTGTCACTTTGAACTGCAGAGGAGCCTGCGGTGAGGGCCTGGCGCCCTCCCACGTGCCCCCACCCGCCCACCCCTCCAGGTCTGGTTCCAGTCGGCAGGCCTGGAGCCGGAGGGGCGGGCAGGGCGACGGCCCCCCTGTGGGATGTCAGCCTGATAAGTGAGTAGCGGCAGACCCCTGGAGGAAGATGGAGCAGACCGCCCACTGGTCCAACTGTCCCACGTGGTGAGAGTTCAAGCCGGTCACCGAGGTGGCATCCTCCACAGACAGGCCCTGGTGACTGCAGAGAAACATCTCCCCAAACATCAAAGATTTAAATTAAAATAACAGTAATGATCGTAATAATAATGATAACTTACAAAAGGAAACCTCTCACCCTGGGGCACAGGGAGTATCATGGCTTCATCCACGTGCTCTGTTTGGAGATTGCTTGGCGGCAGGAAGTCAGCAGGGCTGGTAGGTAAGAGACGGGTGCACTTGGGCAGCTTGTTACCAGGAACACAGCTGGGGGCCTTTTAGTTGTTCAGCCAGGTCCTGGCTAAACTGGGCCAGGATGGGGCAGAACCACCCTACCCTCTCAGAGCTCCTGGGTAAATTGGTATGGTGGGGGTGGGACAGAGTTCAGCAGAAATCATGCTTGCACAGTCCTTATGCCTGGGAATGCTGGCCTCTTCTCTGATTTTGTGACCCCAGAACTGATTCCTTGGGAGGCCAAGAACTTCTCCAGATTCTTAGGTAGAGAGAGAAAAGATGCCAGTGCTTTGGAGCTGCAGGGTTTGGAGTTTGACCTAGGCTCTGCCACTTCCTGGCTTTGTGACCTTGGGTTAGGTGCTTTACCTGTCTGTGCCTCAGTTCCCCCGGGGCTTCCCAGGTGGCACTAGTGGTAAAGAACTCGTCTACTCATGCAGGAGACCTGGGTTCGATCCCTGGGTTGGGAAGATTCCCCTGGAGGAGGAAATGGCAACCCACTCCAGTATTCTTGCCTGCAGAATTCTATGGACAGAGGAGCCTGGAAGGCTACAGTCCACGGGGTTGCAAAGATTCAGACATGACTGAAGTGACTTAGCACGCAGGCACGCAGGCCTCAGTTCCCTCAAAGTCTGTTGAGACCCAAACACCTGCCTCAGGGTAATGATGAAATTCAAAGGCAAAAGCGGGTGAAAGGGTCAAGGTTATGTGTATGGCTTTTGCTGATATTGTTACTGATGCTCCCATAGTCCTTTGCGTTGGGTCTGAACAGGCACCTGGCTCTGGTTATATGTGTCAGGCAGGCTCTTTGCCAGGCTTCTTGGCGTGCATCGTGCCTCGGCTAGAACAGGGCATGGTGCATATAGTAGGTGTCCAGTTAGGACTGAAAGAATGTATGAAGCGATAGTTTATGGCTGGGCTGACTCACCTGGATTCCAGGCTCAGCCTCTTTCTAGCTGTGTGACCTTTGGTGAGTTCCTCAGCTACTCTGAGCCTCAGTTCCCTTGTTGCTAAAACAGGGATAATAAAAAAGCCTAGCTTCTCAGGTTGTTGTGTTAAATGAGATGATGCATACAGAGAACCATACTGGTAGATGTGAGCTTTTTTTGTTGTTGAGAACGGGCCATGAGCAGGGGTCTGGTTAATCACTCAAGACAGAGTCTGTGTGCAGGGTTATCCTGGAGGGTTTGTAGAGGGCATTCCAGGTAGGGGCACTAAGAGCAGGAACAGTAGGGGTTAAAGTGGTGGGCCGAGAACAGTGGGCTGAGACAGTGAGTCTGGCTGGAGGGATTGCCTGGGGACTGCTGGGACATGGGGCTGCAGAGTGGGGTAGGGGCCAGTAGCTATGCAATGGGGTGTGGATTTATCCTGCGGGCAGGAGGGAGCCATTGAAGGTTATTGGATGGGGGAGTGACAGGGCTGGAGAGGCACTTTATGGAGATGACATTGGCGGCGTCTGCACAGGATTGGAAACTGGAGACAGGCAGGAGGAGGCGAGGGCAGTGGCAGGGACTAGAGACAGGACAGGTTCATGCCAACTTGAGGCAGCGCTGAGGGCCAAGGGGAGGGGGTGGGGCAAAGGGAGAGTCAAGGGGGCCTGGGGCTTGGAGCTGGGGTGACTGGAAACCCCAGATTCTGAGCACTCTGGGCTGGACACAGCAAGAATGAACCACTTGGCTGGGTGCTGGCCAGATCCAGCTTCATGGGCAGGTTGACTGTTCAGTCACACTGGGCCTTCCCCTTAGAAGAGCTCTTGTACTCAGTTTAATGCTCTACCATCACCCTCTTGAAATTCTTAATGTGTTTTGAACAAGTGCCCTGTATTTGCATTTTGTGCTGGGCCCTGCAAAATTATGTAGCTGATCGCAGTCCCTGAGTCTCAGGCTCTGGGCTCTTGGAATGGAGGCCTGGGAGAGCTCAAGCTGGAACCAGGCCTGCAGGAATTAAAGAGACCTGCCTGTCTACCACAGAGCTGAGGCTTGTCCTCAGGTGGCTTCTTCCTCCTGGCTTGGCCTTCAGAGCCTTCCTAGGTCAGTTTAATGCTCTGCCATCACCCTACCTATTCTGGTATCCTCTGAGCTCAGCCACCAGCTCACCTGCTGTTCCCCACACAGACCCTTGTCCACATCCAGGTCTTACTCAGTCTGTACTGGTGGCCTCAGGCTCTGTCCCCTGGCTTCTATCGTTCTGTCTTCTCCAGGGAAAGTCCTCTGAAGGCCTGGCATAGGAGTCGTCAGTGCCACACAGTGTCCCTGGCTCTCCACCCTTCCCTCCTCCCCACTGAGGCTTGGGTCAGTCTTGCAGTGCTTCATAAACATGCAGATTCCTGCTCTAACCCTCAGGGTGACGCTGTGAATCTGCATTCCCAGCTGGTCCCCAGGGCTGCCTGTACACACTGGGGTAAGAACCTCTGCCCCAGGTAACCCCAAGCCCAGCACAGGGCCTGGTCCTGGCTAGATGCTCTGTGTACTGAGTGAATGAGCTGTGGTTGTCTCGTCCTCTTGATGTACGCAGCCTCCCTGGGGCCTGCGTGGAATGGCATTAGTGGGTGGCTCTGGGTGGTGGTGGGATGGAGCAAGTGTGGGTCTGAGGAGGGTTGAGAGAACACGTGAGCCATCCTGGGGACTGTGGCTGGGCCAGGGTTCTTCCTCTCTCCGTGAAGCCTTCTGGGTGTCGGGTATGCCCTCTAGGAGACAGAAGGTAGGCAGGACCCTTCCCCTCCCGCTCCTCCTAGAGGGCTGTCTGTTCCCGGTGTGGTTCCCTATGTGCGTAATCACTTTGTTTCTTTATACTGTATAGGCACTGAGTTAAGGACTCACGCTATTTCATTAAACCCATACAAGTGCATGAAGCAGGGTCTGTTATTATTCCCATTTCAGAGATGTGGAAACTGAGGCACAAGAAGGGAATGTCAGCTGTCCAAGGCCATACAGCGTAGCTCAGCCTTTCCACCATTTGGCCTCTGAGACATCTGATCTCCCTGTGGCTCCTGTCCATGATGTCCCAGGAGAGCAAGTGTTCAGTGAGTATTTGGGGAAGGGAGGGAGAGTAGAAGGAAGCCCAGCCTAGCCTCCCTGCCCCTATCTAACTGGAAGGACTCCTGCTCCAGGCAGGGCTGGAACCCAGGGTGAGCTGAAACGTCGCAGCCCGGTGCGTGTAGGGATGGAGAGCATGAAGAGCTCAGAGGAGAGCAGCTGGCAGGTGGGACAGGCTGTGCAGGTACATTCAGAAAACTCTGTGCTGGAGGACCAAGGCCAGGCAAGCCTCTTTGCCCAGTGGTGCCAGGGCTCTGCCAAGAGACCCGGGTGAATCCGTTCCAAAGATGGCATTCTATGGATAAAGAAGATGTGGTACCTATATACCATGGACATAGGTATGCTGCTGCTGCTGCTGCTGCTGCTAAGTTGCTTCAGTTGTGTCCGACTCTGTGTGACCCCATAGACGGCAGCCCACCAGGCTCAGCCATCCCTGGGATTCTCCAGGCAAGAACACTGGAGTGGGTTGCCATTTCCTTCTCCAATGCATGCAAGTGAAAGGTGAAAGTGAAGTCGCTCAGTTGTGTCTGACTCTTAGCGACCCCATGGATTGCAGCCTACCAGGCTCCTCTGTTCATGGGATTCTCCAGGCAAGAGTACTGGAGTGGGGTGCCATTGCCTTCTCTGGATATAGGTATATAATATAGTAATAATATAATATTACTCAGCCATTAAAAAGGAAGGAAATGCCATTTGCCACAACATGGATGGACCTAGAGATTGCCATACAGAGTGAAGTAAGTCAGACAGAGAAGGAGAAATATCGTATGACATCCCTTATATATGGAATCTAAAAAGAAATGATGCAAATGAACTTACTTACAAAATAGAAGCAGTCTCACAGACTTAGAGAATGAACTTATGGGTTGCTGGGGGAAGGACAGTCTGAAGAGATAGTTAGGGAGTTCAGGATGGATGTGTATACACTGCTATATTTAAAATGGATCAATGGAGAGGTGGCAGGAACTAAAGCTTTCAAGTCCCTGCTTCCACTGAGTTCATATTCTGATAGAAAATGCAAATAAATGTGTTAAAAGGAAAAACCAAGGAGAGTAAGGGGGACAGGAGTCCCCCTTAGTCCCCCAACAAGGACCTGCTGTGTAGCACATGGAATTTTGCTCAATGTTATGTAGCAGCCTGGATGGGAGGGGAATTTGGGGGAGAATGGATATATGTATACATGTGGCTGAGTCCCTTTGCTTTCTACTTGAAACTATCACAACATTGTTAATCACTTATACCCCAATACAAAATCAAAAGTTTGGAAAAAAACAAAAATGGCATCCCAGAATCTTGAGTGGAGCCCCCTTGATGCCAGGCCCATGTAGGGCTGGGAAGGTCTGAGGAGCAAGACAGATGCAAGTCTTGCCCTTGGGCGGCTGGGGGGTGGGGGTCATGATCCAGGAGGCAGACAGCATGGAGGAGACCCAGCTAGACGGGCCCTGAGGAACTAAGTTGGGTGGGTTCCAGCCAAGAGAAGACAGGTGCCAGGAGCAGGCCTGGCACATAGTAGGTGCTCAGAGACCTTCCCCATGACATTTCTCAGTTGTCCACCTACTGCAACAGCCCCCTTAATTGATACCCCAGAGGACAAGGCTCCAGGCCCTCCCTAAAGCCATGACTATGAGCTGCTGTCTTGAATGAGTCCTTTGATTTTTCTGAACCTCAGTTTCCTTAACTGTAAAATGGGTACAACTATTCCTCCTCTCCAGGTCACTGGAAAGATTAACCATAGGAGGATGTGAAGCTCTTAGCACAAAGCTCATCACTCAAAAATAGAGGGACTTCCTTGGTGGTCCAGTGGCTAAGACTTTGAGCTCCCCGTGCAGGGGGCCCAGGTTCAATTCCTGATCAGGGAACTAGATCCCACAAGCCACAACTAAGTATTCACATGCTGTAACTAAAGATCCTGCTGCCGCAGCAAAGATCGAAGACCCCAGATGCCACAGCTAAGACCCAGCACAGCCAAATAAATAAATATTAAAAAAAAAAAAAAAAAAGACCAAGGTATAAACGTTAAAAAAAAAATAGAACAAAGAAATGTTTCTTTTACAACTATTGTGGTGGTCATTGTTATTTTTGTTATTAATAAGAATTCGAATAAAATAAACCACAGGAAGGCCAGTCCACACCCTCTGAACCCTCCAGGGACTGACTTAGCTCCCTTTCTCCCCTCCCTCGCACCTCCTCAGGGCCAGCCTGGTCCCCCATTTCTGCCTCCACCCTTACCCCCACCCCTGCACAGGAGCAGAGGTGACTCAGCTGGCCCCCCCTTGCTTGTGCTCCAGCCTCTCAGGGACAGAGTAGGGGGTGGAGAAAGGGGGGGATGGTGGGCATCATTTAATCCTATGGGTGGAGGGCTGTGATGAGGGGAGGGTCCTTAGGGAAAGGGCATCTGGAGGAAGGGGTGGGGAATGCTGCCTGGGGAGGCGGGAAGCTTTACTAAGCGGGGAATATTTGGACAGAACTGGGAGAGGCAGGAGGGAGTGCTTTCCAGGCTCAGGGAATGGTGAGAGCCAAGGCCTGGATACGTGGAAGACTGTGGCCTGTTAGGAGAAGCAGTGTCCCCTCCTTCCGCTTCCCTTCCTGCTCTGTCCCAGGCTGTCCTTCCCTTAGATCAATGCGGTCTGGCCGATTTGATTCAAGGTCTAGCACCCACTACATGCCAGGCTCTGGCCTAGCTTGTCACATATACCTGTGAAGCCCTCTGACACACCTGACAGGTCGGTGTGATTATCATGCCCATTTTACAGATAAAGAGGCTGAGGCCCCGATGTGATAGGCAACTTGCCCAAGGCCACACAGCTGCATCACAACCAGATCTGACTGCAGCCCCTGCCCCTCCATCACCCCTCCCACTCCCCTTTTAGTGAACAGCTTGCCATCCACTTGCTCATTGCCCACACCCTCATGTCACCTGGGGCTCATACACAGAGGGTATGAACTCTTGGGACTGGGGAGATTGGGAGCAGGTATGGCGGAAGTGGACACACAGGAAGTGTGTGTCTGAAAACCCACTTGCAGGCAGAAGAGATGCTGGAGTAAGGGTGCTCCAGGGTGAGGGGACTACTTGGGCAGAGGCAGAGGCCGGCAAGCCCCGGCCATACCAATAATTCTGTGCACATAGCTGATGACACGACCCAAGCGCCCTGACCTTGGAGGTTCAAAGGAGTGAGTGTGTTTCAGAGCCTGGTGCTCCTTATCTTGGTCTCATCCCTTTCTGCCATTTAACTCAAGTTCCTTCGCCTATGAATGGGGCAATCTAAAACCCCAAATCAGGATTTTCAGCAAATGAAGAAATGGTAGCTGCTATTTTTAAAGTAGTAATAATAACAGTAATAACAATAATGATAATAATAGTAATGAAAGTCTCAGAACATTACAGCTGAGGAAATTGGAGCTCAGAGAGGTTAAGTAGCTGCTCTGAGGTCACCCAGCTAAGGAAGTGGGTGGTTTGGATTCAGGTCTGAGGGCTGTACCTCTTGGTGCTGTGGGCTGCTGCTTCCCCAGGGAAGGGAGGGGAGGTGAGCCAAGGCCTGATTTGAACCCAGGCAGTCTGAGCCAGTACCTGCCCTGTGGGCTGCCAGCCTCTTGGTGGTGGACAGAGAGGCATTTCACGCCTATGGCCCAGGAACAGGTGCAGGAGATGAGGAGTTTGGAAAAGACTCTGATGGAAGAAGCGTGGGACACTGTGGACCCTGGGGAAAGGGCTCCTCTCCAAGACTAGGGCGCGTGGAGGAGGACTTCCTGGAGGAAGAGCTGTCCACACTGAGAGCTGAGGGATTATCAAGCTAAAGAGAGGAGGGGAGCAGCTTTGGGGCATCTGGAGGCGGGCCGTGGTTGGGGTGCAGGGAGAGGTCAGATCACACAGAGTTTTGAAGGCCATGCTGGGAGTCTGGCCTTTACTCTGGGGGCCACTGGATTCAAGGCAGGAAGGATTCAAGGCAGGGCGGTGTCCTGGTCATATCTGAGTGATGAAATTCACTCTGATACTGTGGATTGCAGGGGGAGCAGAGGGAGGGCAGAGAGGAAGTTGTACACATGGAGAGGGGGCCCTGCAAGGCGTTGTTCACCTGTGCACACCTGAATGCACATGGCTGTAAGCACAGGTGGGTGCTGGCATCTGTGTCCGTGTCACGGGACTTGAGCTCCATGAGGGCCTGGCCCGCGGTGGGGACTCAGTGAGTACGTCAGCAGGCACTGGACACACCCACGTGTGTGTGCATGTACCTGGCATCCATCTGTGTAAGTCCATCAGTGACGGTGGTGTGTCCCTGTGTGTTTCCAAGGGTGTTTGTGTGTGTGCACACATGGCAGGTTGTGGGGTGGCAGCTCTGTCCAACCATGCTGTCCGGGAGAGGCCCATCCAGCCTTGGGCCGGCCCAGCCCGCGTGGATACCACCCAGTCTCAACACCCTGGCCGGAGGCTATCAGCTCCTCCTCCGCTGAGCTTTAGTGCCTTGTCATCTGAGGGGGTTATCGCTGCTGTAAATCATCCCCCGAATAGTTTAATCACCACCGAAGTACCTGCCTGGCTCCCTGCAGCTGAGCTGATGGCAGGCGGGTGGCGGGTGGCGGGCGCAGCGCTCTGGAACAGACAGCATCTGGAGAGGCAAGCCCTGAGCCTCCTTGGGGACCCTGGCTGATTCTCCCACATCTGAATGCCCGTGCATATGGAGGGCGGGCAGCAGGGAGGGACAGTGCCTGTGTCGGTGTGTGTGTCAGTGTATGTGCACATGTGTGTCCCTGCGTGGGCCGCTGTGTGCCTGGGCGTGCCGCGCTGCAGGTGTGTGTGCGCCTGACATCAATCCTCTGCCTGCAACCGAGCGTGCCTGCCTGTCACCATGTCAGTGAGCACGGGTGTCAGGATGCACACGCACATTTTTACCTGTCTGCCTGTGTCTGTGTGTGTCAGCATGGGAGGGTGTGCTGCTGCGTGTGTGTGTGGACACTAGTACTTCCATGACGGAAGGGTGTGTGCACATGTCGCGTGTGGGGAGGTCATGTGTGGGTGTGAGTGTTGGCCCCTGTAGGCTGATACGGCAGGGCCTGGGGAGGGTGGACACACGTGTCAGTGAGGGCACTGGTGTGTGCACGCCTGTGTGCACGTGTGTCTGGACACAGGGAATGGGTGTGATGGGTGGAGAAGCAGATGGCCCCTCCTGGTCTGTGACGTCCATGGCCACGGCTCAGAGAGCCCAGCCCAGGTGTGGGCAAGAATTTCCTCTCACCTTCATCATGGTCAAGAGGGTGGAGGGCGGGGTGTGATGAAGGATGAGACTCTGGGGCCGCGGGCAGCAGCGGCAGGCAAGCGCCCTCCAGACTCCCTTCCCAGGTGGGAACAGTCAGCAGCTCCTCCCCTTCCTCCTCCCCTGCCCCCTCCTCCTCTCATCTCCCTCCTCCCTCTTCTCAGGTGCTGAGCCCAGGCTTAGCTCCAGGCCAAAAGGTGTGGATACCGGGAGAGGTCAGACCCAGACCCTGGGAGGAGACAGACGCTCCCGGCTCCTCTTCCATGGCCCTGACCAGGGGTCTGCTTTGGGCCTGTGGTCAAGGACTTTCATCAGGGTGCCCAGGCTGGCGCCGCAGGGCCTGGAAGCACACAGAGAAGGGGTCACACGGCCTGTGCCCAGGCAGGGGGCAGGCGGGCAAGTTGCTAGAAGCCCAGGCAGGCCTCTGTGGGTGTCCCTGGCAGGCGGGGCACGGCAGGTGTGCACCAGCGGATGTGTCCCGGTGGGTGTGTCCTCACAAGTGTGTCCCAGCCCGTGGTTCGCCAACAGGTGTGCCCTGACAGGTGTGCCCTGCCCCCAGTTTCCCTGGGAGGAGCCAGGGGAGCCGGCTGCTGGGCCTGCAAGAGTGGCTGAGCCTCCAGGGCTCCCGGTATCACCCCCTCCCTACCCCCTCCTGCGGGGAGGCCAGGACCCTCCCGCCGCTGCTGCCCCCCGCCCCCGGCCGCCGGCGGCCTGGCCACCCCAGGGAGCTGACCCCGACCCCACTCGGCCCCCCACATCCCAGCTCAGGGGCTCACAAAGGGAGAGAAGAGAAGAGAAAAATCGCAGAGATTTGTCTTGTCTGGGGCTGACAGCGGAGCGAGTGATTGCCAGGCCCGCTTGGCAGTTTTTAATCATTTTATCTCTGTTCTCGGCTCTCCGGGGAGACAGCCAGTGCTTAGCAGTCTGCTCAGAAAGACCTCGGGGCGCGTGGCGCAGCGGCGGCTCCGAGCTCCCATTATTAGCTGTGCTCTTCGGAGCGCGCTCCGATCTCTCCCGGGGGAGCCGGTGAAAAATTAACACGGGCCGGCGGCGCGGGCGCCCGATGTAACTGTAATTACTCCATTGATATTCCTCACACAATAGCGCTGTCATCAGTCATTTACATAAACTTTCTCTCTGCGAAGACGGGCGGAGGTGCCTAATCCTATTGGGTGCTTCCACTGCATGCATTATACATGGCAGGGGGGCCCCTAGGTGCGGAGGGGAGGGGAGAGAGAGGAGGGAGGGTCGTAGGAGAGTAGAGGAAGGGACTGGGAGGGGCCGGGAGGAGAGGAGAGGAAGGGCCAGAGCCTTGGGAAAGAAGTGGAAGGCAGGGAACCAGCAGGAGAGCCGGGGACCGGATGGGCGGGGCAGTGGCCAGAGCCACAAGCCACACCCTGCAGGGGGCGGGGTCCCGGTGGGCTGGAGCCCAGTGGGGCTAGGGTCCCGCTTTGCCTGATGAGGGTCCCACTGAATCCGGAGCCCTCCCGCCAGAGTCGGGCAGACGAGGCTCTGTTGTGTCGGGGTTGGGGGAGGGAGGGAAGGTGGACCCGATCCCCCCCAGGGATCCCCAACAAAGCCTGTGCCCCGATTCGGGAACCATTCCCCACTTCCTTACCCACCGGGAGGGCCAAGCCCTAAACCCTGCTGGGCATCTGGGCTCAAGCTGGAGGCTCTTCAGCTCCTAAGGAGTTAAAAACCTCCCTGGAAATTACCCCTGTAATGACCTAATTAAAGACTTCAGGGCCACCTACTCCAGGGTGAAAGCTAATAACACCCTCCCAACAATAATAATCCTGGTGGAGCCCCCTCCCTCCACCCCGTTATTGCAGCAGCCTCAGCCCCCCTTTCCACCACCCCCACCTGACTCCCCCCTCCTCTGGTCCTGCCTGCGCAAGCTGGTGGTGTCTGGGGGCGGGCCAGGGGCTGAGCCCCCAGCTGGGCAGGGAAGGGCTCAGGATGGGACCAAGGGGAGAGGCCTGGGATAGTCAAATTTCCATTGCTGAATATTTAATGAAGCCCAGCACAGTTTATTTGGTTGGCCTGTCGATTTTTATTCTTCTGTCAATAGCTTCTCATATGTGGGGCTGTAATGATCTTTAGCAGGGCCTCTCCAGGGACGGCTGCCACTAAATGCAATTATGGATTTTATACCTCAATGTGTTTGATATTTCCACTGATCTAATTTGCAGCCTGGTAGTTTATTGTTTGGCATTTTAATGGCGTTCAAATGCTATGGGAAATTTGATTTCTTTTTATAATTCCTCCTTAACGCAGTTAATGCGGGTGGCGGGTTGGCCCAGATTTTTACAGCCCAATGTATAGAAAGAAGAGAGAAAAAAAGATCACACCCTGTATACACTTAAGGATGTGTCCATTGAAGGATGTGCTCCCTTTGAGGAGTAGGGCCCAGGTGCCTACCTGCCTTGGGGTGGAGACCTCTGTTGGCTGGTGTAGGGAGCTGGGACTGAGATGCAGGGAAGCTGGTGTGACTCATTGCTCCTACACGCAGTTCCTTGCTCCCTCTGAGCCCCATGGTCTGCTGGCCTTGTCCCGAGACCTCTGCAAGTGGCTTTCAGGTCATTGCCCTGCTCAGTTCTGAGCAGCTGCAGAGTCAGAGAGGCCAGCCCTCCCACTGCCACCAGTTTTTGTGGCCTGCATCTGAGGACAGGGGCTACACCCAGTCCTGGGCCTTTGAGACCAGGGGTGATTTTGTGACCTGCCTGTCATCGGTGTGACACGTCCTCATGGGGCCTCAGTCACATTCACCAAATGTGTCCACTTCCAAGTCCCGGGTCAGGGCGGTCCCCACTTCTGCCCCCCATGCACATCTCCTTCCTGGCCTGCTCGGGAAGGCTAAGTGTGGGGGTGTGGCCAGGATGGGCCCTGGCTGCTCCGTGTCCCAGACCTGGGTTCCTAGAGGCCGTGCTGGTTCTTTCCTAGGCTGGACTGGAACAGAGAGGAAGCCAAGGTCCACAGAGCTGGGTGGAGGACCCCCGCCTCCTTGGGGCAGCCTCCCTGAGCAGAGCCACTTTATTTCCTGACAGTGAGTCCATCTGCCAGGCTCTGGCCACGAGGGACCTTCTGCCCTTGATTAGTGGGGTATGCCCGTGGAGGACACTGGGTCGCTGTGGCCCCGCCCATGGAGGACAGCTTGGGCCAGTCCACCAGCAGTTGCTCTCGATTTTCTAAGACACCTTCTGGGGAAAAGGGTCCAGAAAGGCTCAGGAATTTCTTCCAAGTGGCCTGCCTGGAAGCGAGCGAGGCAATGGTCCACGGCAGGTAAACTGAGTTCCTGTGTCTCGGGCAGCCTGGCCTGGGGAGCAGTGAGGGAACTCAGCCTCAGGCCTTCCAGGAGGGTCTGTCTGGTATTCCTGCGGCCTGCAGACCCCATGTTCTGGTTTGGAGGATGCCCTTTCCTGGCACAAGTGGGCCTGGAGTCCAGTTGCTGGGGATGCAGAGTGAATCCGGCCGCCTTTTACCGGACACCCACTGTGTGCCGAGCAGAGTGCTGAGCACTTGGCATACGTCATCTTGTCACAGCCCCAGGAAATGCAGGTACCATTGTTATCCCCATTTCACAGAGACATAGACTGAGGCTCTAGGAATTTCACAACACCTGCCTGAGACCATAGTAATGGCGGGGCCAGAACAGGAAGCCAGATGTGAGTAGCTTCAGAGGTGATGCTCTTGACCACGTGTCTCATAGTACAGCGGTCCCCAATCATTTGGGCACCAGGGACCAGTTTCATGGGAGACAATTTTTTCCATGGACCAGGAGTGGTGGGGGGAGATGTTTAGGGATGATTCAAGACCATAACTGGCTTTCCCGGTGGCTTAGCAGTAAAGAATCCTTTTGCAATGCAGGAAACACAGGAGATGGAGATTCAATCAGTGGGTCAGAAAGATCGCCTGGAGAAGAGCATGGCAACCCACTCCAGTATTCTTGCCTGGGAAGTCCCATGGACAGAGGAGCCTGGTGGGCTGCAGTCCATATGCAGGGTCACAAAGAAACACGACTGAAGCAACGAAGCATGCATGCGCTCATAAGAGCATCGCATTTATTGTGCTCTTTTATTTCTAATTGAACACCACTGCTGATCTGACAGGAGGTGCCGGTCTGCGCCCAGAGGTTGGAGACCCCTGTATTACATTCTTCCCAGGGCCAGGCTTAGCGTGCCTGCGTAGGGAGAGATGTCACCCCCTAGCTGGGGTCCACCTCTTCCTCACCTCCTCCTCCTGCTCGTCCTCCTCAGCAGAGCTGACCCTAGTTTCTGTCCCTGTGCCTGGCTACCCCCATAACCCACAGGGCTGCTGGCTCAGGCACAGTGGGTGGGTTCTGTCTTGAGAAGTTTTGTACCTTCCGGAAAGGAATGGCTGTCCTTCCCTCCTGGGGGATTCTAACCCCCCACCTCCCCCAGGTTTCTGCTGTGTCCAGTCCATCTTCTGCACAGCTGCTGTTCACAGTACTAGCCCTGCCAGCCTCTTGGCCTCTTAAATGTAAGCCATCGCAGTAAGAGCTCACACTCATGAACCCCTACTCCGGACCAGGCCCTGGGTGAGCACTTCTCACACATTCTCGTGCAACTCCATGAGGCAGGGACCATGGTTATTTCCATTTTACAGATGAGGAAACTGAGGATTAGAGAGGACACATTCCTGTTAGGGGACTAGTATAACTCAAAGCTTCCCTCTCCAACACCCCCCACAATTAGAACAATTAATTATATTACTCCATTGCTTTCTTGTGTGTCTCATGCCACCTAATGCCATGGCAATTTGTGTTCACGTGGTGCTAGTGGTAAAGAACCCCCCTGCCAATGCAGGAGACAGAAGAGACACGGGTTTAATCCCTAGGTCTGAACAATCCCCTGGAGGAGGGCATGGCAGCCCACTCCAGTATTCTTGCCTGGGAAATCCCATGGACAGAGGAACCTGGTGGGCTTGGTCTGTGGGGTCTCAAAGAGTTGGACATGACTGAAGTGCCTTAGCATGCGTGTGTCTCCAGCCAGCCTGGGAGGCCCAACAGGCCGGGGCAGGGTCAGTCCTATTCATAGTCTGTCTGTTGCTATAACAGGGCCTGGCAACCCCCAGACACCAGAAAGCTTGTTGAACAAATGCACGAATGAACAAGTAAAGGCCCAGAGCCCGTACTCCTGACCTCTCCTTACAGGCTTTCTAAGATCTCCTGGCACCTTCAGGAGAGATCCCAGTCTGGGTACCAGGTGCCACGATTTCCCTACCCCTTAGGTCCCACTGCCAGCCCCTCAGCCCCACTCCAGATGCCCAGTTTTCACCTCCAAGCCTCACTTTCCCCAGACACTCATCTCTCCATGTGCCTCTGTGCCCGGGTCCACACCGTCCTCTCCATCAAACAGCTTCCCCTCCCTTCACCAGGCAGACTTCACTCATCCTCATCCTGCACCACCCAGCTCTGGGGCCAGCACCCGCCCCCCCCCCCCACCTGGCGGTCTCTGCAGTGCCCTGCAAGGCTGCCCTGCCTGCACCCCTGCTGCCCCAGCCCTCATCACATGGCTCTGCCAGTGTCCCCTGCTGCCCTCGCATTGCTTGGAGAGAGAGTCTCCCACGACCGCACAGGCACAGGGGAGGGTCTGCTGAATGAACGAATAAAACAGGGAAAACAAGGAGAAGGAGCACTTCTTCTGTGGGTCATCTCAGGCAACTCCCCTGCCCAGGCTGGAGGTTGACAACACATTGGCCCCCTGCTCGCCTAAAAACTCCTGCCCTGGGATGGAAGGTAAAATGGATTGAAACTCTGTTGGCCTCCAGTGTGGACAGGACACTATCAGTCAGTGATGGATAGCAGCCCCGCTTTGGCCTCACCCTGTCCTTAGAGCTGAGTGTTAAGTGGGCTCCCCCCCTTCCCAGTCCCAATCAGTAGTGAAATCAGACCTGAGTAATCTGATGTTCCACTTAGGAAAGAAAACAGGATTCCCCAGGTGGAGAGGAGGCTGAGGCCTGGTGGGCAGTGGAGGACAGCCTGCTAGCATCAGCGTCAGCCATCAGGGGCCTGATAAGATCTTCACAGCTTGTTATCCTGGGTCAGGCTGCCTTGTGTGCTTGGCTTGGGGGAGCTCTCCAGGTAGCTGGATCTGCTCTCTGTACATAACCCACCTGAGGAGGGCTGCAGGGGCTGTGTGTACGTGTGGAGACAGCTGCAAGAGAAACTGGGTCCCAAGGGTTCTGTCTGTCCCCAGAAGCACCAGCTTTTCATCCTTGAGCCTTCAACTGCATCTCATAACAGAGCCCAAGAGAAGGGGTGAATGCCCGCAGTGCGGTTCGGTGGGGTCAGTGTGAGCCTAGCTCAGTCACTCACCAGCAGTATGCCCTTGAGAAAATCACATACCCTTTCTGAACTGCAATTGCTACTCTGTAACTGGGGAGTACAATTCCTACTCCTGGGTTGTGGAGCAGACTTAGTGACATCTTGTTTAACCCTGACACAGCTAAACAAAATGTAGGTGACCAAGCCACTCATTGGCCAAATCAGGCCACTTTCAGAGTGAAAGGGGAGGTTATTAATAATTGTGTTGGAACCACAGGTATACACCAGGACCCTCCCAGGAATCCTGGGATATATGGTCACCTGTCAGTAAAATGGGCTTTCCTGGTACCTCAGCTGGTAAAGAATCTGCCTGCAATGCAGGAGACCCCAGTTCAATTCCTGGGTCGGAAAGGTCCCCTCAAGAAGGGATAGGCTACCCATTCCAGTATTCTTGCATTTCCCTCGTAGCTCAGATGGTAAAGAATCCACCTGCAATGCAGGAGACCTGGGTTCGATCCCTGGGTTGGGGATATCCTCTGGAGGAAGCCATTACAACCCACTCCAGTATTCTTGCCTGAAAAATCCCCATGGACCAAGAAGCCTGGCGAGCTACATACAGTCCATGGGGTCACCAAGAGTTGGACACAACTGAGCGACTAAGCACAACATCAGTAAAGCACTTTTCAGGGATCAGGGCCATGGTATCTCAAAGTATGCCATTAGGCTCCCATATCATTCCCTAGAGCTTATTGGCAAAGGGCTCCTGGGATCAGCTGAAAACAATACTCTGTAACAATGATGGAGCACTTAATGCATGCCAGTCACCATGCTGTCTCATGGGATAGTCACAATAACCTGATGAGATCGGTACCACTTTTATGCCCACTTTACAGATGAGGAAACTGAGGCTCAAAGGGGTCATGTGACTTGCCAAGGTCTCACAGCCAGGAAGGAGCAGGACCAGGGCCTGCAAGGAGGTCTGGTTGACTCCCAAGGTGAAAATGTGACCAGTGGACTGCACTGCCCGTGATCCCACCAGGTCTGCCCAAGCAGCCGAGGGGAGAGGAGGTTGGACTGATAAAGGGCCATCTGGAGGCCAGGTGGGAGCCATCTCGCCCTGCCAGGTAACTGGGCTGCCAGCTCTTGGGCCTGCACGGGCCTCCCCAGGCCCTCGGTGTCCTGCCAGCAGGGCATCTGCAGAGCTGGTTTCCCGGCTGGAGGGTCTCCCCCATCAGCTCAGCAGCTGTCAGGATTAAAGAATGAGATGGGGAGAGAAATCTATAAACTGCGGTTTTGAAAAACCTGTTTGTTGGGCGAGCTATTGATTGACTGGAAGGAAGCCTCCTCCCAAGTCACCATTTAAACTTAACGGGCTACAGAGGATGGTGGGTCAACCGGGTCAGGCGCAGAGAACGGGGAGGGAGGTGGTAATTTCCCCCTGCCCCAGCCTAGTCCCCTCCCCAGAATAACTTGCTTGGGTTCCCTGGGGGTAGGGATGCCCCTGCAGCCTTAGGACAGCTGTCTTTGGGGATCAGTTGTTCCCTACACAGGAGGCTCCCTGCTTCCACTGCCTACATCACAGGATGGTGCTTGACCTGGGCAGGGGTAGGGCCCTCGCTGAGACAGGGCAGGAGAAAGAGGGGCTTTGCCCTTCAGCTGAACTGAATGAGAATCCTATTGTGCCCCTCCCCAGGCCTCAGATTCCCTTTCTGTAAAATGGGACCACGACCCACCATGCAGGGCACTGGGTGACTTAGATGCGTGCCCAGCTGGGCTCAATGCGGAGGGCGAACGGTTCCAGGCGCATCTTCCTGAGTCAGGTGGAGAACGGGTAGGGGGTTTCACTTGGGATTCTCTGGATCAAGAGAGGCCCTTTCAGCAGCTGAGTTCCTCAGAATCCCTGCCAAGAGCTGACAAGGACGGGGGCTGGAGGGTTCTCCTGCCCCCCCAGCCCACCTGCTGTCAGTCACCCCCCAAAGAGGCGATCTGCCCCCCTTTCCCACCTGCCGCCAGCAGCAGCAGGCATCCGCCCTTGTTGCATTCTTCCGACTCGCTCCTGATTTGTGTTCATGTGGTTGGGTCGCCCCCCACCCCCCTGGAGGTCCTGCTGAAGAGCCTTCCTCAGATCAGGGAGGCCACCTGTCAAACAGACCTCCCCCTGCCACAACCAGCTGGCGCCTTTCTCCAGAACTAGCACCTGACCCTGGGCAGACCCCTCCCTGGCACCACCTCTGGGCCCCGTTGGCCTTGTGGAAGAACACAGGGAGGACCCTGGACCTGGATGCTGTCCTTGGGGAGCCCTTGTCTGACTGGGGAGAGGGATGGACACTGGTGACACCAAACCTGGGGTGGTCCCTGCTGTGCTTGAGGGATGTCCTGAGGCCCTGCAGGGAGCAGAACCCCTTCTAACCCAGCCCTCCCACACAGGTATACGCAGGCTGAATTTCAACCCACTCACCCCTCTCAGGAGCATCTTGTTCAGTGAACAACCTACACAAGCATACAGAGCAGCCTGGGTGATCCATGGAGGCAAAGTCCATAGGCAAGGCAATTACATAGACTCTTTGAGTCAGAGATGGCACTCCCAAGGCTGAAAGGTGGAAGAGTTGTGCTTCCCAGAGCCCTTGAACCCGCAGAGGGGAAGGCAGGGGATGGTGTTGGTGGAGAATGGCTCCAAGGGGACCTGGAGGGAAAGTGGGCTTGTCCTTGGAATCCTCAGATGCCATGGTGAAGCATTGGATTTGACTCTAGAGTCCAGAGGGGGGTTTGAGCAAGGGAGCAGTAGTGCCCAGCTGCTTCAAGGAGGGTGTGCTGATGAGGGAGGAGGGTTAGGGAAACACTAGTCCTGGGATGGGAGTCCCACGAGGGCAGGGTTTGCCCTGGCTTGTTCTGCAGGTAATACTGTCCTTGGAGCCCAATAGGCACTCGTTAAGTATTTCCTGAGAGAATTTTTGACCCAGAAGACAGCGTTAGAATCTTGGCTCAGTTCTTGTCATTTGAAGCCAAAGATTCCTGGCTTCTTGGGAGTGCTACCAGGGCAAACCATGGGGCTGAATTCTCATCTCCTTTTGAATAGAAGAAGAGACCCTCAGTTTGCTCCCCTGTGATGTGGGGTGAGGCCCCAGAGTCGAATGTGGGTGTTGAGAGGAATGTCTGAGTGCCTAGAAAAGCATAAAAGAATACTGACCCCTCTTATCTCATTTGTCCATTCTCCCACCCACTCACCCACCTGTCCATCTACCCATCTGCCCATCCATCCATCTATTTATCCATCCATCTGTTCATCCATCCATCCAATCACTCAACCACCTACCTATCCATCTACCCATCTGTCCATCTGTTTGTCCTCTGTCCATCCTTCCATCCATCCATCCATCCATCCATGCACCCACTCACCTATCCATCCATATATTATTTACTGAGAGTCCACTCTACACCAGATTCCATGTTAGACAAAGACATGGGAGTGAAATCTACATGCATAGTCTGCCCTCGTGGACTCAGTCCAGTGGGGGACACAGACAAGTCGTCAGGTGACTAGGTGTAGCAGTATCCAGTCCCATGAGGCCAGGGCCAGTATGGACATCTGTTAGGACAAGTCTCTTGGCTGCTGGGTTCCATTTTGGGGAGATGAGCAGAGTCCAGCCCTTAGAGCTGGCGTCCCCAGAATCAAACTCTTGGTCCAGTCCACACATAATTCTTGAGCTCCTCCCCTGTGCCAGACCTTGCTCTAGTGCCAGGACACTGCAGGCAAGGTCCCTGCCCTTGGAGCAGGGGGTGTGGGGCACATGCTCACGCCTTGTGCTGGTTCTGCAATTGCTGAGGTGAACTGAACAAAGTCATGGGCTACGGGGGGACACAGACAGACTGACAGCCCTGATAGCTCCAAATCAAGGTTTGGGGTTTGCTAAGAGGGCAAGCACGTTTTACTTTGCTGGATCAGAGAGGGTCTAGGTAAGAGGGAACAAATGAACTTACTCTATTGAACAAATATCGTTTTAGCTTTATTATTATCATCATCATCAAAGTATTACTATCATCACCAAAGTGATACATGCTAGGGAAAAGTCAAATATAGAATGTCTAAACAAAGAAGTGTAAGCCCTCTCCCCACCCTCTGCCCCCTCCCCTTGGAGATCAACTCCTTTAGAGGTGGGACCAGTTCCTCCAGACACTGCTCCACAGTTACATTCAGTTCTGCATGCAAGACTGGGACAGGGTAGAATCGTGCTGCACACACTCTTTGGCAACTTGCATTTGTCACTTACTGGGCAGTTCCTTTCCTGTCGGTGCCCCCTCGTCCCTGTGCGCTGGCCCAGAGTCCCTTTGCGTGCATGCATGCTTAGTCATTCAGTCGTGTCTGACTCTTGCGACCCCATGGACTGTAGCCCGCCAGGCTCCTCTGTCCATGGGATTTTTCAGGCAAGAATACTGGAGTGGGTTGCCATTTCCTCCTCTGGGGGTGGGGATCTTCCTTACTCAGGGATCAAACCTACGTCTCCTGTGTCTCCTGCATTCCAGGTAGATTCTTTACCCACTTAGCCATTGGGAAAGCTCCTAGAGTCCCTTTAACCAGCCCCTAATGATTAACAAGTGGTTTGCATCCAGTTTTCCCTATTACAAACACTGCCATGGTGAGCATCCCTGCACAACAGCTTTGCACAGTTGCAGGAGTGAATTTGGCTGTGAGTTGGGAGAGTAGGGGACCACCAGGTGGACTGGAGGGGAAAGGCAAACACCCATAAATGTGGAGAGGCTTCTACCTGGTCCGAGAACTGGTCAGTGTCTCCGGGGGGGTGCCTGGTAGGGGAGGATCCCTGATCTGACTGATCCGCTCAGAAAGCCGCATTGGGAGGAGGCAGAGCTTGGGACGCCTGCTCGGGACTCTCCAGCTTCTGCCCCTGCATGGGGATGCCAGGTTCTCAGGGAAGTCCAGAGATCTCATGCAGCCTCAGGCCTAGCCTCACAAGCCCATGCTCTGTCCTTCGGAGCGGCCAGTCCAGGGCAGTCTTGGGAATGGACTTGCTGAGTTCCTGGGGACACAGACTTCTCTCCCCAGAGAGCCAGTAGCTGCCTCCCCCTCCATCCTGCTGTCTCCAGGGAGCTGTCATCCCCATCCTCCCCTGCCTGCTCTCCTGACCCTGACAGCTCCTTGGGCGATGGGAAAGGCAGCTTTCCAGCACGTGGCCCTGACGCGGTGCTGTGTGCATTTCTGTTTTTTCCGCATGTTGTGAAATTCATAAAGCCTGGTAATGACTTCCTTGCTGTACTGGGTAAAGAGAAGGAAAGGGGGGGAAAAAATAGAAAAAGGCCCTTGAAGAAAAATGAACCATGGCAGGCATGGACTCCATTTGTAACAATATGGAAATTGATTGTTGAGTCAGAGGAATATTTTGTAGTTTGCTTAGCTGTGCTCAGCACTAATAGCCGGGAACATTAGCGAACCCAGGGAATGAGTTATGGGCACATTAAGGAGGCCTCGAGGCTCCCATGCCTCCCTCGAAGGCAGGTCCCAGCCCCCCTCGATTCTGCCCACCGCCATGGGCACTAGCTCCTTTCTCCCCTGGGAAGACCGGACAGGTCTGCGACTCCTTCTTGAGGAGGAACACAGGGCCATCTGGTAGGGTGGTGGGGGCTGGGCTTGGGTTCAAATCTGAACGCCTCTCGCTTGTTTGCTGTGTTACCTTGGGCCGCTGACTTGACCTCTCTCAGTCTTAGTTTCTTCTCATCCATAAAATGATGTTCATCATCCCTCACTTAGGGAGTGTGGGGAAAATAATGAATTTGAAGCCAGGAGCTCAGGGACGGGCAGGGCGGTGGCTCAGCCAGCCAGGGGCTCAGATGCGGAAGGGGGTGACTGTCCAGCTAAAGATGATGCTGGACTCAGTGGAGAGATGCTGAGTGGCCAGTGGAGGCCCTGGGAGGGAGCCACCAGGCTGCACAGGACCGTGAGGAGGCTGCAACCATAGCGATGGGGAGAAATCGGGTGGAGGGGGGCGTGACTTCCAGCCCCCTCTACACATCAGCAACTTCCCGATCCGGAGCTCCCTGCCAAGACAGAGCGTCAGACTTCTTGACTTCCTCACATGAGGGTCTGCAGGGCCCTGAGACACTACTGACCCTGAAGTCGTGGTCCCCACCCTGACCCATCGACCCCTCTTTACCGCCTCGGCAAGAGGCAACCGTCGTCTTGTCCTGGTGCTCAGGTCAGGCTCCTTGATGCCTCCTTCTCCCTCACCTCCTCCATCCCTGCCGTCTGCCCTCCTGACTGTCATTCAGACCTCTGCCCTTCTCCCTGTCCCCTTGGCCACCCCCGGCCCAGGCCTTCCTTCTTTCTTCCCACCCCGGACAGCTGCCTCAGCCCCTCTGCCTGCCAGCTGCTCCCCTCTGCCCCGAAGCATGCTTTTTAAAATGTCATCTGACTTTATCACTCCCTCGCTTAAAACCCAAGTCCCTTCCAGAGACCTTCTGGGAACCCCCTACAGGCATTCACCTGCTATACCTCCCTGTGTCCCCTGCCAACTCCCCTCCTGTGTATACTCTGGCACCAGGGTTCTCAAACCAGACGAGGTGTCAGAACCACCGCTCCACCCCCCACTACCCCGCCTAGGACTTGTTAAAATAACCACAAACCATAGTTTGTACAAACTACCAACAAGCTAGTGTGTTAAAACACTTCCCCAGGGTTTCTGATCCAATACATTGGGGGTGGGGCCTGAGGATTTTGCATTTCTAATAAGGTTCCAGGCCTCCAGGCTGTGGTCACTGTTCTGGAAACTTCACCCTGAGAACCACTGTTCTAGGCACATTTTGTTTTTTTTTTCAGTTGTTCTCAAACATCAGGTTCATTCTCGACTCCAAAGGTCTGCACCTGCCGTGTCTGCCAATGAGACTGTTCTTTCTTCCTCTTCTCAGACTGGTGAGCCCCAGTCCATCTTCTCTCCGTGTCCCCAGGCAGAGGTCCACCATGAGCCCCTCTTTCACAGCAGCCTTTATCCTTGTTGGTCCGCACAGCAGGAGCTCTTGTCTGACTGCCTCTGAGTCTCCAGGAGGGCCAGGCCTCAGATAACGGGCTTTCTGCTTTCTGCCCTGCTCAAGCGTCAGAGCAGCTTGTGCTAGCAGGTCAAGCACAGAACCTGGCTTCCAGGGGGACAGGCTGTGTGTGGGGGACGCGGACCCTGGTCAGCCCTCCTAGAACCCAGAGGGCGCAGAGGCCTCTGGGAAGACAAGGCCAGAGCCGCAACGCGGACCGGTCAGCTGAGAGGCAGGCAGGGCTCCGGGGGACAGCCCAGTGTTTTGTTTTAATCACGAACGAGATACTGACGTACGCCTCCCCAGGGGACAGTGAGGGGGAGACCGGCCCCGCCGGCTGTGGAGGCGCTTCTGCAAACAGTGAGGAAAACCCAAGTCAGCATCGGCGGGGGAGAGAGGGCCAGCGGTCCTGGAAAGAGAACATTCCTTACGCCAGGAAGGCAGCGGGAAAGCCCCGACACGGCCCTGCGGCGCGGCCTCCTGGCTGACTGCTCGGCTGCCCAGCGCTCGGGCCTGGCCTGGCACGCCCGAGGGGTCCCCAGAGCAGTGTGGCCGCTGGCTTCTTGAGGGGGCCCCGTTGGGAGCCACCATGCAGTTGGAAGCTGTGGCTGCAGCGAAACTTCCAGCGCATCCTTTTCCGTGGGTGCCCTGGGCGGCCCTCCGCGGGCGGGGAAACTGCTCACCATACCTATTTTAAACACCAGTGTGATGGTTTATGGCCCATCGAGGGATAATTACGGAGTGCAGAACCCGGCTTTTATGGCCCCTCCTCCCCGGGGCGCACTTAGAGAACAGTATGTGTCATGTAGCCAATTTAGATAATGATTCTGATAAAGATAAACGGAATTGTTTATTATAAGTAATTGGGTCTGCTAAGGCCCAGATGAGGTGGGGGTGGGGAGGATGCACTCAGATGTGGGGACATGGGGACAGGGGCCCGGATGGGGCTCCAGGGCGGAGACAGACCTGCTCCCCTCTCCTTGTATCTGTGCATGTCTCTCTGTCTCCCCTTCTCTGCTCTCCTTTCTTCGTCACCTCTGGGGCCTGAATGGATGGATCCTCCTCCATCTGTATCCTGGGCAGAGGCTGCTCCTGGGCAGAAATAAATCATGGGGTTTTCTGTCGAGTCAGCTGAGCAGGGAGGCACCTGGAGGGAAGGCTGGGAGGATCAGGAGAGGCTTCAGACCCGCCTTGGGCTCCAGGGCAGCCCCAGCCTGTTGGCCACAGACCCCGTGCAGGTCCCTGGACCCCTGAGGGCTACTGTCCTGCCGGCAGCTGGCAGGTGTGAAGAGAGGGTGCAGGGAACTGGGGGCAACCCGGAGCTGAGCGGCAGCGCTGTCTCAAGGGGGACAGTGGCCCCCTGGTGGGGGTCTTTGTGAAAGATAAACAAAACGAAGGCCCTTCCAGCCCAGCCCCACCCTGCAACACACACACACCTGAGACCTCTAATTATGCCGCAGCCCCGGGCAGGCCGTGGGAATGCTGCCCCTTTAACCTGCTCGCCTGACCCCTCTCCCCCAGGCCCGTCCTGGGTCTCAGTGCCTGGCTGTGTGGGGCGGGGCGGGGTGGGAGTTGGGGACGGGATCCTGAAGACCCAGCTTCTGAAAGATGAAGGCTCAGAGATTAGAGCTCAGAGAACAGGGCCGAGTTCCCCAGGTCTCTGAGATGAGGACCCACAAAGCCAGGCCCTGAGCTGAGGGTTTAACAAGCCCAGGTGCACACCCACAGGTCCGGCAGACCAGCCCCCTTAGGGGTGGGGCAGGGACCTACAAGCCAGGGTCTTAGATAGATCCCACAATGTAGTTTGAATGGGAAACTGCAGAAGCAAGGCATGAGCTTAGGGGACCCCACAAAATAGGGGAATCCTATAAACCAGGGCCCTTGAGGAAAAAAAAAAAAACAAAGCCGTAAGCCAGGGTGCCTTAAGCTTGGGGGTCCCCGAGAGCCAAGACCCTTGAGGCAGGGTCCTCACCACAGAGCCCCCCTCCCAGTGGCCCATCAGACCCAGGTGTAAGGGGCCCCAGCTAGGTTGCCCGAGGCTGCAGCTCCCCCGGATTGAAACCCAAACCGGAGGAGCGGCCTGTCACCTGCCTGTGATCCTCGCATGATTGAGAGGGGGGGCAGGGGCTGCAGGCCCGCAGGCAGCTCCTCTGCGGGGAGCAGCGGCGCAGCAGGAGTCTGAGGAAAGAGCAGGGGGATTTCTCTTTCTTCCCCTTGCGCTTATCTGATCACAGCCCAGGGGAGGGCTCCGGTTCAAAGGCAGTGTCCTTATCAGCTGGGATTTGTTTGGGGCGTGATAACTGCACCTGGCAGGGAAGCCGTCCTGCAGGTGGGAGGGGGGCGGGCAGGCAGCCTGGGAGGGTCTGGGCTTCAGGGTTGCGCGGGTCCCCATTGCTTCTCTGTGAGTGTGCACACATCTTTCCGCACCGACTCTCTGCATGAGCATGTCGGCGTGCCCTGTGCGTCTCCCTGTCTCTGTGCGTGCGCCACACGGCTGTGCTGGGTTCTGTGCACGTCTCCCGCCCATGCGTGACTTTGTGCACGCGGGTGGGCACGGTGCGGACCTGCTCTGCACAGACCACAAAAAGAAGGGGCTCAGGTCTGTGCCTGGGACCGGGCTTCCCCAGTGATGCTGGTCCTTGCCCGTCCGCACCCTCCCGTGGGAACCAGGGGGTGGGTAGGTAAGTGGCACCCCAGGTCACACAGATACAACGAGGACAGGGGGAGTGAGGAGGCACACAATGCTGAGGTGTGGCCCTGGACACGCTTATGGAGAAGAAAGAACCCCAGGGAGAGGCCAAATCAGGTGAGGGAGACGGTCCAGCCCGGGGCCAGGGAAGACTGAAGAGCGAAACCAGCTGCAGGGCCAGGGTGCCTAAAGGCAGGGACAGAGCAGGGGGCCCAAGGGTGTCATGGGGCCTGGGTCCTTTTGTGCTAGGAGTTGAGTTCGCTTGAGACCCATCCCCCATCCCAAGCCCCTGATTCCCTGGTTTGGGTTTTATTTCTTTAAAGTAGATATTTTTAAATTAATTTTTTATTTTGAGATAATCGTAGAATCACAGGCAGTTGTGAGAAATAACACGGAGCGATCCCTCGTACCCTTTACTCAGTTTCCCCCAGTGGTGACATCTGAAGTACAGCCTCTCGACTCAGAGATGGACACCAGTACCATTCCGATTTCCCCGTGTTACCTGCGTTCGAGTGAGTTCGCGGCAGTCTGATCACTAGTGCGGATTCCGAGTCCACCACCTCAGATGAAGTACAGACCGATTCTATCACAAGGACGCCACCACTGTCCTTCTGTAGCCAAATCGGTCTCCCTCCTACCCCTACCCCTAACCCCCCAGCGTTCATTGTTTTGTCTTAAAAAAATGGCCCCTCTGTCCACCAGGCTCCCGCACTGAAAAATCAGCGTATTGTCTTGGTACTTTCATCTCCACTCCTCATCCTGTGCATCCAGTCATCAAGGCCTGGACGTTCACCTGACCCCAGTCGTTTCTAGAACTCTCTCTCCCGGGTAGCTCCAACAGTAAAGAATCTGCCTGCAATGCGGGAGACCTGGGTCCGTTCCCTGGGTCGGGAAGATCCCCTGGAGGAGGGCATGGCAACCCACTCCAGTATTCTTGCCTGGAGAATCCCATGGGCAGAGGAGCCCTGTGGGCTACAGTCCATGGGGTCTCAAGGAGTCAGACATGACTGAGCGATTGACACACACCGCTTCTCTCCAACCTCCCATCACTCTCCCATCACTGCCTCGTCTCTCCATTGTACCTGGGCTCTCCTGCTCCGGGCTGGGCCCTGCCTACCCACCCACCCACAGTGGCAGCTGTAACTGGGCCCTCCTTCTCCACCACAATGTCAGCTCCATCACCACGTACCCCAGAGGTCCCGCAGCTCCACTGTTAGGATAAGAACATGAAACACTCTGGCTCTGCCCTGCCCACCTCCCAGCTGCCACTCTCTTGCACTCTGTGCTCATTCTGAGCTACTGGCCAGGCCCCCGAAATGCCACCCTCCCAAGCCCTCCCCTCTGCTGGGACCCCGTGCCCACTGCTGCCTCCTTCTCTTGGGTAACACCGCCCCTCCTGCAGGTTTCGGCTGGAGGCCCACAACCAGGGGCCTTCCCCGGCACTCCGCCTGGGTTTGCTGCCCCTCGGCTGGGGTACTGCAGCCCCCGTCCTTCGTATTGTCACAATCTGTTTACTCACTGGTCTTCCCCAGAGACGGCAAATAATTTGAAGGCAGAGCTGGTGTCTGTTGGTGCTGAGAGCCTGGTGTCTACATGGCTGGGAGCAGGCCCCCAAATCGAGCTTGTGTGAATGATCAGTGGACGGGTGGGTGGGTGGTCGTAGGTGCCCAGGTGGGGACAGACAGCCGGGGATGGTAGCCAGTGGAGGGAGAGAGTTGCTCTTGCCAAACTGTAGCCACATGTCCCAGAAGCGGGCCTTTCCCCATGACCACTCTCAGCTGGGACCTGAGTGCCAAGGCCTGAGCAGCTGTCTCTGGAGAAGGAAATACAGATTAATAAATTATTGAGTGCCTTCTGGATGCCGAGCAGGGAGTGTGCCCCAGGAAACGAAGCAGGCTGGTGGAAGAGTAGGAGCCGTTGTGACACACAGTCCTGGGTCTGTTTTTGCCTGCTGGGTGACCATGGACAAGTCCCTTCACCCTGTGAAACGGTGGGTTACGATACCGTGTGTGCAGGGCCCAGGAGGAGCCAGGGAGGCAGTGGGCACGACTGGAATAAAGCTGTGCTTTCGTAGTGGAATAGTTAACTTTTGGGGGGCTCCTAAAGATGCCCTGGCCTGGAGTCAGAGCCAGGAGGGTGTCCCCAGCTCAGCCCTGAGGACCTCTCCAGACCTGCCCTCTAGTGTCCGCATGTGGCCCCCGTTGATGGGAAGGTCTAAGTGCCCTCACTGCCCCGGACACCCAGCTGGTTCTCTTGAAGAGCAAGGTGGAACACTGATGGGTGGGGCTGAGGGGGCTACCCAGGGTGCCAGACGTTGTGGGTCCCCTCCCCAGTGCAAGGGAATTCCATCCCAGGAGAAAACACAGGCAGATGGAAGGGGGGTTCCAGGCAGGGATGACTGGCATCCCAGACAGGAATCCTGGCTTTGCCTCAGACTAGCTGAGAAGCTCTGCGCAGCAGAAGCAGCACAGAAAGAGGGGGTTTGCTATGTGTTGGGTTTTTTTTTAATTATTTGTTTTGGGGGGAAAGATTGAAGGCAGAAGGAGAAGGGGACAGCAGACGATGAGATGGTTGGATGGCATCACCGACTCAATGGACGTGAGTTTGAGCAAACTCTGGGAGATAGTGATGCACGGGGTAGCTTGGCGCACTGCAGTCCATGGGGTCACAAAGAGTCGGACACAACTTAGAGACTGAAAAACAACAAACATTCATTCATTTATTTCTGGCTGTGCTGAATCTTGGTTGCTGTGCAGTGTCTCCCCTAGTTGTGGCGAGTGGGATTGCTCTCTAGCGGCAGCACACAGACTTCTCGCTGGGGTGGCTTCTCTTGTTGGGGAGCGCGGGCTCTAGCTGAGCGAGCTTCAGTAGTTGCAGTGCATGGGCTCCCGAACTCGGGCTTAGTAGTCGTGGCACACGGCCTTAGCTGCCCCGGCAGCATGTGGGATCTTCCCGGGCCAGGGATCAAACCTGTGTCTCCTGCATTCTCAGGCAGACCCTTCACCACTGAGCCACCAGGAAAGCCTGGGTTTTGCTGTTTTGTTCACTGTTCCCTAATTCTCAGAACAGGAGCTGCTCAGAAACTATTTGTTGAATGACTGAATCAACCTTTGGGCAAATCATGTCACTTCTCTAAGCCTCAGTGGGAAATGGTTTTGCTGCTGTTTTGTCTGACAGATAATTCACATCACATAAAATCCACCATTTCAAAACATGCGATCCATGGGTTTTTAGCAGAGTCGCAAGATCGGATGCTGCCATTCCAGTCACTGAATGTGATACCGAGGGGTGAGCGATCCATAGAGTGACTGGCTTGGCCGCTCAGGGACAGGGCTGTGCCTCTTTGTTTATGATGTTTACCTGCTACTTCCTCAAAGGCGTCCAGCTTCTTAAAAGCAGTGACTCGGCTCCCTGGAGAATGCATGGGAAGTCAGTTAAGCACCCAAGCTGATACTTTCCCTAGAAGAGAATTCCACTGAGCTCTGAGCATCCTGGCAGCTGAGACAGAAGGGGAAACAGGATGGAGTAGAGAATCCCTGAGGTCTGACCACAAGAGGCTGATAAGTTCATTGGGAGAGATTTTTTTTTTCCTCTTCCTGTTAACAAACTCGGTTTTTGCAGGTGCCTTTGGCCACCTCATGCGAAGAGTTGACTCATTGGAAAAGACTCTGATGCTGGGAGGGACTGGGGGCAGGAGGAAAAGGGGACGACAGAGGATGAGATGGCCGGATGGCATCACGGACTCGATGGACGTGAGTTTGAGTGAACCCCGGGAGATGGTAATGGACAAGGGAGGCCTGGCATGCTGCGATTCATGGGGTCGCAAAGAGTCAGACATGACTGAGCAACTGAACTGAACTGAACTGTATGAGGAATGAAAAATGGGCAGGTGTCAAGCCCTCAGCCCTTGCCTGGTGCCTGCCCATCAGAGGCTCCTTCGATGAAGTGAAATACTGACCAAGCCCTCCAGAGGAGGCTGTCTACTCCCCATCACACAGTGTCAGACAAGGACGAACGGCAAGGAAACTGCTTGGAGAAGGCCTTTCTGAGGGTCATATGCCAGGGAAGGAAGGGATGTGACACTTCAGGGAACTCGAGAGACCTGGGGCAGGTAGGGCTTGGGTGCCCAACAGGAGGGTGGAGGCCTCCATGCCCTCTGCTGGTCAGGCCACTGGACTGGGCCCTGTTGCTCTGTGTTGTGGGGGATGGTCCTGGAAGTTCAGCAGCATCCTAGTCTCTACCCACAAGATGCCAATATCACCACTCCCCAGCCATGACAATCCAAGACACCTCCAGACATTGCTGAAGTCCCCTGGGGAGGTAAAATCACCCCTGGCTGATGGGGTGGACCACTGAGACGGAGGGATACCAGACTTTCTGACCTTCCCCTGTGCTGTGGCCCCATTTGGAGATGTGGTGTGCTGGTACCCAAAACTGCCCTCTGTCCTTGATCCAACTCTTGCCCATCACCTGATGGAAGAAAAAGTCACACTCTTGTGAAGTGGCATTGGCCACTTCCCAGCCACTCACCTGGCCCCATCAACTTGTATGCATTTTGGAGGGACTACTTTATTACACTTTGTTCTGAGCTTTAAAAAAAAAAAGTAAAACAAGCGCTTCCCTCACACCTCAGTGGTAAAGAATCCGCCTGCCAATGCAGGAGACGTGGGTTCGATCCCTGATCCAGGGAGATCCCACATGCCGCAGAGCAACTGAGCGCTTGCCCCACAACTACTGAGCCCATGCTCTAGAGCGCGTGCTCTGCACCAAGAGAAGCCAATGCAATGAGAAGCCCACGCCCCGCAACTAGAGAGCAGCCCCCACTCACCACAACTGGAGAAAAGCCCACACAGCAATGAAGACTCAGCACAGCCAAAAGATAAATAAATACAAAGAAAAACAAGTGGTCAAAATGAAAGCACTACTACTAGTGAGAAGAAAGCTTCTTCTCACAAAGGTAGACGTGACCATTTGACAAAGTGGACCAAAAACAGTCCGATTGTGGGAAGTCCCTGGCAGTCTGGTGGTTAGGACTTGGTGCATTCACTGCCTGGGGCTGAGGTTCGATCCCAGGTCCGCGGCGATCCCTCAGGCCATGTGGTGCAGCCAAAAAAGAGACTGTCTGATTGTGAAGGAAAATAACGACGTCAAAGAACACAGACGCGGTAGGTAGTGCCGAAGAAACACTGGAGGGCGTTTTTAAAGACTGGGTAGGTATTTGATGATACACAAAAGGCCCAGAAGAGGCAAAGCGTGCTTGGAAACCTGACCATACTTTCAGGTCTCTGCAAACAGAACTCTGCTCATCTGTGCTGCCCAGCAGGGACCTGTGGCCAGGGGCTGCCTGCCTGCAGTGGGCAGGGCTGGGGGCATGGGAGAGAGAGCGAGCCGTGGGCTTTGGATCCCAGAAGCCTCTCGAGGGAGAGCAGCAGAGTGTCCCCCTTGTGGAGCCCTTGTCACTTCACAGGGGTGTGGACACCCTGCAGCCCTGGAGCCAGAACTCTGGAAGTGGGAGGATCTTAATGCATCCATTCATTCAGCAAGCAATCAGTGAGGACACGCTGTGTGCCAGCCTCTGTGTTAGGCGTGGAACACACAGAGATGTAAGACAGCCCAGGGAGCCCCTGAGGCTGTTTGGTGAGTGCTGTGAGAGCGCCCAGGGCTGCTTATGAACTGTTAGTACAGACTGTTTTCGCTGCAAGGGGTGAGTGGGAGACTGAAACGTATCTCACACTTTTTTACCTGGTTCAGGTCCAGAAGAAGGGGTGCCACTCTCATTTAGTGTCAAGGTCCAGCATGGGCCAGCAGTGCAGAGGAGGGATGGACAAGGGGCCTTGGAGCTTCGCTTGCGGGAAGGAATGGTGGGATAGAAGAAGCCTTCTCAGAAGAGGGGGCTATAGGACCTGATATGGACGTGATAGCCTCCTTGCAGAGTCCTAGATGTGGAAGGCACGGAGGGAAAGCTCCCGTGAGCGCAAAGGTCAGGGAGGCCTGGATAAGGAGACTGTCTTATTCAGTCTCCTGAATAAGTCTCCTGTCTTATTCACCCTCCTGAGAGGGTGGCCGGGTTGTAGGAGTTGGGGGAGGGGTGAGAGGTGAGGCCAATGGGACAGGAGCCTTGAGCCTGCAAAGGGTACCACCTGCCAGGTTTGGAGTCTGGGGAGAGTGGGGAAGGGTCTACAGCCAGGGCGGGACTTGTCAGCTCGAGATCCTTTGGGCAGGGGCATTGGTGGGGGTGGGACGGGGAGGGGGGGATCTGGAAGCAAGCCAGCCTCCAGTTTGGCCTGCCCCCCTCCCACGGGCAGCCAGGCCTCCAGGGGCCTGGGGGCACCCTGCCTGTTGACCCTCTGCCCTCTCTGCCGCCCACCAGCACCCTCCCCCTGGTCCAAGTTCCCACCTCCTGATTAGATTTGGGAAGGACTAATTAGATATAATTCATTATCCCCAGAAATGAGATCAGAAATCAGGAGCTCTCCTCAGAAGAAGGTGGCCTCGCCCCTCATCCATCATGCCTCTAAGTAACCAATTTAAAGCCAGGCAGACGCACGCGGCAGCGTTATTACCTTGTCATAAATAGTTAGGGGAAGGCCCCCCGAACCAGGCAGCTTTATAAATGGTTTTTATCACATTAGTTTGCAGTTATTTGTCATCCACTTTGCTTAAGATAAATGCCGAACAAATAATCAAATTATCAAGCCAAAACCTTGGAAAGTCATTTGCATTAATTGCAGCAGGAAAGGCCAGGCATCCCAATCCAGAGAGCACCCCTGCCCCTCTCCAGCCTAGTTTGGAGAATAGGGAGCCAGCGCTTCCTGGTGGGGGTGGGAAGTCTCTACTGGGGCTGGAGACACCTAGAGGTGTGTCACGATGGACAGGCCGGCCCAACCTGGGGCTGGCAGGAGCCTTTCACAGGGCCAAGGGGCTGTGCTTCCGGGGGCTGGAGCCAGGGTGTTAGGGCGGGTCTGTTGGGGCCTCCTCTCCCTTATACACACAGAACTCACACAAATATACACAGATATACACATAGATGAGTGCAAACACATGCTGTCTCTCTCTCTCTCACACACACACACACACACACACACACACACATGCTCCTCCCTCTCCGTTGCTGGGAGCTGGTTGGTGCCTTTTGTCTGGTCCCAGAAGGGCCTTGTCACAGGCCTGAATGGACCCCCTGCCCCCGCAGAGCATGACAGCTTCAGGCGACTCGTGCCCCAGGCCTGTCTGGTTCCTGTCCTGGCCACCAGTGCTGGGCAGGTGGTGAGGAGGTTCCTGGGCCCGGACGGAACACGTCCAGGGGCGCCGACTGACCCCCTCCCAGCTGGGCCCGGAAGGCTCCCTCCAGCAGCAGCCTCTCCGTGACGAATGGTAATTTCACGCCACACCCCCCCACCCCCGGAGGCCCTCCTGCACCCCAGCTGGGCCAGGGACCGGCCAGACCTGTGGGCACCCGCCCCTCCTCCCCACCCAAGCAGGGCGGGCCCTGGCCCATCCAGCCTCCTCCACATTCAGGTCAGTGCAGGGGCCTGCTCAGTCATCTGGCTACAGATACTGGCCTGACTTCAGAGATGGTCCAGTGGGTGGGTGTCTACACTGACCTCAGAAGTCGTCTTACGTGGAGTGGTCTACACTGGCTTCAGAGGCTGTCCTCTCTGTGAACGTCTCCACTAACCTTAGAGGTTGTCTTGGTGTGGCCAAGGCAATATGAACTTTCTCTGGTCGGTGTATACCTTCTTGGAGCTGCCCAAGAGGGAATTTCTGAGGCCAGTGTAATAATAAAGCAATTAGCATGGACTCTGGAGCCAGATAGGCTGGGTCAAACCCCAGCTTGACTGCTGTGAGACTTTGGCAAGTTACGTAACCTCTCTGTGGCTCAGTTTTCTCATCTACAGTAGCGGTGTTAGTGGGTCACTCAGTCATGTCTGACTCTTTGCGACCCTATGGACTGTAGCCCTCCAGGCTCCTCTGTCCATGGGATTCTCCAGGCAGGAATACTGGAATGGGTTGCCATGCTCTTCTCCAGAGGATCTTCCCGACCCAGAGATTGAACCCGAGTCTCCTACACTGCAGGCAGATTCTTTCTGTCTGAGCCATCAGGGAAGCCCTTGATTTCTTATCTATAATCAAGTCTATAATCAAGGTAGTAGCAAGACCCAGCTCCACAGGGCACTGTGAGGGTTAATTGGGTTCGCAATTTGTAAAGCGCATGTACCGAAGTCTAGAACACAGTCAGCACCATAGCTGGGCTTGAAATCCTAGAGGTCACAGTGATCTCCTGGCTCGTGTGAGCATTCAGGTGATCCGTCTACCTGTCCCTTCTTTCCTTCATCTAATGCTCATCTTCTCTGAGCATCTCACGTGGGCTGGGGCTGCAGCTGTAACCAAGCGAGCCAGCTGTGGTCCACGCCCACTGTGCTTCTCGGGTTGGGATGGGGACACAAGCAATGAAACAGGCAGTGTCGGGGCCTTCGGTGGGTGTCATCACAGGGGACGCATAGGCAGGTGCGGTGGAGTCAAAGCAGGAGGGCTGAACCAGTTAAGGGACCCCACCGATGTCCCTGAAAACCTAAGATCTAAGATCTAGCCTCGGAAGGAGATAGCCCCGGGAACCAAGAGTCGAAAAACTTCTCCATACAGGACAATCTCTGAGGCCAGTGTAGACACCCTGACCCAAAGTGGCTTCTGAGGCCAGTGTGGACACCCCAAGCAGGGTGACCTCTGGGGGTATGGACACCCCCAGCTGGGCTCCCTTTGCAGTTCCGTTGGCTTCTCGCCAGGAGCTCGTGCAGCATCAGGGCAGGTTCTGAGCAAGGCAGCCCAGGGATGCGGCAGTCGGCTGGCAGCAGCTTCAGCGGTTGGGCAGAGGGCTGGCGGGTGGGAGGCGCTGAAGCTGAGCCGCAGCACATGGTTGCTGTCTGTTTATTGGGCAGCGGAGCAGGTTTAATGGGCCAGGCTGCAGGCTATGGAGAGGTGGCCCTGGGACGCCCATCCCTCCGCCCCGCCTGCCCCAACTCAGCTGGGCCGCCAGAGCCTGGGGCTCTGTTGGGGTCCCTGCCCACTCCTCCCTGCCCACCAGCCTGCGGTGGGGCTGCGGCCCGGCCCTGAGCAGGCACCTGGAAAAGCCAGACCCCAGTAAGAGGGGCTGGCCCATCCCTCCTAGGGGTCCCTGCAAGGTGTGGCCGTCCCAGCTGGGAGGAGGACACCTGGCCAGGTGCGACCTTTGCCCTTACCCGGGCAGGCCTGCAGCGCCCCCCAGCCCGGTGGCCTCGCAGCCCCCAGCCGCCTCAATCACTCATCTCCCCACCCTCCGAACAGCTGGTGCTTCCAGGGAAATTACCTAATGAATCAACAATGCGGGGATTGTGGAGGCAGAAGGGCTGGAAACAGGCCTCTCCCCACACTAGGCCCACTGGGCGTGGAGGGTACCTGAGGGCTCCCTGCACCCCTCGCCCACCCACAGGCGCCTCCCCCCAGCACCCTGTGGGTTAAAGAAGTCTGGAGTCAGGCAGACCTGGGTACCACCGCTAGTCTATCACTTGCCTGCTGTATGGCCTTACGAGAGTCACTTAATCTCTCTCAGTTTGTGTTTTGGTGAATGGTGTTCATTTAGTATCTTGTGTTGGGAGACTGTGATGATTGAGAGATATGGCTTAGCGGGGGCCTGGCATGAGTGACTGCTCAGGGCATGGGAGCCTAATAATAATTATAATTACTCTGCCTGGGTTGGGAAGATCCCTGGAAGAGGAAATGGCAACCCACTCCAGTATCCTTGCCCATGGACAGAGGAGCCTGGAGGGCTACAGTCCATGGGGGTCACAAAGACATGACTGAGCCGCTAAACAGCAACATACCTGCCCAGGAAATGTGCATTTATTTATAGTTACCAGTGATCTCGCCAGAGAATTCCCTTCAGCCTCACTTTCCCCAGCTGCAAAGTGGGACCAGGAGCCTCTTGGCTTGGCGTCGCAGCAGGGACTGAAATGTCCCAGCCTGCACATGGCGTCTGGCCTGGTTCCTGTCCCTGGAGACCTCCTGGCTCCCAGCCTGGGAGCACGGCGCTGGGAATTCTGCAGAACCAGTTCCCTGGTCTTGCTGCCGTGCGACTCCCACGCCCTGCCCTCAGAGGGAAGGATGCCTGCTCCCAGGGTGGGCACCATGGGGCCTGGGGAGGTACTGCGGAAGTGTGTGGGGCTGGGGCTGGGCTGGGAGCCGGGGGGCAGCCTGTTAGAGCAGGCCCTGCGCTGGGCACAGAGGGCCCATTGTTGCTGGGCCCAGCCAGGCCAGGCCCTCGAGAGTTTCGAGAAGTGTCTAGACGGGGGCAGCCCCAGGTCCTGGCCTGGCCTGCCTCTGGGCGGGGCTGTGTCACAGGGGACGGGCGGCGAGGCTGGCATCCTCAGCTCAGAGACACGGATGGAGGAGGCTGGGGTGCGGGCAGGGCTGCCCCATGGGAAGAACAAACAGGCGCAGTTCACACACTGCTGGCAAGGAGGACGGTGCTGGCTGTGGTCACCCGCTTGGGACCTGAAGAAGGGTCCTGGACCTGGGAGTCAGAAAGCCCTGGGTTCCAATCCTGGCTCTGTGGCTGTGTGACCTGGGGCCGGTAAATGCCCCTCTCTGAGACGCAGTGACCTCAAGGGAACAACATAAGGTTTAACAGCTCTGAAGTCAGAGAGACCTGGGTTCGAATCCCAGCTTTGTCACTTCCCACAGCTGTGTGCCTTTGGCAAGGGACCTTTGTGAGCCTCAGTTTCCTCATCGGTAAAGTGGGGTAATTTTTTCCTCATTTCTAGAATGGGATGAAACACATGAGATGTTGAGAAGGGTGCCTGGCAGATAATGAACGTGGAGTAAACGGCAACGACTGAAGTGTTGTTATCCTCATCACCCCAATCTGTTTTGGAGGAAAGCAGACCTGCAGATCACTTGCCAGGCAGTGCCTGGCACAGAGCCAGGCCTCACCGTTGAGAGAGCCTTCCCTGAGACCACGTGCTAGGGCCCTGATCCTCGCCTTGGCCTTGGTTGTCCTGCCTATGAAATGGGCTCATCCCTGACCAGGCCACCCACATCGCAGGGGCAGCGGGCCAGGCTGTCTGTGGGGAATTCCCCTCCCAGCCTCTCCGCCTCCCAGCATGGGCCTATTTTTAGCCTGGTGGGTAGAAGTTGCTGCTCTTATCTCTCCTGGTATTTTTGGCACGTCCTGACCAAAGGGGCTCCTCCACCCACCTGTGCCAGCAGCACCCACAGAACCTGGTCTGAATCCTGTGCCAGGGTCTTGCCTCCCACCCAGCCCAGGAGACACCAGGTGGAAGAGACACCTGTCCAGCCACCTCTCATTGGCCTCCAGCGGCCTCCAGGCCACCCACAGCTGGCCCCAGGTCTGCGGCTATGGGGGTCTTCCAGAGCCTGCCGGGCTCCCCTCCCCCCAACGCTCTGTGTGGTTTCCACGGCGATGAACACAAATCCCCCAGCCCTGCACAGAGGAGCCTTGTTTGTTTTGCCTGCATAACTCTGGAGACCATGTCACAGGCCCCAGCCCCCCCAAGTCCCCCACTCAGCCCAGCACGCTCCGGGACCCAATCAGACGGACCAGCTCGGAGTGGGGGGTAGCACATTCTTCCTCCTGTGGATCAGGGGGCTGAGCTGCATCACTTCCCGGTCCCTTCCGCACTTGGAGGCTCAAGTCCCTCGTCTGTAGAATAGGGATGTGTCACAAGATAGAACACGTGACGTGGCCTGTGGTGTTAGTCGCTCAATCGCGTCCAACTCTTTGTGACCCCATGGACTGTATCCCGCCAGACTTCCCTGTCCATGGGACTTTCCAGGCAAGACTAGTAGAATGGGTTGCCATTCCCTTCTCCAGGGGATCTATACCAGGTGCTTAATAAATGCACAAGTTGTCCAGAATTGTTCCAGTCCTTGACCAAAGTAATTTGCCTTTCTGAGCCTCAATTTCTCCACCTGGGGAGATAGGGGATAAAGATGGGGATAAAGATCTCTATCTTATTGGAGGGGATGAAGCATGACATAAAATGTTGCCCCTTCAGTGCTTAGCATGGTGCTTGTCACCGAGCAAGGGCCCGCTCTGTGAGGATGCTTTCTTGAAGCCGGTGGTGCTCCCGTGCCATTATTATTATCATCCCCAGGTTGGGGGCAGGGGGTGTTCCCACCAGGCCCTTTGGCCTCTCTGTCTTCCTCCAGCTCGGGGGCTGCCTGAGCCCAGCCCACCTACCCACCTACTCACATCCACCACCACCGCCCCCCCACCGCCCCGTCACCCCTCCCCCATAACCTGATGGGGGAGGGGCAGCTCAGCCTGGCACAGCCCATTGTTCAGTGTCCCCCTCAACCTGGGGCGGGGTGGGGTGGGGGGTTGGCGGGGGCGGGGCTGCCAGCTGTGTGGTGACATTCCGCAGCCCTCCTAACCGCTGCTCCTGACTCTGGTGGCTAAATTGAGTCTCGGTTTCCTTAAAATGACTATTTATTGCTTTAATGCAGTATTGAGTATTTACTGAGTGTTGGCAAAAAAAAAGGCTCACCCAGCTTGGGGCGGTGCGGCAGCCAGCAATGGGGCTGCTCCAGGAGGGCTGTCTGGAGAAGGGAGGCGGCCCCTCTTTTCCAGAGAAACAAAGGCCCCTTCGGTGCACCCCCCCCCCCGCCCCCACCCCCATGCTGGGCTGCAGGGGCGGGGTCGCCAAGTCTCTGATCCCCACCACCCCCTCCCCAGGTGGTGTGTGTTCAGCAGGAGTGGGCCTGCCCAACACCCCCCACCACCCATCACCAGCGTGGAGAATCGCTGGCCTTTGAACAGATCAGGCACCAGCTGCCCCCTACCTGCCCCTGGGCAGCCTGCCTCCTCTCGGGGCCAGTTCATGCCAGCCTGGGGCATCTCAGCTGTGTGCCCACACAGAGACCCCCACATGCCCAATGAGAGGGGCGTGGGCCCTCCCTGAGGGCGGCACCATTGTCTCCAGGGTTAATGCAAGCATTGACCAAAACCCAGAGGGAGCCGTGCATTGAGAGGCCGCAGTGTGCTGGTGAAACAGAGATGGGAGGAGAGGCAGCGTTTGCATCAGAGCTCACGAACCCTCCTGACAACCTGTGAGGTAGCTACTAGAGTTGTCCTATTTTACAGATGGGAAAACTGAGGTTTGCGAGACCAGATCTGAACCCTGTTCGGGCTGCTCGGCTCCCCACCTCTGTTATGACAGCCCACAGGAGGATGCCAGGGACACGGGTGGGCTCCCTAGAGGAAGTGCCCATTGAATAGTCCTGAAGGACAGAAAGCATTCAACTGACAGTCCTGGAGGGGCCCCGGGCAGGCCAAGAGGAGGAATGTGGGGAGCACAGGCGGTGAGTGAGCTGGACTGGCAGGGATTTCAGAGTGTGGAGTAGCTGTGAGAGTGAAGCCGATCAAGTGAGCGGGGCCAGATCAGGGAGAGCTTGCCTTTGTGCGGCTGGAGCCTCAGATCCACTTTGAGAAAGAGAGGAGAGGGAGAGAGAGGGCAGAAGGCTGAGGGCAAAGAAAGAAAGGACAAAAGGACAATCGGAAATGGAAAAGAGAAGTCGCTGAAGTGGCCGCGATCATGAGGACCTTAGCTCAGGTGTCTGGCCTTTTCTCTGAGCTGGCACCACTCTGGGTGCTTCACGTATTAAAAACATAGGCAGCGACTTTCCTGGTGGTGCAGTGGCTAGGACTCTGCAGGCAGTGGGCGTAGGTTCGATCTCTGATTGGGGAACTAGATCCCACATGCTGCAACAAAAAATCAAGCATGCCGCAACTAAGACCCAATGCAGCCAAATAAATATTAAAAAAAAAAAAAAAAAAAGAAAGAAAGAAAAACATGGACGGAGAGCTTGGGCTGGCCGAGGAGGACATCAGCGGCACGCTCAGACTGCGGGCTTCTGAGCATCTTGACACCCTTTGACTTTCATTCCCAAAGAGCCAAGAGGAGGCGGAGAGGGCCAGGAGGACAGTGTAAGGCCTGGCAGGGAGGGCATATGGGGACAAGGGCCCCCAGCGGTGCCACCGGAAGAGGAGTGGACCAAGGGCCTGCAGTTCTGGACCTCAGCCCTGGGAACTCAGTAGTCACCTCCAGGAGAGCTGGTCAGATGAACTGAGCTTTGGGGGAAAGACAATGGAGTTGGGGCATTTGGTTTTCTTTTTTATATTATAAAAGTTTTTCTTGCTTGATCAATAAATCCCAACCAAGCAGAGGTAAGCCAAACAAAGTGGGACGGTCCTCACCCCTTCCTCCATCCCTTTCTCAGAGGAGGTCAGCGACTGATGGGGAACATGCCAGACCTTTCCTACATGTGCGCGAGCATGTCCCGTGCACATGCAGCTGGCTTTCCTTTTTACGGGATCCATATTTTCTCCGCCCTGCTCCGCGCTTTGCCGGCTCCACTTGGCAACACGCTGAGGACATCTGCCTGTGTCAGTGCACGTGGATTTACCTCTGTCTTTGTAACCACGACCTAACAGTCCAGGGAATGGGTGAGCTTTGATTTATTAACCCATCTCCCCCACTGACAGCCCCTTGGGCTGCAGCCAGTGCTTTGCTGTCACACGCACAATACATCAGCAAACATCCTGGTTCATAGATCTTTGAGCACATGTGCCACATGACGGGAACTGGGGTGTAAACACATTGGGCAGTGCTGCCCTGGGGGCACCTTCTCCGAGCAGTCCAGGAAGCAGGTGGGTGAAGGGATCTGGAGCCCAGGGGAGGAGGAGGGGGGCCTGAAGGAGGGGTCAGTGCCACAGAACTGGAGGTGGTGGCTTGAGGGCATTTGGCATCAGTGACAATCGAAGTCAGAAAGGGACTGAACCCTGGGGGTTCTGGCATTAGAAAGCAGGTGGAGAACCAGAAACCTGCAGATGTGGGCGGGGGGATGGGGACCAAGACCATGCGCCATCAGCGTTACCAGGAAAAAGGGATGGCTAAGCATAAAAGGCAGAGGAGGGTGTCTAGCTCCTTGTATAGTCCTGGCACATAGAAGCTGCTCACAAAACACTGGCTGGTTAAAGGAATGAATGAGTGAGTGAATGAGTGAGGCCCTTAAGTCTAGAAGGCGTTGTGTTTTTATCTGAGTGGTAGTTTGGCGCAAGTGGATACAGCTGAAACCAGGCTATGTGGGGAAAGATGCAGTGGGTGTGGACAGTCTCCTTGGAGCCTGGCTGGCCAGGGATGGGGAGAGGTGGGCAGGTTGAGGAGGTGGCGGAGGGGTGGGGCTGAGTGTCCTGGCAGGTTAGGATGGGGAGGGAGAGGAAGAGATGCCGAAGAAGTTTGGGGCTCAGGGACAGGGCTCTTCTTGGGGCCAGGGACCCACAGGAACCTCAGTATTAGGGGTGCTTGGGTCTTGGACTGGGTGTGGTAGTCCCTTCCTGAGCACTGGGCTCTCAGCACTCACACTCTCCTTGTATCTTCACCAGAACCCTGCAAAGGCAGGTTACAACCTCCCATTCTACAGAGGAGGAAACTGAGTCTCTGGAGGTGAAGTCATGAGCCCAGGGTCACAAAGCTAAGATGAATCCACAACCCACGGACTCCAAAGAAGCCCCCACCTCTGTGCCCCTGACTCTCAGGGCCCTGGCCCTCCTGGGGTGATGCTTAGCAAGGAGTGATACCCCAGTGGGAGCCAGGAGCCCTTGGGGAGCCAGTTCCCTGTACCCACAGAGCGAGTTTGCATTTTTCTTCCTTTCTTAAACCACCATGGATGCTTTGTTGGGTGAAAAACCGAGATATAGTTTATCTTGTTTGCCATTTAGAAATGGAGTCAGAGATGGTGACAGGCCTGGGGTCCAGTCCAGCCAAGGGGCTGTCTAGACACCTCAAGCACTGGGCAGCCCTGGCCCCACAGGCTGAGGGCAGGGATGGGGAGGAAGAGTGTGGCTCACACAGCAGAGAAGATGGGTGGGCACCCCAGGGAGCAGACGGGCAGGAGTGAAGGGTGGAGAGGTGACCACATGTGCAAGGAGCAGCAGAAAAGCACAGCAGAGTCCCTGTGAGGGCTGAGACCTCCTGTGCCTGAGATGGGGCTGGGCCAAGGGGTGACAGATGGAGGGCAGGGAGGCCTAAACAGTGCTGGACTGAGAGGGCAGAAATGGGGATGAGGGCAGAAATCGCAAGGGTATGAGGATGGGGAAGGTTGGAACCCCGGGCAGAGAGGAGGCAGTCAGCAAGCTGGGGGGCTGGACCCACCACCAGCCTGGCCTGTGGGCCGGCCACGCCCCTCTCTGTTGGGACCGCATCCCACCCAGCATTAACCATGTAGCTGCTTTCAGGAGAGCCAAAGCTTCGTAGACATTTTCTCCTGAAAAAGAGCTTCACTTGGGCCTACAGTGTGTATTGATGTGTGCATGTGTGTGTATACCAGTATGTCTAGTGTGTCCCTGGGCACCTGTGTGAGCCGGTGTCTCTTTTTCACGTGTCTGTTCGTGTCCAATTGTTTGTCTAGCATCTCTTGTATTCTTGTGTGTTTGTGTGTGCCTGGGTTTTTGTGTCCTCTGTGTGTGTTTGTGCAAACTCTGTGTCTTCAGACGCCTGTGCATGCCTTTGTATGTTCATGCAGGGTTCCCTGTGCAAGTAGATGGCATTTCAGTCTCCTTAGGTGTGACTGTGTGTCCACATGTGTGTATCTGTAGGTACGTATGTGGGTTATGAGTGTGTGTCTCTCTCTGTGTGTCTATGTACTTGTGAAGCCATGTGGCGCTGGAGCTGGGGCTCAGCTATATGTAGGGCAGGGCAGAAAGGGAGCCCAGAGTCCCTTGGAAACCGGGTAGCCCACTTTCCTGCCCCCAGGATGACTGCCCCCAACGTCCCCAAGGCCTCCTAGACGTTGGCAGAGGTGAGGGAGGCCGGTGAAGGGGAGGATGCCAGCAGAGGAGGCTGAGGGCCAGGCTCCTGGGCACGAGACTGCTGAGCAGCACGCAGGACCCACCCAACTGACAGGGACCCCAGCCTGCTGGCTCTTCCCGGTACTGGCCACGGGGAGGTCTCCTGGATCTGAATTCCCAAGAGTACCTCTGGCCTGTGCCTCAACCTCCCGGAACGGAGGCCAGCAGAACTGACCCTCGATCTGGTGACAGCCCGCTAAGGACAGACTCCTGGAACAGCCCCGACCGCCTCCCGCAGCTAGGCACGCCTACACAATGTCTCCCCCCAGTGGGAATGTACATGCATCCGTGTCTGTACACAAGAATGGAATGTGTGAACATGCTCAGAGACCAGCCTGTAGATGCAGTGGTGTGCAGGCCTAAAAGGAGGCACGGGTTAGTGTGCATGTGAATTTGTGTGGACAGTATGTGTGTACACAGGGGTGCAGACGCTCATGTGTGTGTGTGAAGTCGTGTGTGAAGGGCAGAGTGGGGCGGATACAGATGTTCCGGTGGCTGTGAGTGGCTGGTGTGTGCATGTGTACGGATATGTGCCCATGTAGTGCCAACATACACATCCATGCTGTCAGGCTTAGGGAGGTGGATATGGTGGGGCACTGTAAACTATTGGTATATGCAACCCAGGCACGCACACAAGCGTGTGTACAGGTAGGGGTGTCTATGTGTGGAGTCCTGTGTTCCATGGTGGAAGCTGAGCTCACAGGAGACTTGTATGCACTTAGATCTCTTCTCCCTTACCAAGTTCACTGCTGCCACGGTGGTTGTCTGGTGCGGAGTGCAGGACAGACAGACAGACACATAACCAGGGGGGCATTCCAGTGGCAGAGTTGGGGGTGAGGGAGGCTCAGGCTGAGGACACCTCCCCAACAATCCCAGAGCCAGACATCCCGGGCCCACGTCCCTGCCCAGCTCACCCTCGAATTGGCAGGTTCAGCCCCACCCTGGTAAACCCAGCTCTGCTCCACCATTGCCACCAAGCCATGAGCTGGGGGAGGGGGCCACGTGCGGAAATCGACCATAAATTTCTCAAGATGCTTTAATTTTTTAAAAGCCCCACGTAGATGCTTTGCATTGCGAAAACCCACAAATATTGGCTAAATGAGGTGCGCCAGCGGAAGGCCTGGCCAGGCCCGCCGCCCTCCCCTCCCAGCAGCTGGGCCGGGGCTCAGCTGGGGCCCCTGGCCGGGCCAGTGGGGCCGAGGGGCCCATCTTTGTTCCGAGCAGGGCTCAGACTGCAGAGTGGCTGGGTAAATAGTCGCCGCAGTAATCGCAGGCTGATTCCAACTAATTAAATCCTGCGCCAAGAGCCCACTCCAGTCAGTATCCCGAGAGGCCACGAAAACACAGACACCCCAGACAGGGCTTTGCTCCAGGTCGGGTCTGCTCCTCTAATCCCGTATCTTTTGAAAGATAGGCGCGTCCCGGGATGAGGGGTCAGCGGGCCTGCCCTGCGCCGAGCGGTGGAATTTTTCAATAACCAGCAGCTGGGTCACCAGGCACACAAAGGCAGTGTAATATCCTGTGGGCTTACGCAAGGAGAGAGCTCAGGCCGCTCAGCGCCAGCTCCCTCCAGGCCCAGGGCAGTGGCCCCCCACAGCCGAAGCCCCCAGTGGGCCAGGCCTCCACTGCCCTCCCGCCAGAACAGCAGGGACAGCCTCGGTCGTAGCCTCTGCTGCCCCCGCCTTCCAAACCCGGGCTTCCAAGAAAATTCATCTTCCTTATTAAAAACCAGCCTTGATGCTCTCAGGCCCCAGCTGTAGGCTGCAAGGGGACCTGCCCAGGGCAGGGCTGTGGGGACCAGGCCCCTTCCAAGGGGGCAGTGGATGCTCCTGGCCTTGGGGGGATGCCACGCTAAGCAGGGCAAAGGTCTCCAGCTCTGGAGTCGGAAGGGTGGCGGTTCAAATCCCAGGGGGGCCTGTCGGCCTGAGGGGGGCCTGGCTCGTCCGTGCACCAGCTGGTGACCTTGAGCGAGCTGTCCCCTGGTCCCCTCTGTGAGTGGTGGCCAGGGCCCAGTGGATCTCTGTGCCTCCCCCAGCTTCAGTCTCTTCCACCCTATAATGGGGATCAGGGCCCTTCCTTCCCAGACTCTGGGGAGAAGCAGGGTTTGTGCCCCCGAGGGGCTCCCACACTGTAGAGGGCTGTCCTCGGCGGGAACACATGTGAGAGTCATTAGAAGCTGCAGAGACCCAGTTTATTTTATTTTATTTTATTTTTTCCCTTAGAGAAACAATAGTTGCCCCCTCTCCCGAGTCTGGAATGCTTTACGCCCAGGTCTGGGACCCCTCATTTAAATTGGCTGCGAAGGGACAGGCGCTGTGAGCCCCGGGAGGAGGTTGTTAGAGATGGAAGCCGGGGCCCAGGAATTTACAATCCGTTACTTGAGAGGTGTCCTGCCTTCCCCCCTCACCCCATCCAGGCCTTCACAGGCCCGGCATGTGCCGTAAAGATGTCACATTGGGTGGGGGTGCCGAGGAGGGATCTGGGGCCTGGCCTTCAGGGGTGGGGTGGGGGGTACGCAGCCTAGGACAGAGTCCCTGCGGCACCGTGTTTGGCAAGATGAGCCCGGACAAGAGCTTCCTCTCTGAGCTCTCAGTCAAGCAGGGCACAGGACACGCAGGGTAAGCGGGAGTGTGTGCTTTTATCAATCGCCCCTCCACCCCAGTAATGCCAGCTGTGTGTCAAGTGATGACCTGATGTGATGAGATCCACAGACCCCTCTCCCGGGGGCACCTCGCAACAGGGACTTGTCGGAGTCGAGCACTTCTTACTGCCCGCCTCTGCCAGGCACAGTGCCAGGAGCTCTGCTCACTTACCAAGCCAGCGGCTCTTCTTGTCCTTTGCCAAGTACACACAGACCTTCTCTCTTATTTGGGGCTCTGCAACTTTGTAGCTGAAAGGCTTGCCACAAGGCACATGGCTTCTCTGGGCCTCAGTCCGCATCTGTGAAATGGGTTGTCATTTCCCCTGCCTTACAGGATTGAGGGGAAGTGAGAGAGAATGTGTGGACGAAGCCCAGGGCCAGGCATGCACACAGGTGCTCAGCACACAGTGCTCTTGGTGCCGAGGCAGGGGGAGAGCCTGGCCCTGCGGGGCCACCTCCCAAAAGAAAGGGCACTTGAGGGGACCTGAGGCAGTGAGTAGGGCCACCAGCAGAGTAAGGGGAGGGTGTGGCATGCCGGTGGCCAGGCCCCCTGGGGACCTGCCACACCAAGTCCACTTAACAACTCACCCCTCCCCCGTCGGGAGGGTTAGCTCAAGAGCCACACGGAGCCTGATGATGAATCAGAAGTGGTGACAGGTGTGAGGGGAGAGGGAGGACCCAGGGGTCGCTGAGGCGGAGGGGCAGGCTGGTTGGGGGCGGCCTTGGGGAGCTGGAGATGCCTGTCTGGAGACCAGTTAGAGAGGTCAGCTTCTCTTGAGGCCTCTGAGGAGTCAGGGTTGGGACGCTGGGCTGGGGCTGCCTGGGAGCTGTGAGGATCAGGGCAGAGGGTGGGCTGATGTGGGGCCCAGATGCCTGGAGAGCCCGCCCTGTGGAGCCCACCCTGGGCAGACGTGTCCCCAGGTAGGCCATCTGAGGAGGCGATTCCCCAGACACACCAGCTTCTCCAAGTCTCCGGATCCTGAGAAACACTCTGGGCCAGAAAGTAGGCATTGGGCAGCATCGCCAGGAGCCTCCCGGACAGAGAGTGGGCGCCCGGGACCGAGTTCTGTGGGGCCTCGGGCTACCATTTCAGCCACCAACTCCTGGACCCCCTCCACCCAGATCAAGGACATCCTTTTCTCCTGGTCAGTTGCATTTAGGAATCTTCTCTGGGGTGGTGGGAGGAGCAGGGGTGGAGGGCTCTGTGTGTGTGTGTGTGTGTGTGTGAGTGTGACTGTGTTGGGGGAGGGAAGCAGAGTAAACAGCCATTGCCCTGCCCTCTCTGCGACTGTGGCCAGGTACACAGGCCTGTTTGGACAGCTGCCTTGTCTGTCTGTCTGTTTGGGAGATGCTGGCTGATAGATGGGGGTGGGCCGACTGTTAACCCCTAGCTGTCTGCAGTGCTCACTGCCTCCTTCCATGGGGTTCAAGCGGGGCAGAGGGTGGCTCTGGCTGCCCTGACCCCAGCTCCTCTGGAGCGTGTCTTCTGAGTCATGGAAAAGTTTAGCGGGCTCCAGGACATGGAGTCTGCCCCCTCACTCCCACCAGGGAGCCACGGGCAGAGGAAAAGGGTGTTCCCCCTCCCCAGTGGTGACCAGGGGCAGAAACTATCCAGAACCCTCCGCCTCACACCCATGCTCTCGGGGCCAGCTGCCGGGGTTCTCAGGGCTGCCTTCTCTCTACAAACACAGCCTTAGCCTGGCGCAGAGAAAGGGGGGTTCGGGGCCACCAGCAGCAGCAGGCCTGGCTAAAGTGAGAGCAGGCAGAGATGGGACGTGAGGCTGGCTGTGGGGGTCCTCAAAGCCTGCCGTGGAGGGAGATCCCAGTCCCCGTGATGAATCAGACACGCTGGCTGTTGGTACTGCGAGACCAGGGTGCCTTCAGACCTGGCGTCTTCATGCTGTCCCCCGTCCACCACTATGTGTCCCCACCCCGTCTCTTGCATCCACCATCTGGCAGGATCCATCTGGCAGGATCTGGGCAAGGAGGCCACCCCGGCCCCCTCCCACCCAGCCCAGAGCCCAGTAGGTCTCCTGCCCTACTCTCTCAGAATAATCCGCTCCCTTCTCACACTCCTGCGCCCCCGGCCGAGACCCCCTGCGCCTCTCACTGGCAGGGACCCACAATGATCCTCTTAGCTGGTCTCCCTGCTCCCACTCTGTGCTCCTCCCCGCAACTCCCCCGACCCTGGGTCCCTGCTCAGGGGCCAAAATAATCTTTTAAAAATGTAAATCGCTCCAGCCACTCCCCACTTAGCACATTTCAATGGCTTCCCATGGCTCTTGAGATTAAGACAAAAATCCTTTAAATGGCCCACAAGGCCATCAACGGGGCATGGGTTAAATAAATCAGGGTTTGCTCGTACAATAGAGTATCCAGCAGCTGTAAAAGGAGGTACTCCGGGCCAAGACTTGGACGTTCTTTCCAGCAGGTGGCGGGGGTGGGGGGACGCGGATATCAGGAGTACAGTGTGTAGTGTTTGCGTAAAAAATATAAATTTGAACCAAACTCCCAACAAGTCCTCCTTTAAAAAAAAAAAATGGAGGGAGGGGAATGATGGGCCCTACAGGGACGCATGTATTCCTTGTGTGGGATGTCTTGGGAAGGGGGCTTGACTAGAAGACTGGGCTGGTCTCTGGGGAGGGGACCTGCACTGCTAGGGACTAGGGACAGAGTGGCGGAGACTGCAGTGAACAGTCTTTTTTACATTTGAACATGAAACAGGCAAAGCACTACCTATTCAAAAATACATCCAACTATTTAAAAATAGCCCCAATTTTAAAAGTCGATGGGCTCCAAGACCCTGTTCACTGGCTCCTGCTACTCTGAAGCCTCCCGCCCTGTCTGCATCTCCGTGACTTTTATTTCTGGTTGATGCTGGTCTGTCTCTGGGCCTTTGCATGCAGTTTCCTCTGCCTCCAGGATTGTTCATCACTTCCCGTCCTCACCTGGCTGAGTCTCCTTCCTCCCTGGCTCACACCTCTGTCTTCCAGAGAGTGGCCTTCTCTGACGCACCCCCAGCCTGGGCTGGCTCTTGGACCATCGTTCAGTCTTCCTATACGCTTGCCTCGCTTCTCGGCTTGTAGGTCCGTGTGGGGCAGAACCCACTTCTGGCATGTCCACAGCTGTCCGCAGCACCCACCACTGCATCTTACACGCAGTAGGCACCACATCGGCATTTGGGGAATGGGTGAAATAGCAGGGAGAGAGGGTGTTCTTGGAATTCCAAAGAGGTAGGTGGGTGGGTGGGTGAGAGGGAGATCTAGGACGGAGAGGGTATATGTATAGGTATAGCTGATTTGGGCTTCCCTGATAGCTCAGACAGTAAACAATCTGCCTGCAATGCGGGAGACCCAGATTCGATCCCTGGATCAGGAAGATTCCCTGGAGAAGGAAATGGCCACCCACTCCAGTATTCTTGTCTGGAGAATCCCATGGACAGAGGAGCCCTGGCAGTCCCTGGGGTCGCGAAGAGTCGGACGCGACTGAGCAACTAACACATAGCTGATTTCCTTCCTTGTACAGCAGAAACTAACACAACATTGTAAAGCAAGCATACTCCAACAGAAAAATAAATTGCCAAAGCGAGGGCTGTTGCCATGGAGTTGGTAGGTGCCCCACCTGGGCCTTAAAGCAGGAGGATTTCCGCCCGACTGACAAGGTGCCTGTGCACCAAGCAGAGGGCATTCATTGCTGGGCGCAAAGCCCAGGCAGCCGAATTTCTCTCTCCCGCACCCGATTTGCCAGTTCCCAGGCTGAGCTGTGTGTGTTGGCCCAGATAACCTGCCCTCTCTGCGCCTCAGTTTACTGGCCCTTAGCTACATCCAGACGTGGTCGGGGGTCAGTCTGCAGTTCTAGGGGCGGGGCCTGCGGACCCCCAAGGGGAAGGCGTGCACACAGTCGGCGCTCGATAATTGCCGAGGGAACGGCCGAGGGCGCGGGGAAAGGGTTAAAGCCCGGTGCTTTTTAATTGTCAAATGACTGCGGGCGATTAGCGCTGGCAGCTTCCTCAATAATCGCTCTTCTCTGTACCTGCTGGGAGCTTAATTAAAAAACAAAGAGGCTCAATTTAAAGGCCATTACTATGCTAATGCGGCCGGGCGGGCGGTGATTAAGCGGCTGGGGCGGGCGGCGCGCGGCCGGGGCGGGGCGCGGGGCGATCAGTTACCCGCTAAACGGGCGGCCGGGCGGCGGGGCCGGAGCGCGGTGCGCACCGGGGCCCTGACCAGCCCGCGGCGCCCGAGCGAGCGCGGAGCCCCGGGAGCGGAGGCGGCCTCCCGGAGCCTCTTCTTCCTCCCTAGCGAGAGGCCCGGGCTGAGCGGAGGGGATGAACGCCACCCACACCCCCGAGGGCCGCCTCCCCCAGAAAAAATCTCCTCCGACCTCCTCCCGATGCCCCCTCCCCGGTCCGCTCCTTCCACCCACTTCTCAGGTCGCTCAAGCCCTTCAGCCCCGGACCGGTTCTGCCCACGCCCTGTGGCCGTGTCCAGGCCCTGCAGAGTCCAGCCGGGCTGTTGGCTGAGAGCAGGTCTCTGGCTCCCAAACGCTGAGGCCTTAGCTCTCAGGAGGGCAGGGGTGGTTACTAGCCAGACTCACCTGACATGGAGCCCTCGCTCTACACAACTAGCTGGGTCAACCTAAGGAAGGGACTCCCGCCACGAGGGGGGTCGGGAGGCACTGGGAGGCCCCTAGCAAGCAGCTCTGAGCACAGGGTGCCCAGGTTCCTGAAAGCAACAGTGGGAACAGATGCCAGGGTGTGGTTCGGAAACGACAGCAGGAGCACACAGGTGTGTGTGTGAGAGACAGAGGAGTAGGAGGGGACTCGGTCCAGACCTCAGGAGACTGGGCAGTGAGGCTCTCCGTGATTGAACTAACAACAGTGTTCTCTCTGGCTGCATCAAGAGGAGTATAGCGTAGGGAAAAGGGGAGGAGATGGCTCTTCTTGCCCCTGGAGGCCTGTGCTGAGTACTGGGCTACTGGGTACCAGCTTGATTAAGGGCTATTTTGATAAACTCAGACTTATGTCCAGAGTATAGAAAGACAGCCATCAGAGCCTGGGAGTTTAAGTGGGAGAGGGAGGTGTCAGGGGAGGGGTCATGGTCTTTGAGAGAGAAAGAGAATCGTGGGATCCCAGCTGAAGCTGGACATTCGCACCCCCTTGTAGGACACCACAAGGCTGTCTTGACCCATGGTTTTGACCTTGAGTGGGTTTTCATTGGCCACCTGGTAAAATCTGTGGTCATAAACTTTGTAAATTTTGTTGGTAACATTAAAAACCATCCTACCTGAGCCTGGGGGGAAATTTAACTTGGTAAATTAAGCAGTACAAAATACAACTGACGGCAGTGAAACAACCTGTGCTAAAAATACGTCACTGGCTACAAATTAACTGAAGAGCCAAACCCTGATAATCAGTAGGGTATAATACAAGCACAAAGCTGACAATGGAGCAAACCATTATTGAAATTTTTTCATGGGAAATAATTTATCTCAATGAAAATAATTTTAGTAAAATAAAAATGGAAATGGAAAAAGTTGTAAATTATTTAACTGCACTAGAAAGAAAATTGTTCAAAAAATTAAATTGCCTTAATGGAGTTCGTTCCGGAAAACACTTGCTCAAAGGAAGTTTATCAATGTTGTTATAACCCTAATTAAAATGTTGTGGTCTGTGTATAGAGAGTCCAAATCCTTGAGATCCAAACAATGTGGCCAGACTGTCAGCGCGGCCAGCTGTGAGGCTCTCCACTGGTATCCGGGATTTCTCCTTCCGAGACCTCTTTTCCCCTGGAATACCCTGTCCCCCATTACACCAGGAGCTCACTGAGAGGAAGTGAAATCCCCATGGATTTCTCATCCCCTAGCATGGTGCTTGGTCGTGGTGGGTATTTGGTAAATGCTTACAGAATCAACTGGCCTCCCTTGTGGCTCAGCTGGTAAAGAATCCGCCTGCAATGTGGGAGACCTGGGTTCAATCCCTGGGTTGGGAAGATCCCCTGGAGAAGGGAACGGCTACCCACTCCAGTATTCTGGCCTGGAGAATTCCATGGACTGTGTAGTCCATGGGGTTGCAAAGAGTCAGACACGATTGAGAGACTTTGACTACAGAATCAACGAGCCTTACAGTAAAGCCTTAAAAGGCAGTTTCTGCTTTCAAGAGGAGGAATTGTGACATAGGATTTGGCACAGAGTGAGTGCCTGAGTATGTGTTGGATGGATGGATGTGTGTGTATGGTTGGATGGATGGGAAATGGTCGGATAGCCCAGCAGGTGGATGGATGGGTGCATGTACGCATGGGTGCACGGATGTGTGTGGGTGGACAGACGGATGGATGGATGGATGGATGGTTGAGAGGGTGGATGGGTCAGGGATGGGTGGATAGATGGATAACTGGCTGAGAGGCTATGTGAGTGGGTGGGTGGATGGCGAGATACAAGGACGAGTAGATGGAAACAAAAGAAACCTGACCTCTCTCTTCTTTAGCCCAGCATTTAAAGCCTCTGGTTTGAGCCTTCTCCTTTCTCACCTACGCTGCAACCTTTCTGACCCACTGTCTCCCTAACCCTGAAAACGGTCTCCGTGTTCTTCTTGCCTTTGCTTATATTCAACCGCTCCATCTCAGAATGGCCTCTCTGCTCCTCTGCCACTGCCTACACAGAGCCCAGACTCTGGAATTAGACACAGTCCTGTTGCCATCCCAGCCTGCACTTGCCCCATTCAGTCTTTTGCACTCTTTGTAACCCCCTTCTCCAGGAAGACAGCCCCCCCGGTCCTGCCCCCCACCCCGCTGACCTTACACCTCCTCAGGCCCTGTCCTGGATCACTCAGCCCTTCCCAGGCACGTAGCCTTGAACCCGGCCTGTTCTGGCCACACGGGACCCTGGAGAGAAATCCAAAGGCCTCTCCATCCCATGGGGTGGGGTTTCTCATCTTGCACCTGTGTTGTTGGCCCTCTGGACCTTCGGCTCCCCCAGGCCCAGCCCAGGTCACAGGCCCACAGCTCTGAGCTGATGGAGCAAGTGCAGTGGCGGGCAGGGAGGATGAGGCTGAGGCAAGAGAGGGCCTCGAGCACAGGGAGGTCCAGGCATCAAGCAGGGAGCCCACTGTCCCAGCTTTGAACCCAGTTCTGCCAGTTCTGAGAGGTGGTGGTACCCTCTCCAAGCACCACTTTCCTCTCTTGTGAAAAGAGTGGCAGAGCCTGTGTCTAAGGGGTCTTATGGGGGAGGAGTCTGCGTGCAAATAAGGCCCAGGGCCTAGGATGTAGGAAAACACTTAATAAATCTTAGCAAGAAATAATAACAATAATAATGGCTGCTGGATTTGACAGCTAGGAGCTGGTGACTCAGTGAGAATGGGGGAAGGCAACATGGGATCAGCTCAGAGGGGTTGATGAGCAGGTGGAGAGTAAGCCATTTGGCCTGGTTCGTAGTAGGTACTCAGTGAATGTTAGGTGGATGGGTAAATAAATGAGCCATCAGATGAATGGGACTTGCCAGTGAAGGGCAGACAAGGGAGGAAAGAGCATCAAGCCAAAGGCCTGGCCTGGAGTGCACAGACCGCTGGCGCACTAGGCGCTGGCTGGAGGGCAAGCACGTGGTGGGTGGGGGGGCATGGTCAGAAGGACACGATGCTTCACCTTCCACCTGCCCTGCACCATCGACAGGCCTGGTCCCCAGAGAAGCCCCAGTGTCCCCAAATGGAAAAAAATTCCTGGGGCTTGCCCCTAGTCCCCCAGGGGTCAGAGCCCCAGAAGTGAGAAACTAGTCATCAGGTGCTGACAGTGTGTGTGTGTCTATACTGGGAGCTCCCACACGGCACCTCCAGCACGGATCTCTGTCTGAAGTCTAGATTCACACGGGCCGCTGCCCTCTGGACACGTCCACATGACGATCAGAAGGCAGCTCGGGGGTAACAGGTCCAGAACCGCACTCCTGATGCTGCCCTCCCCTACCCAGCCTCAG